>NW_022990459.1:0-650000 GCF_902827175.1 Gymnodraco acuticeps
GATATTTGCGAGTTGCATATGAACTCAGGGCCGGCCCGTAGCGATGGCGTTATAGATGTTCGCCTAGGGCGCCAGATCTGTGGAGGCGCTGCGCTGGCAGCTCTGGGAGGGAAAAAAACATTTTGACCGTTGGGGCTCATCCTAATTTTCGGCCTTGATGTAACAATATTCATAATTAAGTAAATGTAACACCCTTTTCACCCCGGTTATACGTTTCATTTGCGCTGTACGATGGGCGCTGTAAGTGATGAAAATGGGGGATGTTGGCTTATCTAGCGCCCGCAGCTCACAGCCAAAGTGCGAGTGAGCGAGGGAGAGAGAGAGAGAGAAGGGCGCACTGCCCGGTACCGGCGCAGTTGTTATTAGAATCTGGTGCTAGCTGCTCTAACGGATGTAAGAAGAAGATGTTTCTACAATAATGTGGAGGGAGAGTCCTCTCCAGTCAGTAGTGCTGTAGCGACGCGTCGACTTCAAAATATCGTCGACGACATATTTCCGCGTCGACGCGTCGCTACACACACGTGGGTCACCCAAAGCAACAAGCAGTTCGCAATCGCACTTCAAACACAATGGAGACTGAAACGGCTACCACCTCCTCCTCACAGGATTGCGCACGAAGCCCCCAAACGAAAACATCTCGCCCTAGGTCTTCAAAAGCATGGGAATATTTTAAAGTTAGTCCAAAACGCAAAGATATTTATATATGTATATCTCACTGAGACTGCTGCATAGCCTAGCAGAAGCAGCAGCTAGCTGTGGTGGCTACCATTAGCAGCTAGCATTTGCTCTCCGATTTTTTACATAAAATGGAATTATGGATTATAAATTCAATCATTTTTTTATACATAGACGTTAAGAACCTATGGATTAACCGATTCAGCCGCGTTTTTTCTCATTGTATTGCCATTGAACACGTCTTTTGATCAGATTACGGTGGTGAGACGATCTCCCTAGAAGCTCTGTGAAGGTACGTGTTGTGATGACTGTATTTGCTTCCCCTGTCGCGAGTCCGGATCACTCAGTGATGATACTATGTACCTACATAATCTGTGGAGTCTCAGCTTTAATCGGATATATTGTATGTGCAGCTACGATAAGTAATAAGGGTACTTTTATCTTGAGTTCTGTGCCAATGTCCGTTAGCATTTTTCGCTCAGGGGTCATTGGTAAACATGGTTTGTATCGTCAATTAGCTGAGATTATTTCCGTTAATCTGGTATAACACATTAATAGGTTCTTAAATATTAAGATCCCCTGAGACACAGTATCGTGAAAAAAATTTTTTACATTACGTTTTTTATGAATTGAACAACAGAAAAATAATCGTTAGATTAGTCGACTAATCGATCAAATAATCGCCCGATTAATCGTTTTCAAAATAATCGTTTCCCCCCAGCACTACCAGTCAGACTGAGAGGCTGATACTTCAGCTCAGTGAGGTAAAGGACTCTGAGTGTTTAGATAGTTCACTTTAGTCTAAGTTCAAACAGTTTGGTCACAATTTATGTAAACACATATTTCCAAGGCACTCCTTTATAATTATTGGGATAAACAGGTTTGAAATCATTCCAATGTATACTATAGGACAGTAACCAAAAATATCCTTTAAAACTGGAGATAAAAAAAATGCATAAATAAATAAATGTTAACTAGAAAATAAGATATGAATGAATAACATAAATAAAATAAGTTACATTCATTTGTTATTGGCTATATATGGTAGGTTATTGGTTATGTTCACATACTTATTTGATTACATCCACTTGTCTAAGATGACAACAGAGACTTTCGACCCAAAACCAGCTGTTGACTTGTGGATGCAAGCAGCTAATAATCACAGACTCAACCAGAGAGAAAGTAGTAGGCCTACATCATCAGCTACCATGTCTGACAGAGATGAAGACAGTGAGGAGAACAGTCAGGAGGGGAGTGATGACAGCTTGTAGGATTACTGGTCGTGCTAATGTTGTCTTGTGTTCACCTCTGCATGTATGTTCAGTGTTCACCTCTGCATGTGTGTTCAGTGCCGTGTGTCTGGCAAATAAAGTCAAGACCCCCTCAAAAGTTACGGTTTATTTTATTTTAAGGATGAGCACCAAGCAACATCTCCAGGTGCTCCTTTGAGAACCAGGGCAAAAAAGTTATGTGCACCCCTGGTTATAAGCATGATTTGAGGATATACATTAATTATTTGCACAGAAGTCAGCAAGTGGAGCAGCTGGTACAATGTGACCGAATCACAGTTAGTTGTCTCTATTCAGCACTTTCTATCCATCCCACAAGTCATTTGAACCCATCCTTTCTCGTGCAGAGGGGAAATCTCTTCTTTTATCCGCACTGCTATAGTGGCTTTAATCAGTGGTGTAGTGGGGATTTTTGTACTGGGTGGACGCAATGTCGACGCTCGTGAACTGAACTGTGGGGGGGGGGGGGGGGGGCAACTTACATGATGCCGTTTAAAATAATAATAAAGGACGGTGCCGGGCGTCAGCGAACCGAACTTTCTGCGCGACTGTCACTCAAATGCGGGACATAGTCTCAATTTGTGGGACGCGGGTCACCCTAGTCATCCCAAACAATGCCACAAATGCGCAGTGCACTCACAAAACGGGCAGACAGCAGGTCTACAGAAACTACCGGTATGCTTAGTCCTACTTTAGTTACTGTACTGCAAAAAGCAGACGGCGCTGTGCTCAACACACACAGACTCAAAACCATGGACACACCGGCACATAAGTTACATAAACAAGTTATAGGTCTTAGTTGCATAAATGCTTAGAGACTATTAAAAAAAAAAAATCATGCTTCAAAAAAGTGGGGGCTCCAAATAAGTGGGGGGACGGCGATCACCCGCGTCCAACGACCACTACACCACTGGCTTTAATAGTATTTAGCCGAGAATCCTTTATGAGGCGGTAAAGCTGTGGTTGGCACCGCACACCCATTGGGGACCATCTCGTCGCCAAGGCTTTTCCTGTAGCATTCGGTCACAGATAGAGAAAAACACCATGCAACTCCTCTCTGCATGAGGTCTGTGTGTTGCAGGGACTGGATGACGACACCCACAATGCCCACTGGCACAGAAAGAGAGGAGGGAAGAGGCGTGAGAGGAGGTAGGAAGGCAACAAGGGAGGGCAGATGTAGAAAAAGAAAGCGGAACGATAGAAAGGAAGCTTAGCAATGCAACGCTCATTTGACACGCCTAATCAGAATAACAATGGGTGATTTCAAGTTAGAATAATAGAGAGCATTCACTCATCATAATGGTTGGAAGCATGGCCTTGCTGGGCTTACAGTATGCCAAAGAAACCAGGCGAAAGTCATACAGTAGTCAGTCTGTGGATAGGAGGTCCATTGGTCTGGTCCACTGGACTAAAGCCAGAGGCTAGTGGACACTTTAACAAGCTTAGAGAAGCCAGTGTTACCATGGAGCGGCATTACATTCCACCACAGCAGTCAGACTTCCCTTTTTAAGAAGGCAAACAAAGTAAGGTGTGCGAGACAACACTGTTAAGAGACTAGAACCAGACTTGTATTTGACCCTGAAAGAGGCAAGCTAGCCATTAAATTGTAATAAACAAAGGATGGTTTATGTACTGTTGTATGCAGAGTGTGATGTGCACTGCTGAGGTAGCGAAAAGAATACGGGCTGACCCGAGAGACACAACAATCAAAACTAAAAAGAGCTACGGTGAACAAAAAGCTCACTACATGAAAGGGATATCATGCTCAGTGCGTGAGCTATTGTCACCTCAGTGGTTAGTGCAAAAAGTCATTATGAATATAAGAGTTAGGATTAATTCTCGACGAGCAACAGGAGTTGTAAACAGTGACCTTTCAATGTAGTTCCACTGAAAAAAAAAAAGAGACACAAATCCCATATTTATGCCCGAGGAGTAAGCCTCTTCTCGGAGAACAGAAGGAGGATGATTGCGCATTCAATTTTCTTTTCATTCTCGTCGTTTCATTAAAGTCTGTGTACCCCCACTGCCATTTCACTGAAAGGCAATTATCAAAAGGGAGAGAAGAATGAGAAGAACAGGGCGAGGGAGTTAGAGAAAGGGACATTAACGAAGGCAGAAAGAAAACAGCGGTGCAGGATTGAAGTTATGGTGAAACCGGGGCGTTTTTAGTCAGTTGTGGGAGGAAGGCTGGCCGTCCTGCTTCTTTAGGGATGTAGCGCTGGGGCAGGAGGGAGAGAGGCTAGGCGCTCCTTTGACCTTAGTCTAATTACTGCATACCTTGTGGTGAGTAACAGCAATTCTGTAGAGACTCAGGGAAGAGACGAGGACGATGTGATGCCCGGTGCCTTTCGAAGCTCCCCTGTGGTTCAAAAGCAGCACAGCATGGCTCTGCTGCTTGAGGGCAAGGGAAACTAGTGTGTGTGTTCTACATTTCCTCTCTTCATCACTGGCTGCAAATCTACTCTTCCCAGGCATAAAACGGAGGGATACCAGTTTCTACATTTCAATAGATTTCAGGCCTGAACGCAGGATTCGTTTTTCCGTCAACAGTTGAGTTTAAGTTTTGTTTTCTTCTACCAAGACCAAGCGCAGAAAGTCTGACTCAACTGTACTTGGAAGATAGAGTAAGAGAGGGCATATTTTGGACAACCCATTTGTATTGGGCGTGAAGCTCCTGAAGCATTACATCAATGTTTAAAGAAACCAAGCGCAGGGGAGAAAATAGCAGCCAAGGGCCATAGGTTATTCAAAACAGAGCATGGCTACAGCGAAGAGCCAACAGCCCGAAGATTCGTCAGCATCAAAGGAGTCAGCGATCCAACACAAAACATTGAATTTATCTCCATATGCAAAATTCACAAATGATTTCACATATGCCACTGTTAACTTAGCAGCAGCAGCCTACGTTATATTATATTTAATGGCTCTTTATTAATTATGTTTAATGGTCTATAAATTGGGTCTATACAAATGTAATAAGTTGTAAATCGCAATCCTCTAGTCTAAGTAGTTCTATTCAAATAACTTGTTTTGTCCAAGCTACAGTCTTTATAACAAAGCAAGAGGGAAGGATCATTTCCGAAGCTGGAATCACAACAATTTCTTGATGACATCAGGAATGACAAATGAGGCGATGGTCCAATAAGTACATTGTAGTTATTCACATGGACCAAATCAAAGTTAGAGAAATCCAAACATCCACAGTTGCGCTTGAATGCAGCGTAATCTAAGAGGGTTGGTTGGTCCTTTGGGAAGTTGATAAAAGACACCGTGACACACCACACTGTACATTTATACCACAACATTAAGTCATGTAGAAACACTGAGGGGTGATGAAGTGATTTTGTTCTCGCTCATGGATGGTGATTACAATGAAAGGTGAATCAGTGACAATAGATGTTATCCCCAGTTCTCCCTCAATTTTGTGTACTTGGGAAAATGGCACTGACTATTACCATGGCAATCATAGTACATTAATCCTTCACATTGTCATCCTTGACGCGACAGCGACCTGAAACACTTGTTGTAGTCGTAAATGTGTCATTTCAGTCAAGAGCGCATAGCAAATGGCTAAAGATTGAGATTTAGAATAAAGGCTGTGACAGTGTGACACATTTAAAGGATTAGTAGTCCAACTGCTTGCCAACAAAGATGAGCTCACTGAGCGTGTGCCAAGTTTCAAGGCACTATAAGCAGTTTGTTTTCTAACTCAGGTAGATTTTTCACATACTTCAGGGAAACTGATGTGAAAACAGTCAAGCTAGATCACAACTCGATAACCAGCAGCAGAGTGTGAAATAGTGCATGGAAAATATCTAGCAACTAACATTTCAATTCATTTGACAATATTAAAATTGTAATTTATAAGACAAGATAAGAAATGATGTAGCTTTGATTAAAAGTCCTCCATTCATTTTAATTCAACAATCACTATTACTATCAAACGTAATGCAGAGTGCAATCAATCATCTCATAGTTTTGTTTTCTATGCCATATGTTTTCCCAATGTTGATATTCAGTTCCAGATCAAGATCAAATCATATGGAGAAGTAACATTTGTTGTTTTCTAAAAAGCGTAGTTCAGCCTAGTATGTTCCTCGATTTATTTATTTGAGAATCAGTCAGTTTGCAAATTCAGTGTTACACAAAACCATTGTGTTGCAACGATGACAGAGACAAGGCGACGTCAAAGTGACGACTTCATCTCACTTCAATGTTTTGCTTTGGAGGGAAAAACAATGGACTTTAACATTATTTTTCATCACATAAATCAATGTGTCGTCTGTAAAACAAATCATCTTATGACTGTAACCTGTGTCGTTTTAGAGGAAACTAAAGTCAATGAAGTGAAATCTAACAGCATTTGAAATCATGTTGGTAAAGGAAGTAAAACTAAATGCCAAAAGATGTTTCCTTCATTCGGTGGAGGAAGTTAGAGAACAGCAAACAGCACTGCTATGGTTGCTTTTCACATTATTGTGGTTTAAAATGTGATTGACAGAGTGCCACCCCTTCTCCTCTCACTGTCTGTAACCCCTCCTTCCTTCCTGTGCCTTCTCTGCATCTATTGAGCATCGGATGTGTGTCTCTCTCTGTCTCATGTCTTTCAGAAGGTCCCTTGCTCTCTGGCTGGCAATTAGGAAGGCATGAATAATGTCTCCGAGCGCAAGGACAGACAAGCCGAGCTGCGCAGTCAGTCTCTTCATCTCCCGGACCTATTTAAATGTGCCACTCTCAGCTCCCAGTGGAGAACGGGATGAATTGAGCGTGTGAATGGAAAGGAGGAAGACAGAGAAAAGAGGGGGGAAAAAAAGCGATAGCGAGAGACGGTGCTGCATATGTAAAAAGCTCCCAGGAGTGACGGTGTGAGCTGGCTTTAAGCAGATGGAGGTGACCTCGCTGCAGGCAAAACTAAAAAGGTGGAGGGCGGTTGCTAAAATGAAGCTATAGGCTAATAAAGGACTTGACAGGAATCCCCAAAAGTCAAAAGTATCCACAGATTAAAGTTGCCTCAAGGACATACGAGTCCTCAGTGTATAGACTTGTGATGCATGGACTGTTTTTAACAGAGACAGTGGTGGGTTTTATTGAATGCACATGCTAATAATGTGTCTCATCGTTTCTTGGAGGATCTATACTGCCCGGCGGTAAATCAATGTCTTGTTTACAGTCTTATTGCAGAGTCTTTATTTTGTCACAAACTGCTGCCCTGTCACTTCTGGACCCAAATGCTTTCTTGTAACACTGCAGTCTGATCAATACTTCAGGCTGAGAGTGTGTTTTGTGTTGTTTGGTTTCTGTGTGATATGCCACCCAATTCTCATATGATGGCTACGCTATTATTTATTTATTGCATGGCAGGTCAATAATGGAAAAATTGTTGCATGCAGGATCTATTTCTTTGTGCAAAATAGCGAGCTACAGTTACTTCCCAAACTCCCATCATCATAATGTTGCCATGTAATAAGCCAAGACCGTGCACTGAGGTGGCTAAGCAAAAAAAACAACTTTAAAGCACATTTTTGTATTCTGTTTGTGTACATATTTAACAAAAGCCAAACAAGATGTCTTGCGGCTATTTGTCCTCAAACCAAAAACAAACAAATCAAACCATCACTGAAGCACCAGGTTGCGCAGGAAGAAGTCCATTATCTAGGAAAGAATTAGTTTATCCAGTTTATTAACCTAGGTTATGACCATCAAACATATAAAAGCATTTATATCCTCCCTTTCCCTGGTAAATCACCCAAAAACCTTTCACCTGTCTGCCAATATATGCTCAAGTCCATGTTGCCTGAAGCTGCCTTCAAAACAAGAGCATAAACTACAAAAAGTAATTACAATAAATCATTATCAAATTATTAAAGAAACGGCCAGTAAATAACATTTGAACTATTACAGAATATAAAAGAATGATTAACTCCATCAAAGTTAATACTGCGTCTTAAATGTCCTGGTAGGCTAGACAAGCAGTTTCTACCTATTTCTAGTCTTTATAATAATAATAATAATAATAATAATGGATTACATTTTTTAATTAGAACTTTATGCTAAGCTAAGCCAACCGCCTCCAGGCTAAAAGGCCCCTACACACCAATCTGACACCAAAGAACACGTCCCGCCCCACGCAGTCTGCGTGATCAGCCTGTAGGGAGGGACGGCCTTGTACCGACAGCCGAATCGGCGGCGGAAGGTGTCGGCACGGCCGAAAAGACACGACGGGGCGGGACACACCAATCTGAGTAGGGCGACAGGACGCTCATCGACGGCCAGACATCTATCGATATCTATCGACGGCCGAAATCAGCTTGGTGTGTAAGGACCTTATGGGCGATGTTAGCATGGCTGGCTAATCAGCTTGTTACCTACAGTTTTAGCTAAACAGCCATATATTTTTTACTTAAAATACATTTCGCTTTTTTGGACTGGACATACATTTCTTTATATAATATAAAAAACACAATAGATTTGTTCAACACAAAAAACAAAAGGATACAGCAATACAATAATATTGCTTCTTCATTGTTAAAATATTATACTACATGATCATCATCGTGTATGTTGTAGACATCACATATTTTAGGCGTTTATGCAGATAAACCAAAAACTGATGTTTTTAATGTCCATGCTACTGTGATTCCATATTGTAAAAAAGTTAACGAATATTTTCTTTCCGTTTCCAGGGCAACAAAAGGAAGCATTGTCTTTTGTCAATCTATTGTCATTCATTATCCACCATTTGTAGAAGAGATTAGCCTTAACAACAACAAAAAACTCCATCTTTGTCCAAACCTAATCCACAGAGAAACACACACACTGAGATGGACACAAATCCAAATACTTCTCTAACACTCACACACACACTCATCCATGTCGATTAAGAAGACAAAGCTTTTTGATCCTCGCCAAGAGACGGGCAGAGGAGGACAGACCAACCACAGCAGCCTTCAGAAAAGCTTTAATCGCTCTGTATTGATTGTTCCTATTTTTGGTGAATCAACAACAACTAGTGGGGCTGAGGAGTTTTCTTAATATTCCTTCTCTCTGAGAGCAGGTCAGCCAATTTCACCCTCCCCAAAATATCCCATTTAGATCTCATTTATATTCCTACCAGTGGCAGGGATGCAAGAACATTCATTTTTCCCAACATGAAATATGAAATCTTACAATATCTCCCTTCTTATCTAGGGGGGAGCGACTATGAGAATAGGCAATCAATATTCTCTTTAGTGATTCACCACGGCTTCTCCACCCTGATGTTTACTCTGGCTTCATCATCTGCCTACAGGGTAGGAGGGCCTGCATTTATTCCTTTTTGTGACTTGGTTAAAAAGATATCCAAAAGGAGGCTGGAAACAAGACTGCTCTACTTGCAAGAAAAATAGTACTTGACTAGAGATGACAACATTGATTTGTCGGGTCAAAAGAGTGTAATTGAGGCATGACATTTTTGCAACAAATGAGTGTTCCTGTAAGAGAAATGACACATCCCTAGTGTAGCTCCGAGTAAAGCCGTTTACATATAAGGTTTGCTGGAGATAAACCATTCAATATCAAGTGTTCATCAAAATACATTAAAGACACACAGCTGAGGTGTCAATTTCAGTGTCAAAAACATCAAGCTAGTAAACAGATGAGTCTTAAAATGGTGCTGTCTTTTATTCATTCTAATTAACAACCTCACAAAGCTTCATTGTAATTCATGTTTGCCAAAGTCATCCATCAATCATCAAGCTATACGCACGTAAACACAAACCTTCCTGCTTATATTCTAACTGGGGACAACATTGGAGTTATGCAGTCAGATTGTAGATGTGTTTGATATGGGTACTCGACATCCTTGTAAACATGAATGAGAGGTTTACCCTGCCTTTATTTAGCGCATAGAGAACGCCAGACTCATCACAGTTCAAGTTATTGTGAGGGAAATATGTACGGCCATCTGGAGGGATTTTCACACAATGAAAAGAAAAACGTTTTGGGCATTTGTTTATATAAATGTTGTTTCACTTTGTATGGGATTTCCAAATAAAAGAAGAAACTAATCAAATGTGAGAAGTAGGCTACGGTGTGCTTATTTCAACCATTTCTTAATGTATAATTATTGTAAATACAGTGAGAGAAGAATTTGGTCATATCTCCCACCTCATTTATTTTATGTTATGGCTGATCAGACTGAATTAACAATGAAAAAGGCAGCACGTTGTGAAACATCTAGCAGTCATTTGACCTACTTTTTTGTTCTTATTTGGACAAAGTGGTAAAAATGAACTGATAACACAAATAAATAATGAATAGCTAAACTCCTAAATCAAGCTGTTACTGGCTTTGAATCCGGTACGCTGTGAGGAAAAGCAGTCCTCACGATAACATGGTGCACTTAAACAGTATAAAAGCTCACACATGTTGTGTCTATGTATATTACTTGCTATAAAAGCAGCTGGCAGCTTATTCCTTCTCCCACAAGCAGCAGCAACATGAATGAAGCCCTGCACATTCCCTCAGATAAACCTGAGCAGGTGAGGATTGGGAACCGACACTAAAACAGATACTGCGTGTACACACTGTCTCTCACTCATGTATAATTCATTGTAATAAAAAGGTAAAAGGCTATTTTCTATTCTCAGTCTTTTTATGTTCTGGACACCATTTATTTATAGGGCTTAGATAAAGGTGAAGTCATCAAATATGTATTATAACCTCTTCCACAGCATTGAAGGGAAAGCATTATTTTTCTAGATAACTTGATACACTCAGTTGATGCCAATGCAACGGACTATAACACAAGTCAATCAATCAATCAATGTTTATTTATATAGCCCAATATCACAAATGTTACATTTGTCTCAGTGGACTTTACAATTTGTACAAAATATCAGTATGACAATACGACACCCTCTGTTCTTAGACCCTCACATCGTACAAGGAAAAACTTCCGAAGAAAACCCACAGTTTAAAGGGAAAAATGGGAGAAACCTCAGGGAGAGCAACAGAGGAGGGATCCCTCTCCCAGGACGGACAGACGTGCAATAGATGCCGTGTGTTAATTGAAAAGATAATACATTTGCAACATAGGTAGTCCAAATGTTTGGAAATGCATGTGTGTATAATAGGAAGATGAATCCACGAGGATATCCATCCAGGACCTATGATCCAGGACCACAGCCACGACTCAAGATCCAGGGCTCGCGATGCAGGACCGCTGGATCATCCATGACTCCGGATCCCGGCGTATATAGACACCAAAAAGAAAGACATTTGGGGAAGCTGGGTTAATCGGAACATGAGAGTACACAGGTATAGACAGAGAGAAGGAAGAAGTAAGATGTCCCCCGACAAACTAAGCCTATATCAGCAAAACTAGGGGCTGAATCTAATCAGCCCTAACTATAAGCTTTATCAAAAAGGAAGGTCTTAAGCGCACTCTTAAAAACGGATAGGGTGTCTGCCGCCCCGAACACAAACTGGAAGCTGATTCCACAAATGTGGAGCTTGATAAGAAAAGGCTCTGGCTCCCATTGTACTTTTAGAGACTCTAGGAACAACCAACAACCCTGCATTCTTGGAACGCAATGCCCTAGTAGGACAGTAGGGTATAATGAGTTCTTTAAGGTAAGATAGCGCCTGCCCAAGTGTAGTCTGACTTTTACTCGGACACATCAAACGTTTTTTTATCAAATCAAATCAAGTTTTATTTATATAGCACATTTATAAACGATTTTTGGTCGAGCCAAAGTGCTGTACATATAATAAAAATAGCCTACAGTTGAGACACTTTACAGCAAATACAACAGCAAAGATTGTTCAGAATATCAGTATGAGAAAAACGACACCCTCTATCCTCAGACCCTCACATCGTACAAGGAGAAACTTCCAGAGAAAAATTGTATCAAATATATTACAAGTTATGGCAGTCTTTAATGGATTATTCTAACTAAATCCCCTGTGCCAGCCCTTCAATTTTATTTGGTTTAATTAGTATTATTAATAAGTATTTAGTTATTTTCTCTTCAATTGTTTGTATCTAAACATCTGCATTTTCATGTGCTTTATTCTCCGTTTAGTATAATTGCAAATCAAAAACATTTGAAATAAGATAAAAACGTTGCAGCTTTTTTATTCTCAGTCCTTGGAATACTTCCACTTGCCACAGCAGATGGTTGATGTTGACAAGGGCATACATATATATATATATATATATATATATATATTAGGGCTGAACGATATACCGTGTCATGGCGATAACCGCGGTATGCGCATGCGCGGTATTCACACCGCAAGGACGTGCGGTTTTATTCATTTTTTTTAAATGCTAACGCAATTTAGCACATAATTCAAAATAAAGATACCCTTATTACTTATCGAAACTGCACATACAATATATCCGATTAAAGCTGAGACTCCACAGATTATTTAAGTATAGTATCTAAGCGATCCGATCTCGCAACAGGGGAAGCAAACACAGACATCACAACACGTACCTTTTACGGAGCTTTTACGGGAGATCGTCTCACCGTAGCTGTCAATCTGATCAAAAGAAGTGTTCAATGGCATTAAAACGAGAAAGAAAAAACGCGGCTGAATCGGTTGATCCATAGGTTGATAATGTATCTGTGGTTTTGAAGCAATTGTTTATAATCCATAATTCCATTTTTATGTAAAAATCGGAGCACAAAAGTTAGCTGCTAATGGTAGCCACCAAAGTGTATGCAGCTTCCGGTTTTGGCTACGCGTCACTCTCACTCCTTATTTGTTCATGTGTTGTGTGTGTAGAACTTCCCCTGCATGCACAGCAAACCACCAATCACAATCACTCTTGATCAGATCACAGCAGGCCCCGCCCCGCTAGTTTGCAGACCATCAAAACACTGGTAAAAAAAATGAGCGAGGCACAGGAGGACAATACCGGAGAGAATGAAGATTTACTTCCAAGAAGAAAAACAACATCTGCCATCTGGAACTATTTTGGCCTATGGAAAAAACCTATGGATTAACCGATTCAGCCGCGTTTTTTCTTTCTCGTTTTAATGCCATTGAACACGTCTTTTGATCAGATTGACAGCTACGGTGAGACATCTCCCCTAGAAGCTACGTAAAGGTACGTGTTGTGATGTCTGTGTTTGCTTCCCCTGTCCGAGTTCAGATCACTCAGTGATGATAGGCTACTATATACCTAAATAATCTGTGGAACCTCAGCTTTAATCGGATATCTTGTATGTGCAGCTACGATAAGTAATAATAAGGGTACTTTTATCTTGAGTTCTGTGCCAAAGTGCGTTAGCATTTTTCGCTCAGGGGTCATTTAGATGCTTCTTATGAGACTTGTGTTTTGTTTTGGTAAAAATGGTTTGTATCGTCAGTTAGCTGAGATTATTTCCGTTAATCTGGTATAACACATTAATAGGTTCTTAAATATTACGATCCCCTGAGACACTGTCGTGAAAAAAAAGTAAAGTACCCGCCGGGACTTTGGGGTTTAACAGGTTAAAAAAAACGCAATATATACCGCAGGGGGGGGGGAAAAAAATCGCGATGTCAGTTTTTTTCAATACCGTGCAGCCCTAATATATATATATATATATATATATATATATATATATATATATATATATATATATATATATATATATGTGTGTGTGTGTGTGTGTGTGTGTGTGTGTGTGTGTGTGTGTGTGTGTGTGTGTGTGTGTGTGTGTGTGTCATTACCTGTCTCCAGAGGTGAGCCTGGCAGTCAGACAGTGTAACAGGGGGCAACGACAACAGGATCCCTCCACCAAACCTCTGTCAAGCATGATAGGACAGCATGTAGTAAGTGCTGCCGAGGCCCCGGAGACATGCTGACACACTCGCTCACTCACAAACACACACACAGGCGCTTTATGTGCATGTTGGAGTCTGTTTGTGTATCACAATCTCTGTGTTACACTAGCTGGTGCAACTTAACACTCTCAATGGGAGCCTGACAACAAGACAGATGAGTCTGACTGCACCGAGGATCATTAGCGGACTCCCACGCCACAGTGTGTGTCTGACTCAACACAACTTCTCTGGGATTGTCCCGTCCCATCTCTCAAACCCCCAACAGACCGGTGACCAGTCCAGACTCATCATCACTCACATCAGTCATCCCATTACCCGGCACACGCGCCATTGGCTTGATAGTATCATAACATACTGGTTTTCCCTTGAGCTGTGCCGGACAGACAGTTGTTCTAAGAGTTGTTTCTTTGTGGCATGGGTTTTTATGGTGAGTCTGCACAATCGTTTTATCTGTGAACAAAAATGCTGACCTCAGACTATCTGATGGCGGACAGAGGACTTTATCTTTCATATTTGGAGCTTCTGAAACTTCATCACACAAGGGCCGTTCATGTGAAGTAGTACCTGGTTAACTAAAGGAACATCAAAAAGGAATATCTCCTCTACAAAACATTACTGGCTTCTAGTGTTAATTTCGTTGACTAAAACTATGACGAAATATGTTGGTCAACGACCTTTTTTTCCATGACGAAAACGAGACGATGACGAGACGGCACCGACGGCAGTAAACAATAACTGCAACGAAATCATCATGCAATATCGTTGACGAAAAGTGACGAGACGAAAATGTAGTTTACTAAATAAAAACTATGCCAAAATCTCTCTTTACTTTCGTTGACGAAAAATGAGGAGACGAAATATTATCAAAGATAACGTTACATTTCTGATAGTCAGTTTTTCTCCCAGCAGTTCCATTTCCGGTGCTGCGGCTGGGCAGCAGCTGTGTGTCTGTGCTGCGCGCGGCGGTACATTTGAATTACAGCGGGCAGCGGCACACTGTGAACTGTCAGGAAGACTCGGGTCTAACTCATGGTCTAACTAACCTTATTTAACAGAAAATAAAATGGCAACAACAGGGCTTGGGAGCAGTGGTCGCACTCGCGTTAACCAAATACGGTACCCCCCCCGTCAGCGCGAGTGATTGATAAATTGTGCACTCGACGGATAATAATGGATTATGACGGAAATGTTACGATCCTGTCCGTCAAAATTACTGACAACGAAAAAGTCTAAAGCCACCACTGCTTGGGAGAAAGAAACAATGTGATATTGGGCCCATTTTCGCTACAATGAGGCGGAGAAAAAAAGCGAATGCATTGTTTCATCAGAAGGGAAGCAATGTGGCCATAACACAGCTGGTAAAAACACCACAAACCTGACCAGATACTCTGCAAAGCTTCTTAATCATTCAACCTGTGTTTTTCATCAAATAAGGACAAGAAGATATAATCTTATTTATATATACTAAAATGACAAATTATTGTTTTTTTCTAGACTAGTTTGACTGAAATGTTCTATACAGTATAATCTGATGACGAAAAAAGACTCAACAGTTTTCATTGACAAAAAGTAGACTAAAATAATTAGTTTTCTTTGACTAAAATGCTCAGACTTTTAGTCGACTAAATCTTGACTAAAATAGTTACTGTTTTAGTCGACTAAAATAGTTACTGTTTTAGTCGACTAAAATAAGACTAAAATGCTCAGACCTTTAGTCGACTAAAACTTGACTTAATAAAAACAGGATGAAGGTGACTAAATATGACTAAAACTAAAACGGACATTTAACACAGGACTAAGACTAAAACTAAATTAAAAAATAGCTGACGAAATTAACGCTACTGGCTTCACCTTATTTAAATCATTTGATGGCAGAGACAGGTGTTGGATAAAAACAATCTAAGGGATTTGAGCAAAATGGAGAGGTGGAATCACAGCTCCTTTATTAGATTTAGAAAGATAAATGAAAGCAGATAGGTAGATTTAAAGATGAAGGCAAACATTTGAGGAGGACAAGCCATAGTTAAAGTCTGTCTATACTCTGTAAGGGAGCTCTAATGAAAGGATGGGACATTTTAGAAGTTTTTTTTGCAAGCAGCTCATGAAAATGCATTTAAAGACACACACGCTATCTGATAGCAAGGTTAAGCAGTGAAAATATTCTAAAATGTCCAACTTTAAATGCTGGAATTGACATTTGGTTGCACCTTACCTCAGTACTTCTGTCTGTTTTTCTAAACTGGGGGCAGTTTGGCCGGTAGGTAGGTAATACGCTGGCTATGAAGTACCTCAAACTACTCACTTAATCATCCAAACTATCCATTAAATCTTAATCTGGACCAAAGAGGAGGACCGACAGACCAAGAGCCATCCTTAAAACTCAAAACAACCTTTTAAAACGACAAAGGTGCTGCCATTCTAGCACCATGCACTCGGGCTGCAGTAATGACTTTCCCCAACAGCAGCTAACGCTAAGTGTTTCCCCGGCGAGCGCACTGATTGCCTTTGGCTGACCTGGAACTGTCTGCCCTCACCTAACAGCTGTTAGCAGGCTCAACCATCATACAGTCCTAACTGGAGTTCAGCTACTGAGAGCTTCTCACTGGAGAGGCAGTGAAAGATGCAGTGACAGCCTCCATAGCTGGCTGCATTAATTCTCTACTGGCGCTTAGAAATGAAGCTGAACTGGAGCATTTCAGTGTGTGAAAGAGAAGAGATATAGAGAGAATGGAGAAGTGTATATGACATAAAGCTAATTATGCCTTGGGAGAAATATTTATGAATTAGAGAGAAGGCAGCCGAATCAGTGTTTACTCTTCAAGCAGATTATCCAAGACTATGCAGAGAGAGAATGGATTTGCAACAACTGTAATACACTTGCTTTCCACCATGTTGCAGGCAGCTGTGATGCAATTGGCAATGTTCACATATTGCCCGCATGCTTTGTGTGTACCTGGAGGATTAAAACATATCCATTAAGCAGCAGATAAGGGTTCAATCAGCCCTTCTTCTTGAGTTGCATATTTGTGAGGAACAAACATAATGGCAGCACGCAACAGGGTTACTGGGGCAGGGTCTGCAATTTCTCAATTATGATCACGTTTTTTTCCAACAGTCCCATAATTGAGTTCAAGTGGTATCTTGTAAACAGCTATAGGAGAGAATTATGACCTGGTCAACTTAACAAAAAAACAGTTGTCAAACAGTAAAGGTGTGTATGTTGAAGTACATGGGATTTATTGTTTTATTTGAGTGTTTTTATCATGCTATCGAGTTAGGTATCCACATTCTTTGAATTGCACTGGTATTCTTGTCTACTACTACATTTCTGGTCCTGTGACGTCACAAGGGACCACTACAATAGTAATAACATTACGATCGAGCCAGAAACAGCAATGCTATGAACTATTGCAGCATACTAGGAATCCACGGATTTTACTTTTCTTTTACCCAAACACATTCCAACACATTAGTGTATCTACAATTAACAAATACCCAACTTTATCGCAACTGGATCAACAACAAGGTCAATAATGGCCCAAATTCATTGGATAGAATTGGTTACTAAAAATGTCATCATCATGCACTCACATATTTTAAGTATATAAAAAGGTGTATCAGTAAATTCTGACGTTGACCTTTTCTGGCATCAAATCTACAGGGGCCACTTTAGCCACAGACCCCACCTTACATTCCCCCTAATGTCTATATAATGACAATTCTCTGTGTCTCTGAGAATGTAATTGTGCCCCATGTTCCCTTATATACCCAATTACCCATCAGTTTTTTGTGCAGATCCTAATTACGTCCTGCAAGGCAGAGATGGCTGCTGGTGGCAATCTAATCTAATCCTCACCCCGGAGACTAATAAAGGACTTAATATATGTGTGTGTGTGCATGTGTGAGAGTGTAAAATGGGCTAGAGCCCTAGGATTTCAGATGTCGTGAAAAGTTAGAGGAAAAGGATGTAGTAAGCGGTTAAATTCGTTACAATGATTCATGATCACTATAACAGAAAGAAAATGGATCATGAACTGGCTTTTTTAATTACAGACAAGATCGTACTGCGAGTTGGCAATTCAGGCAAGATATTCCAAGAGAAAGGGACGCAGCTTTTACATTTGGGACATTCATGAAGCAGCGGACCAATTCAGAAGAGTATAACTAGATGTATTATTCAAAAAGACCACTAAAGGACATGCCAAGCCAAGCAGCTATTCACTGAGAGCAAAGCCCTGATGAAAGAAAAGTGATTCAAATTGAAAAGAGCACTCTGCTATTATTATTGCTGGATAGTAATCATCCTTAAATAATATGTGTCTTTGGAAATGGGACAACTGTTTAACCACTACTGAATGATAAACATGTTCTGCTTAATCACATATGCGCTCCACTAGCTCTAAGAATAACCAGTATTTATCTAGATCTACGTGATTGGGCGAGTGTCTGGAAAACTAATAGGGAAAGCAACATTAAGCACAAGCACAGTAGAGAGACAAAGCTCCACTGAAAAAACTATTAGTTAAAGAAATGTTGTCAGTGTGCTGTGAGTAAACTCTTTCTAGCTTCTTTCTGGAGTTGCCTTAGTTTACTTTTAGTTACTTATTGTCTTTTAGAGGCTGTAGCCAGCTCAATATTAAGTAAGAGTGAAGATACTTGATCAAGAACACTGAATGAAAAGTGATTCTATAGATGGAGTACACACAAGTCTCTCATTTACAGACAGGCTTACTCAATTCAAAACCACACAGTTTCTTGCAAGTGTATAAATAAGAAGATAAATGAATACAAAGCGTAACCTGTTAAGCCCTGAGCCTGTTTTCCAGGTCTCAGGCTCGAAAATGACATGCCCAGAACAAATGACTATATCTTCACTTCTAAAAAGGGTTAAATTAATAATCTTTTTTCTCAAAGCAATGATACACCTGTGAGTTGGATGAAGAAACATCTACAGTATCTGCTATTTAACATTATAAAGCATTTGAAGCACTCTGTCGCTCTCTAGAGAGCATGCAGATCAATAAGATGTAGTATCATTATAAGAGTAGGCTTTAAATAAATGTTTTTAATTGCTGGATAAAGCAGCAGGCAGACATGTGTATCATGTGTCAGGCCTTATATTAGTTATTGTGATGTACTGTGCTCTTTGTCTCTCTCTCTCCACAAAAAGGAATGTACTGGAACAGTTTATAGAAGTTAATGTGCCTCTGCTTGGAAGTGAAAAATATCTGTTATTGAACACTCTGCTGTGAGGACACGGCGAGGTTGTTTTTCCCCGATAATATTTACTTGTGGGCATGTTTACAAATGTACATAATCCCATATAAAAACAACTTGACACCGTCAACCACCAAACACGAGCAGAGCAGCGGGAGAATATCAATCACTTCAGCAATCACCTGGAGGATATAATATTTCATGGAAAAGTTTGATATAGGCTTGGCTGCCTTTTGAAATAAATCCCAAGGTGTGACGCTCAACACACACCCACATCCGCACACATACAACAACACAGGCTAAGACTTTGATCCAAAGCCTCTTACGGGGTTTTGCTGATTTTTTCACCCTAACATGAGCCCACAGATCCTCCTCTCAGCTCACAATGCAAGATACCCAGTGTCATTAGCTGCATAAATCAAAAACACACGGCCAGACGAGTGTGTCCGCGACATAAGACCTTCACAACTAGTGGACAACGTTGACAGGCATTAGATGGAGTTGGTGCATGTTAGGCAAATGTACATTTGAGTTCTGGCTGCTGCGTGTGTTGCAATTCAAACATGTCTAAAACAATTATGGAGTGTTGGACAGGACAATCTTGTTTTCCTGTGCCGAAAGTAAAACCACAACACTCGCTTCAGAAATCTTCTGGAAAAGATGTGAAAGCTGTGGCATTCAATATCTGTGACCTCATCACACGGTATTCTTAAAATCTCATGACATCACTAAACTGTTGAAATAGGGACTTGGAAATGTGCTATACAATATCCCTTCCAAATCCAATCGAGTCCACTTAATGTAGCACTAATTGGATAATAAATATTGCATTGCTTATCATAAAAAGTATATGTGTGATAAAAAAGTTGGAAATGTAGCATGAAGCATTTTTTTTCTTTTAACTTCTTTTGACTGATAAACAGTCTCAGCCCAATGAAAACATTCAAAGTTTACTATCAAAGACGATCAGCAAATGCTCACATCAAAGATATTAGAGAATGATTTGCATGGTTGCTTTAAAAGATTACAGTATTGATTCATAACAACGTTTTTAAATACACACTGATCAATTGGACTACTTGTTTCAGCTCCATACTGTAGCAATCGATTTCAAATATTTGTCAGGGATACTTTATATAGATTTTTGATATGTTTGCTTTTAATATTGTGATTCTTTCAGAGGCTGATGAAGAGTAATCCAATATAGTACAATCCAATATATAATCCATTGTTTATGCCATTGGTATTATACCTGGCTTCTTGATATTCAGTCATCTTGACCTATGGTGGCTGCATGACATTTAGAAATATGACAGTACAGCATCAATATGGTATTATAAGTTTGTTGTTGTTGTTGTTATGTACAACATTAAACTACACTTTTGCACTTGAATTTAGTGCCAAACGTGAGTGTGTATTTTCTGACTGACCTAAATGTAACACACCCCCCTTACAAGCTACAGTACACCACCCTGCAAACACAACCAAAACACGTCTAAAACACATTTTTACAACAACTAATGTGAATCAAATGTGTACATAAGACTTAAACAACAATAAAACACTGCAAAAAGTTCAATTGTTGCTAATAGCATCGAGAGGCTATCAGTTTCAGAAGACAAAAGCACTGCTGTCAAAACACCAAAGCGTGTCAAAAAGCTAACGGTTTCCAAAAAATGTCCGAACAAGAAAACTACGAAATGCGGGAAAAGTTGTCGTGAGAGCTTGAAAACACTTACCTTGTTTGACACACTTGAGTCGGACGGGGGTCTTTGCTGTGTTTGACCACAGCATGGACGTCCCTGGTGGTGAGTCCAGCCACCGGGGGTATCATTGACTTCCAGGAGGAGTTCATCCGTCCACAATTTGCCGCTGTGGCACACCGCTGTGCCCGGGAGAAGCTCGCCGATAACCGGGAACTGTCCATTCTCTGCGCCGCCCTTCAACTCCAGCCCCAGCTCCCCCTCCTCATTCCTGCAAAGGACACTCTCATGGACTTTGTTAGTCCAGTGGTTCTTCCTCTTCTTCAGGGTCTTGGACATGGCTCAAACAAGGGAAAATCACATGAGTGCGGTCGTGGAAGAAGTTTTTCCGTTCTTTGAAGTCCCCCAGTGTCAGCGCCACACTGATGTGTCCAGTTTCAGCAGTAAACGCCACTTGTATCCATGTCAGCGCGCAGCAGCTGGATCATCAGTCTGCCTTTGCATTAACTGGGAGCTGCTCAACTTGTGATGCCTTCAAGCGATATCTCAAAGATCGGTATTGACAGGTTCGCTGTTCAAAAGCGACCTAGTGAAGGAGTACAACAGAAATTAGGATAATTAATGCGATAGGCCTACATTGAGCTTAATTATTAATCTGACTGGTTAGTGAAACAACCTGAAAGCCAATTAACAACTAACAATGGTTAAATAATTCATGTTTATGTTGTTGATCAAAAAATATATAATGGTAATTTAATTGACCTACACACTTTTTGGCCCAATTATATGTTAACAATGTATCAACACATTTGTGTTTTTTTAATGAAAATAACTTTGTTGAAAAACACACTAACTCAACTATATGTGAGGAATTACTTCTACAAGTTTGTTTTTGTAGTTCTACCACTTTAAAGAGATTTTTTTTTAAACAACCAGGACATCCTTACATTATCGTTACAGCTTTTAATGCAACAAACCTCGTTACTTTTTAGAAATGAACTAACACAGAACAATCGTAAAGTGCCAAATGTTTTCAAAATTCATCAAGGAGTTGTTTACAACTTCTAAACTTTTAGTCTACAAGTTTACGAGGGACACCTGAAGGCAGCATCCAGCTCCAACAAACCCAACTGACCCGGATGTGAAGGCTGCAGGAGGAGAGAGGCAAGGCTTTTCCCAAATCCAGCTTTCCATGGAAAAAAGGAAAAGAGAGAGAAGCTGAGTAGCGGTATTTCCACTGGTATGGCAGCAGAGCAGAATACAAAGTTTTGACACCACAAATATGTCTCTTTTTTTGGCATTTTGCTAACAGTGACTTCATTTGCTGCAGTTTATAAGCTTTAGAAAGTAAGATCAACTGACTCAACAAAAAAAATAGTTTTTTTCCCAGCTATTTACTGAAAGTGGGATTATCAGTTACAGTCTATTTGTGTCTGATCGAGGGGCCTAAAAAGATAGTTTGTTAAACATATTTTCATTATATTTGTTCAGGTGAACTTGACAGAACATAAGAACATTAAGAAACTCATCCAAGGGCATCAAATACTTCTCAGCATCTTCTCCATAATGATATTTATATTTCAGAAGTATATACAGTTCTCTTTAGCAGCATTTTTTATTCACACACTCAGCTATAGCTTTAATAGTTTTGTAATTTGCCAGAAGAAATGGCTGGAAAAGGAAAAATCCCCCCCATCTCGAACTAGAGTGTATGACTGAGTATAATCCATCTTCAAACAAATGTATGTTCTGGGTATTTTCCATCACGGGTCTTTAAAAGCCTCTCCTTACATCTCTTCTTATTCAGTTACTGAGCTCGTATTTGGTAATGATAGTTTTGCCGCTTTAATTGCCATAATTGTATAGATATACGATAATAGCAGAGTTTTCTCTAGTGGCAAGTTAATCCTTTTTTAGACTAACAATCGTGTTTTTCTCATAACAAATGAAACATTCCTGTAATGACTAGGGTTAAGTGCACTTGTTTCCCACAAAAGGCATCATCATGTGTCATTGATTCTACTTTATTCAAAAGTGTTTTCTGGAAAATACCAAAACTAATGTAAACACTGCCAAATACCCGCAGTGAAGTTAGTTTTAGGTTGGGTTTTGGAGAGATGTTCACTCACATCCAAACTCCATCTTTAATCCAAAGGGTTTCATGTGTTTCTTCAATACTTCAGTTATGCTAAACATGTTTTATTGATCATTTTAGTTTCAGAGTCATGTGACCCAGTGACTCCAAATAAAGGCAGCATTATTGTTACTACACTGGACATGAAGACACATCTGCTTTTGCTGAATTGTATGGCATCTTCTATTTTATACAGATACTGTTATTGAAAAGTTTTGATTGCTGTTTTTGATTGCTGTCAATAACCACAATTGTCATGTGACCCAGTGATTCAAAATCAAGGACCAACTTTTTATTAGATTTAGGTCCACCTTCTAACTCAATCTCAATATCTTTATGAAAACGTAGCAGTTCTTTTGTTGTATTTTTTAAAGAGATTCATCATTTATCTGTATGCTAAATACAGTATGAAGCTGGACCGAGGCGGGAGTTAGCTTAGCATTCAAAAACTAGAGTAAAAAAACAACAATTAGTGGTGTATGCATTAAACCCTTTTTTGTGTTCCTTTGGACAGAAGTCCCTAATGTTATGTTTTCTACAGTCGATCTAATACATAGCAAAATAAGTTAATAATTCTCAAAAAGAGTACTTCTTTAAGTATATTCAATGCAAACAGTTTGAAATTAGCCTTTAATGTGGAATATAAACTCTCCAAATTCCCAGAATAAAATAACAAAGGATGCTCTAAGTGTGTCCTCAATTTAAACACATCAAAACAGAGGAAGAAAAAGCAGGTATCTAACAGACAGAGCTTTAATTTGTCCTCCAAAATGTTTTGCTGCCCCTGAGTTGTGATGGCAATAAAGCCACAGACAATGAACTTCCTCCTCTTCTGGATTTGGAAATAGCCTCTGCATTCCAGAGGTGGGAGCACCTGAGGACTTAGAGAGTGAACATTAAAAAAAGAGAAAGAAAGTGAAAGAGAAAGGGAATATTTTATCAAGGGCAGGAATTCTGGAGGCAGTGTTTGAACAAGGATAGGAATGCTCTGCGCGTGGCAGGAATAAGTGCCGGGAAGGAGAAGAGAACATCAACAGTGCGGGGAGTGAACTGGAAAAAAACATAGTGGGATTAAACTGTGCGAGATATGCTGGGTGTGCAATGAGCGTGGGTTGATGAGAATGCCACTATGAAACATAATGTGTATGTTTAGAAAACAACAATTCCTGTTCGTATAATTATTCCATGTGACATGCACACAGAGCAGCTTTTAATTCCTTTTGTGCAGATTCACATTGCAGGAAATCAGTCCATCAGTCACATCTACACGGCCAGATGGGAGTTCATTGGCTCAGCCAGTGATGCTGCCCCTGGGATTGCTCCGCTGCTCTGCTACATGATGTAATGGTTATGACAGGCCTCATTGCAGGATAATTAAAGCTGGTCAGGAATAATGCGAAATTGCCCAATGATGGCTTCCGCTGCCAATGTAGGAGGAAGTTATTACCCACTTTGTCTGAGCGGACACTGTCATCCAGCAGAGTCATTTTGGGGATTTGGCTGCTTGTTTTTTACAGACTCGATACGCTTGAATGATGGAGCAGAAGCTGCTCTTTTCAAGCCGTCAGTGTGGTCAATTTGTCTTTTTCAGTCATCTGACCTGTTTATGTGGCTGCCATCTGCTCGACCTTGCAGCATAGGAAAAAGCTCCCGTCCGTCACTCTGTATCTTCCTTGGCTTGACCCCCACGAAGAAGGAAAGGGTGCCGAGCAATATGCAGCTGAATCTGGTATACTGCCAAAAGCATCTATGAATTAGCTGGAACTGGCAGAGAAAGGTAAAAGAACACTATTCATTTTTGGCTGTTTTTCAAGGTTTGGTCGAGGCTCCAAAAATAGCAAGGTGGATACATAAACTGAAATGTAACCATATGTTAACACTCAATAGAACAAGACTGTAGAGCTTTTCAAAGAAGAAATATCCAATTAATCCGGTTATGACCAGAAGATTTTGATGGCTAATGTTAGCTAACGTCAGCCATTTATAGTTAGATGTTGCTTTAGTTACATGACTAATTCATCATTATCTGACAATTATTACTTAAACAGGCTCCCTTTGAATCAAAAATGATAAAACATCTGTAAACAAGTCATGAAAACGGCTGGAGACGCATTGAACAGTACAAATTGTAAGTATAAACAGCAATCTTTATCACCACATTGTCGACATTGACATTTTAACTAGGCTTAGCAGAAAAAGTCCCAGAGAATGGTTCAGTATGTAATATCTGTACAGTATGAAATTATGAACACTCAAACAGGATACTGGCACACAAACTATGTCCTGACTCCTGGCTAATTGTAAGAGCACTGGTGACTCGTTTATGCTTTCAAAAGTTTTAGTTTGCAGTGTGAAGAGCCCTGCCTCTTTTTAAGTGCAAAGCCTCTGGGAGGTTTCAATAAGAGCTGTGGCCCTGCTGCTGGCTGTCCAGTGATGAATTAGTCTGTATACACTAACACTCAGTAAATCAGAGAACCTCAGGGGGAAACTCTGGGCCTTGATTTGATTGCCCTTTGTGTAATTATAATGGTGTTTTGCTTTCAGTTCTGACCGCTGTTATGATTGTCTCTTCTCCGCTCTGCCGTCTGATTTTTAATTTATGTTGTTCGTACCGCCAATGATTTGGGCAGGAGGAGACTCGGTCTAGCACTCAGGGACATTTCACAAGTCTCTCCACCGACACTTATCATCCCGACTACAGCCTCCCTCCCTCCCTATCAGCACATACAGATAAGTACCTTTCCCACGGTGAAGGCTTTAACTGCCTCGAAGCCTGGAGAGAGTCCCACCGATCGCTCCAGCAAAACCCAACTCTGCTACCCTCTCACTTGGGGAAAGTTATATCCTCACTATCAGCGTCCATCATCTGCCTCCACCGGTCCATCTTCAGAGGTCCATCGTACATCAGAGGGGCGGCGATGACACTGTGGCCACGCAATCAACGGCGTGACAGCTTGATAGACTTTCAATGAGCCGCCTCTCATATCCCGTCACAAGCATATCTGACAAACCAGCAGAGAGAATTCATCAAACTAGGAAGATAGTTTCCCGGGTCTGATAGAGATAACGTCTAATATTTCCACAAACAGAGTTGGTTAGCTCCGTATGAAATGCACCTTTATCTTCCCATGAAATGTGGTATATTTAGAAAAAACAATAACAGCTTTATTTGTCTGTGTGTTGTGTTTTGGGTTGGTTGATTGACAGGGGAATTATTTCAAGTTTGTGAGAAGATTGGAGTTTCTAAAAAAACTGAAATTGACTATCAGTCTTAAAGGTTCAAGTTGTTTGAACTCAATGAAAACATACACACATACAAATGGCAATATACTGCATTTCCTTTCTCTTTCTTGCAACTTAGATGATATCTGTAAATACATGTATCTATCAATGGAACAAATTCATTTCAGACCAAGGGTCCAACTTTTTTGACGGTATAACACATGCAGCTTCTGGTTGGATTTACCAGAGCATTAGTCATTCTGCTCGCTGGCTTATTCACGCCGAACATACATTTATTATGTGGGCACATTTATGCTGTCAGATATATAAATAGAATTAAAAAACCTTGGCACACACAATGACATCCTCATGGCATTAATATAAGTGACTGTTACTCTGCTCTTTGTATCGGTTTTATATGTGAAGATAAACAATTCTAAACTGCCGTCCTACCAGGATTAAAAATGGGTAAACGTAAAAAGTTCCATACATTTTTCCCATAGACAATGTTGACTCACAATTGGAGCACTTCCACTAGCATAGAAGTATGTTTATCAGTACAAAAGATTAATAACAATTAACAAAATATCTAGTTCTTTGAAAAAGAAAAACTTCAATTCCCATGTTAAAATTCGGCAAGAATCATCAAGCTCTTTTTTTTTTTACTTCTGACAGGGAAGACCCAAAGCAATGACCAATCACAACAGAGTAAGCCTTGAGACAGGCGCTAAAACGGAGCATTTTAGATGGAGGGCAAATATATTTAGACAAGACATTATGAGGAAAATAATGTGTTTTTTAAACTTTAAAGCATGTAAACATGTTCTAGTGGTAACCCAAAAATAAAACTATGATCATATATCACCTTTAACATACATTATACACTTCAATGTGGGCGCCATTTACGTAAGGTAGTCAGTGGCAGTGCCGTTCTTTAATCCACCTCAATAAAAAAAAAGCCCCGTGGTTTAGCACTTAAAATATCTTACTACTGCTGAGACGGAGGGGGCATCCAAAGTTCGAGCAACGGGCTGAGGGTTAGGTTGTGCCTGCAGCGAGTGGCACCAATGACACGGGCCAGTACCTCTGTGAAGGCAAGAGGATTAAGAGAGGAAAGTTGATCTCAATGTTTGAAGAGGTTAGAGGAGTTTTCAGTAGCCCTGAAATTAATATTCAGACTTCACTATAGGTTAGTGTCCCTCTACCCTCACTACTCCCTGTTTGTCCAGAGTGAAGAGGTTTGTGTTTAAAGACAGATCTCCTCGCTTGCAGCTAGCCGACTCCCTGAGCCTCTGCTGAATGATTGGGCGACCCTGGGTGAGCTTTTTCCCAGAGGCCTTTTGGTATTCTGTTCACAAAACCCTGTCTAAAGACTCTCATTGATCAGCCTGTCCTTAAGATCCTCTCCCCTCCTTCAGGGAGGAGTAACTGTTACATCACTGTCACAGGAAATGGATAAATGGTGATTTAAAAAAATCTGATTTATGAGGGACTGGCTGGGTCACACTCACAATCTGTTCCTCATCTGACAAATATTTCTCTTGATATACTGTGTTCTAAGTGTAGAGATGCAAACAAAAGATACTGGTAATGATTTGTGTTCCAAAGAAGGCTATGATTATTCAGATAAAGAGCTAGATCCAGAAGATGGTGGTTCATTTTTATCATGCAGTCTGTTTATGAAAATAATGGACTAAACTCCAAACATCTATGGTGATGAAGTGCTCGTTTTTCTTAGAGATATGTCTTTCAAGAAAAGTTGTTGACCTTGACAAAGTAATTATGGAGTCCCAAAGTCTGAAGGAAGACCACTTCACTAGATGAGCTCGAGGGTTCTTAACAGACCTTTAAATACAGTAGCACTTTCAGAAAAGGTTGTGCAAGGTCCACCTCCTGGAGCTTTCAAACAATTCTCACATCCTCAATCAGCATATGGAGTTTGCTCAGTTGAGTTCTTTTCAGAAAAAGCAGTTCAACTCTGAACTTATAGACATATCCCAGGGGAGATGTATGCGAGACTAGGACATTAAACCGAAGCCATTTTCTATTGTGCCTGGCACAAAACTTGAAGACAACAAACCTATAGGGTGAAGAAGTGCCATAATGAAAACAGTTGTGTTGATAATAGTTGTGTTGGCAAATCATCAGAAAAATTGAAGAAACAGCGAGAGAGTTGGTTGTAAAAATCAACATGGCTATGTGACTTTGGTGTATCCTGTGTCACGTCATGCCTCCTACATGTACATGCTTTCTCAAGGCGTCATCCATTTCCTAGACCAAACTGAGTATTTGCCCAAAAGTGAGAATGTTTCTGACAAACTTCTGACGTTGCTACAAAAGAAAACTCAGAAACTCTAACAAATGTGGCTGAAAGTAGACCTTTTTGCTTCTGTGTTCAATGTTTAATAACACAACAATTCAACTCAACTAGTGTAGTAGCCTGCTTCAGGTCCTTAAAAACTCACCAAAGCTCAAAATAATACAAAGGTGTCAACGACTGTTGGCACCTGCTATTCCGCTGATATTTCAAACTATGATTTAGTTCAGAAAAAACTACTGGACTTAAATTCATGTATATTGACAATGTTAATCATTTATTTATTATTTTCAACATTCATAGTCAATTACCGAAAAAGACCATAAGATGTGGCTGAAAGCTTGAAATTGATGTTGCTGCAGTATTTTAACGCCCTTACAATGGCATTTTTTGTGTAATGATTTGCCAACACGACATGCCAAACCACTAGGCATTGCTGTACTCAGATGAAGGTTATGTTCCCTACAAAAAAGAGAATTTCCACCTCTGATATCAACCATGGCCCTCACATCCACTTTCCACTAACTACCATGACCTACAAAACTCCCAAATAATACCCTTCTTCTCCACATTTATAGAACGTCTTATTTGTATTCATCACTCGGCTCCAATTCTACCTGAAGCCTTTTTGACAAGGTGGCACCTATCTCCCTGCACTCCACTGTACGCACCACCTGTGTCATGTCGCAGCCCACATGTTAATTATTCACCCCCGATCTATCCGTTAACAGCAGCCTACACGGCAAGTTACTCACCCCCAGTCAATAAATATTCTCTTTGCGAAGATTAGACGATTTTGCATGACCTAGATATCAAATCAAGCTATTGTTCCAGCTCTGTCATGCTGCATTTTCTCTCAGAGTGAGGAGAGGGAGAGAGGGTGAGGCAGATGGATGCTAACTTAAAGGAATGCTTCGGTTCAACAGTGACCCCTGCTGTAGAGCGCACACTGCTTTCCCTTCCCTCAGGCCACACAGCTATAGGACTCTTTGAAACATGGGGGTTGTGTGGAGTCTCAGTTGTTTCCTCTCCATGCTGGGAGACAAACTGCATCTTCACATTCAAGGGTTCATCACTGCTGTATGGAGTCCACTGGAAGTACAAATACTGTAAAGGATAACAACAAGAGAAATCAATATTTGCTCCCAGTGTGTGCTGCAGGGCTGGAGAGTGGACGCTGGCAAGATGGCCATGCAGTGTTTTACACACCTGTCCTGTGTGCAATCATTCATTACAATAATTCAAACTATAAACTATAAACGTTGTTAGCTACTTTGCACAATTGTAATGTATATATAACACATTGTCAATATGTTTCTGTATATTTCTATACATTTATTTTGCCTAGTGAAATTGTATATTGTAGAGTATTCACATGTATTCAGTATTGTCTTTATATTTAGATACTCTAGTGATGTATGTTTTTTCTATTGTAAATCGGTATATATTTTCTGTTAATGGTATTTGTATTATGTTAGTATATTTGAATATGTTTAACTCATGTATAATGCTTGACAACACTGCTGCTGTGCCAAAATAATTTCGTAATTTGGAATTAATAAAGAAAGTATCTATCTATCTATCTATAATCTAATAATGTTCCCAATGTAATTTCAATGAGCTCGATGAAGCTTGTCAGTGTAATTAAAAGTCCTTGATCACTTTTTTTAACAGCTTTAATGGGCAGCAACACTTTTTGCTGAAATAAATGGATACGTCAAAATGAATCAGAAAAGTAGTTCTGATTTGAAATAAATGGGGGTCATCTCTAAGAACAGTAAAACGATATAATAACATCTGATCACAACTCAAGCAGTATAACCAAAGTAACATTCACCAAGGTGTATGGTCACTTCTTCACAAACACATGCCTTTTCTATAAAACATTACTATCTAACTCAACTGGAATTGCGCAGATGACTAGAGTGCCTGTAAAAAAGTAAGAATGTTTTTGTGTAAGGGTTTAACATGGTATGGTTTTAGCCAAAATGCATGCGCTAGGGAAATTAAAAGCTATGACTGGCTAAATGAGACTTGGATTATACTGCACACGTAGTCATTGATATTGATTTATCAAAAGGCATACATAGAAATAAACTCGGCGATTAAGGCGAGACACCCCAGGTGAATAGGGTAATTGTTTTAACTTAAAGGTATCAGCTAGAAATTTCTCCAGTTAATTACTTACAATAAGGCAATTGTTTTTTGTATTACAAGTTTTCTGAAATAGCATGTTTTAATATGCAAATTATCCAATATCTCATTAAATATGCACATATTTTAACACATTTCAGGAATCGAAATCTGAACTTTGGATAAAGCCAGGTTCAAAATTCTTGTTTCATTTTGTAGTCATATTAGTATCTAAGGCTTTTACAGAAGGGATATTGGATATCTCTTTTTATCACTCCATAAATCAGAAAATACTGTCAACAGCCGTAAAATATCAATTTTCGCCATGTTTTTATGTATACAATGTTGTATAATTCAGGCTATGAATGATATATGAACAAACCCTTCTGTAAAAGCCTTCATAATATTGATAGGAATATAACTGGAAGGTTTGGTTTATGTAAGTGCTACTGAAGTTGAAATTTCGAATTCAGAGTAGGAGAAAAAACTAATTTTGAGAAAACGACCTTTAAAGATTGCAGTGAGGCGCTAGCTAAACCCTCCTGTTCTTTGGATGATAGCTTGCACATCGACGCACTCCGTGAAGGTATTTCATGTTCGGGGTCATTTGTTTTTTGTATAACCTTGCTTCGTGCAAGTGACAATTGTTGTCGTCTTCTCTGTGAACGTTTTTTTCGCCGTTCTTTTGCCATTTTGAGATTTCAATTTCTAGCGGAAAGCTAACCAGGAAGTGTTTTAGCACATCACGTGACGCATCTGAACGAATCACGTTGTCAGAAATTGACACCAGCCAATAAGATTTTGTTTCTTGGTTTAAGACCCCTTTGTGCTTTCACGATTGGTTGCTGATACAAAGAAAATGACCATATTTGGATCTGATGAGATTGTGCAGGAGAGACGGAGCTTTCCAGCGATACCTCTGTTGACATGGTGCACACAGCGGTCGCGGCACTTTATGTTACGTTAGAATTAGGGCTGTCAGTCGATTAAAATATTTAATCGCGATTAATCGCATGATTGTCCATAGTTAATCGCGATTAATCGCAAATTAATCGCAAATTTTGTATCTGTTCTAAATGTACCTTAGAGGAATATTTTTCAAGTTTGTAATACTCTTATCAACATATGAGTGGACAAATATGCGTTATGCTAATGTTTATTATCATTTGAACAATGACAAATATTCTCATGAATATTAAACACAACAACCTCTGAACATTACAAATATTCGCCTCAATTCAACCTGAAACCTCTCATACAATAATACAATACAAGGTGTGCGTGTGCGTGTGTGTGTGTGTGTGTGTGTGTGTGTGTGTGTGTGTGTGTGTGTGTGTGTGTGTGTGTGTGTGTGTGTGTGTGTGGTGTGTGTGTGTGTGTGTGTGTGTGTGTGTGTGTGTGTGTGTGTGTGTGTGTGTGTGTGTGTGTGTGTGTGTGTGATGGATCGTTGGAGCTATGTGCAACTCAAGGCATATGCTCGAACGGGAGCTGCCTGGACGCTGCAATCATGTTGCGCGCACTATCCGTGCTGAGTGTGCTGACTTCTCGTACAATGTCCCACTGTCTGGCTGCCTGCATAAAGTCAAGTTGTGGCGCAGTTGTGGCGAAATGTCGCTCCTCTGTTTTCATTTAAACAGCTCCTTATCCGTTAGCGCAGCTAGCTAGCACCAGATGCTAACAACAACAATGCACGTAAGGTCTCTCTCTCGCTCGCTCGGGCCACACATACACACACCCTCCCAGTCCTCCCAATAGCCAGTCGGTGCCTGCCGGTGAGCGTGGAAGTGTGGTCTGCTGCAAGCGGGCAGCAGGAGCGGGGCTGTCAGCATCAGCTTGTAGATGGTATTTTAAACTCGATGCGCTCTGAAACTACGGGGCGGCCGAGGAAAAAAAATACACATGCGTTAATCGCGTTAAAATAATTTGTGGCGTTAATTTTTTTTTTGCGTTAACGCGTTATTAACGCGTTAACTTGACAGCCCTAGTTAGAATGCTAACTTTTGGTGAATTTAGGAGAAATCTACAGACGCAAATAGACAAACTATAGTAAAATAAACACTTAAATGTGTATTTTGTACGTTTTCCTTCCAAAAGCCTGAAAGAAAACATTTTATAGAATCAAAATAGCACAAAATCTCAAAATTGACCAGTAGGCCTACTTGAAAAACTATTTTTTTGCCTGCAGTGTCTCGCCTTAAGTGAAAAGTATCTAACAGCCACTTATCAATCTTCCTCTGAACCAGCAGTGGGATTGAATAAGTATTTGAAATCCATTGTATTTGGATTACATGTAGTCGTCTCATCCTTTAACATGTATATGGGCGACTGTGGCTGCGAGGGAGTGCGGTCGTCCAGAAGGTTGTGGGTTCAATCCCAGCCCGTGCAGCCAACATGTCGATGTATCCATGGGCGAGATAATTAACCCTGAGTTGCTCCCGATGGCATGGCCAACGGTGTGTCCATGTGTATGAATGTTAGTTCCTAAAGTAAGGTACACTGCTCTGTATGAATGGGTGTTAATGGGTGAATGACATGTAGTATGTAAAGCGCTTTGAGGGGTCGTAAAGACTGGGTAAAGCTCTATATAAGTCCATTTATATGTATTTTAATTTTTTATTCTGTGATATAAATTGGAAACGTGTCAACCATCTTAAATTGATTGAGGTCCAAAGCAGCAACTCTGATTCGATATTTAATTACAAAAATTAATGCATAATTGAAATGCAATTATAATGCATCAACTCATAATTAAATGTTATACAATGAATACATGGATTGAATGCTTTAAATATCAAAAATGATCCTGCTCATCCGTGCATTGCATGTCAGAGTGGTCACCTCCACAAATATGCCAGGAATGCAGAGTACTCCAAATCCCGCCCTAATCCTCACCTTGACCATTTGTCTGAGTGGCAGGTGTAATCTTTGTTCAAGGTTGGTAGACTGCTGCTTTTGGAAGATTGAGAGGGAGGGGGGTGGGGCAGTTATCCATGCCATGCCAGAGGGGCCAGTTACTCTGAAATTCTCAAGTCCGAGCAAATGCAGCTGTAACCTTGTCAGTGCTAGCAACCTGCTTTATGTTTCCCTGTAGCAGCAGAGCGAGAGTTATCCCTGGTTGTGCAGCAGCAGGGAAGATTTAGCGGTCCTCTTACCCTCGGCCCGAACCGTCAGTCACTCAGAGCGGAGCGGCTGCCTGGAGGCTGCCATAGGAAGTATACATCATCCACCTATCATGTCTCCCAACCACTATTACGGCATTTGAATCGGCTTGTCAGAGGAAAATATTCATGAAAGGCAATTAAAATAACTAAGAGATCCATCAAGCATAAACACAGGAGTTGACAAAATTACCATCTTGATGAATATTTATCACGAGGAATGGCTCGATCAAAGGGTTTCTAAAGCGCGGGGCAGACGCCTCACAGTGATGTGTGAATTCAGGAAAGAAAAATCGTGGTGTTTTCTGAGTGATGAATTTGTTAAATGATAAGGATGTTGGTTTAAACAGACACTGGGGGATTGTGGGTTGATATGTCTGCCGCTTGAGGGATTTGACTCCTGCAGGCTCCAATACATTTATGAATAAAGCCCTAAAGCTGAAGAAGATTTTCCTAAAGGCTATTTCAGAGATAAAACAGGGCAGAGAACTGTGTTCAAGGTCATGTGGATCAGTACCCAGAATTCCTCATAGCGAGATGATTACAGAAGTATGAAATACACACATCTTAAGGAAAGATGCTATCAAGTAGAAAAGGATCATGTGGCTTTGAGGCTTAATAAAAACTGAAGACTGAAGTCAAAATGTGCTAGTCGCTGTAATTAAACTCTTGAGATTCATATTATGTTTTCCTCAACGTCTGCATGTGCTTATTACTTCTCTTGTGGACAGGAGCTTCTAACAGCTCATGAATATACTGTTTATCTAACTGAATTATCAGATGTCAAAATGATAAGCCTCTCTTAAACTCAGCCTGCCTCATTTACCTTCAAGAAGCAACTTTACAATAAGGGTGTAATACCTTTAGATTGGCTCTTGGAATGACTGTTTTCACTGACTTTTTACAAACAAACCAAGAAGAGAACGTAAATTATGTTGGAATGAGTAACAGCTAGAGGCAAAATTGAAAAGGAGACGTCGTGTAGCTACGATAATGTTTCTGGTCTTTTGTGGGATGTGTGCACACACCCTTTGTTGATAGACTTAATGAATTGACAAAGTACAGAGTGAGCTCCAAGCAACGTTTTTTACACATTAATCTGGGAAAGAACTTGCACTGAAGTGCATATGTGTTACCAAATGATTTGCATAAATGGGTTATATTATAAATGTCCTAATACACTAGAAAATGATTTCCTAAAAACATTTCTTAATCACAAGATGACAACCTGCTGCACAGTCAGTTTAAAAGTGGGCATAGACCTGCCTTTTCAAGCAGCCAGGTCCGCACCAGGGTTTGATTGATGGCTCTTTTGAACCAAAGAGATTAGGTATGAAAGCACGCTACACTTAGATAAATAAATAAACATGACACTTCATTTCCTGATGGTTTACCTACACTTGTATAGCCTCTACACAAGAGTTTAAGAGTAATTATGGTAAATGACCTACCAAATCTGTGTTTCATTTTCGTTTAGAATAGTGGCTGTATTCGTCATGGTGTTAATCTCCCAAAGGCCAGCCACTATACTGTATCATCAGTTGCACTGTATGTCAAACAACTACAGTATGTTCAACTGGTAAAGTAAGGCGCACAGACAGGAAGTTGAGCGAGACAGATGTCAGACTTTAACAAAGTCCATTAAAATATCATCACATTTGCATATGACCCGGGACAGAAGGTTGTTGAAGCACACCGGATGATTTAAAAACATTTGATAAAATTAAACTTGTTTCATTCAAGGCTAAACTCAGCCATCAGCATTCAGACAGGATGAGTTATTGCCTCGTCTTGCCTGAGCCTTGCATGCAGCGACGTGCAGTCAGGGGAGGCAGGGGAGGCAGAGCCTCACCTGTCATACTCATAGACTGGCCATACTACAATGTAACGGAAAAACAACTAAAGAAAAACTAAATAGTAATAATAATAAAATGTCTCCACTGATCTGTGTTGTAAATGTGATTTATGTATGATTCCAATCGCTTTTTATAGTCAAAATCAACAAATTTGCCGAGCTCCGCTACAACTCCTACATGGGAGCGATGAGGAGTGAGGCAGGGACGAGCTCTGCCTCACGTAAGCCCACAGTAACTTGCTGGAGCGCGGGCACTAATTTAGCGCGGGCACTTATTTTGTGAGCGGAAATGGAGGACCCTGAGGAAATGGGGGACCCTGATGTAAACAAGACGAAAGTCTTTCTCTGGTCTGCATCCCCTTAACAATTGTATGTTTTGAGCTGTACTGTACTGTACCCAATATACAAGCTGTTAATAAACTTTTCAATCAATCAATCAATCAAGCGCGCTCAAGCCAGTTACTGTGTGGTAAGGTGAGGCACAGATGAGCTCTGCCTCACCTCAGAATGCGTCACCTCACAGAAACTGGCTGGAAAGCGGGCACTAAGCGCATGCCTGTTACCATCTCACTGTAGGTCACCAATGTAATGTTTGTAGATCCCTTTATTACATTTATCCTCGCCATCCATAGTCTCTAAATAACTTATTTCACGTATATGATATTTAGGCTCGCCGTACAACGGCAATGAAAAAAGCACTAGGGGAGGCAGCCATAACCTCTGCCGCACTGAAGGGGGCGCACGTGAGCCCACAGGTCCTTGTTGCTACTGTTATTCTACGCAGAGACGCGAACAACAAACTAGACTTTTGAAACTCGAGGAAGATAAGGAGGACTTTTACAAAAAAGTAATAGAGATTGTTGTCCAGAAGGATAGCATGGACTTCATCTTCAAGTCAAGGTAAGACCACATTGGTAATGAAAATTGGTTTTTACTAAGAAAGAACAATCCAATATTTAGATTGTGGGTATCCTTTTGTTGAACGGTCTGTTTAAAATGAATCGAAACATCAGACCAAAAAAGCTTTTGAAAATTACAGAATATTTCGATTAAGGTCAGAATATAATATTTGTAAATCTGACTGTGAAAGAGTCAGTGCCTCACCAGCAGGGGCGGATCTAGACAAATATTCATGGGGTGGCAAGAGGGTGGCAGGAGATTTTGAGGGGTGGCATCCCCTGACAGAAGTATATGCTGATTTAAATCGCAATCATATCAATCAATTAGGGGTGTAATGGTACCCGTACTGAAATTATTCGGTACGGGCCCTTCGGTTCGGTACACGTGTGTACCGAACGAATATAGCGTTAAACATAAAAAATTGAGAACATGAACCACTTTCTGGAAGTAATCTCAGGTATATATCATAGAGCGACCAAGTCATTTCATTGGACGAGAGGCATACTATGAGAGCTGGTCACAGGGATGCGTTCAAATGTAGTCAGTAATTTGAGGAACTGTCGAAATGGCGAACGCAGATAAAGTTGAGCTGAAAATCCTCCAGCATCATTGAAGTCTCTGGTTTGGGAACATTTTGGTTTTGCAGTTACGTACAAGGATGACGGACAAAGACAGTGTGGACAAGTTCATCTTTCTTTAAACAACATGAAAATACAATGACAAGCAAGTCCTAATGTCAAGCTTGCTGTACTAGTACAGTTCAAATACAGATTATTTCAGTTAATCGAAATGCTGCACCTTAATGTTTATTTTACTATATTTTGTATTTATTTGAATACATTAGTCAGTTTAATAATAATTTAAAAAAAATATTTAATGTTTTGTGATAATTTTTTCTGCTGTACCGAAAACGTACCGAACCGAACCGTGACCTAAAAACGAGGTACGTACCGAACCGAAATGTTTGTGAACCGTTACACCCCTACAATCAATGTTTACTTGGAAAGCCACAATATTAATATTTTAACTCAATCACATAGGTGATATTATTGTGGCACATCAGTAAAGTCTTACATATAAGGTGGCAGACGTAATTTAATGAATTTTTGACTGAACAATAACTGAATGAGTTGGTTTCACTCTTAGACCAGCAGGGGTACCAAATCTATGCAGACTGCTGCAATAAGTACATTAATTAACTGTCTCATCGATGTTTGTCTGTATGAATATGATACTATTAACAATCATATTATTCCTATCAGCTGTCAATCACTGTTAATAAATAGTAATAATAATAGATTTAATTTGTTAGCGTTTTTACAGGTGCTCAAAGACGCTTTACAGATATAGTGAAGAACTGTTATGATTCACATATTCATTTATTATTGAATAAACTATATTTTTTGGAGGAGTTAATGATGAATGTTCATCAAGATGCTTGCTCACCCTCCTTCAAATTTGAAAAACAAGTAATTATATCATTATTGAAATACAGTTACAACCTTGCCTTTACATCAGAAAGAACAAACATTAAAGAAGTGACTAACTGCATCAGTTAGGGTTAAAAAACGTGTATTCAGCTAAAACATCACTGCAGTTATTATCCAGTGGAAGGTCCTTACCTACTGGCCTAGTTAAATCAAAGTGGTTACTTTCTGTTGGCTGGGCAGTTTTACACACCGTCTTATTTTACTTTCTCAGGACTTAAAACTGTTTTTTGGGGGCAGACCCCCTCAAAGAAAAAAAATATATACACGCATACAAGGTCATCATCTTAACAGTTTGTTATTCTCATCGAGTCATCCGTGAGCAGAGCATCAAGTTGGCATGTCTATTACAGCTGAATGCGGCGATTACTAGTTTGTTCAGCAAAACGCCTCACAAACTTATTAAGATCAACAGCTTTAGTGCGTTTTGATTCAATGCTGAGTACAGCCAAACTTGACATTCTCTTCTCTGTCATTGTAGACCGCAAATACCTCATTCCTTCAGTGCTTGGGTCCGAAAGGCTTCTCGTTTTGCGCCGTCCCCCCGTTCAAGTGAATTCGCCACCAATCATATTTCCACTCTCGCGCCAGGACCGGGGGAGGGGTTACATGACGTGCATCTTGTGCTGCATTCACTTGCACTCGGACATTAGAGACTTTCTCTCATAAATGTCCGATGAGCCACAACTTTTCTTTCAAAACAAAGATGCCAACTGGGGTGGCAGCTGGGGTGGCGAGGCTATTGTTTAGGGTGGCAGTTGCCACCCCGGTAGATCCGCCCCTGCTCACCAGCCATGAACCTCACCGCACGTCACTGCTTGCATGTCAACCAAATTAAAATGATGCACGTATTACGAGAGTAAACTTTTCATGCAAGGTAGGAAGGATGAAATAAATGGTGGCAATGGGAAAAAGTTGGAGGCAAACAGTACAGAAGGTTTGGAGGATTCTCAGTGACACTTTGAGGCTCTGGAGGGAGGAAGATAGATGGTAGTAGGAATGAGCACTAGGAATGCGATTAGTTATCATTTTAGCAAACTGGGCTCCCTTGTTTTATAGTCAATCGTTTTTGGTTAGATGCTAGAAATAAGGTCTGTGGTGTTCTACGACATTAAATACGTCATTAAATATCCTACTAGTAAATGTCTGGAACTTGTATCTGTAATGACTAAACTTCCCATACATTAAGTTGCTTTGAGGTGAAATTACGGTCGTCACTGTCCATTCTGAAGTTGAGGTTACGTGACATTTATTAAAATGAAAAATAAAACATACCATTATTAAGGCACAACTATACTGTCAACAGAAATATCCAAATCCAGCTCTGCCTCTTTGTCTTCCACACCACAGCATACAACAGGTGAACTAAGTACCATTAAACCACAGTCAGGTGATAATTACCGAAAGTATCCAAGAACAAATGTGTGCAGTGTAAACAATTATTGATACAAATAAAAACAACAAACAACGGTTAAACACGCATTTTGGCTCTTTCAGGGTTTTTTAAATGACGGTTGCTAACAAATGATTTAGTAGGACAACTTAACATCATCACGATGAAGATGCCTTTAGCTGTTGACGCATGACATGCCATCAACATGTAGTTCCTTTATAGCCTAGCCATTTATGCTTCAATTATTAAAAGGGTGGTGTTAATATGTGGAGATTATCCTGCTGAACAAAATGTATAAGTGTCCTTTAACGTGTATTAGCAACAGATCTTATTTTCCACAATATTCCAAACTATAATGGAAAAAGCCCTAATGGAAAAATTGCTTTTGAAGAGGGAGCTCTTGCGATGCTAACTTCTGAGTCGGCCTACAAAAACGCCATCACTGCACCGCTCTATAAAAGGTTCCTATAAGGATCCTAATTCTTTATTTTTAGTGCCATCCCCCTCCTAAAATGGCGTCCTGTGCTGGATCCTCTCTTATCCAGACGAGCTGATATGTGAGTGAGCGAGAGAGCAGATAGCCTCCCGTGCTCTCCATCTGGCTACCCGACACACTTTATGTTTACCAATGAGCTGCCGAGGAGATGGCGTCATTCAGGGTGACAGGTGAGGGTGATTGCGCACCGCAGGCCTGTCGGTTTGTGTCTCCTTTTCCAGTTTCACCTGCATGAATCGAGAGGAGAATTGGGAAGGGACCAAGAAGTTCTCCTTTAAAGTCGTTACGAAAACTGACTGCTCTGGTAGTACCTGACTTGTCTTGTTAGTGAGCAGCTTTGGCACCAGTGGGATTATGCGTTACATCTGAATGTGTAACTGCTGCTCCCATGCCTGGATCTACAAAGCATCAGAGGCATGGCTCTTTTTGCTCATTTTAAACAGATGCCCTTATGCAAGTTGTTAAATAAATGCATGGATATTCATACACATCCCTGTGTACACTTTCTTTTCTTTTGGAGACAAATTAATCAATGCTGCGTTGTCACTATAACTACCACTACAATAAGAACAGCTGAATCCCTTATAAGGAAAAGTATTTTGTGGAAATCTGTGTATTCACTTTTCTGCCGATTTGGTCAGAACGTCCATACCACTTATCTGTAATGTTAGACATGTATGCTTGAGTTAAATTGGTTAAATCAAATTTTAGAAGTATCAAATAAGTGGCCTTGTGAGCACAGAGGTACAAATCATGTGATTGGCACGTTCAGTTTGGGTCTTTTTCCCACACATGAACAGTTTAGCATTTGCTACAGTGTATTGATTGGGGGGGGGGGGCATTCTCAAAATAAAGGTTGAATAGTTCCTAGTGATTATTTTATAGTATATCGGCTTGTTATGCCCATATCTACTTGAGATATAGTAAATGTTTACTGTTTAACCAAGACAAAGCTCAAATCTGCTTAATCTGATTATTGATTCATGGTTGGGCCTATCACCACGATTGACCTCTTCTTACATTTTATAATACTCATTCAATTTGATGTTAATAAAAAATATATAGATTATCTCCGCTATAATTGACTGCATAGACCTATGTCAAAAAGAGATGTTAAGGTTTAATTGGATTTTAGGTATCCTTAAAAGAGTAAATATGTGTTCATTGTTACAAACAATAGAGAAACATGATTATGAATGTGTTCATTCTGCATTCCGGCTCAGTTCACCTGAGCTGTCCCGACCAAACAGCCGGGGGCTCATATCCTTCCATTAGGCTTTGATCCAGCTCATGAGCCACCAGCCTGTCAGGAGCTCAGATATGACACCTCAGGGGGTCTTTGTGTCCTCACATAGCGAGGTCCAACCATTTAGTGACATGCACACAGCTGAATTGTTTGGTGGAATAAAGGAAAGAATATGTGCTAAATGGCGGCGATCCAGTGAACAACGGTGGCTGTTATCAGAGCGACGCAAGGCACTGGAGGATGTTTACCTTTTTGACACAGATGTTGGGCTGCCTGCTACATCAACAACCAATTTCAGAGGATAGGGCAAATAGAAATTGAAATTCAGTTTATTGATCCAGTCTTTGTTTTGGTGAATATGTCAGACACTTCCTTTCACAGGCTGTTTCAGAGAGATATAACAATCACTTCTCTCTCCTCCTGCCTATTTGCAGACAGTTCCTACAAAGAAATACCAATCATACAGCAGTCTCAGTTATGAGGGAAATATGTCCTCCTAATACCGTGCAGACAGAAAGCTTTCTGCACCGGCAGCGATTGTCCCTCAGAGATTTGCTAATTCTGTCAGACGTCATACACTTGTGGAGACAATTAAATCCCCTCCACTCCCTTAGTGCTTCAAAAAGACACAAATCTGACAGCCGAAATGAAACTGACACCTGTCAGCATGGTAGGCAGTAAATGTCAAACACTGACAAACACACACACACACACACACACACACACGCACACGCACACACACACACACACTCAGTGCCCAGTGAGAGCCATGTATGACACCCAGAGCAGTGTATCCAATGCGATGAACACACTCCTTATCTCACCACTGTGCACCAGAGTCTGGTTGGATGTCGGCGCATCACATCACACAGAGCACTTCCTACTGAAGTCGGATGAGACTGGGCATAACAAGTGAGACTTAATTCACTTGAACAGTGACTTTGTAAAGCAACAGAAAATCTAAATAGAGGGAAAAAATTGTCTGAGACAAGAACAGCCGACAGCATTACTGTCACTTCACTGTCAGCTTTTACTTTATTTATTGCAGTGACTCTGAAAACAAATCTGAACACCTTTCAACTTTAAGGGCTAGTTCATTAGCGTGACGCATTCATCATTAGACAACATATATGTCACATGAGTTGCATGCAACTCAGAGACGTGGTCAGACGCAGCTATCAATCTGTCAATCCTTTCCGTGTCCGGGCCGGATGAGGTTTCCCGTGTTCCAAATGATCATTGGTGTGGACTCCCTGTGAAAGCCATAAAGAGTGATCTTAGTAGCTGGAAATGTTTGCAAGCATGAATTTCAATTTAACAAAATAACAAAAAAAGGGTATTATATTATAAGTGGGACTACAGAGTTAATTGTGCAGCTACACAGAAAAGTAATTTAGTAGAGGGTGTGTGTTCTCCCCCATGGCACTCATTGCAGGAAACAGATGAGAGGGATTTTGGATGGATTATGAGCATTAGCAGTACGCTACCCCCCATACCCCCTCCCTGGTGGGCCTTATTATTAGTTGGCTAAATGTATTATTATGAAAATATCTTTGTCATACTGTGTGCCGTGCGGGATTGCAAACGTTATTACATAGCAGCTACAATAATGACAATTTGAATCTACAGAGAATATTACAGATGGAGTGAAAACCCTTAGGGAGTTTTAAGTTAACACATCACTTACTTCAAAACAGACTTACACATGTAAACATGTGTCTTCTTATCATTTTGTCAATTACTGAGTCAAATAAAAAGCTGTACTTCTATCATTCCATTGTGCATTCTATTTTGAAGTGACCTACTTTCAGAGAGAAAGCTGACAGGAGATGGAAAAGGCACAAATGACATCTTGTGTGAAGATAGGAGATAGAATAGAAGAAGCTGGATCATATTTTTCCTTTCTCATCTGTCAGGGTGTATACAGTATATTGACTCATGTATATTCTCGGTGTGTATTTATACTTTGTTCCAGCTGCTCCTCACAATCTCTCACCATTTCTTGTTATCTTTCATTTGGTCCATCACGCTCCCCTTCTTTCCCCAGAGGGCGGACTCTAGCTCCTAAAATCTGCTTTATTGATCTAATTTTTGTGAGTTGTGGTCCTGTCATTGACAGATGGAACTCTGGGAGATATTACAAAACAGAATACAACTCCTCTCCCCACAACTCAGACAGAGGATTGGTGGCTACAAGTTCTCGTTTCTTAGTTTGCCGGAGTTTAATTTGTATCAGCAGTGCCATTGCAGCAGAGCAGCATGTAGAACAAATATAATGAATAATTGAATTGGGTCTGAACAAACATAGCTCATGATTAAAAACAGACTGTGGCAACATTAAGATCTCGACAAACACAAATCAGTGGTAGAACTGCAGGACAGAGAGAGGAAATGGTTGGGGTCCAACAACCGTGCCCTGAGGGACATCTCCAATTTTGAGATTTAAATTGGAACTAAAATGATATGAAAGAATCGTGACTGTAAGTAATAGAGCTGAATCATTTGATGGGGCTGTTTCGGGACAGAATCAAGCTCTCTGTGGGGAATGGCTTTCCCTTTTACTTCAGGCTGTAGAGCAGGAATACCAATGAGAAATTCATAACTAGGAAGTGAGCCAAAACAAGCTTTCAAAGCCTCCTTTAGATGGGCTCTGATTTCCCAGCCTAACACTGTAATAAGAAGCTGGAATTAAGTACTGAGGCTGAGAGAGATATTTCTATGCATTCTCCCTCTGAATGTAGGTAAGGGATTTGTTGACAGTTCTGCTGTTTAAGTGGCCGTGTCAAACCTGACCTTTACTTCACCTACCTCTATTATTTATTAATCAATCAATCAATCAATCAATCAATCAATGTTTATTTATATAGCCCAATATCACAAATGTTACATTTGTCTCAGTGGACTTCACAGTTTGTACAGAATATCAGTATGACAATACGACACCCTCTGTCCTTAGACCCTCACATCGTACAAGGAAAAACTTCCGGAGAAAACCCACAGTTTAAAGGGAGAAACCTCAGGGAGAGCAACAGAGGAGGGATCCCTCTCCCAGGACGGACAGACGTGCAATAGATGCCGTGTGTAAATTGAAAAGATAATACCTTTGCAACATAGGTAGTCCAAATGTTTGGAAATGCATGTTTGTATAATAGGAAGATGTTAAGCTTACCATTGATAAAAAATATGCTAGATTGGCTGTAAATAGAAATGATGTATGTTTCCATCATGTATTTTCAGTAGGGCTGTCAGTCGTTTAAAATAGTTAATCGCGATTAATCGCAAATTAATCGCACATTTTTGATCTGTTCTAAATGTACCTTAGAGGAATATTTTTCAAGTTTTTAATACTCTTATCAACATATGAGTGGACAAATATTCTTTATGCTAATGTTTATTATCATTTGAACAATGACAAATATTCTCATGAATATTAAACACAACAACCTCTGAACATTACAAATATTCGCCTCAATTCAACCTGGAACCTCTCATACAATAATACAATACAAATGGTTGTGTGTGTGTGTGTGTGTGTGTGTGTGTGTGTGTGTGTGTGTGTGTGTGTTGTGTGTGTGTGTGTGTGTGTGTGTGTGTGTGTGTGTGTGTGTGTGTGTGGTGTGTGTGTGTGTGTGTGTGTGTGTGTGGTGTGTGTGTGTGTGTGATGGATCGTTGGAGCTATGTGTAACTCAAGGCATATGCTCGAACCGGAGCTGCCTGCGCGCTGCAATCATATTGCACTATCCGTGCTGAGTGTGCTGACTTCTCGTACAATGTCCCACTGTCTGGCTGCCTGCATAAAGTCAAGTGCTCGGCGCAGTTGTGGCGAAATGTCGCTCCTCTGTTTTCATTTAAACAGCTCCTTATCCGTTAGCGCAGCTAGCTAGCACCAGATGCTAACAACAACAATGCACGTAAGGTCTCTCTCTCGCTCGCTCGGGCCACACATACACACACCCTCCCGGTCCTCCCAATAGCCAGTCGGTGCCTGCCGGTGAGCGTGGAAGTGTGGTCTGCCACAAGCGGGCGGCAGGAGCGGGGCTGTCAGCATCAGCTTGTCGATGGTATTTTAAACTCGATGCGCTCTGAAACTACGGGGCGGCCGAGGAAAAAAAATACACATGCGTTAATCGCGTTAAAATAATTAGTGGCGTTCATTTTTTTTTGCGTTAACGCGTTATTAACGCGTTAACTTGACAGCCCTAATTTTCAGACATGTGAAACCACCAGGCATGTGAAACTAGATAGAACATTCTGAACTGTTGACCTACAGTATGCTAGATGGGGCAATAACAGCGCACAATTCTGAGAAGGCGCTTGTGGTTTTTGACACCTTGAGAGCGGTTACAGCGGGTATGAAGACAATGAAGCACAGGATGCAGGTGGCCTAGGCAAAGGGTCGAATCAATTTCCTGGGCCAGCGAATCGTAGAGACAAGCTGTCTTTATTGTCTCTGTTAATAAATGAAGGCTCTGTTAAAGTATAAAGTTTGCATATTTGAAATTAAATGTTTAAAGAAAAAACTTGATTCTAAACATGACATTGACAATGTGTTCTGCTTTCATTAAAAATGTTCATAATCCCTCTTGTTAAAATTGCATATTATTACTATAAGTCTTTATTTGTTTTAATTGTAACTTTACATTTTAACATATGTGACCTCCTTCTCCCTCAAAGATAGAAAAGGGGAAACCACCTGATGCAGAGAGGGAGGAGGCAAGAGACTATAAAAGATGATGTGTGAAGAGAAAGGGGGGCTTTTTGAGGCTTGAGAGCTTGGAGGAAGTTTTCTGAGGCCCAAGCCCTGGGCCTGGGTTTGGGCTCACCCAGCGCCATATAGACTGAGAGTTATATCATCTCCGTTCACTCCAATGGACCACTTTTTTACAGCAATGGCGGATCGTGGAGCCTCTCAATCGTTCCCCAGAAGTTAGCGCCAAGGCTAGCAGAGCTATAGAGTTGCAGCATAATAGACCGTTCGTGACGGACTTTTAAAGGTAAGAAGAAGTTTAAAGATTTATATTGCGGATATTATCAGTACATCTGATTCAAATTAACATGTGTATTAAAGGATGTCAGTGGATTATCCCTAAATTAGTAGATTTAGGGAACGTTTACAGATAACAGATTAAGCTAGGATACCGAAGCAAGTTAGCAACAGACGTTGAACAGCCTTTTAATTGTAAATTCCGTTCTCTTAATGTCATTTCGTCCAACGTTGTTGAATTAGAGAAGAGGGGCTTCTAAACGGGATTGTATGCGGGGGTGGAGGGAGTTAAATATTAGATAAATATAACTTTGGTGTGTGTAAGAGTGAGTGTTTTTAGCAGAGCCATATTGTGTCCTTGTGATTATGTTGATTATTACCTGTCTGTATAATGTTGCAGCTCAGCTGATTTTGGATTGATGGCAAAGGGAGAGGGACTTAAGTGAGAGTGAAAACACAAGGTAAGTTTAATACTACTGTTTTATATAAGTAAACACCTTATCTCCCCAAGGCAATTTCCCATCCAATAGGTGTGCTATATAGCCATAGGTGTGTATAACCAGGGGTTCTCAAAGGAGCACCTGGAGATGTTGCTTGGTGCTCATCCTTAAAATGAAATAAACCGTAACTTTTGAGGGGGTCTTGACTTTATTTGCCAGACACACGCGCTGAACACACATGCAGAGGTGAACACAGAACACACATGCAGAGGTGAACACAAGACAACATTAGCACGACCAGTAATCCTACAAGCTGTCATCACTACCCTCCTGACTGTTCTCCTCACGGTCTTCCTCTCTGTCAGACATGGTAGCTGACGATGTAGGCCTACTACTTTCTCTCTGGTTGAGTCTGTGATTAGATGCTTGCATCCACAAGTCAACAGCTGGTTTTGGGTCGAAAGTCTCTGTTGTCATCTTAGACAAGTGGATGTAATCAAATAAGTATGTGAACATAACCAATAACCTACCATAGCCAATAACAAATTAATGTAACTTATTTTATTTTTGTTGTTCATATCTTATTTTACCTTAACATTTTTTTTTTTTTTATCTTTCCAGTTTTAAAGGATATTTTTGGTTACTGTCCTATAGTATACATTGGAATGATTTCACACCTGTTTATCCCAATAATTATAAAGTTATTATAAAGAGTGCCTTGAAAATATGTGTTTACATAAATTGTGATCAAAACGTTTGAGACCCACTGAGACTAAAGTGAACTATCTAAACACTCAGAGTCCTTTACCTCACTGAGCTGTAGTTATCAGCCTCTCAGTCTGACTGGAGAGGACTCTCCCTCCACATTATTGTAGAAACATCTTCTTCTTCTATCCGTTAGAGCAGCTAGCACCATATGCTAATAACAACAGCGCCGGAACCAGTGCACCCTCCCTCGCTCCCACGCTCACTCGCACTTTGGCTGTGAGCTGCGGGTGCCAGATAAGCCAACATCCCCCATTTTCATCACTTACAGCGCCCATTGTACATGGCAAATGAAACGTGTAACCGGGGTGAAAAGGGTGTTACATTTACTTAATTATGAATATTGTTACATCAAGGCCGAAAATTAGGATGAGCCCCAACGGTCAAAAATGTTTTTTTCCCTCCCAGAGCTGCCAGCGCAGCGCCTCCCCAGATCTGGCGCCCTAGGCGAACATCTATAACGCCAGTGCTACGGGCCGGCCCTGAGTTCATATGCAACTCGCAAATATCTTTCTCTCTCTCCTCTCTTCTCTCTCCTCTCTTCTCTCTCTCTCAATGTTGGTACGCAAATGCACCTTTTTTCAAATGACCCGGTGCTCTTTTTTTGGCGGAGGTGCGCATGCGCACCAGTTATGTGCAGCCCTGTGTATAACCCTTTCTCCTGTCTGTTACTCCCTCTTTCAGCACAAGAACCAGAGGGGGATTCAATGGAGCCTGAATACCTGCACTGAGACCCTCACCCTGCACCCTGAGTCTCAACTCTGTGTTTTTCAAGCCTTTCCCTGTTTTTTTGTATTAAACAAAACATTAAGCTTTCCCAATGGTGTGGTTTTCGTTTTGTGAAAAAGTGCAAATGCAGTGTTTGTATATAATTACATCACATATTTGTTTGCTGTTGGTCGTGAAATTGCTCCTGCTTCCTCCGCTCTGTGTCAGTGGGGAAGCCGTACATTCGTACTCCTTTCTCTGAGCGATTTGAGCATCCCCAGGCAGCACAGCAAACCATGGTGGCGACTAGGAGGCAGCACAGCAAACCAGGACAACAAGGAGGAAAAGGCACAGACAAACTGCATGATATGCTATTCAATGTTTATTGAATCCCATGTATTTGCAATGGATGTTCCTAAAACAACACATTTAACATCATCATCATGCTGCTGCTGCTGCTGCTAGTCCTTTGATAGTCACCTGTCGGTCTCCTGTCCTTTCTGAAAGCCATAAAGATGACATTAGTCATTTAGATAACTTGTGTCCTCAATTACCATGGGATTACTGAAACTACCATGAATTTAAGAAAATGGTAGAAATGAATCTTATCTGAATTTTAAAGCATTACTCTAAATATACCAATAAACATTAGAAAGTGATGCTCCTGACTACCATACAAGTTTAAGAAGATAATATTGGTTTTAAAGAATTCAAAGCTATAAATAAACAGCAACAGGCTCTTTAACCAAGGCACTGTTAGCCTAACATGTAAACTAGTTGTTCATTTTTTAAAACATATTGATGTAAATACATACACATTGATTTGTTGTATAAATATTGCAAATCAAAACCTTTATTCACTAATAATTACCAAAAATCGTAGTTCTATCTCCTGTTATCAATGCATTCACATTGCCCGCCATGAACTTCCGGCGATCCTCGTCTACATGAACCACGTGACGATAACCGTTTTTGGACTTCCGTTGTCGTAACTCTTCTATCTATATGGCGCTGGGCTCACCTAATAGTCCGTTTTCTGGTGCGCACCAGACGACAGTTTGTTACATTGTTTAATTTTTCAGAAGGTTCGGTTTGCGTTCACACGGGCAAAACTCAAACGGACTATAAACTTTAAACACAAGTCATGTGCACGGACATGCTGTTCAACCATTGGTCAGACATTAAGGGGGTAAAAACGCAAATCCCGGCAATTTCTACCGTAGCCTCCGCCATGGAGCATCGGCACTTTCGGCAGGTTATTCTCATGCTGCTGCTAATCTGGAGATCAACAGACACTAGCGGCCCGCGCATATGATTATATAATCAGACAACGTCCGTTAAAAAACATTATAACATATTGAGAGACGTTCTGCAGTAAGGAGGGGCGTTTCACCGATGACAGGTGTTCTTAATTTTATGTAGCTCACGGAAAATTTTTACTTTACACGACACAGTTCAACACTTCATTCTGCTTCACTCTTTAACTAAACAACCGCGGATGTCTTGAAAGACTCATTCGCTAAATATTTTGAAGATATCCGCGTTCTTGTGACATGTAAACTACGCTTCCTATGTTTTGGTGCGGACTGCATTCACACCAGCAATGAACCGCTCCAGAGTTCGCAAGCAAGCGCTCCGAGACCACCTATTTTAGCGGACCAGAGTCCGGTTGTTTAGTTCACTTAAGAGGTCTCGGATTGTGTTCACACCGACCCAAATGAACCGCACCAGGGTTCGATTCAACCGGACTATACAAGGCAGGTGTGAACGCACCCTAGACGGCTTTAGGACATTTGACTTGTGAACCTGTTGCTTTTGTATTTTGACTTTGTGTCTTTTGTTATTTTTTGGATTCTTGTAAATCCGCTATTTTTGTTAAAACCTTAATAAAACTGGTTTGTACTTTGTACATTTCGACCCAATTCCTGGTCTCTCTCATGGTCTCTGAAGGTATCTGCTTGGTCTTAGAGTGAGGTAAGAACACCCTTCCTTGGAAAAAGCTGACATTAGTTGATCATTTGGATTTTAAATTGTTTAAGGGGAATAGAAACTCTGCTAAGGTTAAACTATAGTTTCACATTGGTTACTGTGGTTGATGTGGTTTTGATTCATGTTGAAATATGACATATGCTCTGCTCATGTGGTAATGTCACTGCTGTGATATTAGTGTTTGACTCTGGCTGTGTTTGATATTACTTTTGCATTGTTTTAATTGGTATAAGGGGATCAAAATTGGGGGTTAGGGATTGTGGCTCCTGAAGCTGCCCTAATTACCAAGGACTCTCCCAACGACACGGGATTTCTCCTACTACACAATACACTCCGTTTTGCTATCCTAGCGGTCGGACATCCGAGGCTGGAGTGCCTGAAATAGGGATACGACGGGCAGTTTGGTGTTAGAGGCCACGCTGTAAACGCCCCCCCCGCAAGCAGATTACGTTGATCTTGCGTGTAGATTCTGGGGGGTTTAGTCCTAAAAAGATTGGACGGCCGTTCACTGGAGCCTTATCAGCACCGGATTTCGGTATCGGAGACGGCCTAGATATTAATGTTGGTTGTATCGAAGTTAGATTCCTTTTCAGATGAATGGGTATTTTAGGTTATTATCAAAAAGATGATTATGATGCACTGTGAAGTCAAAATCTAATCTTAAAACACTCTTTAGTCATTATTGCAAACAGGCAAAATTGCAACCATTTTGACTTCTCACTGTAAGTTGGATATTCATATATTTCTTTATTTTTTAACTAACAAGATTGTCTGTGGATGATTCAGCTCTACTCAAAACAGATTTAGGCGCATTCTGAGTGCACACAAAATTAAAATGGTAAAAGGCAGCTGATGACATTCAGAAGTGAACTGTTTCCCTCCAGTCGGCAGCAAGGGTCATGACACCTCGAAGACGCCATGAAGTTTATCCTGCTATATTAAATGTATCCGTCTGCAGGCTCAATTGTTTTTCCTTTTCTCCATGCACATTATTTGTCACGCCTGTCACTAAGGCCTGTTCTGAGAGCAGTGAAAGGCACTTAGCCGCTCTCTACTCAAGCATCAGGAACAAGGCGTTTCCAGACTAATAGCGTCCTGAGTGGGTGTCACTCTGGAGAAAACTGACCGAGTGAGCAGCAATGTATTATCAAGGAAATTATGAAGGGCTTTGTTTGTCCTTTCACCTGCCTCTCACTTAAATGGAGCTTCATTTCCTCCTACAGTATTATTTGAACCGCTCCATCCTCCTTTCATGTCTCGCTTGACCCCTCCTGCACTTTCCATTTCCAGCCTCCTACGGTGCTTGTTTTAAGTCATCTCTTTACATACACGTTTTATATTCTTCTCTCCTTGTGGCTTTGTGCTTATCAGTGCGAGCAACAACAGATAAGACTTAAACAGCAGAAGCTATTCTGGGTTGGTTAAAGTGGTGAGACACCTGAGGACATTCCAGCTGCTACTTTGCCTGAAATATTAAACAGTTTAACACTTTTTAGAGCATTACAAAGGGTCAAATGTCAAGGTTACATCTGATGGACAACCATTTGCTATTTTTACCAACATCTAATTTCCTTTAAGGAACGTTCCTTTATTCCCTGGTCTCAGCTGTAAGGGAAACTTCTGCAGCAATGGAGAGTCAGGACTCAGAGAGACATGAGGAGAGTTGGAGCTTTGATGTCAAACAATGATAGTTTATTGCAAGTCAACGGCCGGAGAATTCATATCACAAGTCACAGCAGCAAAATGTTCTGACTGCACGGGTGGGTTGTCATGTCAATTCTGATCAGCCTCGCATCTTGGAAGACCTTTTAACTAGTTTACAGAGTCAAATCCACATATTGGGGATGGACGTAAACATCTGCAGACACAGGAGATGTCTCTCACATCTGTGGAGCTTAGAAAGCCAGCGTTCTCACACTCGCAAAACCCCCCTATCAGGCCATAAAACTTGACACTAAGTGCTGGAGCACATTCCTTAAAGCTGGCATCACTAACAGGATTTGTTATTAACGTCAACAGGCAATAAGGTTAAATATCTTAGGAGTAAGGAAGAATTATTCTTTGACACTTTGGAATAAGGAAGAAATATTCTCTAACATCAGCAATTACTCTGTTACGAAAACTATGTTAACATAAGATATAGGCCAATATGAAAACATGCCAGAATAAAAAAAAATTGGGAACTCTTCAAGTCAGGCTGGTTGAGACTATCAATTCTACTCTAATATCTGTATGCTATTTAGCCCAGAGACGATGAATTCGCTGAGCATTAAACAATTATTAGGGCTAGAGGGAAATAGCTGCTAAAAGTTCAGCATTGCCACAAAACAATGTGGACATACAGTATTTATGTATGTCTCAGTTGATCGATGCCAGCAAAAGGTCTGGAGAAACAAAATTCGGCACAAGAGTTGGAAATGCGCCGTAACAGAGCTTCAAAAGGCAGGGCTCGACATTAACGACTGCCCGATGGCCATCTAGTATTTAGCTCGGGCAATGAAGCCTCACCTGCTGGTTGCCCGATCGAGCAATCTATTATGCCAGTATCATGCAGCTCGCGGATCCAGTAATGAGTGACCCGACAGTAAAACTAAACATATCTATAACTAGTTTAGGTAGTTTGAGAGGTAATTAAAATAGCTACGTGTGATATTCTAACCTGAAGTGTGTGTTTTGTCCGCTCACCGCTGCAGGTGATCATGCAGAGCTGCGTGTCGACTCGTCAGCAGTCTGATCTCTCTCTCCCGTCAGATTAGACTTTATTCGCGTTTATGTCCATATCGATCAGATCCAGCTAGTTCTAGCTAATGATATGACTACCTGCTTATTAAAAGACACCTAAACAATAAGTGTCGCTATGCAACTGGGTGAGGCCACAAAGTATAGCGCAACATTATGCATTTGTTTACATGCCCACCGGAACCCCGAGGCATTACCAACAGATCAACGCACAATCAACCCATATAGGACATCTCTTTCTCCACATTAAGTGTTAGACATTAGAATTGACTATTCTTGTCTGTCACATACTCTTCTTGTCTGTCACATAAGTGGCGCAACTGAAGCGGTATTGCGCTAAAGGGAAATTATTTTGACTGAAGAGATTTAGATTTGCCGGCTAACGGGAACTCTGACGTCGCCATTTTGTGTGCTTCGCGGATGCGCTCGGCTCCTCTCGACTGCTGATCGGCTCTGCTCGGTCAGCTTCCGGATGAGGAGGCATTCGTTCGACCAATTTACTGTAGATGACATTACAAACATTTTTAACAGGGGCCATAATAGTGTAAATAATGTTTGTTTTGGCAATTATAACTGAATGTAATGTTTTCTACTTTTTTACATCTGGGAAGGCATTTGCCTTCATCAGATGGAAAGTGTCTTGACCAACAACTTAAGTGTTTCTTATAGCTATGCAGGGCATGCAAGCGAGCAAACACAAACTAGAACAAACAAACAAGTGAAATGAAGAATAAAATTGAAATTGTACAATATAATATTGTGGTGGTTCATCTTATAATTCAGTCTAAAGAATGCACCAGACAGCATCTACAGTAACACCTGCAAAAATCTAAATGTTCTAGGGGGAGGCTCCCCAAACCCATTTTTCAGGGCAATCTCTACTGGGCTCAGGGCCATCTGTAAATTACAGATCGGAGCCTTGTGGCGAAAACAAGCAACTACATGTACATGCACCAACTAACCCTGCTTCAATAGTAAACATAACATGCAAACATTCCTACGTAGTTGGCACAAAGACACTAGACAAATAAACATAATACATCGTGAACTATATCGTCACACTCTCCCCCACTCACAAAATGTCGTCTCGACATTTTCCTTTACACCTACTAGTCTTAAACAAATACATGGGTAGTAAGACAAGAGAATGGGCCATTTTGAATAAAACACTTCTTAATGAAATACACAAGCTGCTGTTCACTGCAGTTGTGAATACTACTGATTTGATCAGTTTTTCTTTCTTTTTTTTAAACCCAAACATTTGCATCTTTAATGTATATTACAAAACCATGAGTCCATACTGTTGAAAGGGTCATCATTTTTCTTTCTAAATCAATTCAGGAACCCAATCCACACAACACCTAAAGTTCAGCCAACAATCACATTAACACAAGGCACTTTAGGTATACTTGCAAAGAGGCAAGGAGTGTCATTTTATTTTTCTTTACCTTCTTATTTATTTCCAAGTCCCTTACCAGGGCCGCCAGTAGCCATTTAAAGCTATCTCTGTGATGGAAATTGTTCTCTCTGTGAAACTAGGCTGGCCAAGTTTGTCATAAGTCAGAGTCTGTGGTTGCTTTCTTTGTCATCTTGGACATTTTCCTCTGCTCCGAGTCTTCTACTGTTTCCTCCTCTGAGCTCTCTATAGCTGTTCGCACAACATCTTCCTCACCTTCGTCAGATGTCACTGTGTGGACCTGCTCCTCTTGTTCCTCCTCCCTGCTTTGCAGTGGCTCCCTCGTTCCCGAGATCGTCTTTCCCTCTTGAGGATGGAACTTCTGAGCAGAGGGGTTAAGTGCAGGAATCCTTTGGTGTTCCGCTGAAGGCCAGGTGAATGTTACATCATTAAAGTCATCATCTGATCCTCATCAACATTTGTTTGTTGGGTGTACTTGGTCACAGATGTGTGTCTGTTTGTGTAATTGTTTCTTTTCTTTGTTCGAGTTGGGATGGTAGCCTGATATTTGTCATCTGTGGCTGGGAGGAAGTCACATGGTCAAAGTAGATTCCTGTGGAGGATCCTTGTCCTGCCTCCACCACTTTCAGGCACTACCTCAAACACTGGACTGATATCACCTTTCTGACTTTTGACAACATAAATGTTGTCTTCCCAGTAGGAGCAGATTTTACCTGGTCCTCCCCTCTCACCAGGACACGACTGCCAACCTGCAGTGTGGGGCCATACACTTTCTTGTCATACTGTTTTTTTCCCCTATCAGCTGACTTGGAAGCATTTCTGGAGGCGATGTCATAAGCCTCAGTCATCCTCTTTCGCCACTTCTCCACATAGTCCTGGTAGGAGCCTGTGCAGTCCTGATTTTCAATTCCAAACAGTAGGTCAACAGGCAGTCGGGGTGGCCTACCAAACAGGAGAAAGAATGGAGAATAGCCTGTAGCTTCATTAGCTGTGCAGTTGTAGGCATGTACGACTTTAGTGAGGTGATTTTCCAGTCATGTTTCTGTTCTTCAGTACAGACCCCTGACTACCTGACAGTGTTTTCAGGTGGTGAAGAAGCTTGTTCTCAAATTCCCTCCCCAAATCATGATGCAGTCTTTCTGGGAAACCAAACTTGAGACAGAAATCATTAAACAGTTTGTCTGCAAGTCTTGGCTGATTTGTTGGTAGCTTGTGCGAACCGAGTGTCCATTATGACAAGTATATATTCATAACCACCCCTACATTCTTCCAAATGTAGAAAATCAACAGAGACCAGCTGGAATGGGTGAGTGGTTTTGATACTCATCATAGGTGCGAGTGCGTGTCTGTTAGGTTTTCTCTTCGTTGTCCCATTTCGCTGTGGAGCTCCTTTAGAACAAGTGGACGGTATACATCTGGGAGCAAAAGCTGACTTTTTGTGTGAGTTTTGCGGTGCATAGTTCCATCTTCTCTGATCTCAAGCCTACTCTCTGACTAGAGCTTTACATTCTGGGCCCTCGTGTTTCAGTTGTTGTGCAGTGGGTCGCTTGTTTTTCTCTTTCTGTCCATACATTTTCCCATCACCTGATCTTGTTGCTGTGCTGTCTTTTTTTCTTCCCTGGAGAATGGCTGTATGGCACTGAGCAGATTCTCTATGTCTATCTGTGTCTGTAGAGCATTAAGAGAGACTGAGTGTAGGAATGGGCTGTTCTCTTCCTGATGCACCAAAATGCCCTGCCCTGTTGCACTTACTTCTTCCTGGCAAACAGACTGTGTGCATTGGTTCACATAACTTTCAAAATCGACTGGCATTCTGGATAAGCCGTCTGCATCTGCATTGGCTTTGCCTGGTCTGTACTTGATTTTGAAATTAAAATCTGCCAACTCTGCTACCCATCTTTGTCCCACGGCATTTAACTTTGCTGTTGTCAGTGGATTATTATCAGTATATACCACAAAAGATAGTCTCTGAAACGCTCGCAGATGGCCCACTTCAGTGCGAGAAACAACAGCTTACCAGAGTGCAGGTTGTAGTTTCTCTCTGGAGGGGTGAGCGTTCTGGATCCATAAGCGATCACCTTCAGCTTGCCATGACTGCGTTGGTACAGCACTGCACCAAGTCCTGCCTGTGAAGCATCAGTGTGCAAAACAAACGGTTCATTCAGGTCTGGGAAGCCTAGGATTGGAGGGTTAGAGAGTTTGTCCGCAAGGTGACTCAGAACCTGATGATGCTTTTCAGTCCATGTAACTGGTGATGATGAGGTCAACTGCCCGTGTTTTCTTTTCTTTTCCATTTTTAGCCACATTGTGGTTTTGTGGTGAAGCAGGAACAGGGGATGGGGCTGCCAACAGTTCATACAGGGGCTTTGCTATGACAGAAAAGTGTTGTATGTATGTCCTGTAGTAGGACAGGAAGCCTAAAATCTGTCTCACTTCTTCCACTGTGTTAGGGCATCTTTCCTTCAGGGCCTGCACTGGAGCCACCTCTGCCGGGTCCATGCTATGCCCCTCTTTTGACACTATCCTGCCCAAAAATCTAACTTTGGATTGAAACAGTTCACATTTTGTTGGTGTGAACTTCACTCCATGTTGCTGGTATCGGCGCAGGACTGTTCTTACATGCTCAACGTGGTCATTGAAGGACTTGCTGTGGACTAAATTGTCATCAAGGTAAGGCAGGCAAATATCATCACGCAAACCCCACAAACACTCCTCCATACTTCTTTGAAATTCAGCTGGAGCTGAACACAGGCCAAAGGGGATCCTCACCCACTGATAAAGGCCCCATGGTGTGATGAAGACAGTGAGAGGCTGACTTTCTTCATCCACAAAGCCTTGGTGGTACGCCTTGCCTTGGTCAAGTACAGAAAACCATGAACTCCCAGTAAGACTGTCCAACATATCTTGTATGCGAGGAATAGGATGTCTATCTGGCACTGACTTCCTATTTAGCTCACGGTAATCTACACTAGGGGTCGACCGATCAGGGCCGATATTCCGCATTTGACCGATTATCGGTATCAGCCTTTTTTTTTAATCAAATTGCCGATAAAACGTTGGCTCTGATGCGGCCGTTTTCGTTTCTCTGGCTGCAGTCACCACTCTGTGTACACGAGCAATGTCCCGCCCACAGCGCTATCTGATAGGCTATTACTGAAGTGTCAATCAACACTGAAGATTTTCCAGGCGGGAGCCAGCCAGAGAGGCGGGACCTTCTTAGATTACAGGCAGGTGCGAAAGAACGCAGACATAGACTGAAGCAAGCAGCAGCACTGAACGGCAGAGCCATACATGTGTTAAGCCGAAATTCAATAAACATTCCTATCCCCTATGCTGAAGTTGCAAAAACATCACGATTTTATGATCCAGTTTCCCAGTTACACAGGGACGCGGGAAGTCAGTCAGCCAGAGTTGGGGGTGCGTGCAGCGTCTCGCAGCGGAGTAACTGTAGTGCGGAGGGGGGGGGGGGGCTGCGAGTGGCGCCTCGCAGTTTTTCAGGTTGATATGTGAAGCTCATTAGCTAGCCAACATGTATCTAGCAAATGTTTAGCAAAATATTAGAGGTGAGGCTACTAGACTAACGTTAGGTCTACTGTAAATTAATAGCCTCACTTGTAATAGTTTTCAAAACATTAGCTAGCACTAGTGTGTTGCAGTTGCTAGCAGCTTATTGGGATGTTATGCTAGATAGACAGGCATTGTTTTTGATATAATAAATTAAGAATTATTGTTAGTTAAGCATGTCAGCCTGCAGCCCCACTTCTTGTCTCTCTCTAACTCATTGCATATGGCTGCACTAAAGCAAAGGGCACAGAGAGGAAACCAGTTGTAAGATGTTTAAAAGTTCATTAAACATAATATATGCTTAAATGCATTTCAAAGAAGTTGTGTTGAGTTGTGTTGGAGTTTGTGTTATTCTACATTTTGACACCAAGATTTTTTGATTTTACTGCAAATGTATATCGGTTCCAAATATCGGTTATCGGTCTCCTTGATTACTAATAATCGGTATCGGCCTTGAAAAAACCATATCGGTCGATCCCTAGTCTACACAGTCTCAGTTCCCCTGATTTTTTTCTTACACACACTATAGGTGACGAATAGGGTGACCTTGATTTAGTGATCCAGCCCTTATTAACCAAGTCCTGTATATTCCTTTACCTCCTGATGTAATGGCTTGGGAACACTGATATAAGTCTTCTGGACAGGTGTCTGGTCATTTAGGGTGATGTGCATACGCAGAGAGGGTATGGAGTAGGGCTGTGCGATTATGGCAACAATCATAATCACGATTATTTGGGTCAATAATTGATATCACGATTATTTTGTAGATTATTCATTGACCATTTATTGAACTTTAAAACAAATAATATTTTACCAATAAACAAGATCAACAAATATGTTGGAGCACACTTCCAAAACCATACTAAACATATATTATTAATATGATAAATAAAAATAAATTAGACCAAAATAAATTAAATCAAATATGATGCAGTGCACTGTCACAACCTACTGAAAACTCCTTAACATATAGCCAACATTTTGGTAAAACATATTCAACATATTCCACTCAGTTAAACGTTGAAGGCTGGCCAACCGTCATGGTCCAGAAGTAACAGGAAATAAATGTTGAACTACAATTTAAGACCAAATAAAAATGTTTTGGCCACCATGGCAAATGCTGGTAGGGCTGCTCATGTCATCTCTTAAAGATTTTTTGCAAGAAACACCAGCCTGTTTACATGGTCTGGTTTCAGAGATGAGCGCAGGTAGGTGACAATATTGCCACCTGTACTGAAGACCCTCAGCCACGGCCCGACACATGGGGTGACGCCGGCCAATCACAAAGCGTTGATGCGTTCAAGTGCATTATTCTGGCACAGGAAGATTATGTTACAGGACATTAACGATAAAACAGAATATTGTTGTTCTATTTTTAGACACATCTCACGATCGACTGGTTGGGCACCCCTGGGCTAGACCATAGGTCTGTTGTGGTAGCAAAGTAGTCAGCTGAAGCCACATCTCTCTCAACTTCCCCACGGCATTTGTCATATAGTGCAGGCAGCGCAGACCTGCTGAAATAATACCGAGACGGCATCGCGTAACGCTTGTCCAACGTGTTGACAAGTTGCTTAAAGCCCTGGTTGCTAACAGTGCTAACTGGGCACATATCTTTAGCGATGTGAAATGTAATGGCAAAGTACTTGCAAATAGTGGAAATAGTTTTACCCTTCTTTTTAACAAGTTGCTGCTATTGTTCTGACATCTTCGCTCGCGCTGAACACTCACAACACATGTCACTCCCACGTGGCCGAGTGGGCTTTTAGGGAGGGGCGAAAGCGCACCCAGCAAAATAATCGTATTTTGTCAATTATGCTGTTTTCATAATCGTCGCAAGCCATAATCGTAATCGCGATTAAAATATGATTAATTGCACAGCCCTAGTATGGAGCCTACATAATTTCCGTCCCTAGCAAATGCTTTACACTCCTCCCTTAGCACTTCTCTTGCTAAGGTTTGCTGGTCACTAGTCAAGTGATCTAATGTCACTGGGGGATCCCAGGTTTCATCAGTCAGCAGTGGGGCAACTTGTACCTGAGCAGTCTGTGTTTTGCTGTGTATTTTTGTCGGGACCTGGTTGTGTCTGCCCTTGTGCCGCTGGTTCTGTAGCTGCTGGGTACACAGCCTTCACACTCTCAATGTGTCCAAGGCTAACTCAGGGGCCTAGTGTGACACTGTGTGCTGTAGTGTTAATAACTGAGACAGGGACAGTGGCAGCGTTACCTCTTCTCATAGTGAACAGTACTTCTTGGATGTGCAATCCCTCAGGTAAGCTGGTGTTCATAATTGGGCTGAACAGCATGACAGTATCCTCTTCAGTCTGCATGCGTGTGCGACATTTCACTGTGGTAACTTCACCTGGGAGTAACACAACTTTATCCTTGCCTGTTTTTACTATGGTCCCCTCAGAAGTAGCTTGATGAGTGTGTATTAGCTGGATAAAAGTGTGTGCAGCATAAGAGTCCATTTCAAAAGCACCGCTCACAACTGCTATAGTGCTGTCACTTCCTGCTGTGCCCTTCTGTTGCTTTAATTGTTCATTGATCACTTCCTCTATTACATTAAAGCCAACAATAGGGTCTTCTGCCACATTTTGATCACTGGAAACTAGAACTGGCACTAGCAGACTTGCACTAGAAGTCTCTAACCTGCTCAGTTGGAACTCTACTGGTATCCATCCTATAAATGGGATTTCTGTTCTATTTGCAGCTAGTCCATTTAGTGGTTCTGGCCCTAAGAGTTCAGCTATAGGTCTGATAGTGCTGTGTGGAAGGTGTTCAGCTCGCCATTGTTCATTTATTACTGTTGCCTGAGCACCCGTATGGTATCCCACAATGCTGTCACCGGTACGTTATCAAAAGTACATTTTACGTTTGCCAATAAGTTTAATAAGTCTTTTATCTTCTTTAGCTGAGAGGTAATTAACTTTGCATGTGTCTGGAAAGTTATTTTTATGTCTCTTGGTTTCTGCTAAGTGTTCTGCAACTAAACTTACTGCTTTACACAGAGGTTTGTGTTCTGGCCAATTATGCTTCTGACAGGACCTGGAGCAATATGAACAACCTGCACATGTCACAAGTCTCCTGGTTGCATCCTCCTCCTGTAGGCAGTTGTTGCAGCGGTGGGACCCTGACGGCTGTTGCTGGATTACTGCTGGTCCCCCTGCAGCAACCCTCCGAAGTTTCCCTGTGCCTGGCGTGGAGCTCTGCATCCTCTGGATATGTATCCCAGCTGTCCACACTTGAAGCAGTGGCTACAGTTGACTTCCTCTCCTTTGTCCTGGCAGTCCCTGCATGCTCTTCTCCGGATGCTGTTGTTCCCTGTAGCTTGCCTGTAGTTCTGTGGCCTGCCAGTGCTCATGGAAGCTAACACCATACGTTTCATTTCAGCAACCTTAGTTTGAAGCTCTCTTACCAGAGTGTGCATCACAAGCTCTTGTGGAGGTTGGGCTGTCTTTGTCTTCTCCTTGTGGGTGTCTTTAGCATCCTCCTGCAGTGTTTTCTGCATGGAGGGGTCAGGTGACTTGTCCAACTTATTGTTAGTTGTCTGTAGTTCAGCCATTCTGGGTGTTTTGGTGGTGTTATGTTTGAGCTTATTTATTCTTTCTGCCTCAAGGCTTCCTGCTTCATTTACTCTTTCAATCAGAGTTTCATCGGCCACCTCCATGTCATCAAAGTATGGCTTAATCTGGTATTTGATGTTGTCACTGAGCAGCCCTGTACAAACTGACCGTAGAAACTTCTTCTTGACCAGGTCTGCATTGTAGTGCTCCTCCGAGTCTCTGTCCTTGGATGTAAACAGCAGTCTATATTTTAGTTCAATAGCTCTGAACAAAAACTCTTGTGTTGATTATTTCGGCTCCTGGGACATGCTGATACATTTTTGGTACAGATCTGACGTGTCATCTTCGTTGTAATGCCCCTTTAATATTATCTTTAGCAGAGGCAGAGTCAATTCAGTCTTTATTTCTAGCATGTCACGCAGCTTTAAACCAGGGCTAATGGCCCTTATCACAGCCTCGATTACTTCCGACTCACCATGACCCTTGCTAAGCCCGCTCTCCATCTGGTGTATTAGGTTGGTATATGACAGTTTGTCACGCTGCCCTCCTTCACCGATTTGGCCGCAGATGCGGAACTCTCGTCTGATGGTTACCTCTGGCACCTTAGCTGTGAATAGTGTCCCGCTAGTGCTGCTGCTGACGCCATCTGATATGTTTAGTTTTTCACCCAGCATCTTTATTTCGTCTTCCAAACTCTTTCGGGACTGCTGCAGCTCCATATATTTATCTCTCATCTCCTTGTCATGGCGGTGCTCGTGCGCTTTTCTGGCCGTTTCTCAATCGCGAAGATTTTGGCTTCCAAGCCAATATTTCAAGGATGCTACATCATCGAGTGCCGCCGAAGGACTGTTCTAATCTCCAGCATACTTGGAATTCCACTGAGGCCGCGTCCTTGGTTTGGGGGAAATTTCGAGGCTGCACATGGGTAGACTTCGCGTCCTTAAAATCCCCACAATGCTTTGCGCACGGACCAATTTCAAAAACCCTTGCGGAGAATGGCTGAACCGACGCAGCACACATTTAAATGTAAGTATGTAGTGGCGTAGAACATGTGTTGGTAAATATATTACTTTGTTACATTTGTTTGTTATCACCAAAAATGTGTTCCGTGAAAGTAAAGCAAGTTCATAATTAGATAGACATCGTGAGGTATTTATTTTTGGTACAGTTTATGTTGAAACCGTTAGAGAGTGGCACACTTGTTAGCCTGTTCCATTCTTCTTCGTTTTCCGTAGCCGTGGCTTGGAAGTATACTTGCTTCGTTTCTGAAGGAAGTGACTTGGAAGTACGCGACTACCAAGCCAGCATCCTCGCGATTGAGAAACGGCCTGTGTCTCCGTCTTCCATCAGGCCCTCCATGAAAACTAGCAGCTCTTGAATTACTTTACATGCTTCCTCTGCATCTGCTTTTTCTTCAATTTCGTCAATTTTGTTTTCTGCCATTTTAAATAATGTTCGTCTGTTTTTATCAGCAAAAGTCTCGTCTTCATCATCTTCCATACCATGCAGATATTTACAGACCTCCACCATCCGGTCCCGGTTTTACTGACTCAGAGCAATGGTGGTGCGATCTAGGAGAATCTCCAAATCCATATTTTCCTCACGATAAAGTGTTGTCTTTCTTTTCCAGGTTCGTCTCAGGATAAAAGCCCTCTTTTAATCCGTTTAGAGCTAATATCCTGGCTAGTTCGCCAAAATATGTTGCACTCAAGGACTCAAGCGGACATCACTTGTTTTTTCTCAGTCGTGGCAACTTTATTATGATCCAAAAACTCCGTCACAGTTCCCTCAATCACCGAAGAAGAAACGCTCTTCCTCACCTTCACGCCCTCAGGCGGAGCCTTGTGGCGAAAACAGGCAACTACATGCACCAACTAACCCTGCTTCAATAGTAAACATAACATGCAAACATTCATACGTAGTTGGCACAAAGACACTAGACAAATAAACATAATACATCGTGAACTATATCGTCACACAACAAGGAACATCTTTCCATTCATCACTGAGTGCCATCCTGCTCTTGTCTAAAGCAGAGAGCTTTGGCAACAGGGCAGTGCATTAAAGATGAGTCATGAAATAATGTGAATTATATATGGATGAGTGCATAAGATCATGCCTGTGAGTCTGCGTGTGTTTGTTGCACTATAAGTACACTCACTGCTTCTTTTATCTACTCTCTTTGTCATGCTTTCTCTTTCTCCCTTTTCATGCATCTCACAGGGATAAAAGAATTAAACAAGAAAGGAAAATACATCCAGCAACTTCTCAATCTTGCCATTTTACAAAGGTGGATTGGTCAGGCGGGGGCTTCTTAAAGGGCAGACGAGGTCTTGTTTGTGAGAAACGGTGAGAGAGTGGCGTCAGTTCAGCTTTTCTCAAGCTTTTTTTCACAGAGGTAACACAAGGTGAACGTACAGACAAGGTGAAGTGGAGATGATATATAGCTAACTCAAAAGACCTGCAAACATTCACGTTGCCAGTCGTGTGTGTGTGTGTGTGTGTGTGTGTGTGTGTGTGTGTGTGTGTGTGTGTGTGTGTGTGTGTGTGTGTGTGTGTGTGTGTGTGTGTGTGTGTGTGTATATCCCTGTGAAGCACAGAGGAGTAGTGAGGATGACAGATTCCTCTCCCCTTGACTGTCAGCGCTACCTGTCTGTGTGGGCCGATAACACAGGAGCCTGCTAATTAATAACCAATTGATGCGTTTATCATCTGGTGTGAGCATTCATAACAATCAGGGGGGGGGGGGAGACACACCTTTGAAAAGTCAGCTTTGTCCTGCAACACTGACCTTCCACTAAAATAAGAAAAGTTCCTGATGACACTGTTAATAATAAATACTTCAGAGCCAAAAATCTTAAAAATGGAAAAACAAGAGCCATTGAAACATAAAAAAAATTATATTTAAGTTAAATCTGAAGCCCTAAACTGATATGTTTCATATTGAATCAAATATGTTATAGGGGTTAGGCTACTTTCCCTTGTTTCCAATACATATTTCCTGATTCTTTTAACATTTTCTGATTAACACTTATTTTTCAAGTAAAACAATTGACCTCACCTATACACTGACTTCATATCTGGAGGTTTTCTTTAGACAATGAACCTTCACAGAGAAACTATCATCTCATCAGAACAAAAGAAGTTCTGTTCGCATGGTTCTTTTGGGCATTTTTCGAAATTTGACGGATGACAGTGTAAAAAATGGGGAAGACTGCCAGAGAGAGAGGAGGGAGGTAACACATGCCCATGTCTGGAATCAAACCAGAGACATTGCAGTAAGTAGCATTTAATCTGTATGTTTATAATGGCTTGTAAGGATCGATATATTTGTACTATAACAAAAAAGGACCCTAAATAATACAGTTGGTTGTGAGAGGTAATATGATACTATGTTTTTAAAGCAGGACAATCACAGGTGTTATACATAATATTAACAATAGCTCTACACAATTAAGCTTTATGTGTGCAAATGTGCAAAATCCATTGTTTTGCCTGTTTGCTCACTGTCATGTTTCTTGGACCCATAATGGAAATAAGCCATCTACTAACCCTGCTATGAGTGTGCTACAGTCTATTGAGTTAAAAACAACTGAACACCTCTTGTTCAGAAGCCAAAATAGTGACTACTAAATGTTAAATGTCATCTTAAATCCTGCACTTCCAAGCATGCCATTTAAAGGAAAAGCTGCCAATAGGCGCGTTCACACCAAGTACTTTTCCCACAAAGGTTCCTGAGAACTACGATTTAGTTGCGTTCACACCAAAAAGTCCCAGGAACTAAATTAGTTCTAGAGAACCTTTTTTACCCCCTTTTCAGTCCCTGCTAGAGAGCAGGGACTTTCGTGGGAGAAAAAGGTTCCTGTGTCTGATTGGCTGGGCAGAATGCAAACCACGCCCCGTCAAACTCCCAAAAACTTTTGTGAAGCCGCCATTTTATTATCCTCGCATTGCATTATTAGCATTAGCCCAGCGCAGAAACACAGAGAGACTAATGGCGCGTTTCCACTGCAGGCCTCGCTCGGTTTGGTTAGGCCTTATTAGGCCCGGCCAACTTTAATGCTGCGCTTCCATTACAGTTTAGGAACTGGGGTAGTTACTTTATGGCGCGTTTCCACTGCAGCGGGTAGCTCGCTTTAAGCGTGCCGAGCCGTGCGGGGCCCGTTTTTGGTTGCGTTTCCACTTGGCCTAGTTTTGGCCCGGGGCTACTTTTTCACCTTTTTTCTGGCCCGACTAAATCGTGGTTCTAGGGCCAGGAACAACCAGGCTGAGTTGGGCTGAGTATGCTAAACTAGAGAGAGAATCGCTGGCAAGGGCGCTACAACTACAACAAGATGAACATATTTGACCGTGATTTAATTGTAATACACGTTTCAAAATGATGCCGAAGTAACAACATACTGATACCGGTTAGTAAAAACCATGAATTAATGCTTTGACAAGTCTGCAGACAGACGGCAGGCGAAAAACCCTTTTAAAATGCGTGTTTTCTAAATGGAGCTTGGCTAAGCTAACGTTATATATGCTCCGACCGTCCACACTCACAACAACGGCCTATACAGACATAAATAAACCAGCGACTGTATTCGCCATGACACAGGCAGTCTGTGGTTTGTACTTGTTTAACTTTTGTCTAGTTTCTGAACAGATATGAAGAGCTGTGAGCTCCGAGTGCTAAGAGCTAACGGCTGTGTTGTTTTTTGGGGCGCTCATTGAAGATGACGTCACTGCTCCGCCTACACTGCGTTACTATAGTAACTACCCCAGTTCCTAAACTGTAATGGAAACGCAGCATTACGGAGCCTACACACGGCGGCGTGCGTTGCCGCTTGGCGGTGGGCGTGTCCTGAGCTTGGGGAGTCAACGCGAGCAACGCGACCAACAACCAATCACATGAATGTCCCGCCCCGGACATACAAAGCAAAGCTCATGCTACTTCCATGCTGGCTAAATATACTGTCTATGCTTGCTAGCTGTCCATTCAAACGAAGTACACTGGATATAAACTCCCCAAACAGGCGAAAACCTACCAGTTTCACCCACTGTCTCTGCCACCTCCCCCCATGCCTGGCTCCTCCGGTTTGTATCCCTGTATGTAAAGAGGGACTGGTCATATAGTACCGGGTGATTCCCTACCGCCACAATAATTTTCTCCTCCATTTTTTGACATATGGGAAATAACTGCGGTCTGGCTCTCCCAACATACACGCGGTTTGATTGGCTAGCGCTTGTACTGTCAGATTTGCATACGCGGGATTTGATTGGCTGACGCCTCCATCGAGGCGGCAAAAGTAGAACATTGCTCTACTTTTGCAGCGAGCACCGCGAGAGAAGCTACGCTTTGCTCCCACAATGCAGTTCGGCGAATCGTGACGTCACCCCATTCAAAGTGAATGGGCAGAAGCGTTGAAGTGGCAACGAACGCCGCCGTGTGTAGGGGCCGTTAAAGTGAGCCGGGCCTAATAAGGCCTAACCAAACCGAGCGAGGCCTGCAGTGGAAACGCACCAATAGTAACGCAGTGTAGGCGTGATTCATTCTATTATATGGCTCTGGGTCATCCCAAACAATGCCACACAAGTGCGCATGCGCGCAGTGCACTCACAAAACGGGCAGACAGGTCCACAGAAACTACCGGTATGCTTAGTCCTACTTTAGTTACTGTACTGCAAAAAGCAGACGGCGCTGCGCTCAACACACACAGACTCAAAACCATGGATACACTGGCGCATAAGTTACATAAACAATTTATAGGCCTAAATTGCATAAGCTACAGTAGTGCAACTAAGCTCTCTCTCTCTCTCTCTCTCTCACTGGACCTCACAGCAGTCCCCAGTGTCCTGCCTTTGACTTTGAGCTTTGACCCATGGTGCCGCATTGGTCAAATGGCAGACCGATGGCGATACAATCCACCCTAATCCATGAGATGGACAGTGGGGTTAGTGATAAGGGCAAGGTGGGGGGAGAGAGAGATCTCTCTCTCTCTCTCTCTCTCTCTCTCTCTCTCTCTCTCTCTCTCTCTCTCTCTCTGAAGTGATATTACATTACATTGCATTTAGCTGACGCTTTTATCCAAAGCGACTTACAATAAGTACATTCGACCAGGAAGACACAACCTTGAAGAAAACAGAATCATATAAGTACATCAGGTTTCATAGAGCCAAACATTTCAAGTGCTACTCAACTGGCTTTAGATAAGCCAGTCCTGATATGCCGCGGACTGTAGGCTACTTAATGTTACTCTGATCCGGTTACTTATGTTGTGGCAGATATTTAAGTAAGCTTTCTTAACGCTAATGTTATAATAGTTAGATTGCTCTGAAGATGGGAGGTGATATTCTATTCATGTTCACGTTCACACAGTCGGTGATTTTTGCCGGCCGTCTTTCCTGCGACTGCAGCTTTTCTGTATTTCCTTTCTCCTGTAATATGACTTGATCGCTTTAAACTCCGCACACTGAGCTCTGATTGGTCAGCAGGCAGTGCTTTCACTGAGTTGAGCTCTTAGCCTGCAACCTAACCTGGTCCCGACCAGGTTAGCCGCTAAGCATAAGTTACCATGGAGATCTAGCCTGCTAAAAAGAGAACCAGCTTCGTAGGACCGGAAAGCCGGAGTTTTCCCTGAATTTAGCCGGCTAAGCGAAAATCCTGCTTCGTAGTATACCCCCCTGTTCTGCATTTAAGGGGTCTGTTTTAGGGATGATATTTTGTGCATAGCAACAGAGGTTTGGCAAAAGCTGAGGAAATGAAATCTCCTATTTTGTGTTGTTTTTTCTTTATAGCTGTCCTCATTGCAGCTGGAGGAGAAAGAAAGAAACAGAAAAAAGAGGATTTGAGCTTTGACAGTTGGTGGGTTTTCTATTATGCATGTGGGCAGGTGGGCCTAACACCTCCCCGTGGACCTCACAGCAGTCCCCAGTGTCCTGCCTTTGACTTTGAGCTTTGACCCATGGTGCCGCATTGGTCAAATGGCAGACCGATGGCGATACAATCCACCCTAATCCATGAGATGGACAGTGGGGTTAGTGATAAGGGCAAGGTGGGGGGAGAGAGAGATCTCTCTCTCTCTCTCTCTCTCTCTCTCTCTCTCTCTCTCTCTCGCTCTCGCTCTCTCTCTCTCTCTCTCTCTCTCCTCACACACACACACAGAGATTTTCATGAAGAGAATTACTTGAATGGCGGCGAAAAAAACTCCTGAGGAGTTTTTGGTGGAATGGCGCCATGGACGCAAGGGAGCTAATAGACAGTGGCCGGTGTATCAAGCCAGGATCATCAAGGTTGCAAGTATGTACACGCTATCCATATTTATTTAGCTTTAGTAATTAATTAAATGAACAAAAGCCTGTAAACCAGGCAACGTTTTCAGACCAAGGACCCCTTGGCTGAGAGAGAGAAGAAGCAGGGACACCCACTACATTGTATAAAATTGTGTTGTAAATTAAACATGTTCATAGATTTCTTAGACAGCTTCATAGACTTTGACAGCACGAGTAGAGGGATGCAAACTTGGCCCTGAAAAATGAAAATGATCATTTGAAAGACCTCATAATAAAGCGTAAGTATTATTGTATTGCAATATTGGTTTAATACAATCGGATAGGACTTTTCTGTTTTGTAAATGTGCTGTCAATGGACCGTGTTACAACTTAGATGCAAATAGCATCCAAGTTGCTTGCAGCTATGGTGATCTGATGATTGTAATTGGTGTGATTTTATTTGTTCCCTTCTGTCACAACCCCACACTAGATATTCCTCAAATGAAGGAGGACATTGCCTCGCTTGCTGGAAGAGTAAGTTCCTCTTATTTGTATCACTTTATTTTACTTGTTACTTAATCAGAGGAGGAGATTTTTATGATGTTAGGCTGATTAGGGCAATTCACCTGCTGTTTGTATTTTTAATTGTTCAAAAATTATAACATACTGTCTTCCTTCTCTAACAAGTGTGCAGCAACCACAAAACAATTGCAGGTGAGTAACATTTTTCTTGTTCTAAGGATGCATATTTTATGGTGTGACTCTGGAGGAGGCAATAGTCTACAAATGTGTGTTTGTCCAGGTCTAATCTCATCAGTGCCAAATTGTTCATTGCCAACAGGCCAATAACCTCCGCTTTCACATGTGTATTATATCATAATGGAAATCAAATCAATGGACAAAAACCTTGGACAAATTAGTCATATGTCATAGAAAGCTAACTACAAAATAATTTCATCCCCCTTTAATTCATCTTGCTTCTCTTGTAAAAAGCCTCAACATACTGTGGCAACTGCAGAGCCTCAGAAGAAGCAGCCTGGTGATGACGATGATGATGGTGGTGGTGATGGTGGAAATAACAACAAAGTAAGTAACAAGTCAAAAATGTATCTATAAGCTCTCAAGGCGGGAAAACATATAGATTGGATATTTTTGCTATTTGACATAAAACAACGTATATAGGGTTATTTGTGTCCATATTTCCCAGTTATTACCACTGTAAAAGTTAACCGTATATATTTTGTCATGTCACTGTTTAATTTCCAGATCCATGGAGAGAGAACCGAAGCCCCAGAGACAGTAAGTAGATGCATATTCTTAAGGTATAGGTTACATGAAAATGTTATCTGGACAGTGGTTATTTTTTTGATGGGTAACTGCAAAACTGATGTATTACCGTGCGTGCCCATTTTCGTTCCTACCCTCACCTATGGTCATGAAGGATGGGTCATGACCGAAAGAACGAGATCGCGGATACAAGCGGCCGAGATGGGTTTTCTCCGCAGGGTGGCTGGTGTCTCCCTTAGGGATAAGGTGAGAAGTTCGGTCATCAGGGAGGGACTCGGAGTTGAGCCGCTCCTCCTTCGCGTCGAAAGGAGCCAGTTGAGGTGGTTCGGGCACCTAGTTAGGATGCCACCTGGGCGCCTCCCTAGGGAGGTGTTCCAGGCACGTCCAGCTGGGAAGAGACCAAGGGGTAGACCTAGGACCAGGTGGAGGGATTATATCTCTTCGCTGGCCTGGGAGCGCCTTGGGATCCCCCAGTCAGAGCTGGTTGATGTGGCCAGGGAAAAGAAAGTTTGGGGCTCTCTGCTGGAACTGCTACCCCCGCGACCCGACCACGGATAAGCGGGAGAAGATGGATGGATGGCCCATGTTAGATCAAGTTTAGGACAGTGATTTGTTACTTTAGTGCCTTTATCATTCTTGTGCAGTAGACAACTATTTACTACTGATCTATACAAACTATGTTAGTTTGTATAATGTTAATTAATAATCAATTGTGATATTCCATAAAATATATTTGTGAAAGTTGTAGGCCTACTAATACATTTATATGTGATGTATTTTTCAGATTGAAATTGTGAAGGGGTCAGGAGTGTTTTGCAAAAGAGATGCTTGGAAGGCATCCATCCATACCACCTCTGGCACAGCAATGGTGCGAACTCTCCTCCTCGGCACATTTCCCCTTGAAACCCTGCTTCAGAGCAACCTCAACGGTAAAAAAAAAAGCTACTGTTCAAAATCTCTTTAAATCAATCCTGTCATTAATAAAGAAAGGCAGTTTACACATGTGTTTTTCTTTCTAAACTGATTCACCTAAGAATGGAAAAACTGAACTATTTTCTTACTCTCTGTTTTCGCTGCTGCAATTTGTTACGAGTAATGTTTTTTTTACAGTTGTCCCACACTCTAGCCCAGTGGTTCTCAAACTTTATCATTTCAAGGACCCCCATAACTCAGAGTGTATGATTGGAAAACCAAATGTGTATGGGTCTATTTGGAACACCCCCAAGGAACCTTGAGTGTCATTTGTCCCTGGACAACCACTCTAGCCTAAAGTGTGGGCCATTAGTATGTAAACATTAGCTGCTGCAGATCAGCAGGATTACCCACTTTTCATTTGCAAAATAATAATTATGAAATATTACTTTAGGTGGCAAGCCAAGCGAGGTGATGGGGAGCAGCTGGAAGCCCTGGACCCAGGAAAAAAGGCGGCCATAATCGGGGAGTAAAAACGAATGAATTTAGAAAGGAAAATAAAAGTTAATAGAGATGCCTCAAGTTGACTACTTTAACCATCCCTGTTTCACTATTTATTAGCTATCAATGGTAGGATCAGGATCAGCATCAGGTAAGTGAGGACACCCATTAATGGTATCTGCACGGATTAGCACCTACTGTAGGGTGATCACTAAATGTTCAATTGCTCACTTCTTGATCACAGCTCTCTTCTAATAGAACCCATTTTCTGGGCTAGTGTGCTTCCGCTGTGGTGGTCCTCTGTGTTATAGAATATGTAGTCGTTAATAACCCCATGACACTAATTGTTCTCCTCTGCAGTGTTAAATAACCAGCATCTTGACCCTTAATCAATGACCATGCCCTTTGTACTGTGTTTGTGCCATATCATATCTTTATTAATTTTCTTGATTGCAATGCATAACTTATTGCTCTTCTGGTAAACAACCTGTGCTGGTGATCTCTGTTGTTTGTATACAAGTGAAGTTCATGTGATGTCATTTTTTTTTAAAACAGTATTTTGAAAAGTCAAACTTGACCTAATTCTAACTAATAATTGTAAACTTAGCAGCTTCTTAGACAGATTTGGTAAATGCACTGACTTTTCAGATAATTCAAAAATAATAGTAATGATATATGAAACAAATCACTAATAAAATAGATCATCTGTTTGAATAAAGGCTTTGGGCTTTATCTGCCATCTCACAGGGGAGCTCGTGTACACTACACCAGGTGGTTTGGCAACACTTTGGAGTGGAATGCTTGGAGTCTGTAGAAGACTTGGAGCATTTTTACACTGTCATCTCATGATGTCCTTTTCTTTTCTCTGTAGAGGCAACAATGAAGAAGTGGCCACACACAACGAAGGGCCAGCTGGGTACAGCCATCAACAACAAGCTGACAGAGCTCAGGGCTCGCCAAAAGCAGACTAAATAATTTACATGTATTGACAATAAATGTATGTTAATGACTTATACATTTTGTGTGTTGTATTTGTTTTATCTAGGTAGGCTATGTATAAACCTTGAACATAGGTGTAAATAAACATATATGCACATATAGGCTAAACATATATGCACATATATGTTTCACATATATGTGCATATATGTGAAACCTATATGTGCATATATGTGCATATACACTGCACCCATGTACATATATGTGTGTGCATATATGGATATATATGTACATTCAGAGACATATATGTAGGGGTCCAATTTCAGATATGTCACATATATGTTAAACATATATGTGACATATATAGGTGCATATATATTCCTTCCATGTGGGTCCGCCGCAGATTTGACGTCATATCAGCAGCAAATCTGTATCCGCTCGTTGTACCCCCGGTTTTAAGAGATTTGGGTACAGAGGAAAAGAGAAAGGGTTTTATTTTCTGACGCTGCGTGAGTTCCCCGACGCACCGGGGACACATTTATGTATAAAAGACATCCAAAAGTGTATTTTGCACGATAGGTCCCCTTTAGTTCAAATGTAATGTGTGTAGGAAGTGCAGCAGTGTTGTGTTGATAAAAAGCAGTAGCAGTATACATGTATCATTTTGGCCAACATGAAAACTTTTTAAGATGACAATATGTCAGTGTTTCGTCCACAGCTTGTTCTGCTGCCTCCAAGTGGCCAAACAAATTACTACTGCTTTAAATATATACCCAAAGTATTAAAAACACCAGGTAAACTACAGTTATTGTGAAAATAATGACATGACAATAACAACTGCATCATGCCCATAATGCACTGTAGAGTGTGAGTGAATGTTACCATCTCAAACTATATTTAAACCCCTGCTACTTTTCTAGACACTCCTGCAGCAGCTGACAGCTCATCTCAGTGAGTCATGACACTATAATCCACAAAGATTATTGAGAGGCATATCAGGAATAAGTATCAGAGCCACGACTCCAGCTGACTTCAGAGCAGTCTGGAAATATAGGGTGGAACAAATGATCCTCATCCCATGCGTGCAGAAAGGTAAAAGTTAGAAAAGTGGCTCTATGTTCATTTTCTCCCATTTTAAGACCTCATAGCTTCTACTTCTAAGAAACTCTTTGTCCCTCTAAAAAGACCCATTACTGAGCTTTATTGTTATCAGCCGTCAGTCATGTTCCTGGTGACTGCAGTTCACACTGAGCTCATTCTACACTGGGGTATTAAAGCAGCCTCTCTTTGATAGGAGGTGAGGAGAGAGGCATCGGGGGTTAGCCGAGGTATGATTCACTTGAAATATATACTTTATAGTATATGGAAATAGATATATGTGTACAGAGTAGACACATGCATCACTGATTGAAAACCTCTGCTCGACAGTGTTGCGGTGTATAGCCACAATGCTAGTTTATATCGTGTACACCAGAGACAACCATCAGGATATGATAGCAAGTGGATTATTGTAAAGAAAGCCACACAACCTCGACCAATAACACCATATGTAAACATCCAGCCATAAAAAATGTTATAAATGTAACCCAAAAAAATACTTTTGACCTTATGAGTTGGCTATCATTAGTTACTATTCTATTTCGTAAGCAAACTAGCGTTAATGTTTGCTGAAATAATTTGATCAAGCTTTAAATGTTAGCAAATGCATACGGTTAGTACAAGTGATGTTAGGTGAACTCACTTTAAAATGTATATGAAAGGATTAAGGTGTTATTGACGGTGTAATTGGTGGAGGTTGTGTGGCCTGGACGTGATACAATGTATTAAAGGAACGCTCAATCATTTAGGGTAGTCGAAATATCCTTATTCAATACCAATACAGATGATACAAGATACGGATACAAGCGGCCGAGATGGGTTTTCTCCGCAGGGTGGCTGGTGTCTCCCTTAGGGATAAGGTGAGAAGTTCGGTCATCAGGGAGGGACTCGGAGTTGAGCCGCTCCTCCTTCGCGTCGAAAGGAGCCAGTTGAGGTGGTTCGGGCACCTAGTTAGGATGCCACCTGGGCGCCTCCCTAGGGAGGTGTTCCAGGCACGTCCAGCTGGGAAGAGACCAAGGGGTAGACCTAGGACCAGGTGGAGGGATTATATCTCTTCGCTGGCCTGGGAGCGCCTTGGGATCCCCCAGTCAGAGCTGGTTGATGTCGCCAGGGAAAAGAAAGTTTGGGGCTCTCTGCTGGAACTGCTACCCCCGCGACCCGACCACGGATAAGCGGGAGAAGATGGATGGATGAATACCAATAGCAATCTACAAATCCCGACAACCAATTTGATACCATGGTAAAAACTAAAATAATAATCAAATATATATATACGCTTGTTTTTGTTACTGTTTGCATACTGTATTTGGTTAAGAAGCTAAACACATCCTAATTTGACGCTTGGGCACTTCTCAAACCCGGTGAAATAGTCAGAGGTTACAAACCTAAGGAAGAGGATGACGATTCATCCCTAATCATTTTGTCTTGGGATTCAAACCGGCAACCACCCTGCTTACACAGGGCAATCCATATTACACCAGTTACGGCAGCTTATCACAAATTCATTACAGCCAGAGGCGGATTATAAAATAAAGCACTGAACAACAACAAAGTGTGTGTTGAGTGCAAGGAGCAGCAAACTGCTCTCACTGTGAAGTTGTGAGTTTGACACTGCAATGTGTGTGTGTTTGTAAGTGTGTGTGGCAGCCTCTCCGATGACGAGGACGCGTGTTCTTGTCACGCTCTGCTGAAGCATGAAAAACACGGTCCACAAGCAGGCTGGCAGCCAAATCAAAACAGTGTTTGTTAGAGATTTTGAACCTCTTCTTCCCCGACATGTGACCTCTAAGGATTAGAGGAAACTCGCCAAAGGAAATCAATTGTATCTTGTATCTCTGTTAAGCTTTACGCAATAGATATGGCTTTAATCAATACCACAATATGAATGGCTTTCGCTCTCCTTTGAAAACCTTTAGATGTTTATCCTCCTGAACAACATCACTTTATTACCCTGATAGATGTATGTATGCATGTGTCCTATACCAAATGTACATAGAGATTTTATTTATGTAGTGACAGAACATAACTTTTCCCTACAGCAGGTAGGTATAGACGTTCACTCTTTAATACTCATACTAGACCACATCAACAACCAAGAGGATGGCCATCAATCTGATTTGTATTTGAATGTTTTGATATACAAAAACCTTAAAATGATTTATGTCCAAAGATCAATATGAGGAAGTTTGAGGTGACTGTGGTATGATCCCTGACGCAGCAGAAACATATCTCTGGCAGCTGCAGGGAAGCAGCATGCTGCCATCTGCTGGTGGAGATTGAGTGACAGAACTTGATATGTCTTTGTGATCTGTTGCACAGTCAGACATAATAAAACGTATTCACATTCAGAAAATCATGTTCAAAGGTTGTATAGCTTGAAGTTAAGATGGGCTGCATGTGTAAATCCAATCATTTAAAGGGTAACTTGTTTTTTGTATGTTTCCTGCTCTGTTTGTAATAGCATATTGTGACTGGTTGTCTGAAAAGAGCCGTGGAAATGTGAAGGAAAGTTGGGTAGTGGAGTCACAGTTTGTTGCGTTAGCCTGTTAAATATCATGGCTGAATATTTTAACAGTTTTACACAATGTCACTACAACCTGTTTTGCTGCCACTGTCTGCAGCGGTCTTTCTAAATACTGGACCAATTTCAAACATGTTGAAACCCTTGGTCAATAAGACCCCAAAACAAAGGGAAACAAGGTGAAGCTTGAAATGTACAGAAGTCCCCCTTCAAACCGAATCCCTGGAGAACCTAATGCCATAAAGTCAACTTCTGCTGTGTCAACAAAGTTCACACGCTCATGTGTCATTCTCACAGAGGGCCTGACGCTGCAGCTGAGTGACTGTGATATTGATCCAGAAGCTTCTCCACACCTCTGCCAGCGATTCATTCCTTAGTGACTCTCTCCTATTGATCTCGCTCCTCTCACAGTGGTGATCGACCTATCATCCAGCTGATTGAAGATGGATTTCACAGACGCCATATCGCCACCACAGGCCGTCTACAGCTTAATCCACTTATGCTTTCCTAATTACTGGAGTGTGTCAGAAAAATGGAATGTGCCATAATTGATGTCATATGTGCCCAGCGTACTGGAACAGCTAATAACACGGGCTATACACCAAAGCCTCACTCCACCACAATAACCAGCAGCCCCCCCCCCCCCAGATATCGCCTGTGGGCAGCAGCCCCGTGATGTGACTTCCAATGAGTTTCTCTGTCTGACAAGAGCCAAGGACACTCAGAATGGGAGGCAGTTTGGATAGATATGCAGTGGCAGACTTGGTCCTCTCTGTAGGCAAACAACAGGGTTTTGTTTCGAGGCACGATTGCATCAGCAGGGACGGAGGGGTGGAGTGAAACAAACACACCCGGTGCCACAAATCGATGTGTTGCGCTGCAGCTTATCGGATGTCCACACAGCGACACAGACAGGAAGATGGACAGCAGGAAGTCGGAGACAAACTCTATTTACACTTTCACTTATTCAATCTTATTGCTCTTTTGAGAAATCGAATGTACAAATTCATCTGTCGATTGAATGTTTCTCATAACTCTGTCATTATGCTGCTTTCAAATCCGTGTTTCAGTGCTGTACGATACCAGTCACCTCTGTGGAAACATTGGTAGGCTATAACTGCCTTTTTTTATTTATATTTGAGTGTTGTATGTTTTTGTAATAATGGACCAAGAGTCTCTTTAAATAAAAGATGATGATGATGATGAATCAGTCGCTGCTTTCTCTCTCACATAAATCTATTTCCCTTCTCGCAGGAGGGAGACACATGCTGACATTAAAGCCTCGACATGGCATATGGATTTCTTATTACCGACTTAGGCTACTTACTTAGTTTTATGGGATAACTACTTTTCATCGTGTCACACAGCTCAGCTGGAGCAAAACTGCTTATTTTAGACACAGGGAATCCTCCATTAAACTGTATCCAAAGCATCACTGAGGGGACTCGGGCAAACAGGAACTGAATAGTGGAACATCAAAAACAATGTTGTGTTTTAAGGGGGACATCTGTTCATTTTCTATGCCTCCCTTCCCTGGAATAACATTTAGAAAAAAACACAAGATTGGCAAGGGCCTGTTTTTCGCTGTGATGAAATGATGAAGCAGGGGGGGTGGGCTCGAGAACAAATAAACACACAGGCACGCATCCGCTGATGGATGCCAGCCACGGGTGTCCTTGGTTGGTTGATGTGCTGTTTCCACAGCAACACTGGGTCTTTATCGTCATCACACAGAGAGCAGGTTTATGCCAGTGCAGGATTTCTTTATTTAGCCATGAGCAGTTCACAACACATGATTAGCAAGACCGCCAGGAACTCTGTGATTGCTTGTGTCGTCACCGTCATGATTATAATACCTATAAGAAAGACTTTAAGACTGAGTCAAAGTTGCTCCACACTCCAGAGGAATGAATGTGCCATGATGCAACACATGGAATAGATAACAGAAAGGTGACTAAAACATAGATAAGAGTGTGTGTATTTGTTTCTATCATTGATGTCTTTGTTAACCCAAATTCATTTGTGATAAATAGTGAAATATTGGGAATAAACAACCTTTGTCGGTCACTTTATGGTGCCAAATGAAAAAAAGACCAAGTATGAAAGAGGCTCCTAAAATGGCTACGAGGCCAAAACACACACATGTACACAATATATTCTCATTAGAGTTGCACTGTGTATTGGTCATTAGCGTGGTAAAGAGAAATATGCAGATTTATTGTAAAATAATGACAGTTTGAGCAACAACTGTACCCCAGACAGATTTAGCCAGCTTCACAGATTTAGCAGGAAAGCTGCTGAGCTTTTTTCGTTTTCCTTTCAGCCTCAGATTTGTATGCGGTGTTGGGTTGAGTCATACTAATTGAGAGTCCTCTTCCTCCTACATGAGACAAAGCGACACCACTGCAGGTTAATTAGCAGCTGGCAGAGCTTTTAGCGGCTTGTTTTCAATATCTTCTTTCTTCTTTTTCATGTTCTTCATGGAGGATGTTTGAGGGTCAATGTGTGCTCACAAAGACCTTTACTCAAGTACATTGAGAGAATGAATAATGTTCTATAAATGACTTGGTTCCTCTTCAAATACCTTTTACAGCTTCAGCAGTCAAAAAACTGGACCCTATATTAACTCAGGCTATTTATATTAGAATAATGTATAGTTTAGTACGATTTTTTGTTCTGAATTTAGACATTTGACACTATTATTTTTGTATTGGTAAGCTTATCATTTTGTTTTGTGTTGACCCTGCCTTTAGTATTATATTTAAGTGTATTTTCAGTGTGGAGAGATGCATTTTAAATCTGATCCAAATCCTTTTCTGCTAAACCTGTGTAAGTGAGTTTCTGCAGTCCAAGAATGTACATGTACATGTATTCTTGACGATTAAAAAAATAATGAATGGATGGTGAAAATTAACAAAATTAGGGATTTCGACTTCATTATAGAGTACATTTATGCTGTAGTTGTGTCAGAAAAGACCATATTTGTAGTGCTGAAAATATATTTAAAATGTTATTTACACTTATATGTACACATTTCCAGTATTCCAACATTCATTCATGTTGAAAGAATGTATTTAAGACTACATTGAAACACACACAGTGTCATGGCCACACAACCTCTATCCCACTGCTTCGTCACAGATGAGATTATCAGTGAGTCGGTGGGGGCTGACTCATGCGGGGAAACATTTGGAGCTGTGTCAACATTAAGGTGTTGTGACATCAGCTGCATCCTCCGGCAACTGCAAATGTAGGAAGTGACAACATTCTAATCCAATAGCATCCAAAAGGCTCTGCCATATTGCCAGGGTTATCATATCACAGCTCAGGAAATTGGCACTAATTGGGAAGCACAGTGCGAGCTTCGACTGTATTTCACACAGATGCAGTGCTGCGGATATATCTCTAGAGGGAGCTAAGAGTATGGAGATGATGGTGCTGCATCAGGGAACTCCATGTCTGATTTCAAAACTTTTCTGACATATCTGCATCACATTTGGGTAGGAGAACCACCAACACGATGGACGTTCAGATATGTCCAATTTACTGAATCATTTTTCATGTCATGAGTAGATTTCATGTGTTTCTGATGTTGCATCACTTTTGAATAGGGTTACAAAAGAGTCACTTTTCAAAAAAGTCAGAATAAAATGTATCATCATTTGGTATTGAAAAAAAGAGAATTCCGACCAAAGGAAAGTGTATCCATTGGAAATAAATACAATCCCCTACAAGGCTGGGACATTATTGACCTTTAAGGAAGAGTAGACAAGCCAGAATTGAATGGAAACGACTAGTTAAATGGGATAATGTTGCAGTGCAGCAGCCTGCTAATGTGCACAGCACATGAAGCCATTAAGTGAATGATGAATCCTCTGTGACACTGTTTACTGTTGACAGTCAGGTCCTCCTCCTCCCTATCTCCACGTTAGATCACAGACTGCTTCTGCTCAACCAACCTGACAGCAATTTCCGGATACAAAGATGAGGCGGGCCTTTGTGTGTGTTTGTGTGTTGCTGGGTATGTGGACGTGCAGGTAAGCAATCACAGACTGATAAATAATTAAAGCTACTTTTCTGGCGTAAAACATGGGGGAACTGAAATGATTTCGAAAAGACAGAGACCGAGAGCGGCTGATAATTACGGCTCATATTGATTATGTGCTTTGCCTAAGAGAGATTGTTTCCCCTTTGTAATTAGGCATTGGATTCCACTGGAAGTGGCTCTAAATGACCATTTACAGGATTAAATATAGATGAGTGTTGGTCTGAACCCTGCAAAGCCCACACACTCTGGTCCATTAACAACTATAACTGTATAGAGTGGTGCTGGGTTGATGCCTTTTTGTGGGCCGTCCAGGAAGTAAGCTTGCTAGATCTCCCTCGACAAAACCATTGCATTTGAAAAATGCAGAATATACATTTTGCAGCGAATTTCCACATTTTCTTCGGAAGGATAATCCCCACATATTAACACCTTGTATAGCTGAATCGTAAATACAAAGACTGGAGGTAAACAGCTAGCTAGTCTATTAACGAACTACATGATGGTCGCATTACTTCAGGTCACCAGCGCTAAGCATGAGGTGGATATGTTCAGCATGATGATGTTAAATTGTCTGATTTAGTCACTTATTAGCAGATGACTTTTTTAGGACACATAGGAGCATCAGACGTTCACCAACGGTGTATTTACTGAGGTATTTTACATTGTATTTCTGGGGCGGTGGTGGCGAAGTCGATAGGGAGTTGGCTTCGTAACTGGAAGGTCACCAGTGCAAGACCAAGTGCTACCGAGGTGTCCCTGAGCAATGCACCGTTCCCTACACTGCTCCCCGGGCGCCGTTCAAAATGGCAGCCCACTGCTCCTAACACTAGGACGGATCAAATGCAGAGAAACAATTTCCCCACGGGGATTAATAAAGTATATCAAAATAAAACAATTTTTTTAAAAAAGTATAACAAAACGTGAATCTCTTAAGCTTGTGTTAACCATTGATCTTACTTCAGGCATCTATCAAAAAACACAATCACAAAACCATTGACTTTAAGAGAGGTGACCTGACAGTGCTAAAATGCTAACTCATTTCTGGGTTTGAGACTCATTCCTGCACGAATCAACAGATACACACAACGCTGACAGCTGACAGCCGCTCCATGAGCATCCTTACAAGTACTACATTACGAGTGCTTTCTTTTTCTTCCACCTCAGAGCAGGAGGTGAGGGCAGCTAATGTTCAGAGAAGACGCTCCCACACCTGATTGACATGCGCACAAAAAGTGTTTGTCTTAATTGCAAAAAGTAGGACAAAACAATTATTTTGTGCCACGATGTTATGAATAAAAAGTGATTCATTCACAGTGAGAGCAGCAGAAGGCTGCTGCCCACTGACTGAGTAAGTGGAGGGGAGGGGGGGGGGGGGGTCGACTCAGCAGACTGTAGACTCATAGTGCATCCACATCCCTGTTTCACCTAGTGTGGCTAAAAAACGAAAGTGTTTCTATCTAGATCTATAGATTCAATCATTGTCTTAAATATGATGATATAATAAATAACAAAAAGACTCCCCCCAGAGGATCCATACGAAACAAAGAAAACAACGGAAAGTGGGCTAAAGATAGGTGTGAATAAGATAAAAGCCAAAACATTATCGCTGTTGCATTGGCGTGCTCCTATTGGCTTTCCCCAGACAATTCAATTAAGATCCTCAGGAGCCCCGAATAATGGAGGGTTTTCATCATCTGCTGATTAAGATTGTTTGATCAAATTAGTTTTGAGGAGATTATTTTTTCACGCTATAAAAATTAATGTCATGAGAGGTTTCTCAATACTCAAATTTCCCCTCCTCGACTCCTCGACTCCTCGGTCCTCCGGTAATGACCCGGAAATGAATTTCAGCGCGCCATTTTGAAGGACATCTCATTTCTCTAAATGCACATCGAGCTGTAGTTTAGTAGATATCTACAAACAAAGAGTCGATATTTTTCTAAGACCATTTAGTGCTTCACATAATAAAATACACAACGGCTGTAGCCTGATTATGCTTAGGAGCTAGGTGTGTGTGTTGTACAGTGCGTAGATGCGGCGGACAGACGGGTCTCAGTTGGTTTGGTGTCCTATGCTTACTTTTAATATTTGTAAATACAACTTTTGGCCCGTAATTTCAATTCCCCATTTCAGCGACCAGAGAGAGGGGGGGGGGGGATATATCCAGTCTCTGATTGTGTTACGTTATTATGAGAGTGCTCTCATACTTGTTTGATTCTGAAATTGTATATATTTATATAAATATATGTGTGTGTATATGTCCGCATCTGTAGCCTGTTATTGTCTCATTATACCGCACTCTCAATGAATTCAAAGTAAATATAGAAGTCGTCATGAACACATCTGTCCATCAGACAGAGGGCTGCTGTGCCTCCTGTCATCATTAATGGACGTCTCTTTAAAATGACCTCTCCGAGGAGAGGAGTTCTCATTTCTCTAACCGCCTGCTGCTTCCACTCCTCTCTCCTCGGTTCTCCTCCTCAGTCCTCCGCTCGCATCTCCTGTGGGCGGCACCAAGTCTCGAGGATAGGAGTCGAGGAGGGGAAATTTGAGTATTGAGAAACCTCTATGGTCTAAAGGAATTTACTTTTCCTATTCATTCATACTTATTTTATTCATGGGAACTCTCAAATTTGGCAGCACACCCTGTCATGAATGAGAGAAACGACTATTGCTATCAGCTGGTTCCGTCACCCAGAGACAGAGATGAGTTACTCGTCATGGCAGCATGTGTGAATGTGACAGTTTGCTCTCAAAACACAAAGCTTCACCCTCAGCGTCAAATCATGATTAAAACTACTATAATCAAATTCAGTGTCACAACAGCATTATTTTTGGACGGATATTGGAATTTGTGTGGGGAAAGTTAATGCTGCAAACTAATGCTAACACTTAGGATAGTGTCGTGTAGAGTTTAAGTGGAAAAGCTCACAGGACTGGCGCTGACCCTTTTGCAGCAGTGGGCAGGCAGGAATGTTAAGAGGGTGAAAATTCACAATTTAATCCCAAACATCCTCATCAAAGCTGGCTGCTCTCACTGGACCATTGTTCAGACTGGGAAGGAGGGAGAGAAAGAGGGCGGGGGGGACTATGGGGCAGACCTACTTTGAAACTCAGCTGGACACGTAATAAGCAGACAAGATTTGTTTCAAATAAATAGATAGGAAAGGACTAAATCCTTCACACAGAGGTATAGAGCAGCGTGCCCAACCTTCTTTTATCAGCCATACAAGTTCAACTATATATCCTGATAATCAGACTAAATTGTCCTTTCCTTTTTTTTCATGTCATTATTAAGTTTGATATTGAATCCATGTTAGCTATCTTGTTAGGGGTTGTTGTCTTGCCCTCATTACTATTGTTACTATGCGTTTCTAAAGCATAACCAGGAATACACGATAATTGATTTTTGCATATATTCGATTTGCCCATTTGGAAAATGTTTGGGAACATGAACTCTCTCCTTTTGTGGAATGAACATAATATTACACTTGCTCTACATATGCTTTACAGACCGATGCCTAAACGTACAAATATATGAACTAGCTATACAATGCCAACAATTCTATGTTATTTTATACGAATAAATAAAAGCATTTTTGTTGGCTTGTCCTATCGGCAAACATGTTCATTTTCGGGCTGATGCCAATATTGAAGGCTTTATCAGCGGAACTGAGGATGTGCCTTTATCATTGTGTCTCCCTATATAATAACAACAACCTGATAAGATGTTTATTATAGATCGTCCATACCTGTTGTGGCTGTAATGGATTCTGTCTAAAATAGCGGACATCCCCATTCATAATCCTGCAACGCTCTGATTGATGTGACTGGTTTTGACACCAGAGAGACAGCTGTCAATGAATTTGAAATAGAATAAATGCAAAAAGTAAAGCTCTCTTTTAAGGCTGAACAATAAAGAAAACGATGTATTTCTATTTTCTTTATCTTTTCAAAGGCAAACATTTGACAAAAGTTAGAGAAAAAAGATTGAAGAACAGTTTTTGTTCTTCTTACATTTACCATCTTGTGATGCCCTAAAAAAAGCTTCTGACCTCCGGGCTGAGAGTCATTGGTATAGACGGCAAGATGCACACTCGCCCATCAACTGACTACAGTACAGAAAGGAATGCTTTCAGAAAGACTCCACACCAAATTCAACACAGGCAGCGTCAGGATCAGAGAAACCAGGGATGATGCGGAACAAATTAAAGAGCTGGAGGGGAATTAAAAACCAATCACATGGATACAGAGAAAGGAATGATTGAGGATGGACAAGAGGGAGAAAGTTATAAAAGGGATAGAGCAAAAAGGAGTATCCGTACCAGCTGTGAGACATTTTTAGCCCACATCGCTTTCTGCTCCACCTATCACATTGATAAAGCCCTGAAATAACTCGTCTATTCAGGAGGGAAAGTTTCCTCTGGACAAATGTTCTGAAAAAGCCACTTTATAAAGATACACTGTTTGGTGCACGTTGTCACATCGGACACCTCGACACATCAGGAGCTATTTATAACAACGTCACCCGTCACTATGAATGAATATCTCTCCGTTTCTTCTCCTCTCTTCCCCCTTTCCTCCTCGCTCACTGTTGCCATGGAGTTCTGAATCAATGACATCACGGCTAAGAGTGTGTGTAATGTGTATGCTTATGTGTGTGTGTCTGTGGAGATGAAAGCTGGAATCTGCGCACTGAAATATCAGGTGACAGGCAGAAGCACAGACGGCAGGCATCTAGCTGGAGTGTGCACACACACACATCCTGCACGTGACACACACACACCCTGAGCGTGGCACACAGACATAAACACATCAAGCTCATACAGCCTTTTCACCTCGCCCACTCACCAACCCACACACACACACAACCAATCTGTCACACACTCACACATGTGAACGAAAAAAAAGCTAATTGGGTGACAGATAATGACTGACTTTCAAAATGGCTGCTCTGTTATGTCATGAAATCACGTCCATACACAACACGGCTCTTAATTGTATACACGCTGACAGAGCATACATAATGTTGTTATGTTATGTTGATAAGGTTATTTCCATGATGGAACAGGAACTTCCCAGATTTTTAAAATGAGTTTTAAAAGGTCAATGTATCTAAAGCGCAACAAATTGACATCTAATTTGATTCCAAAATAAACTGTAACATGTGTTTTCTTTGGATGCGGGAGGCACAACAAATTGTCCCTTGGCAAGATACCTTTAATACTTGATGTAATATAGTAAAACATTGAATTTGAAATTGTAATACATTAGTCTTTTTAATCCCATTTGGTTTGTGACATATATTTGACATTAAACAAACATTTAAGATATAAGATATATTGTATCTCTATTTTTGATCAAATCTCTCAATGTCGATATTGTAGAGTTGAAAATTATGCTTTTACAAAAAATATTTTAAAATGTTTAATTGATAATCATAAATGATGTGGATTAAATAAATAAAACAGCTTAATGGAAATAATAGAACAGATAAAAGACTCAATTTAGTGTAATTCAGCCTTTCAAACCAGGAAAAGACCATGCCATAGCCGCGGGAAGTCATTTTGCTCAGGGGGTGCTGCCAAAAGTGGGGATGGAGCCGTTTAAAAAAATTTTTAAAAGGCGGTGCCGGGCCGGGCCCGGCTGTCAGCGATACGAGCCGCATAAATTGTTTGTTTTTTCATGCACTGGTCAATTTTGAGATGTTGTGCTATTTTGATTCCATAACATATTTTCTTTCAGGCTTTTGGAAGGAAAACGTACAAAATACACATTTAAGTGTTCATTTTACTATAGTTGGTCTATTTGCATCTGTATATTTCTCCTAAATTCACCAAAAGTTAGCATTTCTAACGTAACATAAAGTACCGCGATCGCTGTTTGCACCATGTCATCGTTGGAAAGCTGTGTCTCTCCTGCACAATGATCTCATCGGATCCAAATATGGTCATTTCCTTTGTATCAGCAACCAATCGTGAAAGCACAAAAGGGTCTTAAACCAAGAAACAAAATCTCATTGGCTGGTGTCAATTTCTGACAACGTGATTCGTTCAGATGCATCACGTGGTGTGCTAAAACACTTCCTGGTTAGCTTTCCGCTAGAAATGTAAATCTCAAAATGGCAAAAGAACGGCGAAAAAACCGTTCACAGAGAAGACAACAACAATTGTCACTTGCACGAAGCAAGGTTATACAAAACACAAATGACCCCGAACATGAAATACCTTCACGGAGTGCGTCGATGCGCAAGCTGTCATCCAAAGAACAGAGGGTTTAGCTAATGCCTCACTGCAATCTTTAAAGTTCGTTTTCTCAAAATGAGTTTTTTCTCCTACTCTGAGTCCGAAATTTCCACTTCAGTTGCACTTATATACACCAAACCTTCCAGTTATATTCCTATCAATATTATGAAGGCTTTTACAGAAGGGTTTGTTCATATATCATTCATAGCCTGAATTATATAAGATTGTATACCTAGAAACATGGCGAAAATTGATATTTTAGGGCTTTTGACAATATTTTCTGATTTATGGAGTGATAAAGAGAGATATCCAAAATCCCTTCAGTGAAAGCCTTAGATACTAATATGACTACAAAATGAAATGAGAATTTTGAACCTGGCTTTATCCAAAGTTCAGATTTCGGTTCCTGAAATGTGTTAAAATATGCGCAAATGTAATGAGATAATGGATAATTTATATATATTACTCTAGTTGTAGAGGTGGTGGGCTGAGGAGTAGCTGGTGATCCACTCCACTCTTTTTATTGGGTTGTTTGTTGGAGAAAAAAAATCCAAAATCCTTTTTTGCGCCATTCTAGAAAGTTGTCACTCTGCAGTGTGTGTGTCGCGTCAATTACGTCACTCTCCCAAGACCTACGACCTAGATGACTCGGATTTTACTTATTTGGAAAATAAATTCAAGCCACCTGATATATACAAATATATACTATGACTATTATATGCTACTGTATACAGCTAATTTTATTTTAAGTAAAATCATAACTATTTTATGTAGTTTAATCATTTTTATTTAGGTGGTCACTCAGTTTTTCAAATGTACACCACTCGCCAACAGGGGGTGCTGCAGCACCCCAGCACCCCTACTTCCCGCGGCTATGGACCATGCCTACAATAATGCAATGTAAAAAATGTTAGACGAAATTAAGTCTCATATCACAAAACTAATATAATATCAATAGACCTATTTAACCCAGTCTGCACACCAGAGTTCCCGTTAGAATATGTTTTCGCCGGTCAACATGTCCGTTAAAGTTAAAATCTTCCGGACAAAATGAGAAAAGTGCCGGTCAAAGGTCTTCTTTGTTATTTATTGTGCTTTAAAACAAATTGATATTATTCGATATTAAACAAACTAATCATAGTAGATAAACTATTCAAAAGTGTACAGTAATTATAATAACACGGGAATAATAAACGGAGCGCTCTCTCCTTCTCCTGACAGCCCGTCAGTATCATGCAGCTCGCGGATCAGTAATGAGTGACCCGACAGTAAAACTAAACTTATCTATAACTAGTTTAGGTATTGAGAGGTCATTAAAATAGCTATGTGTGATATTCTAACCTGAAGTGTGTGTTTTGTTCCGCTCACCGCTGCAGGTGATTATGCAGAGCTGCGTGTCGACTCGTCAGCAGCAGCTGATCTCTCTCTCCCGCCAGATTAGACTTTACTCGCGTTTATGTCCATATCGATCAGATCTAGCTAGTTCTAGCTAATGATATGACTACCTGCTTATTAAAAGACACCTAAACAATAAGTGTCGCTATGCAACCGGGTGAGGCCACAAAGTATAGCGCCGCATTATGAATTTGTTTACATGCCCACCGGAACCCCGAGGCATTACCAACAGATCAACGCACAATCAACCCATACAGGACATCTCTTTCTCCACATTAAGTGTTAGACATCAGAATGGACTATTCTTCTCTGTCACATACTCTTTTGTCTGTCACATACGTGGCGCAAATTGCGCAACTGATGCGGTATTGCGCTAAACGGAAATTATTTTGAACGGACACTTTGACCGGAGAGATTTAGATTTGCCGGTCCTCAGCATATTTTACCGGTCGTAGTCCGGTAATTACCGGCTAACGGGAACTCTGCTGCAGACACATGACTGCATAGCCGCGGGAAGTAGGGGTGCTGGGGGTGCTACAGCACCCCCTGTTGGTGAGTGGTGTACATTTGAAAAACTGAGTGACCACCTAAATAAAAATGATTAAACTACATAAAATAGTTATGATTTTACTTAAAATAAAATTAGCTGTATATATTTGTATACATCAGGTGGCTTGAATTTATTTTCCAAATAAATAAAATCCGAGTCATCTAGGTCGTAGGTCGTGGGAGAGTGACGTATTGACGCGACACACACACTGCAGAGTGACAACTTTCTAGAATGGCGCAAAAAAGGATTTTGGATTTTTTTCTCCAACAAACAACCCAATAAAAAGAGTGGACCACCAGCTACTCCTCAGCCCACCACCTCTACAACTAGAGTAATATGACACAGAAGAGACTGACACATCTGATTTTAATGCATGTCCATAGTAACATTTTGGACAATGTGGATGTATCTGCTCTAATGAGGGTCTTCATTAGTGCCACCCCAGGCTACATTTGGAGTTTTGTGAAGCCCCAACACAAGGTAGACGATATTTTTCCTTTAATGCTGCTGCCGCTGTGCAGTGTTTTGCCTTGTCAATCAGTTAAAATTGAATTCATAGTTTTATTAATATTGTAAATAATATTTTCTGACTATTTGTAATATTATGTAGGTTTGTAAGACCCATAGTTAGCATGTGGGCATGTGCAGCTGTTGCTAAGGTATATAATGGTTTATTAAAGTTAAGGCGAGACACCCCAGGTGAATAGGGTAATTTCTCCAGTTAATTACCTACAATAAGGCAATTGTTTCTTATATTACAAGTTTTCTGAATATGCAAATTACATTATCTCATTAAATGTGCGCATATTTTAACACATTTCAGGAACCGAAATCTGAACTTTGGATAAAGCCAGGTTCAAAATTCTCGTTTCATTTTGTAGTCATATTAGTATCTAAGGCTTCAGGCTTTTACTGAAGGGATTTTGGATATCTCTTTGTATCACTCCATAAATCAGAAAATACTGTCAACAGCCCTAAAATATCAATTTTCGCCATGTTTCTAGGTATAAAATCTTATATAATTCAGGCTATGAATGATATATGAACAAACCCTTCTGTAAAAGCCTTCATAATATTGATAGGAATATAACTGGAAGGTTTGGTGTATGTACGTGCAACTGAAGTTGACATTTCGAACTCAGAGTAGGAGAAAAAACTCATTTTGAGAAAGCAACCTTTAAAGATTGCAGTGAGGCGCTAGCTAAACCCTCCTGTTCTTTGGATGACAGCTTGCGCATCGACGCACTCCGTGAAGGTATTTCATGTTCGGGGTCATTTGCTTTTTGTATAACCTTGCTTCGTGCAAGTGACAATTGTTGTTGTCTTCTCTGTGAACGTTTTTTTCGCCGTTCTTTTGCCATTTTGAGATTTCAATTTCTAGCGGAAAGCTAACCAGGAAGTGTTTTAGCACATCACGTGACGCATCTGAACGAATCACGTTGTCAGAAATTGACACCAGCCAATGAGATTTCGTTTCTTGGTTTAAGACCCTTTTGTACTTTCACGATTGGTTGCTGATACAAAGGAAATGACCATATTTGGATCCGATGAGATTGTGCAGGAGAGACACAGCTTTCCAACGATGACATGGTGCAAACAGCGGTCGCGGTACTTTACGTTAGAATGCTAACTTTTGGTGAATTTAGGAGAAATATACAGACGCAAATAGACAAACTATAGTAAAATGAACACTTAAATGTGTATTTTGTACGTTTTCCTTCCAAAAGCCTGAAAGAAAACATGTTATGGAATCAAAATAGCACAACATCTCAAAATTGACCAGTGCATGAAAAACGATGTTTTTGCCTGCCGTGTCTCGCCTTTAACAAACAATGTATGCGGCTCGTATCGCTGACAGCTGGGCCCGGCCCGGCACCACCTTTTTTTTTTTTTTTTTTAAGCGGCTCCCTCCTCACTTTTGGCAGCACCCCTGAGCAAAATGACTTCCCGCGGCTATGCATGACTGTACTGAGAGATTCAGTGTGAAGACTGTGCAGTACAGGCGGAAAGTGTGTCTAGTCTGGTGTTACAATGCGTCCTGTCCGACATGGCTGCCGATAAGACTGTCGTATCTCTGTTACCAATTGCTGCCCTCAAGGAAAGTTAGTGAGGGGAGAGCAGAGAGTAAACACAACGATGAAACAACACTGAAGTAATGCCTCTATTGTTCCAACTCTTGACACCCTCCTCCTCGCACACACACTTCAAATATTCCCCACCCTCTGTTTTTGCTGAGAATCTTTAACAGTGTCACCCGGGTTGCTTTTACACTGTAAATCATGGCCGCCCCCTTGTTTAAGCTGTCTTCTTCTTCCTCTCATCTTTAAAGGTGCTATTAATACAACATATGGCCCCCCACCCATGTAAACACACTTCAACTCCTCCAGTTGGCAGCACACCTGAGCCTCCTCTAGCATCACACACACCCAGACTAACACTCTCATTTATCTCCTTCGGACTCCTTTCACTTTTCTGTCAAGTTGTACTAGAAGCTAAAACCTGGGGAGGCCAGGGTTAACGCGGCTGCAGAGTGGTGTGTCAACATGCAAATCAGCATCTTTATGTGTGTGCAAACAACCCACACATGCAAAGTATTTGTGGTACCCAAATAGCAAAACATGTGCCACTGAGAAGGGAATCCCTCAAGGCAAAGAGAAGCCAAGGTAGTGTTTGAAGCTGGATTTTCTTTCCCATTCTAGAACAATGACTTCTGAAACTTGAATTGTAAATTAAAGTAGGCCGCTTCTGAGTGAAGGAATTACACATTTGTTCCTCTTAACAATAAAAGTTGGGTCAATAAGGAATAACAAGTTTTTTACTCATGTAAAAAATAAAGTGTACCTTGGGTTAACCGTTAATGTTATAAAGTACGGTGGCCCTGAAGTGCAAAACACCACAGCATTTCAGAAAACACTACAGCATTTCAGAAAACGCCGCAGTATTTCAGAAAACGCCACAGCATTTCACAAAACGCCACAGCATTTCACAAAACGCCACAGCATTTCAGAAAACACAACAGCATTTCAGAAAACACAACAGCATTTCACAAAACAACACAGCATTTCAGAAAACACAACAGCATTTCAGAAAACACAACAGCATTTCACAAAACGCCACAGCATTTCAGAAAACACCACAGCATTTCACATTGGACGGAAAGGGTATTCCTTTAGGAAGAACACTTCTTGTTTGTGATTGCACAGAGCCAGCCAGAGAAGCACTGCTGTAATTGGTTGTTTTTGCTGCCAGTCAAGAAATGACGCTTCGTGATTGGTCAACACCCGATAGCGAAATATGTCCCAACACATCAGCCGTTAGCACACACTCAGAGCTCACAGCTCAGAAACTGGACACAAGTTAAACATGTACAAACCACAGACTGTCTATGTCATGGCGAATACAGTCGCTGCTTTATTTATGTCTGTATGACGTTGTTGTGAGTGTGGACGGAGCAGCAACAGGTTAGTTTAGCCTGATGGGTCCGATTCCATTCAGAAAACACGCATTTTAAAGCGTTAATTCATGGTTTCTACTAACCGTTATCAGTATGTAGTTACTTCGGCATCACTTTGAAACGTGTATTACAATTAAATCACGGTCAAATATGTTCATTTTGTTGTAGTTGGTATCTCCCATAGTATTTACATGGAGATACGCCCCTTAAAAACCATGAATTAATAAAGCATTAATTCTGTGTTTACTCCTGTCATTCAAACAAGACGCTGGAGAGGGGGCGGGCCGTATCTCCATGTAAATCCTATCGGAATCGGATCGATCAGGCTAAACTAACCTGTTGCTGCTCCATCCACACTCACAACAACGTCATACAGACATAAATAAAGCAGCGACTGTATTCGAAATGACATAGACAGTCTGTGTTTTGTATATGTTTAACTTTTGTCCAGTTTCTGAACAGATATGAGGAGCTGTGAGCTCTGAGTGTGTGTGCTAACGGCTGATGTGTTGGGCCAATCACGCAGCGTCATTTCTTGACTGGCAGCAAAAACAACCAATCACAGCAGTGCTTCTATGGCTGGCTCTGTCCAATCACAAACAAGAAGTGTTCTCCCTAAGGAATACCCTTTCCGTCCAATGTGAAATGCTGTGGTGTTTTCTGAAATGCTGTTGTGTTTTTCTGAAATGCTGTTGTGTTTTGTGAAATGCTGTGGCGTTTTGTGAAATGCTGTTGTGCTTTGTGAAATGCTGTGGCGTTTTCTGAAATGCTGTGGCGTTTTGTGAAATGCTGTTGTGTTTTGTGAAATGCTGTAGTGTTTTGTGAAATGCTGTTGTGTTTTCTGAAATGCTGTGGTGTCTTGCACTTCAGGGCCACCGTAATAAAGACATGATGGCAACCATTTTCAACATAGGCCGTCAATAATGACAATATCTGAACTGTTAATTCACATTTATTTATATTATGTTATTTATTTGTCTTTTTTGTTGCTGTTTTTCGTGAGAAATGTTAACTCTGTGTTTGTTTATTATTTTTGAATGTGTTTGTACTATTAGCCTACTGTGGTCTTGTTCTGTGGGGGTGTAAATGGACAACATGTACACTCCTGTATTTTGTCTTTGGCAGTGTTTGTATTACAAAGTTGCTATGTTGTTGGAGAAAAAGGAAAATAAAGTTTGAGAAAATAACAGAGTAGCACAGCGAGCTAAGAATACACAAAGAGTAGGAATACCATACATGTATAAGTTAGCTAGCTTACCTGTGATGTTGGCACTGAAATGTGTTCACGTTTTGAGTCCGCTCTAGATACATAACATAAATAAAGTGTACTCTTTGTCACTACCCACGGCTACTTCACCGTGATAATGAGTGGCTACATTTTAACTTTATTTGCCTCACGGTGTTGAGAAATGTAGGCTAGCTAACCAATATATTTTTGTTTCGGCGTTACCTTAATGTTTGGCTAAAGTCTAACTAACAGTTAATTTAGGGTAGCCTATCATTTCTCTGCTATTGTTTTTTTCTTCTGGAAAAACGTTATAGCCTTCATAAAACAATCACAAGACAATGTCCAATGTGGTCGAAGGACTTGCGGTTTTTTAGCATCTTCCAACTTTTTTTTTAGCCTCTGGGCAATGAGTACATTAACTCAATATTGTTCTTAAGTACAATTTTGAGAGGATTGTAATTTACTTAAGAAATGGCTATGTTTTACTATGTTGTGCTTCTACTCCACTACAATTCAGAGTTAAATCGTGTACTTTTACTCAACTACATTTATTTTATACCTTGAGTTACTTTGCAGATTTGGATGTAATCACCACTTAGGCTACATATAACTTAAATCCAAGCTGGAGTAACATTCACAAGCTACCCTGCAGTATACAAAGTCATGAAAAATGCCTCCACCTTTACCAAGTGTGATCAACACATTATTGCATCAATAACTATAATTAAAACATTATATATATAATTATGAAATGGGCCGACCTGTAAAGGAGTACTTTTACTTTTGGTACTTTAATTATATTTTGATGCCATACTTTTTTACATTTTGAATGAAGTTTTTTTTTAAATTGTAACAGAGTATTCCTACACTCTGGTACTTCTACTTTTACTAAGCACAAGATCTGAGTACTCCTCCCACCTGTGGTCAGCACACATGCAAATCAACAGATGACTGTCATCTAAGATCAGATATAGAGGGATGTTTTTAAGGTGATGCCAGCGGTCCTCTATAACTGGTGATGTATGCTCCCACTAAACAGACCTAGTGTTCAAAATGGCCTTATGAATAATAGACATCACTGTCATACGCACATAGGAAAATTAGATAATGCGGTTTCTCTATCAGCCCGTGCAAGTTAACCTTTGGGTGCGGACAATTTTCATCCTAACAAAGCTTCACATTGAGTACTACTGCAGGTAACACAGCCTTAAAGGCCACGCAGGAATACAAATATACTGTAATGGAGGTTGTGTGCAAAACTGATAGAAAATGTGCCTCTGTGGGACAATGTATTTGGAACAAGATATCTCGCTTCATAAGAAATGCATGCACAGTACGACAGTGTGGCAAGCCATTTATGAAGATGTGAAGTGCATCCCAGCCAGCCTACACGAACATCAAAGCATGACCCATCACTGATAAAAGCATCATCTAATTAAGTAGAATTTGTATTCGAGATTCATGATGAAAATGAAACATTTTATCTTTTAGCATATTTAAAAAGAAAAGCTTTCAGGTCATTAACACACATTAAATTAGAGTTTGAGCTCATTCTGCATTAGGAGGCCATGTGATAGCTGCATGACATTTAACGAGAAGATGCAAGATACTGGAAAGGGTAGCTTAATGAAATACATTCATCATGCTTTGTGCTTAAGCAGTTAATTATAGTAGTGCAATAATTAAGCCACCATTAGTGTAAACATGGTTAATTAACTGTAGAAGATACATATGTTTAATAATTGAGCAACTTCACGTGGTTTGTAAATGTTTTTTATTAGCAAAATAAGGGAGATGAGTCTACAAAGATTCTCCATCCGTGGAGAACATACACATACATTTGTGGCAGTTTCTTTATGTGAACAAATCCAGGACTATATTTATTACTCTTCTTGGCAAAGTAGTTCTGACCTCAAATCACAGACCAGTTTTTCCTTGACCATCTTAGTTTCCATCACCTGAATGAATCCTCGAGTAGCGCCTCTACTCTCAAATCACCACCGAAGAACGGCGTCTGAACCTTAAAACATTTCAGACCTCATCCTCGACCTTCACAACCATCTTTTCAGTGGTTCAGTTTTTCTGTCCTTAACACCAAAACTCTCCTCATAATACATTAAAATGTACATTAAAATGTGCCCCCTTGTCTTTGACTTGAGCGCATTATAAGCTCAATGCCTTGACTCACCATTATCCGAATGGTTGGGAAGAATGGATATTTTGTACAGTTTAAAAACCAGAACCCCGGAATCTGAGGGGCAAATGTAACAATTTACATCTCAGTATTGTACTGCGTGATTGGCCAGCGAGGCCTTTCATTGTCATGGCTGGTGGGGGGATGGGGGTAGGGGACTGTGGAGGCTACATATTGATCACCGTGGAGACCTATGTAGCTTTAGACCAGAGGGAAACCTTCCACATCCCGATAGCTCAATGGTGTGCACATAGAAGATAGCAGGGACACTAACATATGAAAACAGTTAACCTCTTTATGTTTAGAACAATTCAGCAGGCAACAGAACAAGCATTGGGACTACAGCCGTGGTAAAAATGCATGCGAAGGCACAAGTACCAACAAACTGGACTCAAAGTTGTGCGCCTTTTCTTCCCTTTTGGTTGTAGGGAAGGAAGAAAAGAAGCATTTCCACCAACAGCAAAGTTTCCTTTTCCAGAGACAGCGGCAGAAGTAACAGCATAAAAGTGATCTCCTCCAAAACTAAATACAAAGTAACTGTTTTTTTTAGTGTGCGGGAAACTTTTGCTGTGACGCTTTTACATAGATACAAACATCCTACACAAATGTCGTAACGCTAGTTCAAAAATGTTCCAAGACAAAAAACATAAATAAAGCTGTTAAAAGTGGCATATAGTACAGCACTGGTCCGTGACTGATCCTCCCGACTCTTCTCATCTTCCCCACCAAAGATGCACAATAAACTGGCTCCACCGCCTGAGGAGAGAAGAGGAGAGAGAAAGAACCATGAAGGACGAGACGGAGGAGGGATGGCCTTGAGCCTTTTCAAAAAGAGAACTTTTGGAGAGGTCGACCTCGCCTCACTATCATTAACAAACATCTAAATGGAGCGGAAAATGTATTTTAGCCGTACATAAAGGAAGGGACAGATTTCAAAATGTGATTATGATGGATTACGCTACATCATTGTGGTCAACTCCAGCTATGCTCCTCCATAATTCTGAATTTTGAAAGAAGATATCCAGAACGCATGCTCCCAAAGTTCCCTTAGTGCTGCACTCTACTTATAAAGTGAAGAAACTCTCATTCATAATGCTGACATGTGATGCAGATATGTGCATCCACCCGCTGACGAAGAGTCCCTTACCAAAAAGAAAAAGGTTATCTTCTCCATCCTCAGAAGAGACCACAGTCTTTCAGGTTGTTCTTGATGATGACGTCGGTGACGGCGTCAAAGACAAACTGCACATTCTTGGTGTCCGTGGCGCAGGTGAAGTGAGTGTAAATCTCCTTGGTGTCCTTCCTCTTGTTCAGGTCCTCAAACTGACACTGAATGTAGGCAGCTGCTTCCTCGTACGTGTTGGAGCCTGGAGCGGGAAGTGAAGACGCAGGAAGTCAATGCATAGGACAAGGTATAGAAGTTGTATATGTATATTGTTAATTGTTAAGACTGACTGACATGGCTGGGCTTCATCCTGCTAACTGGGAATAACGGCTATTATTTTTCATTATATAATTTCATATTAAAGTTGAATGCTCATTCTTTAACATGTTGCTTTTTTTAAATTACAAAAACAAATGTGTTAACATTTTGCAGTCTGTTAGTGTGCAAAAGTCATATAAGACTTCAGGGAGTCACTGCTCCCAGCTAATAATAGCCCATAAATACCCCCAAAAACCACAACTACACTTAGATGTGTTTAAGGATTAAAGGAAAGGTCAGAATATGTGATTATTATTGTGATCATTATTGAGTTTTAAAGGTGCTGGGGGCAGGATTTATTCACTTTGGCCAGAGCCAGGCTAGTTAAATTAAGTTAAATTAAACTAATCTGCTGCTGGGTGTTGCCCTAAGCGAGAATGGTAACGATTTAAATATCCTAATTGTTTTATTAATTCACTCGTAGTAGATAACAGAATGACATTTCAATGTTAAGCTCCTAATTTCTGACATCTTCCTCTCCAAGCTTCCTGTCAGGCACATTCACATCACTTGTATCATCTCATCTGAGACTGAAACACACGCATCTCTGGTCTTGGAGTGTTCATTTAAACTAACAATCTTTGTTTTCTATGTGGAACAAATCTGCTCAAATCGCCAGTGTTTTAATCAAGATTCAAAATCAACTCCATAAGCACATTTGTCATTGGCAGGTTCTAATGGCCTTTTTGTGTTAAAAAAAGATAAAATAAAAAAAAGAATGGGCCATTTCAAAACAATTATTTGTCAAATGAAGCCAGCCTTACCAGCATATTCTGGGTAGCAGATGGTTAGAGGACTCTTCTTGATCTTCTCCTCGAACAGGTCCTTCTTGTTGAGGAAGAGGATGATGGAGGTGTCTGTGAACCACTTGTTGTTGCAGATGCTGTCGAACAGCTTCATACTCTCATGCATTCGGTTCTAAGGAGGAACAGAAAAAAATGATTGCCCACTGATCCATAAGAAAGGGAAAAGCCTTATCATTTATTTCCACTTTGCTATTCCAGTGAACAAGAGGAAGAATTCCCTGGTGTGTACAAACAGCGAGTGCCTGCTTTGATGTTATTCCGTGAGTCAGAGGCTGGAGCACTCACCATCTCCTCGTCCTCGGCCAGCACCAGGTCGTAGTCACTGAGGGCCACGCAGAAGATGATGGCGGTCACTCCCTCAAAGCAATGGATCCACTTCTTCCTCTCAGACCTCTGACCTCCAACATCAAACATTCTGGTCGGGGCGAGAAATACACATTTACACATGTGCCTCAGCATACAGACATACATAGACAATACAGCAGTGTTTACAGTATAAACCCAGAGGCAGAAAGAATCCACGGCAGCGTCGCTGTGGCTGCTCCCCCCTCCTGCAGTGTTTGGTGATGACAGTAAGTGATAGAGGGGAGAGGAAACACAAATGCTTTGTCTTTTGTTACTTCAAAACTGTTCTGATAAAAATCTACTCTAGCAATACTCAAGTGACCAGCAAATGGGAATACTGACAGAACAGCATCTTGTGTTTTCTTCTTGCTTGTAAAGAGCTATAAATGAGGGGGTTTTTACCGCTCGCTTTACTTAACCCACACCAAAGCTGAATGAACCTTATGACACACACTTCATGTATGAATATTTATACCTTTCTCACTTTCGGGAACAATTTCTACAATAGCAAATCCAATTATAAAGAGCAATTTCAAATCTGATTTTAAACGGTAACGTGTGAAACAATTGCATAATAATACATGTAATTGTGGCAAAACAAAACGCCCCATTTAGCTCTTGTGAGAGCTGCTACTACACTGCAGAAGCCACATCTGGGAATACTACGGTTTAAAGGCAGCACTGGGGGAGGGAATGGTGAATGTATAATCGGGTGTGCAAATAAAAGAAGTAATCACATTTACCTCATCAACACAAGAAAGACCGACATAAGGTCAGACCTCTTTAATTGTGTTTATCTTCGAATACAAACTGAACCATTCAAAAAAGGAGTACTTTGCTTTTTACGTGTAGCCCCCGCTGTTTTATCCGTACATTACAAAGAGCAATGGCTACTTTACAGAAGAACTGTTGTGATATACAACTGTGACACTAATTGTGTGTCATCATGAGTGTATTTAAGCTGCGCCTTGAGTAAGAAAGGACATTTAAAAAGCGCTGTGTTTTGTCTCTATGGATCATTTAACATCTATTTCTGTTCTGTTGTATGTCCCAACATCATGAATGTATGTGTCACTAGCATCCCGCTTATGGACTTATAGTGTCATGATATCATCAGGCCTGCTGCCCCCACTTCCTGCTTTTTTCTCTCTCTGAGTCACTGCTGATATATGCAGAACACCTTCACACATTGTGTCACAACTTACATCTGTACATGAGCAAAGGTAATTTCTATGGGAGTGATTGAGTCAGAGGCAGGAAGGAAAGCTAATCAAGGCACCACGTAAAAAAACACTTTGAAGCAAAGAAGGCGAAATTCTCACTTGAAGTGAAGGTCCTTGAATGTGAAGTGCGTCTCCACAATGCCTGTGGTTTTGACTCGGGTCCTCAGGACATCCTGCTGAGTTGGGATGTAGGTGGCCTGGGATATCCTGTCCAAATCGTTCAAGTAGCTAATAGACAGACACAAAGAGAAGGACATTAGGGAAAGCAGAATAATCATAAAAAGGGAGTGAGAGAGAAAGAGAAAATGTGTATCAAGGTCAAGTCTTTATCACTCATTTGAATGAATGACTCCCAATCGGTCTTTAGTTAGAGCTTTAACCGACCCTTTGTTAGCCGTTTTAACCAGATAAAAAACTCAGTTAACCTGAACTGAGGTATTTTCTGTGTGGAGAGCACATTGTTGTGTGTATGGTAGACTCCCTCTGGGTTAGTCCTGGGTTGAAGGTTATGCAGCCGATGGGGAAACTCCCAACATTTCAGAGTCAATGTTTGTTCCGTCTCCCATGGGATAGCCTCTAGTGTTTTCATGGTTGTGAATTGGCATAAGCAGGTATAGAGATTAGAAGGGATGGCATTTTGATCATTTGTTTATTTTTTTCCGCTTAATGAAACCCAGAAACTGCAAGGCAAAGTTGACCTTGAGATGAGTTGAGATGTGTTTTTTTTTAAAAAGGCATTAAGTTCTTTTTAACATTTTATATGGATTTTCTCATGCATACTGCAAGAGATAATTCTTTTTCCATAGAAAGAATAGTTCAACATTAGGTGTAAATGCAACAAAACTTTACAGAATGATCTAGTCTCGCACAATTGTGGGGTCTAATTCCCAGAAAGCGGTACTTTAGCAGCCATCTGTCTATACAAACTTTATTTTTCTGTATGTAGTATAAATAGTTTCAGATTTAAAACTACATTTTCTTACACTCTGGGTGTATTGTGACCTAAGCACTCAAGGTTATTGCTGAAAAATTACAATGGGAAGAAAGATTAGTGACCTCTAGTTGCTATCCGACAAACACTAGTAATCTCCCCTTTACGCTAACAATCCTTTTGTTTGTTTTTCAAGGTATTAAAACAGTAAAAACACACAAGGTTCAGGACATGGCGTTTCCTAGTCATGAAAAGCCCCTGGACAGCAGGATTATAGGAACCAAATAGAAAAGAGCAACAACTGCAGCGCCCTTGGCCTGCGACATAAACACTGATGTTTGCTTCAGAGCGCAACAAAGCAACTGCTTTTTTCCTCATAAAATGGTGATGTCATCTCTCTCTTTGCCAACGGCTCTTGCACAACATGATATACAACTTTCAGGCTGGCCAAGGAAAACAATGGAGCAGTTTAGATGCAGAGGGTTGTGATCACTTCTTTTTAAGCATGTGACAAATGTTCCTGAGCTGAGGTGTAAGGTCCTGGATTAATTGGCTTTCCAGCCTCTGCTCTTCAGGCTTCGTTGAGGAGGGCAAATATTGACAGTGTAAAAGTCCAGACAGGTGCCGGGGCTTTCTGCTCTCTGAGCATGATGAGAGGCAATAACAACTTGTGTTAAGGCAGCAGCTTTCTGTGTTTGGAGAGGAATGGTACTAGTTTGGGCGTTTGTTGACATGAATTGGTGTGCTGGAGGTTTTTCCTTGAGTGAATCATCATTTTGGGAATAAAAATGCAACTTTTTTTAATGTTGTGTGTTATGTGACTCACTATGCTGCCGAGTCATTGAGCTGATACTCGCGGGAGCGGCTGAAGCAGGCATGAACACCTCCATCCTTCCACATGCGCTTAATGACACCGGCCAGCTCCCCCGTCATGAAGCCTTCCTCTGCGGAACCCGCCAGCACAAACAGCTGCCGCGCATCATCCTGAGAGAGGGGAGGCAATAAAGTCAGGATCATAAATCAACCATCCAAGTAATTTAAACCGCTATTATCATTAACAATGACCGGCTGCTACCAAGCTGAAACGCCAGTCACAAGGTTATAAGGATTTTGCAGAGATAGCTTCTGATCAAATGATCGAGGCAGAAGCGCAAAAACATCACCTTACCATACAAAACTCAACTTAAAAGTTCAATATTTGGCTTAAGGACCTGGTATTCTTTCTTAAATTTGAGACGGTAAAATATACTCTTAGGTGCTCTGCAGACTGTTTTTATAATAAATGGCAGTGCTTGATTTCAACAACCTCAAAACACCCCCAACCGAATAGCTGAACATTTTTATTTATTTTCAAAACCTTTTAATATTTTATTTCCTTCTTTTTTTTTTCACCAACTTATATAAGCTTTTATTCACTTATCTGTCTTTGCTTGTTATTCAATTACATTTATATTTATTATTATTGTTTACTTGTGTTATTTTGCTTACATGGAATCAATGTGCTTCTTTGATTAAAGTTGTATCTCTATGGGTTTCCATGGGGATGGCAGTGTCTTACTTTCCCAGGAGTGTTTGCTGACAGTTTACTCAATGTACTAGCTTGTTTCCAACACCCCCGACTCCCTTCAGGTTTCTACTCTACCAGATGACCCTCTCTCTGTCACTCACAGCTCTCGCGGCATCGCCAAAGTCGATCTTGAGGCGCCCCATGGCTCTGATGATGGCGATGATGGACTGGATAGTGTTGCTGTAGACCACAGCCTTGTACTGCTTACATTCCTCTTCTGAGTAGCCTGCCTCGTGGATGATCCTGAAAGAAAAAGGAGGAAAAGACGGTCAAAACATAACCACATTTTTCCAAATGCTACCAGGATAGATAGAAAACACTCATGAAGAAATATGTACGTTGAATAATGTGTTTCAGCTTTCTCAAAAATCACTTATTTTCATCCTCCGCTTTCATTCAATATCCTTTTTCTCTGATATATGTCCAATGTGGTGAAATATAATCAGGCCACATTGGTCCTGATATTTAAGCTTCTCATTCCTGGCTACTTGAATCATGGTTAGTCAGGGGAAAGAAGCATTTTCTACAGTTGCATGTAATTTACTCTGGATAGAAGCATCCACATGCAAACAAAATATAAACTTTCAATTTATTATGTTTCAATGTATTTACTGAATTTATGGTTTAACTCAAAAGATAAGGGGCAAGCTCTCAGGCTTTTACCACAAAAGCTGAATGTGTTGTTAGGGTTACAAAAAACTATTATTTTCAATATTGGTTAATCTGCTTGTTATTTGGACTTTAATATCTTTTACAACATTTTTCAGCCAAAATATGCAGGGTTGGGCAAATTGGTAAATTAACCAAATGTTTGTTTAAGATAATTTCCTTAAATCCGACAACCATAGGGTAAAACGGATATCTCTGAGCACACTGGTATTACAGTGGATTTATGTGTTATTATTTTGATTGTAAGTATAATACCATTTCTATACATCTTTAACAGGTAAAGAACCAATAGAAATATCAAACTGAGCAGCTGCTTAAAATCTGCATCTCTGTATGTCTGCTGATTTATGAGCGATACCATGAGGGTGCTTGTGTAAAATGCAATTCATGTAGGACGCGCGCAGTATGTGGATGATGTATGGAGTTAGTCCTAATGTATTCTGCTGGGTTGTCGTCATGATCAATTATATATGGTAGCTGTTTTCGATGTGATTTTCAGACCATAAATAATACTCAGAGACGCTATAAAAGCATGATTGCTGTTTAACACTGTTTGTATTGAGCAAAATGAATACTGTGCCATTATGCATATCTGATGGGAAAATAAGTCATTGTTGATACGCTGGAGAAAAAAAAGGGTTGTTTTGATTGTTCAGTGTGCAGAATGATGAGATCCAACAGCAGCAAAATGAACTCACTTCATCTGCTTGACAATTGTACTTTTCCCTGATTCGCCAGCGCCTAGAAAAGAAGAAAAATACATTTATTAGAGTGTAAATATCTCAAGAGGTCATTGTTGCCTGAGTCATATCCATTTTAACTAGTGGTGCACGATAATTATCGGCCCGATAATTATCAGTCCGATATTAGGAATTATGACGTCATCCCGATAAACCCGATAAAAGTATTAATAGCCCCGATAATATACAATATATTTTTTGGGTAAAAAAAAAGAAAAAAATACTGCGGTGTGGGTGGATTGGGATGAGGGGCGCTTGTTTTTCCCTCGGCTCCTCCCGTTTGGCCAGTACTGTGGTATTAGTGGTTTAGGAAGAGGGGAGTTCTTCACAAATCCAGCGCTCCCTAACTCATGCCTGGCTGTGACATAAATGGTGTGCGAGTTAGATAGTTCGCTTGCTATTTGTATTAACAAATGCAATGCAGAAGTTCCACGAGGAGGGAAAAAGGCAACGAGCTATAATACTTCCAACCTGATTAGTCACCTGAAACATCGCCATCGCTACGATGGTGTGTTAAAAGCGTACGAAGACGCCTGCGCTGCTAAACTAGCGGCGAATCCAAAACCAGCTGCAAAGGCACCGGGGCTTTTACCTATCGACGAGGCTTTTGAAAAAGGCAAGAAGTTTGCCAGAGACGACCCCAGGGTTAGTTTTGTTCATAGTAGTAATGCTCATGTCATTTGCTCACTACTAGTCTTTTTACCACCAGGTGTGCAAAAACTACAGGTACATTTAATATATATATATATTATATTATTATCGGTATCGGTCTTGAGAAGCAGGAAGTTATCGGTATCGGTTTCAAAAAACCGATATCGTGCATCCCTAATTTTAACCCATGTCACCCAGCTGCTCACTTCCTATACTGCATTTTATGATGATCTAATGTGGCCAAATGGCATGATAAGGAACCATTATTATGAAACCTGAGCGTTACCACGTAAATCAAATGACATATAGAGAGTGTGTGTGTGTAACCCAAAGTCTGTGTATGTCCCCGGTGATTGAGTTTGTCCCTTCCTCCAGGCAGATTTACTCAATTGTTTGATGGCAACAAGCTCAGTCAGAAGTCTCGCTTTGTGATAAAGCTCGCTCTAGTTTGGCGTTACTGTAGGTGTGTTTGGAATTTTTTCAGCAAAATAATCACATCATCAAGGCTCTTGGCTCGCGCACAACTAAAGATGAGAGATTATTATGGAGTTGTGAATAAACATGCTGTCAGCTCAGCATGTGGGGGCACTCAGGGCCAAAACTGAATGACATTGTTGTAGTTGACCGATGAATGATACAACACTGGGATGGAGACAGTGGTGGGAGCATAGTGTTGGCACGCCTTTTGCTTTGCGGATGGCTCAAACGTCACAGCGCCATGCAGTGGCGTAACAAGGTTGTGATTGGCCCCGGTGCAAATATTGTTTTGGGCCCCCCATCGCCCCAAACATAAGCGCACGCTGATGCACTCACACACGCACGGACATACACTCTCTCTAGTCTTTTCTCTTTTGATCGCCGCTCTTGTGCTTTGGTCTGTACATTATAAATGCAAGAAGCTATTACATGTTTTATAATGCTGCCGAACTTGCTGTTGCTAACTACAGTACAGGTTGATTAAACGGTTCGCTCGTCACTCAAGGTATCACATGACATGAAAGAGAGCAAGATCATTGGACAGATAAATTACAAATTAATTTAGGTTGCTTGGTTACTTGGAATATTGCGTTAACCGGTCAATGCCATTGGGGCAAAAAAAATGTTTTGCATGGGCCCCTGGCCGGCTCTGGGCCCCGGTGTGTTGCACCGGCTGCACCGTCGATAGTTACGCCAGTGGCGCCATGGCAACTGCTCTCATTACATCCAGGACATCTCCAATGTGAGGCCGCAGTCACCTGAGGAGGCTTTGTGTGTGTGTGTGTGTGTGTGTGTGTGTGTGTGTGTGTGTGTGTGTGTGTGTGTGTGTGTGACATGGGAACATTATATATTATGTATATGTGGCTTAGTTTCCTCTACTGTAACCGGTCACTTGAAAGTGGCCATTGTATTGGAATATTTTTTCCGAATCAAAGCCATCTGTGATGAAACCACGTTCATCAGCATCTAAAGGGTATTACCAGAAACTACATTACATCTACTAATACGATATCCTCATATTACAGCAGCGTGTACTTATAGGGAGGTTACACTGAAGGCATCTGGCCACAAGGGAAGATGTTTCAAACCACTTGAGAGTGGCAATTCCCTGAGTAAACACCCCCAGCTTCCCCTCTCAGCTCTAGAAACAGAATAAGAGGAAGTCGAATCATACCATTAGGTCTACAGCATTACCTCGTGATACAGTCAGCAGAGATGATCTGCTCTTGCATAATAATTAATCGGCAAAATCTAGTTCCACTTTTCATGTTGCATAAACATCTAAATGAGACACTTTTTCGACAAGCCATTAGTAAATCAGCCTGCTTCACATTATAAGTAACAGTCCTCTGAGAGTTATTTATAACATATTTTAATGCATCCTGCTGCAGCGGGCACACTATCAGTCTGCATTCCTACAAACTTTCCCTCAGCAGGACTGCATGCTGATGGAACAGTGCTGGCACCTCACCTCCACGATAATTAGATGGGATTCACCTGAGGACACAATTTAATTACGTGTACCACTCGGGTGTCGGAGAGCCCTGGGGAGGCTTGACGGCACCGCGGCAGCTCTCTGTACTCTGAGGCCCGACACTGGGTGTGTGAATCTGTGTGAGAGACACGACTGGCCTGCGAGTTGGCAAGGTTGACCCCCTTGGCCAGGCATAGAGCCATTTGCACCATGCCACAGAGACTTCACATACCGACCGACACAGCTCCCCTCAATGTGGGATGCATGAAAATCCACTTAGGGCGAGCTATGAGCCCACAGTTCAAAGAAGCATCCTTATAAAGAAGATTTTAGCTAACCTCAGTTGTGTAACTTCTTAAAGGTTAGGTTACTGAGGCTTTTTTTACAGCTTTGTTTGATACAAAAACAAATGGCCTCTTATCTAATTTATCTAGTAAAAATTCAAAATAACTCCTGATTTTAGAAACTCAAATGTGAGGGGTTTTAAATGTAAGTTACATTACATTAGAAGAAGACCTCACCTTGGATTTTTTTTCACTAGTTTTACAGTTTGTAGACCAAACAGTTTTTAATAAAAAATATCTTTAGTTAGAGCTTTAACCAAATTAATCAGAAAATAGTTGTGACAATAAACAAATCCTTTTCATGGAGGAAATCCCCTTGAATATAAGAACATAAAACTAGATAATCAAGAATGTTCTGCTGACTTTTGATGACATTTCTGAGAACTGATGCTTTAATTCATTAGGAAAGGTGAGTCACATTGGTTGAGAAATCCTTCGATGTTGTGATTAACTTTTTCCCACAGGAATAAGACAATGACGTTAAGTGAATCTACTGTAATCGTGAATATGTAGCTGTAAATTCTGCCATATTTTTCCATTTTAGATCATAGTAACGACGATACGAAAGACCAGTGTACAGAAATTGAAAGCATCAGCCGCACAACTGAAATGGTAATAAGCCTGCCTGCTAATTCCAAGCATTCCAATGGTTAAAATTTGATGAAAACCATAGATTTGGTGTCTCAGTCTTTATCATAATCAATGAGATGGGAGCGCTTATGCAAGTGACTTGGCTCTGGTCCTTCTACACCAGTGATATCATTAGGGTGTGGATCTTGTTAAAGTTTTTAAGTCAAAGAGATACAGAACACAGTCTTCCTGATTTTGCCTCACACACGGACCATCAAGGGTTACATGGCACCACAAGCCTGACCTATAAGTCCTCATGCAGAGTCATGTTACACACCCACAGCTTTGATACACCCACCCCAAAACTGCTCCAGACTCCAAACCACTGGAGCAGCTGGTTTCTGTTTCTAGCGGTTCAAACTATTTTAGGAAAATCCAACCCAACAAGTAAAACTGGAGCGTTTTTTCTCTTCTTCCACAAAGAACAGAGCCGTTTCTATCCCTCAACCACAAACACATTTTCTTTTCTCTTGGAACTTCCTCTGGTTGATCTTCGTGAGGCAGCATGGATGAGGCTTTGAAAACAATAGCATTATGGAGATGAATGTGATTCAAATGGCTACCATGCCTGGGCCTTCTCCATTTACAGATTAACCAAATGTGTTTGCTAATTCTCTTGGAGAATCAGCAAAGTGGGCTTGCATGCAAACCAAAGTAAATATGGCAAAAGACTCTTTTTCAGGCTCCAGATCAACGGCATGAAGATACGTTTGTGCAGGGGGTTTCTAGGGGCCATGCAGCCACCCCAACATGTCCTCTTTAGTGAGCAATGTAAGGGCTTCTAGAGGGCTTGGCACAATGTGCAAACCACATTAGTGATGCCACATTAGCAGCCAAACACCATCCAGCCCCACTCCCTTCTCTGTGTTTTCCACTCGTATTCCCTCATAAATATCCATCTTCCTCTTTCACATTCAGTCCTTTTTCCCCAATATGATTTATTGTCCCTCTCGCTTAATATCCAATTCCTCTTTTTCCTCTCCCTCTGAGGGGATTTAAATATGAGTCATTCATGAAAGATTCCAGGAGCCTCCGTGCTTTGCGCTAACCACCAGGGTAAACGACCAGAGGGATCGAACTGCCAACAAGCAGATCGATGGCTGAAAGATTGTTTCCCACACACTGGGACAGACCAAACTGTTCGAAGAGATGTTTAATGATGCGGACAAAGATATGTTGGAATGCGGACAACTTCATTTGATTACCCCGCATTTTTAAGATAACAAAGCACATCCATGCTGCACTACATGTCTGGTTACATCATTAAAACATGGCAAACATTAGAGAGGGCACAATGACCAATGGTGGAGAAAGGCTGAGGATTATTAATAAGGTCTTCCATCTTCCCACAGTTGCGTGACAGCTATAGAAAGAGTAATTAGGCTGAGGAGATTGTAATCTATTTTAGCACGTAGATATGAATAGTAGGATAATTGGGTCCTGGAGATTATGGGAATCAAATGAGAGCCAAATAAAGACAAAGAGCTAAATGAGAAATATGTTCAGTTTTCAGGGGAGAAAAGATGTCCACCCTCCTCTCTAAAGGACACCTGAGCCTGCCTGGTAGTTTGGATTTGACAGTGTGTACAAAGACTCAAAGATTCAAATCATTTTCATGTAAATTGGAGGTTTTTTTTACGTCAGCTGAACGATTTTATGTCAGTGACAGGGAGCACACATAAGCCTGTGATTAACATTTAGGGTAGCGTTGAGAACCAGGTGGTAAACACATAAACCTGTCACTCACCAAAGCACCAGATGTTTGATGTATACACAAACTTCAACTCATTTAGAAGTCGTAACTTCCATTTCATACAAAGACTTTAGCATACAACAAAAGCTTGATGACAAAAAAATACATATTGCAAGCAGCCCCAATGGTATTAATGGGATAAACTTCCTGTCTCAAATTGGCCATAGTGCATATTCAGATTTGATAGATGTTAACACATCAACATATTTAGGATATATGAAAAAAATGTGTAACCTACTGTAGGAAGTTTGAAATTGTTAGTTGACATAACTTCACATTTTGACACAGTTTGAGTAACGTTAGGTGTTGCCAGACCTCACAAGAGTTTGTTGGAAGAAAAATCACTCTCAAGCAAAGTTAATTTTCTCTTGAACTGTCATTCCAAAGAAATCTAATAATGCCATATTTTTTACCAGCCACCTTGATATAGATATTGCAACGATATTCGTGAGTTGATCAGTGGTGCTGAATATTTACACAATTGTTGAGCAAAAATCAGTATTGGGAAAATAAGGACTGCCTGGGATCATTCATCATTCACTGTAATTCGGCCTTCAAAATCTGAAAAAGACACCATATCTATATAATATATAATTATATATCATTAGAATGCCCAGCCTTACTGTGGAGCAAAACAGTCTGAGTTAATGCGCACTTCTCCCATTAAGGCTAATGGACCTCAGCCTTGCAGTTAGTTTTCTAAAAGGGGCGTGGCACTGGCAAAACCCATATGACACAGATACAGGAAATGGATCCTCAGTGTGTGGTCATCTTGGATACAACACAACTCCACAATGCTTACAGCCTTTTACTACCAAGCCACAAGTTTTTACTGACTTTATATCGATGTTGACTGGGTGTGTTTAGAAAAAAGTCTACTCCAGAGATGCTTACGAATCAACAACTTCAAAACTGAATATTTTCAGTGACTGTTTACCCGCAAGATAAACAACTTAAACTCCTGATTCGAGCCACCCTGTCTCTCTGCAGCAGAGCCTTTTCATTTTTAATGCTTTAGCAGTGTTCTCATCTTACAGCCCCTCTCTTTCTTTCTACTGGTGTCACAGTCTGTCACTGGCAGTAACCTGAAGAGGCTGCCATGCTGAATGGATAAAAACACAAACGGTGCCAAGTCCACCACGCGTGGGGGCCACACGACCTGGCACACGACCTGGCACACAACTGTCACAAAGGCTGATAAACCAAAAACAGAGTGGTTAAACTAACATCGTATGGTGTGTGTCAGAGCTAAGGCTGATGAAAACTCGTATTCCACCCTACAGCATCATAGCAGAAACTTGACCAAACTTGCTCAGTTCAATCAGCAAGTCTCATCTGGCACCTGAGGAATGTGGTCTACCTTTAGTGAGAAAGTATGTGCATTCTTATTCAAACTAAATGATACCAACAACTCACTAAATGTTTTACATATCCCAAACAATCTAAAGAAAACGTCCCTTGAATTAAATGTAATGAAAAACCAATGGTAGAAAGGAGTTGCTAAATTATAGGAAAAAAACAAGGAAATGTTATCTTGTTTTTGCTCACAAATTAGTCCACAAAAGCTCTTATTTTGTGTGTTCTGTCAGCCGTTTGCCTGATATTGGTATTAGTTTCAGATTTCTTGTCCTGGTTACCCACATACCACGTGTGTGTGCATGTCAACATTTCCCAGCGCTAGCCACCTGAGGGGTTGATGGAAAAGTTTTTCACCTACAGTCTCTATTTACAAGGAAAACAGTGGTTCTCCATATGTAAGTAATGCCGTTAATGTACACAAGGCTGGCTTCTAAATGAAAGCAATTCACGTAATTGTGCATACAGGGTTGTAAGAAGAAGCTTTGACGTGACAAACACATGTAATGAATGCAAGACATTACAAAAATGAAGTATAGAAGCCTACTGTGCCATTCATAAAACATTCTTGTGGTAGATTTTTAAGGAGGTATATCGATTTACCATAATCATAGTGGATTCTTAGACACCAACATAGAGCGAATGTGAAAATGCTTTGGAGTCAAAATTGGCTACTGCAGAGAGTAATGAACGGGTCTTAGGCCATTATATCTACATCAGCATGTCATGTCATACAACTGCTTACTTATTTAAGATGATCAATGGCATTTATGTTTCAATGGCTGCTATTGTATTGTCATGTTCATGAGGCTTCAAACTAAAATTACCTTTCATTATTGTAATTTCCTGGATTTGTTGCGCAAGATATTTGCCCTTTTCGGATATCTTTACATGTATCTTGTTCTTGAACTTAAGATGGGTTAAAGACAAGGGAGGCAATAAGGAATTAAACAAAGGAAACTGTAGATAACACTACAGGAGAGGGGGGGAACCCTTCAGTCCCTTATTAGGCTAAACTTTTAATTTAAAACCAGGGATAGGGTCTCTAAACAGCCTAAACTGACTGGACCCAACTAAGTTTTTAGTTAGTCTACATTCAGTCAGGCCTGGGCCCCTAATAAGCCACGAGCATATTTCACTGCATTGTAATGGACTAGACGAGAGGAAATGTGCCATTGTTGTAAGGATTTAGTCAACACAAATGCTCTTCATAGGCTGCTGAATGGACATAGTGTTAACAAAAATGAAAATTGTGACTAGAAATGTGATACAAAACGAATTTAAACACGAATTGATGTTATGTTTTGGATATTTTGGATAGTGTCATTTAACTACTAGGAAATAACGTTATGTTGCGTTTAATGACCAGAGTTGACGGTAAACTAAAGCTAACAAGGAGGATACGACGTTATTCTACCGATGCGGAATTAAAACTTCGTAACATTTTCTAATTGACACCACCTAAAACTGACCATTAACCAGAGAATGAACATACACTAATGTGGTTTTAATGACAGGGCTGGCCCCCCACTCTATAACGGCTGTAGGCGAACACACTTCGCCGAAGTTCGTCCGGCGAACCGAGTCCCCTTACCGAGCAGCAGCAGCTTGACCTCCCTCGCCGCCTTCTCCCCGTCGTCCCTCAGATTCCTGTCGATCATCTTACTGCGCTCCACCGCCGCCTTGTCCTCTGTGCTCAGTGTGCATCCCATCTTCGACTCTGTCCTTCAGACCCAGATGGTGTAAAAAATATTTAAAACACCATATACCCACATTAAATGGTGAAGACTGCCTCGCACACACGCCCTTTTTTAAATGACAGGCAATCGATCTGTTCACGGGGGGAAAAGGGAAGCAATTCGACTTTTTTTTAAAACAGTGAGGCGTTTCTTCTGCTCGCGGAAATAATATCTGTTTAAAATCCTCCTCGCATCCGACGGAAAGATGTGTTGATAGTGAAACAGTTCCTCAGTGATATCTCTTTCACCCGTTCGCCTCCATTCGTTGCGGCGGAGGCTGTTGTATGAACAGCTTCTACTAGAGAGGGCTGACCAGTGTGTTCCGCAAGCAGTGACAACAATCACACTTCCGGTCGGATTCTTCAGAATAAAGGTGTCATTTCCACAAAGCTACATTTAACACAAACCATTCCATTACAATATGTTGTACAATCTACACTCAGAGGTGGAAGAAGTATTGGCTACTAAAGTAAAAGTAGAACTACCAAAGAGCAGAAATACTCGGTTTCAAGTATACATTTTGCATTCAAAATATTACTTAAAATTTAAAAAGTGTTGGCATCAAGGTATACTTAAAGTACTCGTTTACAGATTGGACAATATCAGAATGATATATATTAAATGTTTTGATTTTAATTATTGATGCAATAATGTATTTAACACAGCAGGTTAAGGTGGAGCTAATCATAATTCATTTGTATCGTGCAATGTGTTTGTGGACATACTTCAAGTTTGACTAAAGTTATTTAAGATGTTTGATTACATATCATATAATTAATCCAAGTCTGCAAAATAACTTAAGGTTCAAAATAAATGTGGAGTTATAGTACACTATTTACCACTGAATTGTAGTGGGGTAGAAGTAGGCCTACTAAGTATGAATATATATATTTGTACTTTGTTACTGAACATCACTGCCTATATTATAACAAACTAAATGATACTAAACTATGCTACTGTACTGTATATTCATCTAGGAAAGCCAATATTTCTTAAAATAATGAAATATATAATACAAAAATACCTAGTCTGCACTCATACATTCCATGCTGCAGATAAGTAGTTTAGCAGAAACTTTAGTCTATGAGCAGCACACTGACATTCACACAACATTTAGGAAGTTAAAAAATCACCGTAGTTTGACTGTACTAATGTGATTTTTAAAACCAAAATGTCTTAAATTAAATTGGTTACCCTCAAAATGTGTTATTCTGCCGCTTTTAATTTGGAGGTAAACGCCCAAACCGGAAATTGCATGGCAGCGGATATCAAACCTGAACACTGGTAGCTTTGCTCTCTAGTCCCCAAATAAAAACTCATCATTCTTACTTTGTTCACTTCAGCATGTGGCTTACATTTGAAAATACAATTAAGATAGTGATTAGTTAGCATGTGAGTATAAATGAATGATTTCAACTGAAATTATTGTATAGATATATTAAAAATAAAGGCTGACTATTAATTGCCTGTAACATGTGCACATAACACTCTATAATCATATTGACTGTTCAGCCTAAACTTTTACTGTGTTACCTGCATTTGTAGTGTGCATTGTTCCCATGAGATCTAAGCCTTTGACTGTGGCAGTTTTAGTTCAACCCCCTCCCCATTCAGCTGTACATGACCATTGTTTGTGGTTTAAATTATTCAGCCCGTCAGACAAAGTCAAGTGTGAGTCTTCAAAGTCAACAGTCAGTCCAAAGGTTGACGGCGTTCACTTCAAAACACTCACACGAATGCTCGTGGTGTAAAGTAAACAACCCTGCTTTTCCATGGAATTTTTATTTCAAACACTGGCATTTTTGGATTAAATGCACATTTGTGGGGATGACCTTTCCATTCTAATGTATCTTTCCAGGTTTGTGATCACAAGAGCCAGAGGGTGTATCCCGGCTTAGGCCAAAAAAGGACATTTGTGTTTTTTGAAAAGGACAACAGATCTTATAAAAGATCACACTTCTGTTTTAACATTTAACTTGTTAACTATGTATTTTTATTTTTTGTGAGGATCTATGTGCAAACCATACATTATTCATGAGAAAATGTCATTTGCTAGTTGGCTGTGTGCTTTACACTAACAGTTATTATTTTCAATCATACTAATGACAAAAAGATGGCATGCTGCGTTTTGTGTACACTGTCCATCTTTCCACATGAATAAGAAAAAGCTGGTTTGTTAAACACACATTTAACCTGTTACAGCAGAGATACAGGATATCGTTTAATTTGACAAAACCTAAAAATGCCAATTAAACAGTATATGGAACCACAATGAAGTTGTACAAAATGAACAAATATCTATTATAACATCTGTTAAAAACTATTGTAAAAATAAAAATAAATGTTAACAAGAAATAAATATAAACATATATAGTACAATAAGAATATAACAATGTATTGAGACATGTGCAATATATCAGAATTACAGCTGTTCAGACCATGGTTCAGACACACAAAATGAAATCCAATCCAAATGTTGAAAGTTGTATTTGCCAGATCAGCAGTAAAGTCAGTCAGGTGAGATTGAAGCTGTTTTGACAGGAGTGTTTGTTTGAACAGACAGACAGGCATTTGGCACAGAAAGTCAGCACATGGACAGACCTTCTGGACATGCAGTGAGAGCCAGAGGTGAGGGAATGGTGGTGCTGCTCTCCAGTGGTGAGAATATGGAACTTCACATTGCTGCATATTTATCAAATGTGGATAAAGAATCAAACCATTCAGCTGTCTTTGTTGGATTTGATTTGTTGCAAGAAAGTCTAGTCATACAAAGAGAACATTACTGTCTGCAGAGAGAAAGACGAAAAGTAGAGTTTGGGTTGTGTTCATTCATCATTTGCTTAGGTATTCAACCTTCGACCCAGTTCATCGTTTTCTCTCTTTACTGTCTCTTTTCCCATGGCATAGATCTACGGCCTTGGGTATTGTTGCTATCTCTCTTAAGGAGAAGCAGCTTGGGCGCATTGTTGTTACCAGTCTATGACAGAGCACAAGCCGCCATGTGGTAGTTTACTATTCAGGGATGTAAGTTCCCTGGCGCACATTCTTTTCTATGGACGACAGCTCTAGTTAGATTCAGGGTCCATAATTGTTTAGTCTCACTGATAAAGAATGTTGATTATTACACTCTGAACTAGTTAAAACCTCAAGCTGCAGAAGAGTTCTTCAGAATTGGTTTGGCAACCGCTGTGTCAACTCGTGACACACCACCTGTCTTGTCAATTCTCCGACCGTAACTCCAAATAAACCATCAGTGTTTGCCATCAAAGCTCAAGCTCTCCTTGTGTCTCTTTGAGTCCTGACTCTCCATTGCTACAGATGTTTCCCCCACAGGTTGCATATTTAAACACGGAAGATGGAGAAAAAGAGGGGTCAAGCCTGGCGATAATGAAAGGAGCGTTCTGGAGGTTAGGGAGGCAGTATCAGGGAGTTCAACAGAAGTTGAAGGTCATAAGGTAACACTTTATATTAAGGTACACAAATTAACCATCAACCAGTTGTTAATTAACATGCATATTAGCAGTATATTGGCTCTTTATTAGTCATTATAAAACACTTATTGATGCCTTATTCTACATGACCATATTCTACAAGTAATAAGCTATTAGTTGAGAGTTTTCCCTCAATAACCCTCTAATTAGTGCTTATTTATTGCAAGTAAGGAAGTTGTTGTACATGAGTTTTGGTCTTAATATGCTCTGCTCAATATGGGCCCAATAAGGCAGTAGTACCACAAGAATAGTTATTCTCCCATAATAACACTTAACAAATATGATCTATTCTTATGTAACAAGACATTAAACTATAACAGGGTTCATACACTTTTTCACCAATGATTTTCAATGACTTTTCCATGACTTCTCAATGACCTTTACCTAATTTTCCATGACCAAAAAAAAAATTACCACTGAAAATGGTTTATTTAACATGGAACAGGAACATAAGGTCTGCATATGAAACATGTTGTGCCTATCTAAAACAAATCAAATAGTAGGCTTACTAGCTTCTACACGCTAAAGCAACTGTAGTCAGGGATGCAAACTCAGGTATGAAAAAGGTGACAAGGATCCGAGCCCCCCCCCCGACCCCACGGAATATCGGCTTTAAAATGAGGAATAACAGAGGATTTTAGCAGTCAGAACAACTAAAGCAGCAGGTAATAATAACAGAAACGCCAAAGAGTCACATCTAATAGAAATATATTAAAGCATTTATTTGAATTGTGTAGCAGTCAGTTTATAATTTTGGCAACACTGTTGAGCATTTTGAAAATGTATTTTCATGCCTCTGTGCAAGGCTTAGTCTTTCTATCTGTATAGCCACTGGTGTAAAGTAACTAAGTTCATAAACTCAACAAGTACTATACGTGGGTACAATTTTGAGATACTTGTACTTTATTAAGTATTTCAATGTTTTGCTACTATGTTCTTCTACTCCACTATAGTTCAGACGTACATGGTGTACTTTTACTCCACTACATGTATTTAATACCTTTAGTTACTTCACAGATGTGGATGAATGATGTGAAATATAATCAAGTGTTAAATCAGACTTTAGTTCCACCTGCAGTAAATCCACCAGCTACCCTGCAGTATACTAAAGTCATTCAAACTAGCTTCTCCTTTACCAGCTTTGAGAACACTTTAATGATCAATCATTATAAAACATATCATATATATTATTCTGAAATGGACCAATCTGCACAATGACTACTTTTACTGTCGCTACTTTCACTATATTTTGATGAGAATACTTTTCTACTTTTACTTGAGGAACATTTTGAATGCAGGACTTTTACTGTAACAGAGTATTCCTACACTCTGGTACTTCTACTTTTACTGAAGTACAAGATCTGAGTACTTCTACTTTTACTCAAGTACAATATCTGAGTAATTTTACTTTTACTCAAGTACAATATCTGAGTAATTTTACTTTTACTCAAGTACAAGATCTGAGTACTTCTACTTTTACTCAAGTACAAGATCTGAGTACTTCTACTAAAGTACAAGATCTGAGTACTTCTACTTTTATTAAGAACAAGATCTGAGTAGCCTACTTCTACTAAAGTACAAGATCTGAGTACTTTTACTCTAGTACAATATCTATACTTATACCACCTGTTTATAGCCTATGAGAAAAACTATTAGAAAACGAAGGCTAAAGCTAACGTTAGCAGATGCTAGATAGCGACCATAGCATTGCGACAGAAAAAGGTTTCAGTTCACATCACGCTCTGCCGCTCTGCTCTGAACACCTGAACGGCCCGTTCTATCAGCTGTTCACCAGCGGCTCAGTCTGTGCCACAGTGACTCCGCACAGTTAACGAACGCACCGTAGATAATGTAGCTGACCCTCATCCCGGAGCAGCAGAGTTCAGCCGACAGGCAGGAAGACTCGAGCACACAGCTCGCGCTTCATATATTACAAAATAACACCATGCGCGTCATGATGGCACATACTGTAACAGCTCGCGACCGCAGATTATTTCGGCGGTTAGATAAAATGTAAATTATATTTGACGCAACTTTAGTTACATTTCCATGACTTTTCCAAAACTTTTGGGAAAATATTGTTTTCCATAACTTTTCCAGGGCCTGGAATTTGCATTTTGAATTTCCATGACTTTTCCAGGTTTTCAATGACCGTACGAACCCTGTATAAGTAAATAAATAACTCAAAATTAGGTATTTATATCTAAGAACATGTTCCCTATTTTAAAGTGAAGTCTTGTTCATAACCAATAAGCTAGTAGTTTGACTCTAATTGACCTGAACAGGTTCCCTATTCTAAAGTTGCCTCCTCTTCACACTTTGTAAATACATTATAGCACACAACTACTGAAATTAACCTCAACAGTACATGAACAAAGTAGGCTCACGTTGAAATATCTGTTTTATTAATGAACCACTAAAGAGAGGTTCAGACACATACACAACATGTCAAGTTTCTCCAAGGCTGAGAACATATGCAGCCTGTACTTTTTAATAAAAAACGATTTTTTTAACAGATTTGATGTATTTGTGATCATACTGTGTGACCTGCTTGTATGTACTATACAATAGGTGTACTGTTCTCTCTATGTGTTGTATTGTCTCAGTGTGAACCTAGATTAAACAGCCAGCCAAACTCTTTTGAGAGCCAGGGAATGAGCAGCCATGCTCTTTTATTGACTTAGTTGCAGTCTACTGACATTCAAATGGAGTGAAACTATAAAAAAAGAAGTTACAAGGCACTTAATGATCTCATACATGCAAGTGTAACATACGCAGATTAACACATAGGACCGCTAAGTGTAAACAAGGTAAATATAGCTAATGCTAGCTGTGCAATAAGCATGTTGTATACAGGCTAGTATGGCTAACGCTATCATGTATGCGTCTAAGGCAGTCTATGTGCTAAGGCTAGCGTGAATGCTAACGCAAATGCTAGCTCGAATGCTAACGCATTTTCTCATTCATTCCAAATGTCATCACATAAACACAATACATGTTACTAATCCTACGGTCATTGCTTTCTGATGGACTTGAAGTCTACAGGAAGTAGGAGAAAGCCTACTACAAATGGTACAACCTGAAGAGTAGCACAGGGAACATGTGTAGTAGTCTTTCTCCTACTTCCTGTAGGCCTACCCGGTTTCCTGTCTAACCTTCAGTATACATTTTACAAAAATATAAATGTGCAAATATGAAACATACAGGTCAATATCACCTTGCTATTGGTAGCTGAACTGTCAATACTTCAAAACATATTCTTAGATCTAAATACCTAATTTTGAGTTATTTAGACACAATTAACACTTATAGTTTCATGTCTTGTTACCAGAGATGGGGTCGTTATAAAAAAAAAGTAATATATTACATATTACATATTGCTTTTTAAAAAAGTAATATATTACACTACTTCGTTACTCTCTACATAAAGTAACTCGTTACTTTACTCGTTACTTTACTCGCAGGGCCGGCCCGCCCCTCACTACAGGCAGATCACGCAGACTGCGGCGCACCTACAGTGTGCGCGCCACAGTTTTGCCTCTGCGAGACTCCACTTGCACCCCCAATTACTATTGCTTTAAGGAAGACATAACACAAGTCTTTCTTTTTATATGCTCTAAAATAGGCTACCAGCCTACCACAACAAACTAACAGTCTGTGAAACGTTAAGACACTAATTAATGAAACCAGTTCAAGACGCATTATTCTTATCATTCTTTATGAGCTTAGTAACGGTAAGGTATCTAATTACTTATGTATTTAGTATTCCATAACTTAGTAACAGAGATGGTCAAACTAAAGTGGTAGAGACAGAATTCCTACAATGAAGCGGGACATTGAACTGTTCACCCGTGAGAGGGCGATCAACAAAAGAGAGCGAGCGGCCCCGTTGAGGGAGTTTACAGATGAAAAGACTCAGCCATGTTTATGCAGCACTGCACGTGGAGATGTGGTATCGCAAATCGCGCAGATTACATAGGCCTACATGTATATAAACCTGCGGCGGAAACCCCTAGTCTGTCAGTGAGTGTGATTATTTTATAAAAGTAACGAAGTAACGCGTGTCGGGGCAATGTTAGTAACTGTAGTGTGATTACTAAATTATAAAAGTAACGCATTACACTACTCCGTTACCGACAACAATAATATTATTAGAGTGGTGCGTTACTTTGTAACGCGTTACACCCAACTCTGCTTGTTACATAAGAATAGATCATATTTGTTAAGTCTTATTATGGGATAATTACTATTCTTGTGGTACTACTGCCTTATAGGCCCATATTGAGCAGAGCATATTAAGACCAAAACTCATGTACAACAACTTCCTTACTTGCAATAAATAAGCACTAATTAGAGGGTTATTGAGGAAAAACTCTCAACTAATGGCCTATTACTTGTAGAATATGGTCATGTAGAATAAGGCATTAATAAGTGTTTTATAATGACTAATAAAGAGCCAATATACTGCTAATATGTATGTTAATTAACATCTAGTTGATGGTTAATTTGTGTACCTTAATATAAAGTGTTACCAAAATGCATTTTGATTATTATTGATGCAATAATGTGATTATCAAAGCTGGTAAAGGTGCAGTTAGTTTAAATTACTTTTAATTCTGCAGGGTAGATTGTACATTTACTCCAGGTGTCTTAACTAAGAGTTGATTTAATTTCACATTATTAATCCAAATCTGCAAAATATATAAAGATATTTAATAAATGTACAGTAGTGGCGTTAAGTATACCATTTACCTTAATTTTAGTGGAGTAGAAGTACAATGTAGCATAACTTGGAAATACTTAAAGTACAAATATCTCAAAGTTTTACTTAAGTACAGAACTTCAGTAAATGTACTCCGGGAGCGGTATCTCGAAAACTAAAGCCCTTTTTGGCTGTTTGTCACAGGCCTATTAGTTACTTCCCACCTCTGACTAACAAAATTGTAACACATCTTCTTAATAAGGACATTTCCCAAGCTTAGCAAAGCCAGTTAAAGAAAGCCAGTAAATATACAATAACTTTAGCAAGTAAGAATAACACAATGATATTATTAAAGTAAGTGAGTAAAATACCTTTCTGTTACACTGCAGAGCAGAATATATGGGCTGGATATACGGTATGTTCAACCCTACAGTACAGCGTCAAACAGTGTCGTTATATAGAACATTGGTATAATTTTAAAGGACCACTCCACTGATTTTGCACTCGTCACATAGACAAGGTTATCTTAAACGCTAACAGATTACAAGCTATACTATGTTTAACATAGGTCATGTAACAATTTGAATGATGTCAACAAAGTAAATATTACATTTAAATACTTCTCTTACAATTGATCTAAACTAGGCAACACATTTGAGCAGTTTATGAAACATAAACTTAAAGGTGGGGTAGGTAATTGTGGAGAAACCAGCTCGAGTGCGCTAGAATTTGAAAATACACAACCGGAAAAAATCTGCCACTTCCTTACAGAGCCCCTCCTCCAACACACATGATCACGCACATGACCAATGAGGGCACAAGATAAGTTTGTGCACAGATGGAAGGCTGACAGGCAGGTAGGCCATCCAGTTACTTTAGCCGGGCCGGCTAAAATGATTGGTTGTGCTTTTTACAGTACTACGGCTTCCACAGATGACTTTTTTTGATAGAGTTTTGGTCAAAGCACTTACGATATTCATTGCTATCGGGATGTTAAGAGCATTCCATGGAATATAACAAAAAGTGTATCTCGAGCCGGTTTCTCAAACTTACCTACCCCACCTTTAACCAACCATGATAACTGTCAAATATAATTATTTTCTATTACATTTTTCTGTGTTTTTATTATAACTTGAAAACAACTGGAACAAGACTATACAATTAATATTGTAAACTGCATTTAGGCTTTTGGTTTTCTTTACCGAAAAAAATTAAACATACAGATTTAGCCTAACCCCTTTAATCGCCAACATTTTGGTAAGTAACTTGAATTAATTACATATTTTCTCCTCAGTAAATTTACCTCAAAAAAGGTGAATTTATTCGGTCTCCATTCACATTTACCTATGTAGTTCCAGCACTGCACAGCACAGCCTGTAAAAGCAGTTGTATAATTATCCTGTTAGGCCCCAAGCCTGTTTTTCAGGTTTCAGGCTCGAAAATGACATTCCCAGAACAAATGACCATATCTTCCCTTCTAAAAGGGTTACATTAATAATCTTTTTTCTCAAAGTAATGATGAACCTGTGAGTTGGATGTAGAGAAGTCAGAATCAATATAGATGTTTTTTATTTTAAAGAAAATTCAGATTGAACATGGTAAAAAACTGTAAATTATAGTGTCCGTCCAAAAAATATTTTGTACTTATATATAGTGAAAAGTTAACTAACCTTGGATGATGGGTTAGTATAGACTAAAAGCTTTAGGAATCCAAAGTACAACATATAATAAGTACCCTGTATCAAGATTGATGCAAAACAAGTGATATTTTACCTTTTTAGACAGATTTAGCAAAAATAACCTCTTTTGGGGCCATTTGGGTGGATTTTCCATATATCTGGCCCCCCTTGTTCGATTTCGACATGTGACATCTCTTTCTGACCGTTAGAGCCAATAGAATCCAAGGGAAATCGTCCCGCACACACTCATGTTAAAAAAAAGGTTGCGTCTCCGCGCATGCTAGCTTGCAGCAGAGGGGAGAAATATCGCTGCTCTGATATCAAGCAACGGAAAAGCTGTTTTATTGCTTATGGATTATCAGAACATTTCAAAGGGGACGCAGTCACATTGGATTAACCTATGGATTAACTACACCATTGTTTTTATCGTTGTAATGCCATTGAAGACTAGTTTAGACCAGACAAAGACGAAGGTAAGCCATGTTAGCGTTGTGGGCTACCTAGCGCCACTTGTTTTGATGTACGTTTTTGTTGATAACGAGTTTGTATCTTTCATTGTTGAGGTGGGCACCGTTAGATTCTGTGTCTCCTTGCGATCATAAACGATGTGTTGGATGTGCACCGAGGATAAGTAATAAGGGAGCTAGGAGTGATTATCGGTGCAGTAATAGGTTAGCATTTTTCGCTCAGGGGTCATTTAGATGCTTCTTATGAGACTTGTGTTTTGTTTTGGTAAAAATGGTTTGTATCGTCAATTAGCTGAGATTATTCCCGTTAATCTGGTATAACACATTAATAGGTTCTTAAATATTAAGATCCCCAGACACAGTGTCGTGAAAAAAAAAACTAAAGTACCCACCGGCGGGGACCTTGGGGCTTAACAGGATAATGCCTTCTATCATAGTGCCATTGTGATGTTATCAAGGTTATCATGGTTCCCGAAATGTATTGCATTCATTACATAGGGAATGTAGGTTTTGACACGTGCATTAAGAGTGTGAGGATGTGAGGTAAGGTCACAGTTCAGTTCTATATAGTGTAGGATGCCACGTTTTTGCCCATGACCCATAGAAATTGAACAACGATTGAACCGCTCTGCTGCACAGATTGTGAACATGTTGTCCCCTTGTCTTGTTTTGATAAACAGCAGACAGTGGGATAGTCTGTTTCGTTCCTTGAACTTTTGGCAGAGGGTTTGAAAAAGGATTGTATCAATCAATCATTATGTGCACAACTAATGTTATTGCGTCGCTGACTCGGTTCCAAGAGCTGATGTGATAGAAATGCAGGTAAATCACAACAATAAAATCAAGATAAGTGTGTCTCAAATGTCTAAAGAAGATATTTTTATATCCCGTATTAAGACAACCAGAAATAAAAACGATTGCTGCACTATGAGGATATACTTAATCATTTATAGGTTCCCGCTTTTGTGTCTCTTGTACAGTTGAAGCTTGGAGCAGAGAGGAGGTGAATAGATAGAGAATGACAGATAAGAATGAAATCTCTATGAAGGTTGCCGTCATCCAGGTCATAGGATATCTATTTTTTTATTTTTTTTGGGTCATAGGATATCTATAACTGATATGTCCTGGAAAAATAGGATTAAATTAGGTAATGGCAAGTCCACTTTTTTGCAATACTACTAGGTGAGCAACATGAAGAAACAAAACAAATATGGTCTTGCTATAGGATCAGAAATGTGCGTTATTTGAATGTGTATATGCCTAATTACATTTCAACCTTTCTCCTCAGTCTAGCTGTTATCATCACCTGCTCAGATAGTCTTACTGATTCCTGTGGGGGAAAATGAACCATGAACCTTCTTTTCGTTATATAACTTCAGTGATAGGAGGTCCTGGGGCGCCTGCCAGAGGTGTCTGTACCTTTACCTGGCCTCAGCTTCTCTCTCAGCTCCTCTGATGCTACAGCCTGTCTGTGTCACTGCTGCTGCTGCTGCTGCTGCTGCTGCTGCTGCCGGGACACAAAAACAAGACAAGCTGCACATACTAGCACACACCACAGATAGAGACAGAAGAAGAACTGGCTGCCAGCAGACAGACGGACGCACAGAGAGAAACGCACACCACCATGGGATGCTGTAACCGGAGGTGCGGGCTGATAGCCGGAGCTGTGTTTGGGGCGGTGGTGGCCATCCTGGGCGGCATCCTCATCCCAGTGGGGAAGAGTGTCATTGAGGGGACAGTGGAGAAGGTAGGGTGCTCAGTTTCAACCCTGGGTAGAGAATAGGGAGTGACAGAGTGTGTGAATGTGTGCGGAGATCAAGGTGAATGAGGAGAGGGGAGCGTTTTGGAAAGCTGCTTCAAATGGTAAACAGGGAGCTGTGAAGAAGTGTGCCATGTTATCATTATCAAAGAACCTGTGATTTTATTAGACATTAAGACATTTCTTTGGCCGTTTAGACCCTTTTTTCATAGCAGATGATTCACTCTCTTCAGTGGGGCAGCTGGCCTGCTGGCAGACTTGAAGGTGTGTTAAAAATAGCCTCTATGTTTGTCGTTGGGGTTTAGGAGGTTGTTATCGAGCCTGGAACACAAGCTTATGAGAACTGGGTGAGTACAGGGGTTAGCGTGTACAAGCAGTTTTGGTTCTTAGACGTGCAAAATGCCCAGGAGGTTTTGCAGGGTGGAGCAATTCCAGTGGTGGTGGAGAAAGGACCTTACACATACAGGTAAGGTTGATTTATTACCGCTATTAATAAAAGTCAGCTCCTAAATTAGCTTTTCATCACATTTAGCTGATATATAATTTAGAGGAATAGCCATTTGTATAACACAATTCAATGTCTGAGTAAGACCCTTTCCCCCACAGGACAAGATATCTTCCCAAAGAGAACATCACATTCAACCCCAATCACACCATCTCCTTCATGCTGCCACAGGGCGCCATCTTTGAGCCCTCCATGTCGGTGGGAACAGAGGATGACAAAGTCACCTCCCTCAACCTGGGCGTGGCTGTACGTGAGTGTCACCCCACTGTGTGGTGATTCCTGACTTGACTCAGCTATTCTATTAATAGTTACTATCCCTGTGCCAAATCATGCAAAGCTCCCATGTCTAGGGTTGCTTTGGTCTGGAACCCACTCATTATGCTTGTTTACTTTTTGTGCCATATTCTATTTAAAGGGCTGAAAACTATCCAGAATGTCAGAATTACTAAGGCATAAATGCAATAGGTTCTGTATCTTCTGTTAATCATTTTGCGACCCTTCAGATTTAACATTTGACCCCATAGAGGGTACTACTTACCCCCAGGTTAGCTACCAGCATATCATAAAGAAATGTCAGACTGTAGTAAAATTACATTTGTTAGAAGGCAAAAAAACTAACATTTGGCTTGCACGAATTAAGGTTTTGCGATGACCTACTACACGTAACAAACAAGACGATATGAGTCGACAAAACTCAAACTGACATGTAAAAAATGTGCGCTATTTTTCATCATGGATTTTATTCTTGCATTAACACACAGCCTAATAAGTCTTTGTACTTTGATGAAAAGGCAGCTAGCAAGTTTTCAGAAACATAAGGTCAACTAGAAAGGTAAAGCAGCGGACTAATTTCAATTTAATTTAATGACTCAAATTATGTTTTTCAGAAAAAAGCAGCTACAGTAGCTTGGTTAGCCAGAAAGTTCTTCAGAAGTAAGCTGCGGTCAACTATAAAAGCTAATGCAAAAGGCTAATTCCAGCATTTACTCTAATGACACCAACCATGTTTACCATAAATAGGTAGTTAGCTTGGTTAGATTTTCTGACTCTTCGTTAGATGGTGAAGGGGTAAACATTTGCTTTGAGTGGTTAAGGTTACAAAGTTTTGCCAGAGTTTTGCAAATCTACACTCTAGACATAACTCTGCGAGTGAGCTACAATAGCTACTAAAATAGCTAATCTGTTCCAAGCCAAGACTATGCCTAAATAAAATGGCAAAATTAGCTAAATTATTATTGAAATCACAAACTATCTGATTTCAAAAAAGGTACAAATAGTACACATTTAGGCAAGTATTGTCAGACGACCTCAGGCTTATATAAACATGTTTCAAAGATGCTGCTGTGATAGTCTGGAACTTTTTTTAATTTATTTAAAAAACATTTTTTTAATAATTGCAATCTTTGTTTTGGCTAATGTGCTTTCTCTTCAAACTTTGATAAGGCTTAAATGATGAGCATGAGCAATTCCAACTCTGTATGCAAGTCATAAGGCAGTATCACAGTCACAAAAGAGGCTTATCAACTGAGGAAACCAGTTGTGTGCACAACAGTTTTCCAAGCAAATTGTTATAGAACCATGTTGTTGGCTTTTATAATTGACACCATCATAGATCCCTTTTAAAATATAGGGTTATATTTTTCTGATTACATTTACAGGGAGCCTATTCTCTGGTTCCAAAACCGCTTCATGCTGTCCTGGAGAATCTGATAAAGGCAAGCAACTCCTCGTTGTTCCAAAACCGTACAGTTGGCGAAATGCTGTGGGGTTACTACGACCCTTTGTTGAAAGATAACATTGGCCTATTTTCACCTGTAAGTAAACCAATATTATAGCCCTAAAACATGTACCCAGTGACACCTCAGAAATAATAAGATTTGCTTATTTTCTTTCCTCTAGTACAATGGTACATATGATGGCATCTACAATGTCTTTGATGGAAAGGACGACATCTCAAAAGTTGGATTTATTGACAGGTGGCGAGGAGAAAGGTGAGTCTGGGAATTAAGTATTACAATTTGAGGCCTTGATCTTTTCATCAGCTTAAATAGATATGAAGTGAGAATCCAGTTGTTTTATCAAATCAAGTTAAGGTTGCACAGATTATGCCAGATGAGAACGCTGTTTTTTTCTAATATTTCAGGCTGTTAAATCTAAAGTTCTGTCTGACAAATGTAATTTTGTCCAACAGTGTCTTACAATTCTGGGGCGACAAGTACTGCGACATGATCAACGGGACAGGTGCGTTATGTAGAAAAAATCCATGAGACTACTCTTTGTTGAGTTCTTCTAACACACTCCTGCAGATCTAAATAGAGATGAGTCACCTCTCTGACCTCATTTCTTCTCCCCCTTTCTCAGATGCTTCTTCATTCCCTCCCTTTTTGGACAAGAAGCCTCTGTATTTCTTCTCATCAGACATATGCAGGTGATGAAGAGTTTCATTTTGTAGGAGCTATTTAATCTGAGGCAGTCTGACTGTGCTTTGCAAACGTTAAGTAGGGCAGTAAGTGTCAACGATGGGAGATTTAACATCCTAATTAAGGAACGGCAACCATTTAAACGTTCTTCTTAGAAACCACTAGAGGTCAGAGCTTTCCAATACCAAACTATAGTCATGTACTGAAGTAAGGCAAGGCAAGGAAAGTTTATTTATGTAGCACCTTTCAACACAAGGCAATTCAAAGTGCTTTACAACAATGAAAGACATTAAGAAAATGGCATTTAAAAACAGTCATTAAAAAGCAAAGATATTAAAAATAAACATTAAAGGAAAAAATACATGGATAAAAGTTACAGTGCAGTTTAAGATATGAATAGTTCAATTAAAAGCAGCGGCAAAAAGAAAAGTCTTCAGCCTGGATTTAAAAGTAATAAGAGTTGCAGCGGACCTGCAGGTTTCTGGGAGTTTGTTCCAGATATTTGGAGCATAATAACTGAATGCTGCTTTACCATGTTTAGTTCTGACTCTGGGGACAGAAAGCTGACCAGTCCCTGAAGACCTGAGAGATCTGGATGGTTCATAATTTAGCAGTAGATCAGAAATGTATTTTGGGCCTAAACCATTCAAAGCTTTATAAACCAGCAGCAGTATTTTTGAAATAAATTATTTGACACACAGGAAGCCAGTGTAAAGACTTCAGAACAGGAGTGATGTGATCCACTTTCTTAGTGTTAGTGAGAACTCGAGCAGCGGCGTTCTGAATTAGCTGCAGCTTTCTAATAGATTTTCTAGTGAGACCTGTAAAGACACCATTACAGTAGTCCAGTCTACTGAAGATAAAAGCATGGACAAGCTTTTCCAAATCCTGCTATGACATTAGTCTTTTCATCCTCGATATGTTCTTGAGGTGATAGTAGGCTGATTTAGTAATTGTTTTAATGTGACTGTTGAAACTCAGGTCAGAGTCCATGACTACACCTAGATTTCTGGCTTCATCTGTTGTTTTGAACATTGCAGGCTGAAGCTCAGCGCTAACTTTTATATGTTCTACCTTGGCTCCAAAGACCATTACCTCAGTTTTGTCTTTGTTTAATTGGAGAAAGTTCTGACACATCCAGTCATTGATTTGTTCAATGCACTTACTCAGTGTTTGAATTGGAGCATAGTCTCCTGGTGAAATGGTTATGTAAATGTGTGTGTCATCCGCATAGCTATGGTAACTTATTTAGCTGTTTTTCATTATCTGAGCGAGTGGTAGCATGTAGATGTTAAAGAGAAGAGGCCCCAAGATGGAGCCTTGAGGAACCCCACATGTCATATTTGTCAACTCAGATGTGTAGTTACCTATAGAAACAAAGTTTGTTCTGTCCTTTAAGTAGGATTCAAACCAATTTAGAACTGTTGCCAAAAGTCCCACCCGGTTTTCTAGTTGGTCTAGTAATACAGCACAGCACTGAGATCTAATAATAATAACAACACTGAAGTTCTGCCACTGTCTGTGTTTAAGTGGATGTCATTGAAGACCTTTACAAGAGCAGTCTCAGTGCTGTGGTTTGGACGAAAGCCTGATTGGAACACATCGAAACAGTTATTTAAATGCAAGAAGTTACTCAACTGTTGAAAAACTACTTTTTCAATGATTTTACCTGGAAGTGGGAGGTTTGATATGGGCCTGTAGTTGTTCATTACTGAAGCGTCTGATTATGCTTTTTTAAGAGCGGTTTAATGACTGCAGTTTTCAGGGCCTGTGGAAAAACACCTGAGTGAAGAGACGTGTTTCTTCACTACTAGGTCTACTTCTATGTGAAGTAGACCTGAGGCCATCATTTGAATAACATAGCAAAGTGGCTCTGGATTATTGTATTTGTTGCATTTGCAACTATGGAGGGAAACATGTCTCTGCAAACTTTGTGGGACGCGATTCAGCAAATCAAGACAGACATGCTGACTCACATTGACTCAAAAATGGATACCATTCAAAGTAGCTTGAGCAGGATACACAATTCCCTGTCTAGTCTGGGAGACCAGGTCAATTTGTTAGAGCAGCGTGTCGGGGCTAATGAGGACAATGTACACGAGTGTGTCGCTCGAGTCAAGCAGCTTGAGAAAGACAACTCCTTCCTAATTTCTAAAGTTGATGACTTGGAGAACCGGAGCCGACGTTCTAACCTTCGCTTCGTAGGAATCCAGGAGTCCGCTGAAGGCAGTGACATTATCGGCTTCATGTCTCGGCTCATCCCGCAGCTCCTGGGGCCAGATGCCTTCCCTATCCTGCCGATCATTGAGAGGGCACACCGCTCACCGACTGCCAGGCAAAACTCCTGTGCCAGCCATCATGATCGAGCTGCTGAACTTCCAGGACAAAGTGAAAATCCTTCGTCTTGCCAGGGAGAAAAAGTCTCTGGACTACAACGGGAAACACATCAGCATATATCCCGATTTCAGTCCAGAGCTTACCAGAAGACGCCGGAGCTTCGATCCAGTCAAACGCAAGCTCCGTGAACTCAACATGAAGTACTTTCTCCTCTACCCGTGCACCCTCTGCGTTGTTGTTGATGGCACACAACAACGCTTCTCTACCCACAAAGACGCTGAGGCAGTCTTCATGTCTACCTCAAACTCTCCTGGGTGACGAAAATCCCCAGAGATGAGGCTGCTGCTAATGGTAGCATGTTGATCCACTTCAATGGTGCAGCTAAGTGACTTTCTCCTCGGTTTCCTCTCTTCTCTTCTCTTGTTTTTTATTTTTCTCATCTTCTCAAAAAACAGAGACCTGTTTACGTGACGTATCATGACTGCTGAGATGTTGTTGACACTCTCTTTTGTGTTTATTATAACTTAATATAACAGGTGGGCACCCGCCTGGCTCTTTCAGTTGTGTTGTTTGTTTACATTTTACAGTGACGTTGACGTCACTTCTTCTTCTTTGGCACGTTAGAGCCCACTACTACTATTGCAATACTGCCCCGAGTGGCTGTTATTGTTAAATAATGTTTGTGTTCGTTCGGATGAATTTCTTTGAGCTATGACTTCTTTATCCTCTTCGTAATGCAGACTGAGCTCTGTGTAATTATTTATTATGTTTAAGTGTATTCATGGTAATGCTCTGGGATTTGGTGTCTAGGGCTGCTGGGCCTTCTTAAAGGTTGTTTTGTGTTTTTCTGTATTTTTCTTTTTGTGTTTGAATGTTTTGTATGTCTGTTTTACATTAATGGTTGAATCTAGCCATTTTTACAATCATGAATCGCATGTATGCGTAACAAGTGACAGGAACATTATTTGCTATTATTTCCAGACTGGATTAATTAAAGGGTATAAAAATAATTCATTTGAATATCAGGAGCCTATTGCCCAAAATTGATTTACTTCGGATATGGGTTGTTCTACATAAACCTAAAATCATCACACTCTCTGAAACTTGGCTTAATAGTAACATTTCCGATAGTGAACTACAAATCACAAATTATTTGCTTTACATATCCGATAGATGCAGCAGGGGTGGAGGTGTGGCTATTTATGTCTCATTTGACCTTGTGACTGAGCTAATTGCTACTTCTATAGAGCCTCTACATTTTGAATGCATTTTTCTTAAAATTATTTTTCATGAAAATAAATGCTTAACTATTGGTAGCATCTATAGGCCACCTTCTTCACCTGCAGAGTCTTTTAACCATATCATTGACACTATCAACTCCATTTCCTGCGGAAATGAAATAATCTTGCTTGGTGATTTCAACAAAAATTGGTTGGATAAATCATCTGATAGAGAGAAAAAACTTTTCAGTAGTCTAAATGTTAAACAGCTAATTAATGAGCCAACTCGTATCACTCTTAGAACCCAATCTCTGCTTGACTGGATTCTGGTGTCATACCCTGACAGAATCTTAAAAGCTGGTGTCATGTCGGATTGCTTCAGCGATCATTCAATTGTTTATTGCGTATGGAAAATCAAATAAATTAAACTACCTCCAAAACTAGTCAAAATCAGACAATATAAAAAATTGAATGTTGATTTATTTATTAATGATGTTGTTGCCCTTAATTGGGACAGATTTCAACTAATACCTTTTGTACAAGATGCTTTGGATTTTCTGCATAAAGAGCTCACTGATGTCATGAACAAACATGCACCTGTGAGAACGGTTAAGGTCAAAGGTCAACATCTCCCTTGGATCAATTCTGAACTCATCAGTCTCTTTAGGGAAAGGGATAAAGCATGGTCGATATATCGTCATTCAAGAACTATAGCCGATTGGGAAGTATACAGGCATCTCCGAAATCTGAGTAAAACCAAAACCCGAAATGCTAAATCCAACTACTATAAAGAATATCTCACATCGGACTTTAAGAATCCCAAGCAATTTTGGACTAAAATTAAATCTATTTTAAATAAATCAGGTAAACATTCTATTAATAAAATAAGAACTGCTGATACAATAATTCATTGCCCAAATATTTAATCAGCATTTCGCTAATGTACAGTATGTTCCACACTACTATCTGACGACTGGTATTTCTAATAGTAACTCATACTGCAACAGTTATTTTTCTTTTAAGAAAATTCTACCACACGAAGTTCATAATGCTATCACATAATTAAAAGTGGATGGCAGTGCAGGACTCGATGGTATAGAAAACAGGTTCATAAAACTGGCGTCCCATATTCTCATGTACCCACTTGCTGATTTGTTCAACCTGTCTTTGTCCACCTGTGAGTTGCCGACTATTTGGAAATGTGCACGCATCATTCCACTGCATAAAGGTGGTGATTTACTTGATACAAATAATTATAGACCAATATCTATAATCTGCTCTATTTCCAAAGTTTTGGAGAAAATTATTTATAATCAACTGTCACATTATCTCAATACTTATAATATTTTATCTCCGGTTCAATCTGGTTTCAGGCCTAATCACTCCACAACAACTGCCCTACTTACATTTACGAATGACTTGTACTCTGCTGCAGATGATGGTGAACTCACAGGTGCCATTTTTATTGACTTGACAAAAGCCTTTGATTTCGTTGATCGATATCTGCTCTTGGATAAACTTCACGGCATTGGCCTTTCTAATAATACAGTGTTATGGTTTAACTCGTACCTTCACAGTAGAAAGCAATGTGTGGTTGTTAATGGTAAACAGTCTGACCTGTTGATCCAACAAAAGGGTGTACCCCAAGGATCAACTCTGGGCCCACTTCTGTTCTCTATTTACATAAATGATTTATCTTCTTGTCTCATTAATTGTTGTACTCACCTTTATGCTGATGACACTGTCATATATACATCCAAATCAGATTTTTCACAAATTCAGATCTCTCTTCAATCGGATTTTAATATCTTACAGGACTGGCTATCACACAATAAACTACTGCTTAACAAAACAAAATCTTATACCATGGTCTTTGGTACCAGGCAGAAGCTCAAATCCAAACCTAATGTAGTAATAACATGTAAGGATGGCACTTCTCTGCATAAAGTTGATAGCTTTAAATATCTTGGTGTATGGCTAGACTCTGAACTTTCATTTAAACTACATATAAAGCATGTAATACAAAAAGTCAATTATGGAATCGGTGTTTTACACCGCTCTCGCAATTGTTTTACGCTCAGTGTCCGAAAGAGAATTGCTTCTCAACTTATTCTTCCTATTATAGACTATTGTGATGTTGTCTACCAAAATGCACATAAATCAGATCTTGCTCCACTCAACATAGCCTACAATAGACTATGCAGATTTGTTCTTGGTTGTCCTTTTCGTACACATCACTGCACAATGTATAACCAACTTAAATGGCCTTCTTTAAATGTAAGAAGACAAACGCATTGGCTACAGCTGATATTTAAATGCATTTATCTTAACTATCCCCCTTATTTAAAGCAGTATTTTGTACCCTACTCACCAAATCATCAAGTTAGACATTCTGATCAGATTTATTTCTCTGTCCCCTCTGCAAAAAAATGTATTGGCAGAAGAGCGTTCATGTTCAAAGCCCCAACTGACTGGAATACTTTACCTGCTGCTATTAGATCTCTTGCATCATTGGGTATGTTTAAACATGCATTATCATCTCTCTTTCAACTGGTCTGCACTTGTTATTAATGAAACTGATATTGATTAAACTGATTTGCTTGACTGTCTCAAATTGTAATGATTGTATGCATTGCTTGAATTTTTCTTAACAGACTGTACAGTATGTGGTTTGTCTTGTGTGTCATGTTTTGCATTTTGTCTTTTTGTTTATGTATGTCTGTAAGTTGTTGCTATTGTCGGGACCCCCTTGAAAACGAGATGGTGCATCTCAAGGGGTTTATCCCAATCAATAAAAATGTCTATATACAACACATTTGCTGTACCTGATACAGAGGGACTGACTGATTGTCTAATTTTCTGAATTTTGTCAGTGAAGAAGGAGGCAAATTCATTGCAGGCCCTGGTGGATAGAAATTCAGAGTCTACTGACACTGGGGGGTTTGTTAGTCTGTCGACAGTAGCAAATAAGGCACGTGCGTTGTTTTTGGTAATGATGTCAGAGAAAAAAGACTGCCGTGCATTTTTCAATTTCAAATTATAAAAGCCAAGTCTCTCTTTATAGATTTCAAAATGAACCTGGAGATTTGTTTTTCGCCACCTACGTTCAGCTTTTCGACACTCTCTTTTTTCTATTTTCACGGTCATGGCCTTTCTCCATGGAGATAAATAAGTTGCATAGTAGAGCCCAAATATGACTGGGAACAGGAGGTGAGTGTGTGTTCTGTCTGTCTTCAGGTCTGTGTCAGCTGGCTTTGAGCAGAGCATGGATCTGAAAGGGATTGAAGTGTATCGCTACGTTCTCCAGCCAAACACCCTGGCCTCTCCAACGGTCAATCCAGACAACCAATGTTTCTGCAGAAATGAAGTGATCACCAATAATTGTACCTTGGCTGGAGTTCTTGACATCAGTTCCTGTCAAGCAGGTCAGTTTGCATTTGTTCAGGCCAGGCATCCCAAAACGTTCTTCTACTGTTGTATCAGTGTGCTCAAGCAGCTTGATATTAAAAACTGTCTGTTTAACTGCCATTTGATCAGGGAGACCTATCTATATCTCTCTGGCCCACTTTCTTGGTGGCAGTCAGTCCTTACTTGAAAACGTGAAGGGCCTCAACCCCAGCGAGAAGCACCATGGCACCTACTTTGACGTGGAACCAGTAAGAGTTCCTCATCTTTGGGAATTTTGACTTTTAGCGGCAACAACTGTAATGCTAATATTATTTGTTGTGTATTTCCACCAGACCACCGGATTCACCTTGAGGTTTGCCAAGAGAATTCAAGTGAACATGATGTATGGACCATCAAAAGTCATCACGTATGTTCCTTACACTTTTAAAAGAAAAGATGATTACTCTTATTCCCATTCTTGTGTTAAATGGGAAGATTGAGACCACTCATGTCTGAATGTTGAAGCTAAATCCAAGATCTAGTTAGCTTAACATAGTGTAAAGACTGAGAGCAGGGGATACAAGATAGTCTGCCTTTGTTAAGTTTATTGAAATGTTTTTTAAAATAGGAAGTGGGAGTTTATCAGGGCAGGGGTCATCCCAATTTCCCAGGGTCCTATGTTCTCCATATAAACATCAGAAGAGATTAGTAAGGGCTATCCCGCAGTTTAAATTAGACAAGAAGAAAGGGGCACGGCAGGAAAATGCAGTTTGAAGGTATAAATGGTGTTAACAAGCGTAGAAATATCAATGTCTAAAATCAAGAAGGTCAAGGTCTTGCACCGGATTTTGAGGCCGTAGGTTTCAAGGAGTATAACATCATGAGACTTTAAGTTGTAGATGGGTGTTTTCAACATATTGATCCAGGGAAATATAGATTAAATATTTAACCCACTTAGATTTGCTTCTACAGAGGTTATGTGCCAACTAATTAGTTCGCATCGCATGGACTGCTAAGCTAACCGCTACTAACCTGCTGCTGACTGAGGCTTCGTTTTACCTAACAGACATGAGACATGGTGTGTCTGCTATTCACTCAAGAGTTACAGATACCAGTACTTTTTTACAAAATGTCAAACCTTTTCTTTAAGATAAGATGGTACTTTATTGATCCCAATTTGGGGAGTTTGCACATAATTTCTGTCAAACAATGCAAAATCAAAAGGAAAAGTTTGAGACATCATGCTCTGAATACCAACTAATGAACTATTTCTCTGCAGGGTGCTAAAGAAAGTCAAGGAATATACCATATTCCCTCTTGTTTGGATGAATGAGGTAAGATAAAAGCCCTGCAGTCATGAAGTTCAGAGTGTTCACTCAGGGTGCATGATAATGAGTCACACTTTCTCTGTCTCAATCTGTGAAACCAGACTGCTTCTGTGGATGACGCGACAGCGGACATGTTGAAGAAGGAGCTCATCTCCCGTATTGAAATGCTGGACATAATACAGAAGGCACTGCTGGGCACCGGGGTGGCCATCTTTGTGCTGTGTCTCATTTCCTACTGCGTGGTGAGGAGAAACCAAAGCAAGATTGTGTAAATGAATCGCACAGAAGTGTCTGATGAGTGCGGGTTGCAGAGCACAGTGCGTTTAAGCTGCTACGGGACATCGAACCTTTTGATATAGAATTGCACTTTTTTGTAATTTCTGTCATACTTCCTTTGATACCAGGGGGAATACTGTGATTTTGTAAAGCTTGAGAGCTTTGCTAGGTTTAATTTCAAATGCAAACACTGTAACATTAACTGTATCAGGGATCTTCCAAGGGAGAGCAGATGGAGAATCCTCTTTAGTGTCAGGTTATAAATCTGCACAGAGGAGAAATGGGTTTGTTTGACATCCTTGGCAATAATTGTATGATTCTAATATTGCGCAAATAGTGTCTTCAAAATGAATAAAAGCTGACAAAGTTCTTCTCATTGGGTTTTCTTTATGCCTACTATTGGATTGTTCCTGTCCGACAACAGTCTTGGTCCAAAATACATTGCTGAAACAAACCTCTGCATTGTACACACTGAAGAGAAATTCCTCTACACTTTAAGAGGCCCATAAATCAAAAAGAGTTATAAAATGTGCTGGGGGATGATTACAGTGGTTTTGAATGGTACTTGGGTTTGTTTGGTGAGAAAGCAGTATTTCTGCCCAGCAGGAGGCCTCTCTTGGCTTTTATGGGCTTTAAATGACCCTCTGCAGCCTCCTGGGTGTCTTTCATTCTACTGTCAGGTCCATTATAATTGAGTGTTTCATTGGGATTAAAACATCCCTTCCTGGAGGTGGTGCAATGTCTCCCCTCTTAGGCTTCTGAGTAGTTTCAAACTTTGGGAAATGTATCTATTTCTTTGTTTTTTGGGAACTTTTACAGATGATCAATACACCTCGCTATGTTTTATTACCTTGGTACAGAGCCAGGGTACATGTTTCCTGGCTTTATGCTAAACTAAGCTAAGCTAGGCTAAGCTAAGGATTGTAGCTTCATATTTACTATACAGACGTGAGAGGTATCAATCTTCTCATCTGACTCTCAGCAAGTAAAGCAAATGTCCACAAATCACATTGTGTGTGACTGTACCTCTAAAGTGATATCATAATAAGCTGTCATAGCATCATATGGCCCACGTTGGACCATTTAAGTAAACTGCGGAATAATGTATTGGCTAGTAACAGAGAAAGTTAATATTTTAAGCAAAAATATTAATAAAATGTTCTGACAATACAAAGCATGATTTTCTTGTAAAATTGAGATTTATCGGAACAGATTTATTCAGGCTATCATGACATTAATAAATAGAAATACATATGTTTCATAACACTGAAATGATACTGAGTTGACATGATGCTGATCACACAGCTTTATGAAATTCAGAGCAGATGTCTGTTTAGAGGAAAGTAAGGACTAGAGTATTTTCTCAAGATAAAAACAATACCGTATGTCTCTGCAATTTGCAGATACAGTCATAGTTGGTGAAATATGTTGAAATTATATACACTTTTTCACAAACACCTGCACAACATTAAATTAAAAGGACACAAACAAAAATATACTCTGTACACAAGCAACAAATAATTTCTATCTACATTAACTACCATTCTGAAAAAAAAGTCTATTCACATATGTCAATTAACTATTTTCTGTGTCCACTTGGCTGAATATGGAAAATGTGAAATCCAAAGAAGGATATTGTCACGTTTCAGCATCTACGTGTTGATGTAAACTATGCTGTAAAAATAAAAATGTGCGTGTCTGTTAGTTAATTATATCTAATCCAGGAGAGGATTAACATTACCGATTAATTTCTTTAAACATGCTTCTGTACTAGAAACCAGAGAAGAAGAAGAAAATGTGTAGCTGAATTACAGTGAGTCATATTCTCGTACATTTGATTAATAGATTCACAGGATTTCATATGCTGTTGAGTATATTACTTCTATTTCTACCATAAACCCTGGATGTTAAATTTGGCCTTTGAACTAATTCCTTTTTCACTTACAGCGCTGTAATATAACACTTTTTATTGGGTCTACTTTCCATCTGTTCCTTGTGTTAACAGTGCTATTGTGGACACTGAGGCAGTCAACCCATGAGAAAAACATTGATTTTCTCACAAATTGACTTTTTATTACCCTACAGTACGTGTTGCCACAAAGCAATTTTAGCCATTTCTCCTAAACAGAAAACACTTTTCTAGTTTAAGTAAATACAGAAAGGTGAGCAGAATCTAATAAAATACTAATATTACTCTTGGAGAGGGCGCTCACTCTAAAGCATGCAGCAGTCTTCCTTTGTCCCTTTTCAATCTATTTTATTTACCATCATGATTTTTCGAATGACCAATCCCTCCATATCAAATTCATTGTGAGATAATATCCAGCTAGTCCAATTTCCCCTCTAATATCTAAAATATGATAAGATCATTGACCGTAGCTGCATCTCAAGGTGTATTATCATAAGCAATACCAGCTTAGACCCAAGGTTATTAGTGGCACTCATAACAGAGCCGTTACCGTCTGTTGTGACTGCGACGGCAAATGAGTTGCTAGTGGGTGTCGTATTAGTGTATGTCACAGCCATCTGGTCACCGTACCTCATGCAAGAAAAAGAGCCCGGATAACAACTCCCCACACCCACCTCTGGGTTTTTTTTTGACTGTCCATCCACAGTGCAGTTTGAGATGAGAGTTGGAAAATGTGAGGGTCTGGAAACAGAAAGGTGTTAGCGTCAGTTTGTGCACCTTGCTGTGTCAGACCTCTGGGAGGTGGTTGCGGCGGTTGCGGCTCTTCCTCCGGTCCAGCAGGGGCTTCAGTTTGGCCATGTCCCCCCTGAGAGGGCCAGGCAGCGGGGGCTGCTGCTGCCTCTGCTGGAGGTTCTGCAGCTGCTTCCTCTCTTTGCAGTACTGTTGAACAGCCAGGCTCTCTGACGGACTGAAGGCAGACAGAAGGACCTTAGGGTGCAGCATGCTGGCCCAGGCCCAGGGAGATTGCTGTTTGTCCGTCAGCACGCTCACCATTGCCTCGCTCAGTACCCGCAGGCGGATCTTGGCGACGGTGCGCTTGAAGCGGTTCTCGGTGGTCAGGCAGTAGTAGAGGCCCTGGTCGGACATCTGGACGGAGCGGATGAGGAGGCCGTGCTCCGTGGAGAGGACACGCTCACTCAGCTTCACCTGAGGTTACAGTTAGGTCATAATCACACACATGGTTTGCGGCAGAGAATTGGAAAATATTCAAAACTATTTCAATTGCCATACAACACAGTCAGGTGACTACAATGGTGTTTTAGGTACAACAATTCATAGGTAAAGGTCCATTTATAAAGAACATTTTAAAGTTGTGCTAAAGTGGTACATTTTGTTGAAAAACAAACACATTTACGAGATAAATAAATAAAAAATGTCCAAGAAAATGTTTAAAAAACTAATGTCACAACAGGATTTAGAAAAGCCAAGGTAGAACATATAAAAGTTAGCGCTGAGCTTCAGCCTGCAATGTTCAAAACAACAGATGAAGCCAGAAATCTAGGTGTAGTCATGGACTCTGACCTGAGTTTCAACAGTCACATTAAAACAATTACTAAATCAGCCTACTATCACCTCAAGAACATATCGAGGATGAAAAGACTAATGTCACAGCAGGATTTGGAAAAGCTTGTCCATGATTTTATCTTCAGTAGACTCAACTACTGCAATAGTGTATGCACAGGGCTGACAACATCTATCAGAAAGCTGCAGCTGATTCAGAACGCTGCTCGAGTCCTCACTGACATTAAAAGAGTGGATCACATCAGTCCGGTTCTGAAGTCTTTACACTGGCTTCCAGTCAGCCAAATAATTGATTTTTAAAGTACTATTGCTAGTTTTTAAATCACTAAATGGTTTAGGACCAAAGTATATTAACGATCTCCTACATAATTATGAACCATCAAGGTGTCTCAGGTCTTCTGGGACGGGTCCGCTCTCGGTTCCGAGAGTAATAACAAAACATGGAAAAGCAGCGTTTAGCTATTATGCCCCGACAATCTGGAACAAACTGCCCGAATTTTGCACGTCTGCAGAAACTCTTACTATTTTCAAATCGAGACTGAAAACATATCTTTTTGCTGCTGCTTTTAATTGAGCTGTTCATATTCGCACTGCAGTATGCCATTTAAACATGTATTGTATACATGTTGTGTTTATTTTATTATCTTTGCTTTTTAATGCCTGTTATAAAATGCCATTATATAATGTGTTTTTACTGTATTTATTCTTAAAATGTCTTTGAATTGATTTTGTAAAGCACTTTGAATTGTCGCGTGCTGAAAAGTGCTATATAAATAAACTTGCCTTGCCTTGTGGCATTTGGGAATATTCTCTATTTTAATGACAGTTGTAACTGACGTGTAAAATAACATGAATAAATACTAAACTCAGATTTAAGGGTCTCTATCATTATTGATTCAATATGACCTGCCTGTCTTTCAGTATTGTCACACCTGATGTTGATTGGAAAAGGCAAAATGGGCTCTCTTAATTCAATGTATGTTATATGTTACAATTGTAAATGCCACAGCATTCTCTGTAGAAATTGTATGTGTGGTTGCTGCAGAAAATCTGCAGTTGAAATTGTTGAATCACTGAAAGAAGTTGAAATGGCAGCCATAGTGGAGGTGATGAAAGTAGCTGAAATGTTTTGATTGTTAATTATTTCAAATAACTGTCGCTGCCATTCTAAATGCAACAGTTTATTCCTTTTTTCCACTGACCACTCTATAATCAGCCAGGCATTAGATTGGAGAAGTCTCCATAATTACACACCATAAAACTAAAGTGATTTATTTCAATGCCAACTTATTTTCTCATGGGAAACGGCTATAAAACGCCCATTACTCTGAGTACACCGGAGAACTGAGAGCTAAATCCACAAAAGACGTTTCATTATTTCATCTTTCACAGCCTTTCAAGGGGTTAAAAAGGGTGTCAAATATTTGTAAAATGTTTCCCCGTGGAGAATTCAGTCATTAGTAAAAGTCCTTATCAAGTTAGATCTGTATCACTGCTACGTGTTCACCGTGTAATTCCTCAGGCAAGTCCAGATAAAGCGGTGAGCTCGTTTAATTGCCATGTCACGTTTAATGTTTAACCATCTGACCAAACAACCAAAAGGAAGTTTAATCAGATACATCTCCTAGGGATTTTTATTGTATTTAATCTTACATATGATATGACACATGCTGTGCTGTTGACCTTTCTGAAAGTCAAACTGACCTCTTTCCTCCTGTCGTTGTCCCTTTGAATGAGCCAGCGAATGGATGCCTGAGGAGACTTGGGAAGACACTCGAGGAAAGTGGTGTTGTTTTTCACACCGTACTGCGTCATCTCCACTGCGTTTCTGTATTCTAACACACACACACACAAACAGAGTCAGGGGAGTCACGTCAGACACAAATCCCACAGATGGACTCAAATCTGTCTCAAGTCCCAACTGTGAGGGAAATGTTGACACAGAGCTTAGTTCGGCCACCTGCAGCACGACCAAACCTCCCACACAGATTTATTCAGTTTCTACACACTGAAAAAATAACTTTCAATGCATCAGAGCAACATCGTTTCGTCTAATTTACAGTGTTGTTTTGTTGCAGGTAATTGGTTCATCACTTAGCTGGATGTATGACAGGGTTGTGACTAATTAGACGTAATGGCCATATGGTTGGTTCCCCAAGCTTGTTGAAATTCACCTCGTTTGTAGTTTAAATATGTAAACTGTTCATGAAAATGGGACACTCTGCTACTATTTAACTGCACCTTGGCAATGCCACTATGTGAATATTATTAAGCACATTTTTTGTAAGGGGTGATCAGCAGTACCTGGACTCACAAACAAGCAAAAAAAGCCCTGGACTGAGACAAAAAAACATACAGAAACAATTAATATGTTGCCATTCAAAGATGAACTATTTAAAATGGAAGATATTTTCCTGATGAATGTGAATCTATGTTGTTTAAGTATCTCTCTAACATTAGAAATGTTCTGTTACAAAAACTGTACATAGCAATAACATCAGTAAATATTTGGAGCTGCATACTTTTACACCTAAAATCGAACTAAAAACAAGTTGAAAACTAAAACACATTTTAAACTTATACATTAGTTAAGGCTAACAGGCTAGCTAACTGTTACCTATTGAAAACTAACAACATTAGCATTCATTTGGATTTTTGTTTCTGGCCACCTGATGAATGTAAGGTCATTTTTTAGTATGTAGTGTTAACTTGCGTTTTTGCTCTGTTTTGGTTTCTGCTAAGCCTTTATACTGTAGCTGTTAGCATACATCAACTACATGCTAATATTGCATCCTGCCTAGTGCTGGGCAGGTAGCTTTACTAAACCCTTAGCAAAAAGATGCTAAGCTCCTTAGAGCTGAGGGGAAAAGTAAAGTTGGGTAATAATTCTTTGTGGGTTTGTCAGCTTTCACATTAAACAGTCATTTGAACCTTAGGCTATATCTTTCTTATCAGTCTTGAGTAATGGTATAATTTTTCACATGCATGCTTCGGCTGCAGCTAAGCCCTTCAATTGAGTTTATCACTCTGCATCAAGATTTATTACTGTATAAGTTTAATACTTATCATTGTGAGTTGTATGACCCCTTCTCTCTATGGCGTGATAGACACTGGGTTTTATTTATTTATTAAAGCACTTACATTTTTCTTTTAACCCTTTTTGTCTTTTAATATGGGCCTATATCAAACACTCAAAAGATTGGATTATGTTCCAGGTTCCAGCTGTTGTTTTAACTCGGCTATTTTGTAAATTAGCTCCTTACCATAATATATTTCAGATTTAAAATAAAGATATACCTTTCAGATTAAATCCTCTGCATTGAGTGAGTGGATTTCCATGCATAATGTCCTGCCGTCTGCTTCTCCTGAAAAAAAAGAGAAAGACAATAGCAGTGAGTATAAATATACTATAGCTCAGAAAAAAATACATAACCCTTCTCCTCACATGATCATCTCATTAATTCCGTGGAAGAAGAGGAAAATCTGACTGTTATTCCACTCGGTGATGCACACTCATATCAAACAGCTTGAGGAAGAGAGCACGTAAACACCTCACACACTTCAGACACATTTTCCACAGGAAAACAGTGTCTGCGCTTTTGTTCTGGGACCAAACTAAACTTGACCTGTGTCTGACTGGAATGTCAAGAGACACACAGCCGGTCCTTAAAGAGACCAGAGAGGTATCGCTTCAGAGGCGAGGTGTCACTCATACCTTCTTGTCTGTGTTATGTCTAGCAGACTGAGGGAAATAACGAAAGTAAAATTAGTGACATATTTACATTGAAGTGTGCACTGAAGGATCTTTAGGCCCTCACAAGATGTAAGCAGCCCCTTTCTATTCTTGTTTAACATATTTTTCCATCTGTTGCCTACAACCAATATGCTGTACAGTGGTTGATCATATTTGTTGGAATCAGCTAGATTACCATAGCAATTGGGAAAAAGTGAACTGAAAACAGTACACTATTCAAAAATCTGCACTATGCTAATGTTTATGTACCACTTTGAAATAGCTGCCTTTATGAATGGGCTCCTTATCAACACCTGTCAGCACTTATGAACTCTGAGGGGCTCAGAGAGTTTATTGTCCTTGGGCAACACTGAATACTTCTTAGATTGAAATGTAAAGATAATGAATACTGGCACCAAACTGAAGTTGAGGGCCCTAAAGCTGTAAACCATTGGGTACCTTTTGCTGGTGGGATAGAAGCGCGAGCAGCTGAGTCCGTCCCAGGCGCAGTAGGGGTCTCTGGCGAGGCAACAGTCAGCGCAAGCCGAGCCGTAAGCGTGACAACGGTGCAGGGAGACCTGTGAGACCCCAAACTCGGAGCTGACGTACAGCTGTTGCTATAAAGTAAACAGTTCAAATGTCAGCAGTGCTGTTTGTCTTAATAAGTGGCCGACTGACAGGAAAATGAGGCAGAGCGCCGAAACAATTATGACTTATTATTTCCTTGCCCTTGGGGGGCTTATTATGCACAAGAGATTTCTGTTTCGTGCATTACATAGTAGCCACAGACAATGAAAAACATATTAAAACAATAAAACTGCACTTGAAATGTGAGGTGAGCATAGTTTGGCACTTACTTTTTTTGAGGATATTTTCAAGTTTGTAACAGAAGCTTGATTCTGAAAAATAGGACACACAAGAGCCAAGTTCAGAGGTTTTCAAAATGTGTTGAAATGTTGGGGAAACAGGAACAGTTTATGATGATTTAGGACATCTAGGATCAGCTTCTCTCCAGATGTAACTGTACAGGAGAAATATATTCCTTCTTTTGCGAATAAATCTCCTTTGATTAATAAACTGCTATAGTCCAGGTGAAGTGGAAGATGAAAGCAGGCGAGGCCTTAAGTTCGGCACATAAGTTGATCACACTCGAGGAGTTTTGAGTCGAGATAAAACAACATGTGCGAAGGTTCACCAGGGGCAACCACCAGACCCTTGCAGTATGTTAGCATGTTTCCCATCACTCTCCGTTTCACTACACTGCAGAACAACCATCTCCTGAATGCCACCCTGCGTCTGTCTGTCTGCCCCTGGCCTTTGTGTTGTGGCCAGCCTTTGATTTTGGGGAAGGAAAAGGGATGAAAGCAAGAGCATAATGAAAGAAAGGGGAGTAAAACAGACAGCTGACCTTAAACACTTCCAGCTCCTCCAGGATCAGATCTTCATGGAGGGATTGATTGCTTGGAAGTACAATCACCTTCTGTACTGTACCCTTGTCTGGAGGCAGAAAGCAGACAAGTCATGAGCATTAAACAACCGTGTGAAACAGATATGCCCAGTCACACTACAGAGAATGCAGCGAAACTACAATACAACACTTGTGAGTTTGTTTTTTTACTCCGAGTCTGTTTTCTTTTGCCCGTGTTTGCTTTTGAATTAGGCATGATAGCCACTGCCAGTTTTCATAGCAAAATCAACTGTGTCAGGGGTGGGAATTGAAGCTGTTATGCCCGTGTGAGGGAGGACAAGGGCCACGGAAAGGGCAAAATGCAATGCAACAATCATCAACGTGGCTGTTTTGTCCTGGGAGTTGGCGTTACAGTAACAGCTCCTGGAAATGTGTGATAAGAGCGCCTCCCTCATCCTTGAGACAAAGCAGCATTTTTTGGAGCTCAGATATGGGTTGGACACAGCACTGGCTCTTCTTCAAGAATCCAGGCGGGAGAAACAGAATGCAAAGCCTGCCTGATAAACACCAGCAGCTGTGAGAGAGAGAGCCCGAAAGCTGCTTGCTGAATACAAATCTGTGTGGACACGCACAAGAATGGATCCATGCATAATTAAATGGGCACACACATTTTATTCTGTTAAACCAACATGTTTTGGGTGTAAAAACAAGAAATGTAGTATTATAGACTTGGGCTCTCTGGGACATTTGCCTGCCTGCAAGGTGATCTATGCGTTTCTGGGAATTTATAAAAACAAATGACAATATTAAGGTTAAAACAAGAACAAAATATCTGCAGGTTTTCTCACATGAATCAATGAAAGCAAACCATACGAGGCCAAAGTCCTCTCCTAAGGCACTTGTCTATGACCTATTTGCGACATAATTCATCATAAATGCTGTTTCATGCTGTGTGTGTTTTGAAATTTGCCAACACACACACACACACAGTTTACAATCGCCTCTGTTATCTGTTTATCTGATAGCCAGCTGTTTCGATTGGACTCCACTTATCAATTATTAACTTATTAACCAGTGCACGTCAACTCATACGAGAGAAGATTTTGTTATTGCCACTTATCTCATTATAAATAAGTGTGCTTCCAACATCCTGGTTACAGGATTGGAGTGACTGTTCCATAAGGTGCCCATTAGAGCTTTAATAAAAAAAAATCAGCCAAGGATATACTGTCATGTCCAAGAAACTTATAGTGAAAGTTTATTCTTTATGTTAGTTTTGTCAGGTCCCTTTGTCCTGTGCTTTATGTTTATTCCCTTAATTAATTCTCCCTCTCATTTCAGGCCTCCACGCTCCCCGCCCCCATCTGTCTCCTGCGTCCTTGATTGTTTTCCCCGCCCTGATTGTTTCCACCTGTGTCCCCTTTACCTGTGTATATATTGTGTTAGCTCCCTCCTGTTCATTGTCAGTTCGTTGTCTCTCTATGACCTACGTTCCTGCTTACCTCACGGACTTCTCACGGATCTATGTTATGGATCACTGTTCTAGTTTTCCTCGAAAGAGTGTTTTTGTTTTCCTCGTTTTCATTACTGTGCAAATCCCAGTAAAGTCTTTATTTTGAAACACTATCCGAGTCTGAGTCGTGCAATTGAGTTCATGCCTCAGAGTTCACTCCTTGACAGTACGAACTGACCATAAAAATGAACTCAGCCGACTCAGATCAGATAAAGAACTCAGGGCCAACGTCTTGGGCAACAAGAGGAGCATATGGCCACCATGCAGCAGGGAGTGCAGAATTCCCAACAAACCCTGGTCAGAGAACTCCATGGACTTCGTCACTGGCCTGCCCCTCTCTAGAGGTAAAACCACAGTTCTCACGGTAGTGGACCGGTTTTCTAAAATGACACATTTCATTGCTCTGCCCAAGATGCCCTCAGCTAAGGAAACGGCTGAGGTCATGATGCACAATGTGTTTCGGCTTCATGGTTTCCCAAAGGATATTGTCTCCGACCGGGGTCCCCAGTTTGTGTCACGCTTCTGGAAGGAGTTCTGCAGCCTCATCGGTGCCACGGTTAGTCTCTCGTCTGGATACCATCCGGAGTCCAACGGCCAGACAGAGCGCCTAAATCAAGAACTGGAGACCTGCCTGCACTGCCTGGTGTCCAAGAATCCATCCTCCTCGAGCGAGTACCTCGCCTGGGTGGAGTATTCGCACAACATCCTCCCTACTTCTGCCACGGGCCTGTCACCGTTTCACTGTGTTTATGGCTACCAGCCGCCACTGTTCCCAGCCACGGAGAGAGAGGTCACGGTCCCGTCTGCCCACGCTCTGGTCAGGCGTTGTCGGCGCGTGTGGGCTGCGGCTAGGAAGATCCTCTACAGGAATTCACAACTGGTTAAAAGAGCAGCAGACCGAAAACGCCGACCAGCTCCTGTATACCAGCCAGGCCAAAAAGTCTGGCTTTCTACACGAGACCTTCCCCTCCACGTACTCGCCCGTAAATTGGCTCCCCGGTTCGTGGGTCCTTTTCCCATCACCAAGGTCATCAACCCGGTTTCAGTGAGACTACGGCTTCCCAGGTCCATGAAGGTACATCCCACCTTCCATGTAGGGAAACTAAAACCATTGAAGGAGAGCGCTATGGTTCCCACCGCCAAACCCCCTCCCGGATGATCGATGGAGGTCCGGTTTACACAGTCAAGACACTATTGGCTAGTCGGAAAAGGGGTCGAGGGCGACAGCTACTGGTTGACTGGAAGGGTTATGGTCTTGAGGAGCGGACATGGGTTCCTTCCCGCTTCATCATAGATAAAAGCCTCATTGAGGATTTTGACCACCTCAACTCAGAGGAGCCTGGGCCGTCAGGAGCCGTCCCTAGAAGGGGGGGTACTGTCATGTCCAAGAAACTTATAGTGAAAGTTTATTCTTTATGTTAGTTTTGTCAGGTCCCTTTGTCCTGTGCTTTATGTTTATTCCCTTAATTAATTCTCCCTCTCATTTCAGGCCTCCACGCTCCCCGCCCCCTTCTGTCTCCTGCGTCCTTGATTGTTTTCCCCGCCCTGATTGTTTCCACCTGTGTCCCCTTTACCTGTGTATATATTGTGTTAGCTCCCTCCTGTTCATTGTCAGTTCGTTGTCTCTCTATGACCTACGTTCCTGCTTACCTCACGGACTTCTCACGGATCTATGTTATGGATCACTGTTCTAGTTTTCCTCGAAAGAGTGTTTTTGTTTTCCTTGTTTTCATTACTGTGCAAATCCCAGTAAAGTCTTTATTTTGAAACACTATCCGAGTCTGAGTCGTGCAATTGAGTTCATGCCTCAGAGTTCACTCCTTGACATATACTAGCTCATACGATATGATACTTCTCCTGTGTATATAAATTGATCAGATATTGAGGGGCAATAACTGTAAATATATAATAAATGTACTGCTTAAAAATCAATATGCAGGTATCAGAAAGTCTGTTTATTTAAAAAAAATACATATGCTGACATACTGTATAATTATCAGACACATCACACTTATTGTTATCAATAACAGCCTTACAAATCCAGTTTTGATCAGGCCCTGATACTCATGCCAAAAGTAATGTAAGTTAAACATTTTTAAATAAATGTAAACTGCACGAGAACCATTTCTGCATCATTGGGCTCATGGCAAATGGACAGATGTGTGCCTATTTGATGAAAGAGTGCTATTGCGTTTACTAGAATGGGATGGACGTGAGGTTACAAGGACCGTAACAATTTTTGGAGACAAAAAAAACCCTTAAAGCTGACTGTGCTATTCTAAAAACAGCAGGACATGCTTTTCTCCCATACCTGTTCCCAAGAAGAGAACTTGGTAGTTGCCGTCGGAGGCCACGACCTGGTCCACTGCTACTGATGTGTATTTGTAGTCAGCGTTGGTCCGGACGACCAGAGGTCTCCTCCCCAGCGGGTAAATTGGGTTGAACATGACTGGATGGTTCCTCACGAAGGTCACCACGTCATCTGGGAACTCCTTTGTTGTGTGGATGTCAGGTGTGAAGGCTCCACCAGGACACTGAAACAAAATAATGAGTATAGAGTTAAAAAGATTGTCAGTGTCATCATTGACACAATACAGTACATTAGTTTATGTTGAATAGTTTAAACATATCCTCATTGAGGAAAAATACATCACTATTTGTAAAGTTTTTCTGATAATTGATCTGAATATATGGAGATTAAATATGGAGTCCCACAAGTGTCCATATTGGGGCCTTTGTTTATGTTTTTACTACTACTGTATTCTTTGGGAAATTACTTCTAATATTTGATGACTAGAGGATGAATAGCTTAGCAATATGAACTTAATGACTAATATGTATGTTCAGCTACTGAAATGTTTTCATTTAATTATGTTTGTTGGTTAATTAACTGATATAAGACAAAGGCTGGTAATACAATATGTGTATCTGCCTTTTGCTTTTCTGGCCTGAAATTTGAAAGGAGTTTTGGATAAAATTCATATTTTAAATTAAATTTAGTTTCAGAGTCATGTTCCGGAATAATTAATTGATTAATGAAAGGCTGAGAAAATAACTCACAGTTCCGGGCCTTGGGTAAGGGATGCGGCCCTGGAAGGCCACCCACTGAAAGTTTGGTCCATCTCTGTGAGCGAAGGGCCCGTTGAAGACGGTGAGGATGTCGGCCATGTTGTACACACACACTGCCGAGCCTTTAAACACGGAGCTGAGGAAATGAGATGCATACTTTGAAGAAAACACAACAGTGGGAATCTACTGCAATCACATCCTGGAGACCCACCCTGCTGAAATATTCTGCAGTTGTTTATTAAATCTCTGTTTCTTAGGCTGTTATGCAGTCTGGGTGGAACCAAGGCCTCTCTCCAGAGGGGATAGCTCTCCTAGTCCCCCTTCTTTTATCTGATGTGGCTTGGCTTAGTCATTTAAAAGCATACTGCTTTACACATAAAAGAGTCTTTGTTGAAAGGGGGAGCAGAAGCATATTGTGTGAAGTGGAGACTTAGCAAGAATCACAGTGTGGAGAAAGGAATAACATTGAGGTGGGAGACCTGAAGGACCTCACTGTTTGGTTTGGCTGTGTTCATTGAGCCGGGATACTCTACTGTAACCTTTATATGATCCTCTGGCAACAAGTGAATCGAGGGCTAGGTTTACCAGATGAACTCAATTAGAGATCAGAAGACATGGATCAAGTGACCATTCCTTTAAACCTCAACATTACTATGCAACCTTGCTGACTGAGACTTTCTGCTGAATGAGAGATGTTTCATATAGTTTATTTAGTGTGGTTTTCCCTAATTACTACAGAGGTTGAGTCAGTATGTGGTAAAACAAACAAAAATGTCTCCATCATTTCTTATTGAAGAGATCATAAAAGTTGTAGAAATTCTAAAAGGTACCAAAATATAGTTGTTCTGGGATTAACTATACTAAAAGCTTTATAAATATTGTTGACTTTTAACTTTATATATATAATTAATATAATAACCAAAAGAACACAATGTATGTCAAAATGTGGTTATTTACAATTTTAGAGATCTGTAATGCTAGCATTTAAAACTGGTCAAAAAAAAACATAGTAAAAACTCCCAACAACAAAAAACATCTGCTGCGATGTAGTGTACCATCAACTAACAACCCCACAACCTGACAAACGAGGCTCTGGTTTCAACTATCTGAAAAATGCAGCAATGAAATTCTTTATCACACATAAAAATCTGACCAACAATACATGTCACGTAATACGTATACTGTATTAATGCGTACTATAAACATATCCTTTTCACTCGGTCAGCATAATGATCCACTCATGCTTGCGGTCATAAGGAAAAAACATAAAAATGAGGGCCATATGGTAAGCCACCCAGCTGTTGTAATTGATCATCAGAATACTCTGGTCTGCAACAAGACTGATGACGTCTCCATGTAACAGGCCATACAAGCCCCTACCCTCCTTTTGATATCCAGTCAGTGATTAACATAACCGCTGAGGCCAGCAGGAATGTTACCGTTGGCTTTACCGTTAGACTTACCTTGTGGACGTGAAGACTCCAAACACCAACAGGCCCTTGGGCTGATCGGTTTCCAGCAAAAACACATTTTCTGTAAGGGAAAACACACATGTGCACACATAAACAAACTTTTAATACTTTCAACAAATTCCCTTTATCCCACATCACTTCATCCTGCAGGTGAGACTGCCAAAAAGCGAATAATGCATGAATTAATAACTGCACATGTTGACAGATTGACTGCTCGGATGATATAAATGAAAAAGCAGGTTTAAAGTGCTGCAAGCTTGTGTTTGAGGTTTTAAAAGCTGAGGCCCCAAAAGGACTGGAACAATATGCTTAGATGATTACAATGTAACAAAAAACAACAGAATAATTGTTATGAGAGTTCATAAAAGGCTATAGTCCCAATCCAGACCAAACAAAAAGGACTTCCACGGATTGTTTTTGGAGAAAGCAATCACAGGAACAAAAAATAGAGAGATTGAGGGAATACGGATGGTCTTTTGTTTGTTTTAAAATGTTTCAAGTTTCATGAAAACAAAAGGAGCTTGCGTGCCACACCACAAATAAAGGAGATATAAAACATGCAAAAACACCCAAATGGTCCAGTTCCTTATTTCACCCACCTAACTCGTCAAAGTGAGTTTCGGTGCCGTCTTCCTCCAGAACCGAACACACCATCCGGGCCTTCTGGAAGGTGGTCCATTTGTTCACCAGGCTGCGCTGTCCTCCGATGTCACTCTGCAGACAAAAGTGGCACATTGGAACTAGAGAACCGGAAAACTATTGATTTATTTAGGCAAAGAAAAGGGAACTCACTGGACACACTCTGGCCACCATAGTGTGGATATTTTTAGTGTTTCCACTATTATCCGTCAGCCTCTCGCGGAAGAAAAAGTACAATTTGGCATCATTAGGGTCTGTCCCGTCTGGGATCAGGTGGGCGTCAATGAAGATTGGCTCTGATGGAAGAAAAAAAAAGGAAAAGACAATTTAGCAATCAATATTAAAGAAGTGAAACCTATTGGAGTAAAGAGAGGTAAGTGAGAACAATTCTGATCAAAATTGTTTTTCTCTCCTAAGGTTATGATTTAATAAAGGGAGTTTTTGTCCGTAACAATTAACCTTTTTTTTGTCTACCTATTTTAAAGGCATTAACAGAGAGAAACAACAATTGCAATCATCAATTTTTTTTTCTCACCTTACTCTCATGGCTTCTGCATTATATATATATATTTGAAGATATACATTCAATGTTTGTGTGCTCACCACTAAGCCACTTAGAGTTGTGCTGGTCTGTCCGCACCGCGTTTCTCTTGGTCAGGCTCCTGAAGATGGCAGCATCTGTCCCCATGAAGTCAATGTACATGCCTGAGAACAGCTCCTGGTCTGAGGGGAACATACAACAAATCAACAATATTGTAACATGCAGTACTTTGTATAGCCAAAACACAAAAAGTGCTTCTAGAAACAAGAAAATACAGAAACACCTATTTTATGACTGATAAATAATGTCCTATGAATGGGTTTACAGTCTGTGTGTGTTCTGCCGCTGATACGCTGCCTCATGCTCTTTATCATTCCTTTACTCTCACTTCATCATCCATCGGTTCCAGACCATGTGTTTTGGAGAATGCGGGGCAAGTTAGGGGAGGATTAGGGGAATGTGGCCTGCATCTAATCTTGCTGGCTAAGGAGCGAGTGTTGACAGCACTCAGACAGTCACAGAGGGGCCAAAACATGACGACAGGGAGATGAAGCGCAGATTTTATACAGCTCAGACAATGCCCTTTATTCTCAGTCGAATCACTGCTTCCAAAGGCTTTTCTTTGACCTCTCCTTGATTTGGCAAAGCCCCTTCCTCCTTACCCCTTTAAGGATATTCCACCCTCCTCTCGGGCTCCCTCCATGGCATCTCTGAGTGTGCTCACTAGCTGGCAAAGACTGCTGCTGACACGGCCATGCTCAGGTGTCAGAAAGCAGATCTGAGGGTGCTATGTGTCGCCTTTAGCGTGTCAACAGCAACCCAACACTGCTCAACCAATCAGAGATCAAAGTGAGGGTGCAGCCTGACCTGAAGAGGGTACTTATTCAGCCTCTGGGGGTCCGTGTCTTATGTGTTTGAGCCTCGCTGATCCTCTTAAAAAAAGATTTAACCTATAATAACTCACACTTAACCAAAAATGCAGCCCCCGGAGGAACAAATTAACAAATCTAGAGGGCTAATAAACTTCAAATGATTTATTTTGTATGGTAACAACAAGTTTCTCATGAAGGTGGAGGCACATACTGTGCATGACGGAGACGGTGTTCACTTGAGGGTTGAAGGAGCACCTCCCTTTCCCAGATTCGCTCCTCGAGTCGATTAGAAACACTTGTTCCTGTGACAGAGAGAAGAGGAAGTCAGACATTATGGAGACAGTTTTTATATGAAAAGTGGTTTCCTCAAGTGGCCGACCACAATAATAAACGGCATGTAGGAGCGTACCAAATGTCCCAACACGTAGCAAAGCTCATGTTTCCATCCTTTTTAGAAACAGTCTTGGCCGAGTCTACCCTAACTGGCCCGTGTGGGACAGTAAAAAAATAAATCCAGGGAGGAACTTTCTTGCTAATATGTTTGATAGCCATCTCTCCATCTCAGGTGGAAAGGCAGCCAAGTTTAAATCTGCTACTTGTTGACAACCTGACTTCCCTAACATATTTTACAATAACCTGTGTAAATAAATTACAGGGCCTCTTCTCCCATCCTTTCAACGTTTGGCCCATGGGGGTGATGATGCTTCCTCGAATGGGAAAGCCACGTCAGATGAGGACATTTTTTCCAGATAAATGTGTTAGTCTGCCAAGAGGTGCTGACTACTTCATGGTTTTGTCATTAACCTCTGCAAACAATATCAATTTTAACAAGTAATTTGATATTAAAACGAACCATTAAAGCCCCCATCCACTTGAAAATGTGTTTTTTTTAATTAAATTAAGTTTTTAGTAGAAAAACTGATGTGAACGGTCTGGACTAAAGGACTATTTTCTCATTTATCTGCTGAGGAAGGAAGATTTCCTAATAATCCCCTTGAATCTCAAGTTTTATTATTAATCAAATGTTTAAATCAGAATACTAAAATGTATAAAGGCGATATTTTAAATAACTTTCTTCCTTTAACAATTGACAACTGATGTACTGATACGATGTTACATGTCTAACTTCTCTAATGGAGTTATTGCATCTTATAAAAGATTTAAAGACTAATTAAGATATAAATGAACCCAATAAGATTGACATTTATTGCAGTGTACCAATCAGAGGAGTACAGATTGACATTGACACATGTGAATAACCTTTCTGTCTTTTACAACAGACACAATAGTCCGAGGCACGTTCCCGGGGCAAAGGTCCCCACTGTGTGAACTTGCAAACAACTTCCCAGTAAAGCAGCTTGTTATAATTAACAGATCTTATTCGTGGGACTCCAACATGTTTGAGTTTAGAAGTTGAAAACTGAGTAGGCTGCTTTTCAAACAAAACCCCCGAATGACAAAAGGAACAACGGTGTGTCAAGAAGAGCGTGTATGGAGGCTCACTCGCTGTGCATATTGGCAGCAGTCTGTGGCTAATAGTTGTTCACTCAGTGAGCACTTTTCTACTGGAGGGCTTCCCTGCTCTCACTTCCAGAGCTGTGGGGCTGGAGATAAAAGAACAGTGCCCAGAAATAAGCCCTCTGCCCCTGACACTAGAGCTCCATTTCCTTATCCTCTGCAGCGCCTCTCTCGAGGCATCAAACTGAGTACAGGAAATGTTTGCTTATATAAAGTTATGAAGTCTCTCTGGTCATGTGGTGACACTGCTACATTCCTAGTTGACGAGAAGAATATGCTCACAGTTGCTATCTGATGAATTTCCTTCCAGGGAAAGATAAAATATGATATGATGATATAGCAATTTCCTCTGTGCTTTTTGTCATCCGCTGCACACACTTCCAGTATTTGCTGGCTCTAATGTTGAATTCCTTTGCAGAACAGTGTTGTGAAGACATCTTATTTCCTATTATTACAGTTATCCATCAAACCCATGATATATGTACTCATTAACCTCTCAAATTAGATAAAATCTGATTCAACATAAGATCAATACTTCTCATCCTGTTATTTTATGATTTCCTAATCTGTCACACAATATATGTTGTTTACCTGCTCTGGGTGGCAGTATTCCCACTATGAGAATTGTATTAGCTTAGAGGTGACACTTACATTGATTAAACTATTTTCCGAGAATAAAAAAGACAAGAATTACAGTCTTAAATGAGCAATAAGCATTTTGAGTGCATTAACTCAATTAATATAATTAGGTGTATTTTCGTGATAATATAAGGGACCTATACTATCTTCGGTAACTCAATATGATAGCTTTAAAAACGTTTTTTAATGTTTTTTGGATTATGTTCCAGGTGATTCAGCAGCCTGCAGTGTGTCCTAAAGTAATTGAATGGAAAACCAGGAGGAACAATCCATCAAACATATTTACAGTCTCTAGCCTCTCAAAGTTCCAGTTATGGATGTGATGCAGGCCACAATCCCTAAACATGGTTTGCACCAGAAAGAGTTTGTATATTTAGTGGAGTGAGTCCGTCATGGTGTTCCCACCTCTGGTCTGCGGCCCCTGTTGATGTACGCACAGACGGGACTGTACGCTCCGCTGCCACACATGAACAGATGGGTTCTGTTGTACGGCTGCACCACCCGGATGAAGTTCCCACAACCATGCTGGAAAGTACAGATAAACAAAAAATTATGTTAAAAGTTCAATAGGTGAAAAACAACTGTAAACTCAGAATAACTCCGACATAATTGTTTGGCTAACCTTTGATAAACTCCTTGTTTCTAGCACAATGCTTTAAAGCAAGACTGTGAAGCTTTTTGGTAAAGAAATAAGACACTGTTCCCTGTGCAAATGAGAATATGAATTCTTAGCCAAACACGCCAAGTTTTGCTGCTACACTCATAGATGAGTTCTTGTGGCCGGTAGTTTATGATGGCTAAAGGTAGCTAACTATTGATGTACAATATAATCTTAGATTGTAAATATAATTGCATAACCCAGAGTGGACGGAAAACCGAGAATGACTTGCTTTGATCTTTATCAAATGTATAGGCCATACAATACATGTATACAATTCTCTTTGGATAAATGTATGTGAATTGTTAAGAAAACACAAGGCTGATTTTCCCACATATCAAAAATAATAATAATTATAATAGTATTCTCCTTAAATTGTAAGGACTGATCTGAAGGTTACTGTTAACGAAAAGACACAATGCAATTTCTTCAGTCTATGCATTCGTGAATTCATTTATAATTCAGATAACTGCATTAAAAAATAAGCAATTCTTGGTTTCTGTATATAGTAGTGATACAGATAACTAAACACAATAATTCAGCATCTAGCTAAGTGTTACTCGTAGCCACAGTGGCCACTGTTCATCAATCATTACATTCACTTTATACAAGCTTAAATACCTTTTAATAACTTTCAATATGAATAGCAGATGGAAAAACTTCTCCGATACTTGACAGCATGTTTAAAAAGGTACTTTGATATTTTCTTAACCGCATCAGACATTACAGAGGATAACGTCTGCAGTATTTCCTGGTACACAGCCAACGTGAATACCAAATCCAGAACTTGTTTATCTCTCCTGGAGTATCCTATTCCAAATGAGGGAGTAATTCAAACGTATCTCACTTCCTATGACGGTTATACACAATCAAACAATTCCACAGCTCACTGGTCTGGAATTAAGGTCAGTGGAAAAACAGTGTCAGTGGTATATGTGATATATCTAGGTGAGGCAGATCTTCCTCCAGCTCTGCTTACATGTACCAAACGGCAACAGCGGGAGAGCGGGACTTTGTGGCTAATTAAGCCTGAGCTTGCAGAAAAAGGAGTGTAGGAAAGAAGAAGTATGGAGGAGAGGAAGATGTATCGGGGGAGCCTTCAGGAACTTGGCCATGGCTGCAGGAATGGCAGCTGCTGCAGCTCGCGGTCGGCGCACTGGGAACTATCGAAGAAAAACAACCTTTCACCGTCACACACCCATCTCTGTTATTTATCTCCCTATCTCTGTCCGTCTTGCTTTCTCCACACTTTTTATTTCCCGTATAATCTCATTACACCCTCCTTCAACCTTCACACACCCAACGGGTTTGGGGCCTGCACCCGTATCTTCTGTCGGATATATAGGTAGCCGCATCCTGTTTTATTTCCCTCTTGCGTTCCCTATGCATACGATGAGCAGCCCCCAGTCTCAAATTCAAGTGGTGATCAAATCCAGTTCAAAGTGCTTTTGAGCTAGCAGCAAACAGATGTAATCAACCTGGTTGGTCTATATTTCTCCTTCTGTGCCCCCCCCCCCAGGGGCAGCGGATGTGCGGTTGCATTCTGGAGCCGCTCTCGACCACAGATTGTATCGGGGAAGAGGAACTTAATATATACAGATGTGCAGGGTAACCATAACAGATACATGGGGGCTCTGATGCAAATGAAGAAACCTCATGAGGAAGAAGAGCAGCATTATGGAAGAGAGAAAATTAAATATAGTGCGGTAAAGACGAAACCGAGAGTTGGAAAAAGTGACCAAGGAAAGGGGGCAAAAAATAGTAAGACCGGATGAGAACATTGGAAGAGAAACTGGCAGAGTTGTAAATAGAAAAGGGATGACAGAAGGGAGAAGGTTGCCACTGAGAGGCTCCACACAAAGATGGCTCACCCAAATATTTGTGGGAGCCAGTGTGCAGCAGACGGGCTGTGACTCAGAGCACAAATCACTCAGTGACTGGAAACAGCTTCCTCTCTATTTCTGCAACAGCATGTTCTACAAACGCCTGGCTCCATTACCCCAGCTGCTGTCAGGGGATGGAGAGATGGTTGAGACGAACAGGCAGCCATGTTCATGCTTTCTAGGGTAACTAACTTGTATTGTTACTTTGAATATTAGGGATTCAATTCATATTATAAGTTGCTCAGGAGGTGTTTTCTCTCTGTACTCTGCACTGCGGTGTCAGTAAACAACAGAACAACCCAATTAGAGGGAAACAGAGGCGTAGGAGGAATCAGTCTTCTGAGTCCTACAGTATGCCTTCATTAAATCCTGTTGCAGCTGACAAGTGCTTCTCAGAATCAGACCGGGTTATGAAATCCCTGCGTCAATGAGCTGCGTCCCATTTGAGAGCTTTGATTGTGGTTTGTTTTTTCTACAGCGCTCCGTGGCCCTCCATCCTCCCACGCCTGACAAACTGTGCCGATGCCAGGAGGACTCCGGGCCACTCGGTGACCCTGAAGACATCTGCCGCCCGCTAACACATGTGGTTGGACATGATACAAGCTCACAGATGGGAGAGGGAAATCCCAGGAGGCCACATGCACAGTTTCGCACTCGGAGGAACGGATCTGGGAACAGCTGACAAAACGTTTCCTCTAGATCTCGACAATCAAGGCAGAAAAGCGTTGGACATATTGTCGTTAATCTCTGTATTTCATTCAGTTGGCTCACATTAAGATAGTGTTTATGGCGTCCAAAACTTACATTTTAAGATTATTAACAGCTTTCTTCATTTGTTATTATTTATTGGTGGTTTTTGGATTCTTACCGTCGGGTCCTTTCCTGCCATTTGGCATTCTTCTATCTTGCTTGTAGACGCAGGCCAGAACACCTGGTGGGATAAACAGCACAGCATTTGAATTGGAAGTGCGCACTGGGATGCATCAACAGATTGAAAGACATGTGTATATGCCAACATTAAATGTTATCGTGTTATGTTTACACAACGGAAATCAGAGGGAACATTTGCGAAAAATGAACCAAATAAATGTCAAAGTTACAGTTTTGATAGGATGTCAGTGATGGTAGCCAGCTACTGTCGGTAGAAAATGTGTGAGTTTTTAAACCCGGGAGAGGTGCTTGGAGGTCTGACTCAATGAATATAACAAGCAATTTACTTAGAAAAAATGGATGTGGTGCAGCACTCCCTGGGGGAACCTAAATGCTTTCCCATCTGTTTATGCACTTCATGCCTGTCAATTACACTGACGATAACTCCCTCACTGCATACAGAATCAGTTATCAGAGCATTTTTATGTCTCTTTTGAATAACCCTAAATGGCTCTGATCGTGGCAAATGTATGGTAATTTGCACAGATGAGAATAATACCAGGGCTGCAGTTTTTTTGATGTGCCTGACATGCTGTGAAATCTCCTTTGTTTTTGGCGAGAGAAAGGAGATGCCAGAATTGTATGAAATAATGTTAATGATTGACTTTAATAACAAGCTGACCTTGAGTGTGCCATGCGTGATGTTGTTAATGTCCATGGAGAGGACATTGTCTTTGCAGCCCACATACATCCGGTCCTGGTCCTCGTCCATCTGCAGGATTCTGTAGTCCATGGCCTTTTCTGAAATGCTGTAGTGCTCAAAGGACTGGGAGGCCTGCAGGTCTGAGGGACACACAGAGAAGAAAAAGGCTTAGTAAAACAATAAACGTGCTTTCACACCGGGATTTAAGAAAAAATCTCCTATTAAATTCAACTCAAGAGAAGCTGCTACATATAAAGCCTGTGTATATCTCTGTGTGATCAAAACAATATCTCTTAATTAGGTCTCAGTGCATGAGCCCACAGATCCTAAAAGAAAAGTAGATGATATTAACTTTTTTTATGAATTTTGATGTTGCTCTTTAAACATGGCTCCAAGCTGCAATGTCATTGTTCCGTGTCATAACAATCGTTTGCATTGGATTCCTGGTCAGATTTGTAGTCTTTTTGTAATTGTTTCCTAAGTTTGAAGTGTATCTGTAGTTTTTAGCTCTTAAGATTGTTATTGATTTCAATTGCAATTTTCCTAAATGCGACGATTGGAGATTACCAGTGACAGGTAATATCATAGTCATCGTTTTTAAACGCCTAGTTAATGTACTGCAGTGAATTAAAACAAAAGTTGGTAAAGCTTAGGAAGATATAGAGGTTTGGGTTCGTAATTGAGTTTGTTATATTGCTATATTTTATTACGGTGTCCTTAAAGATTTTTTGTTTTATATTAGATTTCTTGTTATATATTTTATGTCTGCACCATGACATCAAGTCAAATTCCTCGTATGTGTGAACCTACCTGGCAATAAACCTGTTTCTGATTCTGATTACGCATGTGGCATAAAGTAAAGAAGGGAAAAATAAGTAAATGTTCACCCTTCCTCACTCTTTACACTATGTTAACTGACTTCCTCACACAACCATGGTTTGTTAAACGCTACTTGCGCGGACAACCTATACGACCGCTTTAGTCAAAGAGAAGCTGTGACTACAAAGTACTTGATCAGGCAAGAAATACAGTATGTACTTTATGAAAAAGTCTTCTACTCATTAGAAGCGCATATTGTTCACTCACCAAGTAAACATTCTCAGACAGTTATTTTCAGCCTATTTGCTCCAGAGATAGAGAACTCTCAACCATACCATCAAAGGCCTTCACTGTCGAAGCCAAACTCATGCATATTTATCACTTCTTCAATCTGTGCTGAGAGCAGTGGGTGTGGGGGGCAATGTAGATGTACAGCCTCCATTTCCTCCCCTCCAATGACCGTCTCTCAGCTCTCTTTGTGTTGCCTCCTCTAATCAACAAACAGGTTGCCTGTGCTTTGTTTCTATGCCTCAGGCGAAAGTCATATTTTCATCATTGTGAGACATACGCTTTTGAGGCTGGGGTCTTTTATCTTGAAGGAAAGTGGCACCCCTTACTCTGATCACAGGCTGTTGTTTGGGGCGTTCGCCTCGTAAAGACTGAAGTGTTTAACTTCAAATAAAGACAGTTAACCACTTCAGTCACAGCACAGGAGAGTTTCCCACGATACTTCACTCTATACAACCCATGCTTACCTATTGCTTCATATGGTTAATGTCTTGAAGTGAGCGCTGGGTATTGTATCATCTCAGGCAAAAGCATCATGTGGTGCATAATGAACACATAACTGACTTGCCCGAAAATACAATTAAAAAGGTGAAAGCGTCCATGTTTTTTTAACAAAGAGAAATGTCTTTAATGAGAGATCGAATCAGCCTTATGCTTCGAAGCTGAGGAGAGATAGCATCGCAGATAACATCGCATTGTTTTCCTAGAAAACTGAAAAGGTTTAATATGTTACACGGCTTGCTCTGACAGAGTGAGAGCCACCAAGGGCGAAAGACTCAGCTAATTAGAAACATGCAGGGCTTCAGATTCATTTCAGACATCTTCACATAACAAGTCTTTGGAGGGTATTCAGAAAAACCTTTAGGACCACACTACTGTACCTTTTTTTTTTACACGTGGCAGTAAACCATAATTTAAACACTCTTATAGCTGATTTTTCTGCAGCTTAAAGATTACAGCTGTCACTAAACATACAGCTGTGTATAGAGTATGGTCTGAGCAGGAGTTTTACAATCCTAGCCTACAGCATATTGCCACAGTGGTTGAGTTAAAGCCTCATTGGGCAGAGAGAAGCTAAAAAACCACAGCTTTTTTAAATATTTGGGGTGAAGAAAAATGCAAGAGGTGAAAGAAGAGGTATTTGAAAAGAAGCATTCTTTCTACGAAAAACTAAATGCAAAAGCAGCTATACCAAGTTTTGTGGTTAATTTAGACAAACCAAGCCTTAATTGCTATAGTTGGATTATTGGGTACAAATGCTAACCTTTAAAAAAAACATAGTCATATAAAGTTCGAGTTTAATGGCTATTGGTTAGTTATTGAATATGGCTGACATGTAGGTAATTTGACCTTTTGAATTACTTTTTTTTTCCTGAATTCACTCACGACTGTTTAACTATCTAACAGCTTAGCCAACATTGACTCAGCTGGAAAATGTTTTTATAATTTTGTATAATTTTTAACAGCTATGCATTTATCCTCATTACCCACAAAAAAGTGAATTTACACTTTTTTGGGGGAATGCCAGTCTGTTCTTTGAAAGCTAGTTTAGCTGTGTGGCTAATTTAGCGAGTTAAGATTTTGCATTTGAATCAATGTTTTTCAAGGTCAATCATATGCTCAATTGTTCATTACAACTATTACAACTACTCAATTGACACATTTACTAAATAATATAAAAGAGAAAAAGCATTAACCCTACTGTTAAATGAGCCTAGCTATTGGACATTATGGTACACTCCCATCTTTACAGCTCTACTTCTGACAACATCCCTCCAGAAAATTCCACAAGGAGAACTAATTGTTCAGAGGGGTGTGGAATAACTGTTTAATGTTTTGGTGAACTTTGTATTGTTTTTTCTCAGTGGGGAGAAATAGGACACTTTGATTTTTTCCTGAAGGGTGAAGGGCTAGTTAAGTTCGGTGCAGTGATGGGACACAGCAGGAGGGTGTCACATGGGTCTAGCTCATTCTCTGAGAGACAAAATGAAACCCTCTGGGGCCACATACCGTTGGATCCAGTATCTCCTCAGTGCTCTGCTTTCAATCTCGTACAAACACATGAGTCATGCCTGCCTGCACTGCTGCAGCATTGTAAACCAACATCACAAGTTCACATTGCCAGATGGTGCACCTGCTCCTTCAGGGAGAGGCATGTGCTGCTCTGAACTATTGTCAAGGTTTTTCAGAGTTATTTAATATAAACACTGGGACAATCTGTTTACAGAATCAATGCCAGCTCATAACCTCCCTATGAAGCCTTTGTAGACAGACTGATTAGCGTTTGGTCCAAATTCATTCCATCATATTTTAGGCACCACAATCTCACAGTGACACATCAGATGTCGGGACAACATATTAAAACAAAAGTTGGAGCACACTTGATTTTGTTTCAGTTATGAATAAATCCTCTGAACCACATGTGGTTAGTTAGTCTTGAGTTTATATGCATTCCTTGTTGTTGACATCACACAACTTCCCGAGAAGGAAGAGTGTCAAAAGTGTTTGTGGACGTCATAACTGAGGAAAAACAGCTTGTTGTGGACAGTGTTGTTTTGATGATGCATATTTATGTGGATACTAAAACAACCAAACAATAACAAGAGACCTGGGGCCTATACTACGAAGCTGGTTCAACCTAACCTGGATATGTTTGAGTTAGCCGGTTGGCCTAATCCAAAACATACACGCTCTCGCTAAACTGTCCTACGACGCTGGTTATCAAGTGGATCGCTCAAGCCAGCCGTTTCCTATCTAGTTAGGTGCGCGTTCACATGAAAGGGGTGGTATCTGGAGCATTCGACCAATCACAAACATGGACAAGCGTACTGACAGCGCAGCGTCATACTTCCTGAATGAAAAGTGAACTTTAATACTAGTCAAAAATGAAGAAGTTAAACTTTAAACATCCATGTCTTAAACACTTTATCCAGGATAAAAGCCACATAGCTGCACCTGCAAGGTGAATACAGCTGGTAAAAGAAAAAGTGTTTGAATGCGTACATTAATAGGTTTATGATATCACTGCCCCGTCTAAGACACGATCTGACTTTAATTAGGCCTACATTTGACTCGAGTGTTTCGTCAACTTAATGTGTTGCTTAAAATAATACTTCTGCATACAGTATGTGACACTGAGTGTTGCACGGCCAGATACGGCTCAGCTGACTCAGATAAGAAAATATATGATACATTATGAAGTGATATTACATTACATTACATTGCATTTAGCTGACGCTTTTATCCAAAGCGACTTACAATAAGTACATTCGACCAGGAAGACACAACCTTGAAGAAAACAGAATCATATAAGTACATCAGGTTTCATAGAGCCAAACATTTCAAGTGCTACTCAACTGGCTTTAGATAAGCCAGTCCTGATATGCCGCGGACTGTAGGCTACTTAATGTTACTCTGATCCGGTTACTTATGTTGTGGCAGATATTTAAGTAAGCTTTCTTAACGCTAATGTTATAATAGTTAGATTGCTCTGAAGATGGGAGGTGATATTCTATTCATGTTCACGTTCACACAGTCGGTGATTTTTGCCGGCCGTCTTTCCTGCGACTGCAGTTTTTCTGTATTTCCTTTCTCCTGTAATATGACTTGATCGCTTTAAACTCCGCACACTGAGCTCTGATTGGTCAGCAGGCAGTGCTTTCACTGAGTTGAGCTCTTAGCCTGCAACCTAACCTGGTCCCGACCAGGTTAGCCGCTAAGCATAAGTTACCATGGAGATCTAGCCTGCTAAAAAGAGAACCAGCTTCGTAGAACCGGAAAGCCGGAGTTTTCCCTGAATTTAGCCGGCTAAGCGAAAATCCTGCTTCGTAGTATAGCCCCCTGTTCTGCATTTAAGGGGTCTGTTTTAGGGATGATATTTTGTGCATAGCAAACAGAGGTATTGGCAAAAGCTGAGGAAAGAAATCTCCTATTTTGTGTTGTTTTTCTTATAGCTGTCCGCTTGCATTGCAGCTGGAGGAGAAAGAAAGAAACCAGAAAAAAAAGAGGATTTGGGCTTTGACAGTTGGTGGGTTTTCTATTATGCAGGTGGGGGCAGGTGGGCCAACACCTCCCGTACCTCACAGCAGTCCCCAGTGTCCTGCCTTTGAGCTTTGACCCATGGTGCCGCATTGGTTCAAATGGCAGACCGATGGCGATACAATCCACCCTAATCCATGAGATGGACAGTGGGTTAGTGAAAAGGGCAAGGGTGGGGGGGAGAAAATGAGAGAGAGAGACTTGAGTAGAGAGAGAGAGCAGAGGAGAAGAGCAGAAGAGAGGAAGGCGAGTAGATGAGAGAGAAAGAGCGTGATGAGAGATATAGATCGAGAGAGAGAGAGAGAGAGGAGAGAGGCAAGAGAGAGAGAGAGCGTCGAGAGCGAGAGAGAGAGAGCGGAGAGAGACACGTAGAGCGAGAGAGAGAGTAGAGAAGCGAGAGAGAGAGCGAGACGGAGAAGGAGAGGAGCGCGACAGACGAGGTGGAGAGACGTGAGATAGCTGAGAGAGAGCCGAGAGAGATAACGAGATCATAGTCCGAGGAGAGAGAGCTATATAGAGATACGATAGAGATCTTATAGGATCTCTGTCTCTACGCTATCTCTATCTCTATCTATGTCTCTCTATCTCGCTATACTCTCTCTCATCTCTCTCTCTTCGATCCGCTAGTCTATTCCTACTCTATCTGCTTAATCTCTCTCCTCTCTCTCTCTCTCTCTCTCTCTCTCTCCTCTCTCTCTCTCTCTCCTCTCGTTTTGTGTGGTCAACGCGGAAGCAGCAGCGACAGCCGTCATTCAATATTAAACAGCAGGTTGCTTTCTTTGCTGCGGAGCAGATCCTATAAGCCCTTGAGGTCTCAAATCCCAATCCAAGAAAACCCGTTGACATCATCAGGGTTATTTTCTCAAATATTAGAGAGCTGTTCTTCAAGCATACAGATGACCTTTTTGTGTAAAAGTGGTGTATGCCTCTTAGGATAACGCAAAAAAGCTATAGCATCCCCTGTTTTCAACCTGCTGATTCCCTTTTTGTTTGATAGCACCATTGTTAATTAAGTATCTAAGATAACGTTGAAACAACGTAAGTCGACTACCCATTCTGGTGCTATCAAGTGTATTACATGGCCTCAGCAGATGGAGTTTGACCAATTTTTTTGTCGATTGGCTTAGAAATGTGATTAGATCATGAATATTGTTTGGTTTTGAACTAATGGTTGGACGAAAACCAATACATTGGCAATTTTTCTGTTATTTTTGACATTTAATAGACTAAAATAATCAAGTGAATAATGATTGATGACATCAGGTTACAGTCAATTCTGCAGAGAAGTTGTGACAGGCAGTCTGATGAATGCATATTCACCTTTAAACACGCTCTTTGGTACATAAAAACAAGACAAGCTATGTGATGTCACTACAGGCCTTAAATAAAATATATCCAAAGAAACAAGCAGTGATTCCTGAGGGGGGTAATTAAGCCTTCTGTAAAATGTAGAGGGAAATCGATTGTTCACACACACAGGCTCCATGATAATAACCCAGAGAGGCTACAAGCCACAGAGACTCAAATTTGAACAAAACAGAACATGCTCTTTTATGTAACTGTGGTGAACTGAAGAAATATAATTAAAATGTGGTCAAAGTACAGAGGAGATTGCAGTCCTCGATTTGCTGAATCTCTGCTTTTTCCTGTTGTGAGTATACATGTATACCCAGGAGAAGAAAGGCAAAAACCACAAAGAAGCTTCACTCAGGTTTTCAACCCTTAAGACTTTCTGACAGACTTGGTTATATGATCATACAAACCATTTTGCAGGCTGAGTTTTTCAGCAATGACTCCAGTAGTAAACAACGCTTCCATGGTTCTGGTTTGGGGTGTCCATACAAGGAGTGGTTTGTTGTAACACAGTCTCGTAATAATTATGGATTCACTGTCGGTGGAAAGTATGTGGGATCTTTATGAGAGAGGCAACTGTAGTGTTGGACCGCCCATGACTGAGCTGGTGTCACTTTAAGCAATTTTTCCAATTTGATGGGACAAGAGGCAGAAGAACACTTAAGGAAAAACAGTGTGTCCTCGTGGTACATTTTCTAGGAAAAAGTTGTGGTACAATAGTGGTAAAGACTGAAAAACGGTATTATAAGAATCACCTCATGAAATCAGAACAATACTGCATTGTTCTGATTTGTCAAACATTAGCTTAGCCCTGGTGAAGCAGGGATGAGCAGCTTTCAACAAATTGACTTGAGTGTTGGGTTTGTTGATTAACACCAGTTCTTGAACGCAAGCCAAAAGGTCCCTGGAGCTAATTAACACTTCAGGATTGGACAGCGGGCCAATTACAAACCAACCTTGGTGTCTCCCATGCAAATTCAGCCCTCATCAATTGGCTTTGTACCTGAAAGGCCAGCATGAATAAATTAACTCCATGTTAATGAGACTTGCCTTCTATTGAGTTCAAGGAGAACCTGTTCTGTGGTCGTCAGGGGCAGCCAGTGGGAGGACACCAATCACCCGTCTTGATAAATATTGAAGAAGGGGCTTATACCGCCCCCTTGCAATTCATCGCTCCTCACAAGATGGAGTGGGCTTCATCACGGAGGCCTGACTTTCAACCTGGTGCCAAATACCATTTCTCTTTGTCAGGACAATGCCTTAGAACTCTTCTGGTTCAGTTCTGGATGGCTGCACTCACCTAACACAGTGCTAGCCTACTAACACATACTGCGCCAGTAAAATACTTTATCCTGGCAACTGACAGGACCCTCTAGAGATAAGTAATGGCTGTTGCTGCGGCCATCCATTCTCTTTGGGGACCAGCTTGACGGTATACAGTAATGACTGGTGGCGTTTACATATAGCAGCAGGGAAGTTAAGGTGTCGTTCCAGTTCGTAGAGACCACCCAGGAGGTCTGGCTGACAGAGTCGTCCGATTGTCTGCCCAAGAGACATACTCAACATTCTCAGGCACGCTGTACTCGGCAGTCAAAATGCAAACAGCATGCACAAACGTACTGTACTGCAACTACTTGACATGGACAGAAGCCAGAGTTGGCTATATATCTACCGTGTCTCATTCATTTGACGATTGTTGTCTGTTGCCAATCATCTATATCCAGACGTTTCTAATGGGAATCATATGGCTGAATTGGATACGGCCTTCTCTCACTTTAGCTTCTCAAAACAGACGCCACATCTAAATATGACATGTGAACGCAGAGTGTATTTTCTCCCTTGGCTAAGTGTGTGTGTGTGTGTTAGTGCGGCGTGATGTTATCTAGCACCAATGTCAACTGCTGGTTTCATTGCCTGGCTGACCTGCTAAGGTATTGGCTAATATTCCCTGCAAGAGCCCAAACTTGAGATGACAACTTGTCCATCATGGTGCTCGCCTGCCAGCTAGTTTGCGTTCCCTATGCTCCAATTAGCACCTGGCCTCCACTTCACATGTCACCGACGACCGCTCCTGCACAGAACCAGCCCGTACCATGAGCCTCTTAGCCGTGACCTTTCACCTGCCTACACAGGAACCTCTAGTCATCTCCAGGAGACAGTAAATCTCTCTGACTTTACTGTTGAGAGGCAGCAGAGACTCTCAGAGCGAGGGGACGCCTGCAGGAGATACGGGTCAAAGGATTCTCAGATTTGATGTTTTTATTAGTCATGGAGGACAACCAAAGGAAAAAGATCAACCTGTTGGGACTCCTCTCTGCCATCTTCGAGGCTGGGGGTGCCTTAGGTTAAAAAAGCTATATTTCCAAAGTGACATGATATGGATGAGGGGGTTGTTTTTGTTTTGTAGAGTTGGGGGAAAGCAAAGATTTACTGTAAAGGTAACAAAGGCAAATTCACCTGTTTCTTCTGCAGTTGGCTGTAGACTCCAGAAAGATTGTTTAAACACTTGTTCATCCAGGTGCTTAAAAAACAAATCCATTCAAGTCATACAATATTTCAATAATGGAATAAAGAATCCGTTTTCAGCCTTAATCCAGAAATAACACATGCCTTTTTTTCTTCCCCTGAAAGCACAATTGATAGAAAAGCTATAATATTAAAGTATTTAACCAATTCAAAAGCCACATTTTCCGAAATACACTACACACAAAGGAAGGAGTATAAAGAATCTTGCATACATAGTTTCACAACAATAGGTCGTTGATTAGCGATAATGCCAACGTACGAACCAAGGATTCTCTAGTTGACCTTGGCTATCCTTGAAGAGACACTGTCTTTGTTTGAATTGATGGTCATTGATTACCTTTCAAAGTGTTGGGAGGTGGAATAATAAAACATTCAACAGGGCTAGCAAGGTCAGACACAGGAATGGCTAAACAGAGAGAGCTGGGCAGAGAAAGACAGGCTGACAGAGGAGCTGTCAAACATCTCACCCGCTGACAGCCCAAAGGCGGCGCAAGCTGGAGCTCCTGCAGGAACTGTCCATGCTGCAAGTCAAGCAATTAGATGGACGTGAGTCTGGGGGACATGCATACACACACTAAGAAATAGCTCTCTTCATGCCATGAATACACCAGTGTTTAGGTTCAGAGAACACACACGCAGGCATTGCTAACCTATAGCTATTTGTATCATGTCTCTATGCCCTTGCCGACAGATTTGACAGGCCTATGCTTAGCCCTGCCAGGAATTCCCTATAATCACAGAGCATCACTGATTTTACTTCACAGTCATTATTATGTTCACCACAGGAAAAGGGGAGATGCTAATGATGAGGTCTAATGTAGAGCAGGCACAGGTTGCTGTCCTACGTTAGCGAATATTAACCTTACGGCACACACATGGACATCCTGGCCTGCTTCTGGCTACTTGTCAGCAATGGTCTTTGACATTTCAGCATTTTTTACCCCAAAACAACACCCAAAGAGGTTAGACACCCTCGTCTGGTGTGTGCTTCTAAAATATTCTAAATCTATATGCCTCGATTCGTTCCATAACCTGCCATATTAACAAACAATCCTAATATTCAATCATTATTTCTCCCATTTGTCCCGGACATTAACATTTTCACGGACAGTTTCACCTAACCGAGACATTGTTATGGGCATCAAATTATTTTTCCTTCCACTCATATTGGATTGTAAGAGATTACCTTACAAAATACTAATGGAATATCAGCTAAGACTACCAAAGCAGACCTTTCTAAATTATTCAGAAAGTGCTGTTGATCAGATTGATAAAAGCCTGAAAATAGCATGTTTTACAAGTAGGCTATTTGAGCAATATATCTTGTAGATTTCCTAGAATGTAGCTGTTCTAGGAACACACAGCCCATAGTTTTCACAGTGATTCAGCAGAACGTGAAGCCACTAAAATCCAATAAAGTCTAAGGAATGCACATCCAGGCACTGACCACGGACAAATATACACTTTATTTCCAACAAAGCGACACACATACGCATTTGCAAACCCTCACCACGAAGTAAACACCCTTAACAGATATCCACCTACAATGTATGAGCTGTATCATTGCTGTATGAATAATGGGGGGTGAGTTGAGGCAGTACTGAGGCATGAGAGAATAAGGAGTAATCTGGTGAGGCGGAGGGATCCGGTGTATTTGCTCCCTGATGCCTGCTTCCTGATCTCCACGCCTGGTTCTGTTTAAGCTGTGAGTCAAGCCCATGTGGCTCATACGAGTATGACAGAGCGCTCATCAAACAGACTTTATCTTAATCAATATCTCCGATTTCTTAGCCAAACACGTGTGTGCAAAGTCGACATTATCCATGCGAAAGCATGTGCAGGCTAGCTCACTTTCAAATAAACATCTTTCACAATTTGGTTACATACTGTACTGTATTTAATATTGAATATTGGAGGTTTGCCATAACAGGGTGAGACCGCTGATGAGGTTAAATGATCCTGATCATAAACACGGACCACTGCTCCAACTGCCAACTGAAGGGATAAATGAGGCTGAATGTTTGATCCCATCATTACTGGAATGGCATTTTTGGCAAGAGCAAGGCCAACCTCCTTTACAGTAGCAGAATCAAAAAGCAAAATATAAAACGTGTTGGGTTTCAAACAAAACTCTTCCTCCAGTTTATAGCAAATGTACTTAATGTGAGTAAATGAATGATAACAGCTGATATTTTAAAGATTGTTTTCTAAAGATTTAGACTCTCTGTTGCAGACATTAATCAGAAGGTTGTTACATTTCTTTGCATGCTTGCACGTCACCTCTTTCATATCATTGTTTGCTTTTCTGCCTTATTGCAACAGCAAGGCTCAATTAACATGAAAGAATAGATATAGAAAGCGAGGTAGAGGAGTAATTACTGTATCTTTAATCATGCTGGGTATCCCTAAATAGATTTGCTATATGAAGGGGTCTTGTGTGTATTATCCGAGGGATGAAGAGAACTACTTGAGGGTTCATTATTTGGGGTAGCTGCATTTTTATACAGTTTATTATGCGGTTTAAATTGTGGTCTGGCGGAGTTTGCCTGAGGAACACAAGAGTAAGCAGAGTGAGCGAGAGAGGAATGTCAAAGACAGCAACTTCTCTGCAGGACGCGAGTTTACGCCGGGAGTCCTGTGAACCTGCCTTACCCCTGGATTGGATTTCAGCAGTGACACAGGGAGAAAAGGGGGGAGGATATTCCAGAGACCAGATCTTGGACAACCCGAACGTCTCACTTACGGGTTTACTTTCTGGACTAAGTTTGTTCCAGCTTTTAATAATAAACAGGTCTTTACATTTGGGAGAAGAAAAATCTAGAAAACAAGAATAACCTTTTGGCCAACCAGCAGGTGCCAAAACACCTGCGCCTTCTCCCTTCCGAGACACCGCTCTTCCAGTCTTCTTTGATGACTCTTCCATCTTTATGGCTGCTTTGGATGGAGCCCCTACTCCCCACATTCTCTAAATGTGAGGTGTTTATAGGAGAAATGAGCCTCCACCTTGGGCCCTAAAGTCTTCCTACATCTGGTTCTCACCCCCTTCGAACTTTCCCCTGCTGCCAAGATGGAGTTATGAGCCTCATCTTCCTTAGCTCAAAATTATTTCTCACTTAAAAACAAAGGTGAATCTACTCGAGGCAGGTCTGGTGTTTTAAGCTCAGGTGCTAAATCAAAGCTGGAATGTAAATTCACACCTAAAGTTGGCCGTTTAGCCAACATACAACCTCCTCTTTCCTCATAAATTCACCTGGATGTATCCCAATTGCATAGCGAAACACACGTTTTCTCCTCATACAGATAAACACTCATTAAGAATAAAGTCCAGAGCCTCTTTAAAGAATAAGTGCACTGCGAACTCTCCATTTATGGTGCTCCCTGCGGCAAATACAACTACAGTGACTAATACAAATCGCTGAGAGGGAATCGAGCGATGCAGGATTATAGAGATTGGCTCATTTTCAGCAAATACACCTCTGACCTTTTAAGCTGGCTATTTGAAAACACTGGAGGAGTGTGGAGTGAGTGAATGTGCCTTGAGTGGGCAAAACCAGAATGTGATGGTGAGGTTTACCCCCCGTTTTCTATAAGGGCTGGTTCTGAAACAATAATCAGAGACAGCTCAAAAGGAAAGAAAGACACATATAAGAATGAAAGTGAAAGATGTAATATAAAGAATGAGACCACATTTGGGAAAATACGTGGCACAAGTAAGGCAAATTTAGTCTGAGACAAAAGAAAAGAAAAACACATCTGTTCTAGCTTCACACTTTAATGCTTTATTAACCGTGCAGAAACCTTGCTGACGGACAGCCTCAGCTGCTCTGTGCAGCCTAATCCGCAGCGAGAGGTAGTGAAAGGTGATCAAACGTCTCCTTCAGCCCCTGCACACTATCCAGCCACAGTGAAAAGGTTAGTGCACCTCTCATAGCTCGGGGGCATGAGTGATTGGTCAGCTCATCCACACTGACTCACTCACGCAAGCATGAACACACACAAACTAAACCTGTCTACCTCTACAATGCACTCTGATTTCAAGGGAGCATCAATAATTCATAAAATAATCTATGTCAAAGAAATTAAATAAAACAAGAGATGCAATTCCAGGGGCAGCAATGCCCACAGGCCTGCAGTGTGATTAAAGTTTAACTACGAACAGAATCATGCTGTGTCTGACAAGCAGTGCCATCTCCTGCAGAACTGACACAAAGCGGGACAATAGATGGACAAGGATTGACCAGTATTGGAGCTTCAAGGCTCTGTGATTGAAACAATATCAAAGATTAAATCTGATCTAAAGCAGCAGTTGCATAAGATCTGCAGAGTCTAGGTAAACCATACACTACAGCCCCAAGCTAGCCTTGATTGTCAAACATTTGTTTAGCATTAGCGCACTGAACACATGGCCACAGTGTAAAGTCATTACATCTGTAGAAAAAAACCACAACAAGTTGATTTACATTCATGCTTGTTACCTTCAAAGGAGAGGAAGACTCTTGGCAGCGGCTGGGGGAGGCTGGAGATCCCCGTGGAGAGGAGGGAGAGAGCCAGGAGCGCCATAGCTAACACCAGAGGTGGCCTGGCCAACCCCTCCGGCCTGCTCATGACTGCACCGCTCAGGAACCCAACCAGTTACCACCTCCTGTTGGCTTGAGAGAGAGAACAACATATTTTTAGTTGTCTTATTTTTGAGAATCTGAAATATGACCACTGAAACATAATCCTTATTATCTTTAACTTTTGTGCCTTTGGCTCTACTGCATCTTATCTATCAATGCTAAAGCTAACTTAGTGTATTTGTATTTCAAACAATTGCCTATTAACACATCAGGCCGATGCAACTGAACACTAGCATTCATTTGTGAATCTTCTACTATTTTCCTGATTGAATTATCAGCTAAATTCACCACCATGCTCACCAGCTAGCTACTAACTAGCGTAACAGGCTAACCCCGCTAGAACTACAAATAGAACTGAGAAACAGGAGATCATTTGTGTGTAGGCTACTCATTTTTAGGAGCATTGTCTAACTTTGCTAATAACAAACTGGACAAGTGAAGTATTAAATGCATGCTAAAAGTTTATATTAATATTAACATTTATCAGGATTTGGAAAAAGTTGGATCGGTGCCATCCAATGGTTGCATTTCAAAAGTGTTTAAAAGTTGCTAAATTACTTTTAATAGTTATAGAACTCCATTTTTACTTTGGTAGCCTTAATTTTACACAAGGAATTATAAACTCTTTAAATTAATTACAAATATTCTATTACCGAATACAATTTTCACAGCTTTCATCTTGTGTTGTCTGATCTAAAAAGGGACCAATCAATGCTTGACTGGATGCAGTAGGCTAGTTTTCAAAATAACACAAATAATATTTACAGTTAAATGATCAGTCTTATAGGTCTACAAATGTAAGTGCAGTACAAACTACACTATGAAGACATGGATGATAGCACAACATGTCAGCTAAATACCATCACTTACTATATCCTTGCAGATGTATGTCTCTTAAATATGGATGAGTTAAATCTGCACCAAAGAGCAACAGGAGAAACGCTCTCCTTAGCCTTTTCCATAACAGGACAAGAGCAGCTGAATTATAGATAGAAGCAGGCACTGTACTGCCTGCGGGACACTAACTCCTGTAATGCAAAACTCCACTGTTACAAAAAGAATTGGCCGTTTTAACCACCTAACGCACTACCTGTGTGCAAAAAACCCGCAATGCACTGGATAAAGAGAAATGTCCATTTCACATGTACAAAGTAAACACAAGAGAGGCAGATTCCTGCTCTCATTGCTTATAGATGCACAATGAAAAATTGATGTCCAGCAGATAGAAAAGCTGCATCATTGCTATGCACATTTCCGTTTGGGGTGTAGTGTACAAATAGGCTGAGATATGGGTGTGTGAGGTGGAGTGAAGCGTGACTGATGTGTAGCCGAGGTGGAATTCTTCAGTTCAGGTGCAGAAGGATAACAGATGGGAAGCTGCAGAGGAATGAGAGCACTTTGGCTGCAGAGAAGAGAAATAAAACAGCATGGGGCTTATTCAGACAGCCCAGACCGCTCAACTGCAGCTCCTCTGCTGCGGCAGCTTCCACACACACCCTCCCCCAGAGCCTGCGTCAGCTTGGGTGTCTCCCAACAACTTTAGCCTCAGGGCGGATGGCTCTCTGACCCCGTGCCGGGGCTCGACCCTTGTCCTGCTCTGGCTTCTGTCACCATTTTTTAAAAGGGATTAGTTCATTTAAGCCATTTGAGATAAGTAAAAGTCAAGCCTCAATAAGTGATAATAAGCTTATAAAGTCAACATGGAAATTACATTTTCCTTTTAAAGCTGTGGCAAAATTCTTTGAATGTATAATTTAATTTTCAAAGTTTGTAGCCATACAAGACCCTCAGGACTCAGTATTAACCAGCTCTTGCAGCAGGCAAGTCTCAAGTATTCTTTTTTGTGATTTAATTCAAAAGTTTGAAGTCAACACCTTTGTGAATAGGGAGCAATAACACAAATTATTTGACTGCAAATGTCTGAGGATTATCTAAAGCTATGGGGACCTTAGTTTTAGGAAAGAATGGCGTGTGATCCACAAACAAAATGATTTGTTTTATTAAGGTCGGGGCAGAAATGTCAGCCAACAGTGTGCCAAAACCTAGAAGCAGGATAAATAGCCCAGTTTCCTAGAAATGATGCACATATTTATTATTCTGCACATGTGTGGCACATCTGACTTTCTTGCAGGAGACCAATTAACAAAAGCCTTTTTATTAGTCCACATTGTTTTCCCTACCATAAACCTAGTATTTTTATCATTTCAATCATAAAACCATAGTTTAATGTCATAACCATGACTTACTATATAGTCCCTTAATCTGTTTGCATGTTATTGATTAAAACGAGAATAAAACAAAACAACAATTGACATAGAAATACAGAATTGTTGAGTGCTGAGATTCTTGTGTGGTGTTAGGGTTGAGTTACTACCAAACTTTTTCTTGTTATAATGAATCGGCCCACTGCTTCCCCTCTCTGCGTTCTCAGAGAGATGGGCGATCTCTGGGTGAGAGGTCTGGCGTGAAAACCTCTCACAGCTGCTAAACTCATCGTCAGGGGAGTAGTCTCCTTCTGAGTGTCCTGTGACATCCCAACAGCTCAGGTTTAGTCACTTCCTTTGCTTCTACCTTTGATGCTCCCCACTGATATGAATGAGCTCACTACCAGCCTCCCTGGAACTTGTAAAGCACCATGACGCTCGCCTAGATGGGTCTCCCAATAAAAAGTGCATTAGTGTTTGTTGCCATGAACAAAAATAATAAATACTTCAATTAATTATGTCGAGCTCTTCAAATTCGAGAGACTCCAGTGGAGTGTCTGCCAGGAATCTCTGCGACGGCAATTACATGTCTCCACAAAAGGAGGTCAGCCTCAGTGAGTGGAGTTATATTTCCAGTGGGATGTAATGATAATTGAGTTTATTGTGCGTTCCTTGGCTGACAGCCTAATGAATTTTCCATCACAGTATTTCAGAGACACTGCTCAAAAACTAATATTGATGGAAGTAGAAAACTGCGTAGCTGAACAAGCAAATACTACTTGTTTCTTTCCAAACTGGGTCTGTGATTGTTTGGCTTCCATCTGGTCCTGGTAATATTTTAAACACATGAACAGTATTTAACCAAAAGAAGATGAGTCAGAGAGTCCTTCCATCTGGATTTACATTTGAGATGATGTAGTATCTTGATCTGGGAAGAATTTAAAATGGTAAACAACTTGCAAGTTACCCCGTGTGTCCCGGCTCTAACAGGACAGTGTGTGTTCCTACACACCCTGTCACTCAGTTGTCAGTGGCTCTGTTACAAACACATGCTCCTTAACACACACGACAAGCAGACGCCGCTCTGAACAGCAAAATGTGTGTATTTCAAGTATTAAAACTTCAGGAGTACTAGTTTAATGACATGTGAAAGCAGCATTCAGACACTTTGATTCAGGACAACCCTGTTCACACATTTAGGTAGAAGAGAATGGTTCATTAAAAAGCTTATTAATTAATCATTTAAGCTTTTGGTTGAATAAAGTTATAAAAAAATACTAACATCACAATATAAAACAGTTTTTTAAATGTTTAATTAGCTTCACGGTAATACAGAAACTGCTACAAAGTCATGACTCATATTTTGGAAATGCATACTGTATCAAAAATAGACAGTACACCCAAGACATGTGGGTTACACACAGCATGCCAACGTAATCTGAAGCAGCAACTTTATTTGTAAAATGAAAAGGGAAATTAGATTGTAGAGTCAGTTTACGTTTAGCTTTTCTCACTGGTGGAACTCTGCACCTGTTATTCTGCTGCCCACCACCTCCACTCTGCATCCGCTGTGAGATCTGCTCCACTACAATGTGGTGCAGTACAGCAGGTAGACCCTCTACCTACAGACACAGGATCCAGATTAGTCCCTGGTCCATGAACTCACCTTTTAGGAGCTTCCTCCAGTGCTGGTCCCACTTGGAAAAGCCAGGTACTCAACCAGGTTTTGTTATCCCGCTTAAACCACCTTGTTTCCAGTTTCCAGCAGTGACACCAAAGAGGAAAAATGCTGCTATTCCATCCAAGTGCTCACAGAGCAGGCTTGACTGAAAGAGCACAGGAGAGAAGAGGAGAGAGGGAGGAGAGCGAAAAGACAGAGAGGGCTGGTGTCCTATTACACACTCTCCACTGAAGTCCCCCTCCCCCTTCCCCTCCTCCTCCTCACCCCTCCCTTCTACAGTCTTTCCCCTTACTTACCTCTGTTAACTAGACAGCAAACTTTAACATGTACAGCCCAACACATAGGACTCTCACAGACAGGTGATAAGGACAAGTACAGACATATAACATGGAAACTGCTTTACTCTGAAATTTGTTCCGCCATGATATGACTTATAAAAACAGACTTTTCCATTTGTTTCCATTTTCAGCCAAATATTACGTAGCTGACCATCAGTATTTCCTAAATAATAACCCAGCTTGTAAGTATTACATTGAGTAACAAGGACATTATAACTCAGACATTGACTCAGCGAAACAAGACTAAAAGTACTGTGAAGCTGTTCTTTGTCACAGTGGTGCTTTGAGCTTAATTGTTAACATGTTAACAAGCCCACAATGGCAATGCTAATATGCTTATATGTTTAGCTGTAGGTTTGTAGTATTACAATATACCAGGGTAATCCTCATGATATTATTGTCACTGCCGAAATAATTACAGAAGCTCCGCTATCTATGATGCTCTATCCATGGGATGAAGATGGCTACTACAAGTGGTGGGGATAACGTACTAAAAAAGGAAAAAACACCTTTACCCTCTTTGCTTTTGTAGTTGTAATAACACTAAATGGAAAATTCCCCAAGTTTCTAATCATATGACATGATTTTAGAAACTCTGTAACCTGCTTTTCATCTCTGCTAAGGGCTAGCGGCTACATTAGTTGCTACTAGCGCTGACCTAAATATCTGAGGTTGGGTAATAAAGAGCCAGGAAGTGATAAAAATAAGAATGTGTGGAATAAAAAAAAGACATTTCTCTATAGGAGTTCAATGCTACATTGATGTTGTAGCCGTGTGTTAGATGCTAACATATACCCTAATAGCACTAAACGCAGGCTGAGGCTGAAGGGAATTTAATATATTTCTAACATTAATGTCTGGTACGTAATTTGGACAATCCATCACACTAGATTTCAATTGGATATCTAATTGGATCAAAGCGGGTAAACCAGTCAAATGGTAGACACTCTGTGAGCCTAGAGTGGTTAAAAACAGTCAACTTTATTTCTCTTTTCTTTGCTCATTGCATGCTATCTTAACATGTCCTTACCATTCTGTATATTAAATGTTATTCATTTTTTAGAAATGTTTTTCTACAGAATAACTGGATTTCATTAATATCATAGATGGTGAAGTGAAGTACAGAAATTGGACATTCCTTCATCCTCTTGTGGGTCCCGACAATAAAAAAAGACTGAGGGTATTGTATTTGGTGAGAGTTGCACGCTAACCACGAATTGTAGAGCACAAATAACTTGCAACTACTAGGCACCACAATCATTTTTCAATGGGCTCATTGGGGAGAGCTTGCTCAGCATAGGGATTAAAAGGGCTTTGTCGGTCTCAAACATGCCCCAAAGCTGCATTAACACAAACCGATTCTTGCTTCAACACAAGTCCAAAACCAGTGGATGTCAGGAGTCTAGAAGGACTTGGATGTTGTTAACCACCAGGAACACAAGTATCGGATTTAACTATTTCCCTACGGAGAGCTCCTGAGAGAAAACTATGAATGGATGTATTTGTGTTACTCCTGAGTGTCATATTCACTGCATTACAGGTAGGATGTGAAGAATTTTACACTTAAGCACTTTGAGGTGGAAATACAGCTTTTGCTAAAATCACAGCTCAGAAAAGAAAGAGAGAGTGTGAGGCAGGTCTCAGATGAAAGCGTCTGACAAGCAGAGAAAGTGAAATGGGGGGAGGAAAGAGGGGATTGCTGGTGGCTGAGACAGGAGGAAATAATTACCTTTCTCCCTGACAATGGAGCATGATTTACACCTCACCAATTAAAGTGTCAGGATAACCCACTAGGGCAATGAAGGGTTTTAATTTGTCCCCGACGCAGGCTCGTCATTGGTGGAAAAAAGAATAGAAAGTGTCTGATGAGAGAGAAATAGAGATCCGGCATACCTAAACTGCCCAGACGACAGAGCTTCAGCAGTTAGTTAGTTAGTTAATGAGTGTGATGAGCCAAAGAACATTACCACGTGACAACACATAGATGTCCGACGTTGTTACAGCAAAGTATGTCTTACAGTAAGGGATCATAAATCCTCAAAATAGATGTCTGGCAGAATGGTTTATTCCAAAATGATGTTGGTCTCAGTCCGGTCACGCAACATCTCTCTTTCACTATAGTTGCAGGTGGCAAGGGTTATGCGCTGGTGAGTGCTGCGCATCCGATGCTCTTCTCACGCTTGATATTGTGGCCACGCACACACAACCTGTCCCTTGTTAGCACTGCAGATGTCACGCATTTGTCACACTGGCGTTAAATACGCAGGCCAGGGTCAGGGGAGGCCCTCTTGTGATGATCACCATGTCACATGTCACATGTCACATGCACATGTATGCACTTGGTAAGATCAAAGGCCGAACTGCAGCATGCTAATATACTATCACCAATGCGGTAATCTTTTATTATGGTTTACTTCTTACATTTCTTTTATGGGTTTGCTCTTTCCTCTTTGAGAATCATGATCAACTGAAAACAGGAAATCCATTTATTTCCTGTAAAGCTGAACAACCAGGACATTTCACAACACTGCCAGTGTTATTCTGTGGTTTGCATGTTTTCTGACTTTCCAATGACTGGTTTCTTCTTTCTTAATAGTTTTCCAAGGTTGAAGAGAAAAAGATCATGGGGTGGGGAGGCAACTAACAGTTTTCTTTTACTGCTATAAAGTGTCAGAAAATAGTAATACAACAATCTCAACAAGCACAAGATAGATATATTAGAATGATATAAAACAGTGGCAAGTCTTCACATATTTGAGAAACTCGACCCAGTGAATGTTGCCGTTTTCCTTCTTAAATCAAAAGTCCATTCTCGGAGTTGACAGGGTATACGACAGAATTCACTGGACTGTGCAACACTTCAAATCTATAACCTATTAAACTTGCAAAGCGAGGAGCCATTCCAGTCAATGTAATACAGCATAATACATCCCAATTAGCTGGTTGAAGAAAGCTTAATGATTATTAAAACATCAAGGAGACAGGCTGCTTGTCATTTCCCAGCCTGATGCGTGATTGAACCTTAAACTGATTTGTTCGCGGCACATATCTTTCCTAGAAATAAAACCAGATAATTCCCATAAGGGCAGCTGATCCGATTGTACATATGTTCATTCCATCTGTGCAGCCAGTCATACTTGTGGCTGACACTTCTGTGAGCCCATGAAAGTGTAGGAAAACAAAAGGCAGAGATGTGAATAATGGATTGCTAATTAGCTGCTAGGCACCAAAGGAAAGATCTGATTATGCTAAACAGAAATAGGCAGTGCCCTTCACCTTTAGCAGCATACTCTGGGAGATTAATTGAGAGGTTTAGCCACCCTTGCAAAAAAGAGGTGGGGAATTCTGCCAGAGTCACGCTCCGTGTCAAAATAGCTTGAGAGAAATCTCCATGCAGCTCTTTCTCAGTGTCTAAAGTCATCAGCTGGAGTCCATACAATACTGTACTGTGTGCTGATAGTCTACAACGCTTTCCACTCTAAAATGGGGAGTGATGGGGCTGAAAAATGTAATGGCGTGTGAGAGGGTCATTCCATAATGGGAAGACAAAGGCGGTGCAGAATCTCACGCCGAAAACAAAAGATCCTGCATAAACTGGCACAGAGCGGAGGGAGGAATAGGAAAAGGTGAAAAGGAGAGAACAGACAACGCTGGTGATTAATTACAGAAAGGAAATAATGAGTGATCTCACTAAAGCGATTCATTTGTCCACTTACTTTTGTTCCACTGAAACACAACCAGACCCACATTATAGTTCTTTTGGGTTTGGATCTAAACCCACTTTTTATGGATGTAAGTTAGCATTTCTGAGTGGCTTGGCGTACCAAGAACAGTTGTCACTTAAAGAGCTGCGGCTTTTAAAATGTTCAATCTTACTATACTCATACACGGTACGAAGAAAAGGCAACAACTTCAAGACAAAGTAGAGACTCTCCCAACTTCAGATAGAAATTGCTTCTCAAACAGCAGCTATTTATCCCCTTTGGTCAAAACCACCCACATAACGCAGGTGAGACTTAATTAAAGCTGCCAAGTCAACAACATAACATTCAGTTAAAAGCTACTTTTTCTAAGAGAGTATTCCACTGCTTTCTTCCTCCCTTGGTCCCACTTGGTACAGTCCAAAATGCCTGGACCATCAGGGAAAATTGACACACCTGGCAGAGAACATTAATGAAAGCACCATCGAGATCAAAACGGCTGAAATCTATATTGTATGAATGTCATTTTTGCATGTATAAAATGCAACTGCAGATGCAAGACTGCTTGCACGATCGTACTCCTTTAGACTGGAGAAGAATCAGTTAATGTGTTCTTAATATAATTTAATATAAGTGAAGAAAATCGTTTTTTTAAACCAACAAATATTTTCTGATGCAACCCTAGTTAAACAGAACAAACTGTGCCACCCTTGTCCAGCACAAAGGGAGAGCTTACTTCGGAGAGATTGTATATTAAAAATGTTAACCACAAAATCGAGAGACGTTGTTAAAAAAAATGTCCCCGTTTTACCTGACTAACTACAGTACAGATGATCTCTGACGTGCGTCTCCTCTCCCATCACTTTTCATCATTTGCTGTCCTCCACGCTTCCATCTCGATGGGTGGGGGACATAATAAATCTAATTAAAGTTCTCTACTGAAAAATGTACTTGCACAGGGGAACTAATGGAATCTGGTTATGATTTATCCCACTTCCTTTCTAAGTTCTATACTGCATGTGAGACTGAGCTCCACACTTAGATTTTAATAGAAATAACGCCATCCACAAGTACATTAGTCTGTCCAATAAACCTAATCAACTGAGACGTAAAACAGCCACTGTTACACAAGTTGTGGTTTACAGAAGCAGCTTTACAAGCTTGTTTAATTTATGTGCTGTTTACTGGTTTATTAGCAATTTGCCAGATTACAAAATCACTATTACAGCAGAGCAGTGTTCTGTGTTGATCATTTTTGAATTAGTGCTTCGGATTTCCTGATGAAAGACATTGTGATTGTCTTCAAGGATTAGCTAAATGACTTCCTAAAGATTACATCCAACCTCTTGAATTTAGGTTTAGGCTTCGGTTTCCCCTCAAGTGGCAGGGACGTTTTTTAAACCTTGTAATGACAAATCCAATGCTGGTTCTGGGAATACTTGGCTCTTAGTCTGGGATGATCACTTTGGGATTAGACACGATGAGACAACGGGCTCCAGAGACTCAGATTTTTGGATCGAGTTGATGAATTGGGCGAGTGACAGCTGTTGGGAGGAGAGTCCTGGAAGCAGATCCTGGAATAATGGACTTTCTGGAGGGAGGAGAGGTTGTATGAATGATGTTTTTGGAAAGCTGTTGGCCACCGAGCTGGACCGCAGTGTTGGGGATTCCACACTGGAAGTAAGTGGTGGCCAGATACATTGCTTGTTTGGAAAGCTGACAGTGTTAGCGACAACTGATGTGGATAAATAACTGATATATGTGTAAAGAGCCAGCGGTGTTGCCCCGATAACTTGGAAGCAGATTTGTCTACAGAGTGTAATGGAAATTGTGTTTGAACTACAGGGCAAGTAGGAAAGCTGAGACAATGCCAGTGAGGTCCAGATTTTCACTCGAAGAAGGTTATGCCAACAAATCTTGAAAGACAGAATCATACTTGGCCTATGTTCCAGAAGATGCCATAATTAATAATAATACATTTGATTTGTCAAGCACTTTATCAGGTGCACAAAGATGCTTTACAGATGTGAAAAATAAAATAAAAAGTAAAATTGAAATCTAGCAATAATAAGTGGCTGGTCATTAGGAACCCCTGCCTCCTACAAAATAAAGTTCCTATAAATTAAATTATATTCACAATTGGTTAATAAAGTTTAGCCCCTAACCCTAATTAAACTAAAGAAAAAAATGGGGTTTAGGGTTGGGTTTAGACAAAACATCGTTGGGCTACAGATAAGCACATGTTGAGTTACTGATGAATATTTAAAAAGAAAGTTAAAGTTGACTTTTGAATTCACACAGAATAAGAACAGCAGTTACCCGACTGAAAGACCTGTGTGTGCTTGATCCATCTGGACTTTCATGAAGTTTGATTAGAAGTGTATTTGTTATACGTACAGAAAAAACATGTTTCCCTGGAAATGACAGAGCTGATTTGTATAGGGATGTCATTTGAGGAAGTCACAAGAGGACAGTTTGGAGTTGTGGGGAAGAGGAAGGGAAACACAGTTTAGATGGATGGAATTATATTGAGGTCAGAACAGTTTAATAGAGGGAGTAGTCGGTCATGGAGCCAGCTCTTGGGGTTCCTGATAGAAGAAGTCAGGTTCTAGTAGAATAAGAAGTTATCAAACAAATCAGAAGTGTTATTGCTAGAAAAAGAGGAAGCAGCTGAGCTCTGTGTTTAGGGCGCCCACAGAGTTTGCTGGAAACGAATCATCTGTGTAGAAAAGAGGCAGGTACTGTATACCAGAGATGGAGTACTCGAGTCCTGGACTCGGGTCGGACTCGAGTGCCAATTTTCGGGACTCGTAACTCGACTCGGACTCACGCACTGATTGACGCGACTCGGACTCGTGAATTCTCGCGTATGCTGACTTGGACTCGGACTCGTGAATTCCCCCCCCCCCCCACGATGACTCGGACTCGACTTGTACATTGACGCTCTGACTTGGACTCGAGCAAGTTTTCTCTGGAGTCTGTCCTCTATCCTGGCATGTGCACCTGTGAGGCGAGTTCACGGACTGGGCCCCGCTATTCAATCTAGACTATGTCTAGAGACACACCCCGCATTGTGTTGTATGCTTTCACACATTCTGCTTCCACATTGGAAAAGAGCAGCGCAAAATGCTCGTTACGTGGAAACAATATTGAAGAGAAGGCTCCGTAACACATTTCCCTAAGGATCGAGTTCAGACATATAGGCTGTCTTGAACAGTGAACACTATCATCAGAGTAACGTGATCTAATCAATAAATAAAGATTCAGCCGATAACACATGGCTACTTAACATGCAGAATGACGTCATTTTGCAACCGATTTAACCGGTAAAAGTTCCTTCAAAATAAGAGTCCCGATCTTATTACTATCAAAATAAAAGTGCAAAACGAAAACTTAACCATAGGAAAATATTGACATACAAATATAATCACTTCTCTAAAGGTAACTCATTTTAAATATAGTTAGACATATTAAAGGTAATTTACAATAATAATAATATTAGTAATAAGCTTTATATTTGTATAGCACTTATTACAAGAATTGTAGCCAAACTCGCTTCACAGCAGTTCAATAGACAGATTAGTATAACATGACAGGATAAAAGCAATGTAGAGGAGCAGCTAAATGTCAACACATATATCCACTGAGATTAATACATGAAGACATGTGACTCGGACTTGACTTGGACTCTTCTTAGGTGACTCGGACTTGGACTCGGACTCGAACACAGGTAATGATGACTCGGACTCGACTCGGACACTCCTTGGGTGACTCGGACTTGGACTCGACTACGACTCTCCCTTGGTGACTCGGACTCGAAGAGTGGTGACTCGAGAGTGACTTGGAGACTTGACTACAACACTGCTGTATACTGTAGGTATGAAGATCACTCGCCCCAATTGGAACACCTGGTCCATCCAGATTGAACACATGGTGATAGATAGTGGGGGCTTTGCGAATTTATTCAGCAGTGAGTAAGACGTTTAAATCAAAAAATAAGTTTCAGAATCAGCAAAATAGGTCCAGCCGCTATGTGATAAGTTTGGTTACTGTTTGCAGATTTTTATCTTCCTCATTAAAACGTAAAGAAAATATTATTATAGGTGGTTCTGTGTTTGTTTTTACCTTGTTAAAAGTATATTACAGTTTTTCCAAATCTATGTACTCATTACATTCTCCTTATCCCTCAAAGCTCCTCATAGTGCAAGACTGTTATTCCCGCAGTGCAAACACATATCCACTCAGCAGACGCTATTGGCTACATTTATTTTGATGATGAGCATACCACAGAGACAAAAAAAAGACAGAGCTGCAAAGGAAAGTAAATCATGCTAAAACAAAACCCTTTCACCCTTCCTGTTACATTCTTATTCACTACAGAGAAAATCAATTTTAGTCCTGTCAGCCACAGCTCATTAATCTGGTTACCGTGCCTTCTGCTGCATTTTTATTGAATTTAATTTCCCTGAATTGTGACTGGTCATTTAAAAAAGGAGTGCCATTAGACAAACAACTGCAAATTTTTTAGGATGCAAAAACTGTCTGCCTTATGTCTTGAACTCAAGCACAATGTATATCAGAAAACACCAAGTAACTTCTAAGATAGTGCTTGGAAACATTATAATGATACATCTGGTTATAGACTAACATGTACATAACTCTTTGACCCTCCCAAGAAATAGCTTTGAGCTAAATCAGCTGATAAGAAAAACAACTTTTCCTATCAGTTGATTTCCCTTTCTCTTGTGTCAGGAACATGTTGGTTTAACCTCGAGTTAAACTCTCAGATCATCAGCGTGGTTGATTTGCTCCAACTTTGATAAGATCTTCAGTGATTACTTTGACAGAAAACACCATCACTGATTGATACTGATTAGATACTACAGATCAATCGCCCGGAGACAATCCTCAAAAGGAAAGTAAAAGTGTGTTGCAACAAGCACATTCCTCCCCAGGACCATTCATCACAATTTATGCGACTGAAGCGAGTACTTTAGGATGGAGACAAGAGATAAAAGCATGTTTGTTTTATCTACATCTGAATTCCTGTAATTTGACTGTCACTGTGGATCACTGCTGTGACTTCAGATCTCCATGGCGCTCCCCAACAGGAATTCCAATCAGTCGGAGAGGTGATTCTCCTCAGGGATCTCTCAATCGGAGGTCACTAAATAGCTGCCATTTTGTCCAATACGGTTGATGGCAATATATATTCTGTACGCGTTCCTAGCTTTTAAGGAGATCATGTCCGCATCAATATGGAGGGTCATGATTGTCCGATTGAGCCTTCATTGAAGGTCAGGGGTCACCTGTCTATCCCGGCCCTGATGTCAATCACAAGCTGACCTCTGTGACCGGGTCGAGAAATGTAGAAGATGCAGATTTTCTGCTGTCGCTGTAACTCTTTTCACTAGTCAAAACACGGTGACTGTTAATAGTGGGAATGCTTTTAATTAAAAAGGGCTATGAGAGCATTAAGAGGAATAAAGAGGCCAAGTGCTCCGTCAGTTTCACACATGGTAAATCCAAGAACCTTTAAAAAGTACTCAAGTTAAGAATCATTGCATTCCTATGACATTTACCAGGTTTTCACCCAAATGTAGCGCAGATTTTTTTGGAAAATTGGCAAATTCGATAAGATCTGTGTTTAGCGATGAGAATATTTGTCTCTTTAACTGAGTAGAAGCTCCAGTCGAAATTAAAGTCATATGCTTTATACACGTCAAGAGTTTTCCACTGACTGTTTTCAGTGCACATTTTTAGGTATATGCCAACTTTTCGCCACTACTGGCTTATTCTTATGTACATATAGACAAACCCAGGTTTCTAGCAAGAAGACATAAACTCCATTTCACTCTTAGTTCACATTATCACATGCACAATACTGTCAAATATTAGGCTGAAAACATGTGCAATGACATCCTGGAAAAGTTCAGTTATTACAATTACACACTTCTATAACTAATAAACAACGTTAGACTATTTAAACACCACAGCTTTTTCATTGTTTGAATCAAAATGGCCAACATAAATGCTTTTAACATAACTTCCCTCCTAAACTCAGTGTTTCTGTTCTGTGACCAGCACTATGAGAGCATGTGGAAGTCTTGCATTACAAAATGTGATGTATACACAGAGTATCAAGCTAGAGGAAGCAAGCATCGTCCGTCTTAGAAAATGTAAACACCTGAAGTTTCCCAAACGCACCCTTACTAACCATGTTAAACACCCGCAGACAGCTAAATGGGACACTTTGCAACACTCATGGCATTGTTTAAATTGTAAAGATAGATGGATATCTCATTAAGATTCTCTTGGAGTCCAAAGGGTGAGGCTTGAAACTGGCTAAATGCTAAGGATATACAACTTCATTAGGCAGAGAGCCAGGGCCTCTATAGAAGCACAACTGCCATCAATGTCTATACATCAGCAGATTGTCCTGATTCACAGAAGCCACAGCCCCCCCAACACTACCTGCATTATGAACAGATGTGCCAGGAGCTGCAGCCCTGATCAAGCGACGCATGACGAATGGCTGAATTTCACCAAAGGCCAAGGGTCCAAGTCGTATCCCTTACCCGACCCTGGCATTAGACACAGATGCATGATGTCAGTTTCGCATGTGTTGGGACTGGAAGGTGACTGCAGACCCCTTTGACACGCCTTAGACTTCCCCACAGAGCCGCAATCCCCGCAACCACTCACCATGAACCCTCAGTTCCCAGATACCCACCTTCAAATTATCCATCCCAGAGGCGCTGCACACTTTTCTTCCATTCACCTTCACCCGCCATTCCCCCTCCTCCAACCAGCCCCAAGACGCCCACCAAAGCCAGTCACCTGTGGAAGGAAGCCCATATAACAAGTTCAAATTAAGTCACAGCTTGTAGGTCATAGTTTCAGTATGTCCTGGCCTCCTGGTGCACAGCAGCTTCTTTTTTAATTTATTGAACACTACACAGACCCTCCACACATTCCCAAAAAAAGTACAGCTGCACTTTTGTCCTTTCGCCAGGAACATTTGCCCTTCTTTCCACAGCAGAATGGAAGAACTAATATACAAGCTGTTGTGCTACAGTTTTAAGAACGAATAGAAGGCATTTTCGCATTCAGCAGATGTTAAATTTAACTTTGCATTATCTGTATCATAAAAGCTGATTTCATGCAGCTGTTCCTACCCGGGAAAACAGCACAAGGCTCCACTCTGAACGCAATGTGTTGCCAGAGATACAGACTTTCGGAATATTGTGGCTTGTTTTTCACTTGATTACAACATCAGGTATTTGCTTTTGCGCTCCATTAGTCTCAAATGTATACCAACACACGACGTTGTTGAATTCTTACAATGCATCATTTAAATTGCTTTCAACAGCTTTTTAATCGTGTTTCCAGTTTAAAAAAATAAAAGTGATTATTAACGTCATAATGTTTGCCATGACTTTAATTGAAGACCTTTAGTTTTTTTAACAGTTTCAGCATGGATGACTTACATCCCCATGAAGTTTAAACAAAAGGCCCATTTATCAGATTAGAGTGCCTGATGGCAGCAGCAGGGAGGGTATATTGGCCCTGTGTCACCCATCACTTATACATTGGGGCTTGTGTAAACTTCCTGCGGTTTTATATGCTTCCTGAGATCAGGGGTCAACTGACGAGCATGACCAATCACAAGATAAATCAACATCCAGAAGCTTTTCGTCATCGGCATACTAGAATTCGATAAGCCTTAATTCATTAAAAAAGAGCTTCTATTGGCCCTGTGGTTACTCATTTTGATGGACGATGTTTTTAACAGTGAGCTTACGTAAACACTCTGTAGACACTGCATTAGCTAAAAGTGCTGAAACACTTGCCGGAGTTACATCACTCTCCATTTCAGAATTGTAATGGAAGGCAGTCCAACCAATCCAGGCATGCCAGCAGGTGATAGCAGGTTTAAATCCAGAAGATATTACATTAATAAAACAGAAACAGGTCAGATACAAATGGCTGTGAGACACATGAACACAGAGCAAGATAGTACAGAAAGAAATTAACGCAACTGGGCCGGTATATTTACTGAAAGGTTGACAAGGGAATGAGATGCAGGTGTGCAGGTGGGCGGGGCTAATGAGGAAGAGTTGGAACAGGTGGGTGGGGCATCAGGAAAGCATCTGGTGGATGAATGGAAAATGGCAACAATGAATGGTCCAGGTAGAGTCAGTGGGACACACCATCACTTGATAAACTGATACAAAGTACGCCTCTGATTTTGACACTCCAATGACTTTTAAACCTTATCAAAATAATAAAAACATTTTAAATCCAGTGAACTATCTCAACATCTATTCGAAAAAATATAAATGCAGACATTCATGGTTTCCAGATGATGTACTCTTATGATTAAGGGGATCTCTTCACTGTTTATCTAACACCATGTTCAGGTCAGGTAGTAATGTTGTTTGTGACCAAATAGCTGCAAAGATACTGGAAATTATATTCAGCCTCCATTGCACCTATTTACCACCCAGTATCCTGTGTCTCAGCATCAAGCATATAGAGATGACAAATGTTCTACTTCCTGGTCATCAGCATGTTAGGGTACTATCATTACTATTTTGCTCAGAGAATCAAAGAAATGCATCCAAGTAGTACGGCAACAAGAGTTCCTAGCATTGGCTGTAGACTAGTCTTGGGGATAGCAGTTACTTGGTTCAAAATATGTGTTTGAACTCTAACAACTTCCTAAAGTTATAATGCTGCAGTTGTCTCATCTGCCATGTTAGCAAACATTCATTATATTCCTTATTTTCTAATTAAGCTGGACGGATATAAACAAAGCAACAAGAACATAGTCCTGTAGGACGCTGACATGCTTTATTATCATGGCGTGTTGCTTCGGCACCCATTATTTATGTATGCTTGCATTTCAATCTAGAGGCCTCTAAAGATCAAGCCAGGTAAACCCTGAGTGACACACTGATGGAGGCTCGGACAGTTGAATCAATATAGTGAAGATTAGAAGTAACACGGTGTCATCTGAAATACTGCTACCTGTAATTATCAAGCTTTGCCTGTTGTATGCTATACAGCTTTCCTCTGTATATTTTCTGGTTCTTTTTTAAGATGCCATATCCAACAATACGTTCTGCAGTAGAATATATTTCCTCTGCCAGAGTGTGCTACAGCCTGAAGACAATGCAGCATTTTAGCAGTCGAGTAAAACGCTTTTAAATCCAATTTTCCATTTAACTTATCAGTTCTGATTTGAATCACTTATGCTGCTGAGTGTAATACCTTCTAAGCTCGAAACTGGAATCATATAGAGGAGATTCTATTATAGAAGGAGGATATGGCTATGACTTAATTCTCTTGTGGGGGGCTGTTTGCTGTTATCCCTGCTCTTAAGGAAAGGGCTCATTACGGCCAACAGTAAGGGAATCTTAAGGATTATAACCATATGTGAAGAAGAAGCAACATTAAGTTATAATATGGAGCTTGGAGGATATTCTAAAAATTGGAAGAAACCAACTCATCATCTATTAACCGTCTTTCAGCTCTATTTGTTGCATTCCAATGGGAGACCAATCACTCATGTATGGAAATAACTCCTGAGTCGTAGTTCTGACCAGCCCCTCCCCCTCTCTATATCACTATGGGTTGTTTGTTTCGCCACAAAACAATTCAATTACAATGAGCCCTGCAACTGGTTACTCCCCCTTTTCTATATTACTTTGCGCGATTACCCCCTGCAGATTTCTCAGCATTCAAACAGGAACCACTTCATGTCCGGATCAATAATCAAACCCAGTGAATACAGACCAAATTAAAGCCCACCCGACCCCCCCCAGGAGTTGCTTACACTCAAAGTAAATGAGGAGGAGGGTAGCAGCGAGCCGTATAGAGCCAACCTGTTTAATTAGTTTGACCCTATGAGTGTCATGGGACTGTCTCCACAGAAAGTAGATGAATAGTGCTAATTAGCTGAGTGGGCGATCGGGAATACTCACAGGTAATTCCGTTCAAGGTTCGGATTGATTGGGTCAGCATTAACCTGTGGACTCGTTTACCCAGAGGACTGCGGGGCGGACATCTTTGTCTCAGTTCCAGATTGAGTTCGACGTCCATCTGCCGCGAGAGAGTCAATCACTTCAGCAGGAAAAAGGTCACTTTGTAGTAATCACAGTCTTAACTAAGAGCCAAAGGTGTGTTTTGACTCAGAGTTTAAAGTGAAGAAAAAAGGGAAGAAAGTAGGGGGAGGGACATACAGAGAAAAAACATCAAAAGTAAGGTTAAGGTTAAAGTTAAGGAGCATTTCAAAGTGACTTTGCTGTTGGATTTAACTGGCCTTAAAAGGCAATTTACCTTGTATGCATTCTGTTGAAGTTGAAAGCTGCCTGACACAAATGTTTTGACATATGCCAGTAGGACAGCTTTGATAAATGAGACTCCATTAACTTATTGACATTTAGCACTAAAACATATTAAATAACAGCTTTATATTATTAACTTTGTATGAATATAATGTGTACCATGCTGGTAAAAGACAATTATCATATGGACTCTCACACAAATACTGTTTATTCCTACAAGTATATATTTGGGAAAGCAATAACACAACAGCAACATTACAAAAATAAGGCAAATTCCCTTTGTTTGTACCAAAAAGCTGTTCAAAAGAATCATTGTTTGCCAAGCTCAAACAGCAATGCAGAAAGCTTTTGTTCGAAGCTTGAAGTACATTTACAAGGTCGACAGTAGTATTAGAAGTAGTAGTATCAGGGTGTGCAGGAAAAAGATACAAGGCAGACTTGAAGCAAAATGTTGTTCCAAAAGAAGTAGCAGTTCAGTACATTTCATGTTTCTGTTAACGCTGAGAATGACCAGCGTTGCAGTGGCAGTATAAAGGAATCAGAATACAACCAATCTGGGTATTTATGAAGTTACACTGTCAGATTCTATAACATTGACTTACTAAATTGATTGTTGTATTATTTTATGGAGATATTTGTTTTAGCCAAAGACCTGCACCATCAATCTACATACGTTTGAATTGGCAGATAAGAATTTATTGCATATTCCAGCATACATTGATGTTGGCATACTAGGCCAGCCATGCAGATTATTTAGAGCTCATTGAAAAGAATATAAATGAACTACATTCTTTATGAGGTCAATGCTGAAAACAAACCATCCAATGTTAATTATTCACTCAGCTAACATAAGCAGTTCTAGTTTTGTTTGATTTTATGCAAAGTATTCATGGTCAGGGAAACACAGAGGAGAAGGAATGTGCTGTATTTCACGTGTTCGCGACTCAGCAGAATCTTAACATCCTGCTTTGTGACTTTGCACAACCCTGGCACCGCGGCGAGACAAGGATTTCCTGGGTAAAGTGGGCTGGATTTCATAGGAGGGCAGACTACAACGCTTAAGGAATGTGTTCATATATGCTGGTATTTTGAAAGGAATGCCCACGAGCTACACATACCTCATTAAACACTAATTATAGATTCTTATGGAAGAATGGTTCACCTGTTCACTCGCTGTGACACTGAGTTTTAAAGTTCAGGACATTTGGAAAAGGGGTTTAAATGAACCTTCAGGGCGATAGTCTGTCTGCTGTGAATGCTGTCCAACTTCCAAACTGAATGCATCTGCAGAGCCGATTTCTGTCTACATCCACATCTGTTTCTTCAAATTGGACTGATGTAAATCGCAACTGGAGTCCAATGAATCATTGTTGTCTTTGTTTCCTATCAGTTGGTCCTCGTAAACATGTTTCCTCTCTGTGGAGGAAAACAAAGCTGAGGGAGTGGTGGAAGTGGTGTCATGAATTGAAAGTGTAAGGTCAGGGTGAGTACAAGGACATTGTGCCAGTATTACACCTCAAGAGTGTATACAGATGATATACAAATCAGACAGAGAAATGAGCGCGTGAGCAAAGTGCGAGTTAACGTTTGGTATATGACTCCCAGGGGCCCTGTACACTTCTTCACACTCCACACATAATGAGGCAGGCAGGAGGCCTCTGGTGGTTTGGCCACACACACACACACACACACACACACACACACACACACACACACACACACACACACACACACACACACACACACACACACACACACACACACACACACACACACACACACACACACACACACACACACACACACACACACACACAACACACACACACACACACACATTTCACGCTTTTGAGAAACAAACACTACTATTCCCCGTTCTGACTTTTCGTTTCCTGGGCGTGTTTATGCCAAAACACAACGTCCACTAGAAACAAACCAAGATGGCTGAAGTAAAAACAAAGCTGGCAGGGAGCTTAACCTCAAAGTCACTTAATGGTTATTTTTTCTCTAAACAGAGAAATGCCCTAGACAAAGTTGCTGCGTAGAGTTAGATTAATTTAGAGTCAAGAGTTTGAGTCCGGGCCACCTGCTGCCGCTGCACCATTACCATTAATCACAGAATTCAACAAAAGTGAGTCTGAGTGTCAACAAACAATTTAAAGTGGAAATCAAATGTTTCACTGTGTTTACATAATGAAGTGCAACTCAACTTTTCCTGCCCTGGCTGTTTACTCATCACTCATACAAGCAGGTGTGGGGTCCACGGAGTCTTGCCAGGATCTATCATTGGCCCATAGTTTATTCAAAAATCTTTGAGGGATTACTTTGCAAATGTGTCTATCTTTATAAGAAGAGCTGTGGCTTTATCTGCAGCCTATAATCCTGCATAACAGGATGCAAGAAAACTTTATATGAACGTTTTTATTAAAAGCATGCCTGCTAGTGAGGTCTAACATCAAGAATTAATTATGAGTAATAAGTGAAAAAATGGCTTAGCCTCTTAAGCCCTGAGCCTGTTTTTCAGGTTTCAGGCTCGAAAATGCCACTAACACAACAAAGACTATATCTTCACTTCTAAAAGGGGTACATTAATAATCTTTTCTCTCAAAGCAATGTTACATCTGTGAGTTGGATGTAGACGTGTCAGAATCAATATAGATGTTTTTATTTTAAAGTAAATTCAGATGGAACACAGTAAAAACATGTAAATTCTAATGTCCGCCTAAAAAAAAAACATTACTTATAGTGAAAATCAGTGGTGTAGTGGGGATTTTTTTTACTGGGGGGACGCTATTTTAATTAGGTAATCCCAAACAATGCCACACAAGTGCGCACGTGCGAAGTGCACTCACAACACGGGCAGACAGGCCCAAAGAAACTACCGGCATGCTTAGTCCTATAGTTGCTGTACTGCAAAAAGTAGACGGCGCTGCGCTCAACACACACACAGACTCAAAAAATCATGGACACACTGGCATATCTCTGAAGAACCAGCACCTTACCGTGGTAGAGAGGTTTGTGTGCCCTGATGAACCTGGGGGCTGTGTTGTCTGGAACCTTGTGTTCCTGGTAGGGTCTCCCATGGCAAATTGGTCTCAGGCAAGGGGCCAGACTAAGATTGGTTCAAAAGACCTCATGAAAGAACAACAAAGAAGTGAGGATACCCGGCCCGGAGGAAGCCCGGGGTCCCCTTCTGGAGCCAGGCCCAGAAGGAGGACTCGTCGGCGAGCGTCTGGTGGCCGGGCTTGCCACGGAGCCCGGCCGGGCCCGGCCCGAAAAGGCAACGTGGGCAACACCTCCGCTTCTCCGTCCCGCGGGCCCACCACCTACGGGAAACATCGATGGGGTCGGGTGCGCTGCCAGAAGGGTGGCAGTGAAAGCGGAGGGTCTCGACGGACCAGACCCGGGCGACAGAAGCTGGCTTTGGGGATGTGGAACGTCACCTCTCTGGGGGGGAAGGAGCCGGAGCTTGTGCGGGAGGTGGAGCGTTACCAGTTGGATCTGGTTGGGCTCACCTCTACGCACAGCGTCGGCTCTGGAACCTTACTTCTGGATAGGGGTTGGACTCTATTCTTCTCCGGAGTTGCTCAAGGTGTGAGGCGCCGGGCGGGTGTGGGGATACTCACAAGTCCCCGGTTAGGTGCTTCGTTGTTGGAGTTTACCCCAGTGGACGAGAGGGTCGCCTCCCTACGCCTGCGGGTTATGGGGGGGAAAACTCTGACTGTTGTGTGTGCTTATGCACCCAACAGCAGTTCAGAGTATACGGCCTTCTTGGAGACCCTGGAAAGAGTCCTGTATGGGGCTCCTGAAGGGGACTCTTTAATCTTGCTGGGAGACTTCAACGCACATGTGGGCAATGATGGAGACACTTGGAGGGGCGTGATTGGGAGGAACGGCCCCCCTGATCTGAACCGGAGTGGTGGTTTGTTACTGGACTTCTGTGCTAGTCATGGATTGGCCATAACAAACACCATGTTCGAACATAAGGATGCTCATAAGTGTACGTGGTACCAGAGCACCCTAGGCAGAAGGTCCATGATCGATTTCGTTATCGTATCATCGGACCTGAGGCCGTATGTTTTGGACACTCGGGTAAAGAGAGGGGCGGAGTTGTCAACTGATCACCATCTGGTGGTGAGTTGGGTCGAGTGGCCGGGGAAGCCTCTGGATAGACCTGGTAAGCCCAAACGTGTAGTTCGGGTGAACTGGGAACGTCTGGAGGAGGCCCAAGTTCAGGAGGCCTTCAACTCACACCTCCGGCGGAGCTTTTCGGGCATTCCTGTGGAGGTTGGGGACATTGAACCAGAGTGGTCGGTGTTCAAAGCCTCTATTGCCGAAGCCGCGGCGGGGAGCTGTGGTCTCAAGGTCCTAGGTGCCTCAAGGGGCGGTAACCCTCGAACCTCCTGGTGGACACCGGTGGTCAGGGAAGCCGTCCGACTGAAGAAGGAGGCCTTCAGGGATTTGTTATCCCGGGGGACTCCCGAGGCAGTTGCAAGGTACCGACAGGCCCGAAGGGCAGCAGCCTCATCCGTGGCCGAGGCAAAGCAGCGGGTGTGGGAGAAGTTCGGAGAAGACATGGAGAAGGACTTTCGGGCGGCACCAAAGTTGTTCTGGAAAACTGTCCGACACCTCAGGAGGGGGAAGCAGGGAACCATCCAAGCTGTGTACAGTAAGGATGGGACGTTGTTGACCTCAACTGATGGAGTGTTAGGGCGTTGGAAGGAACACTTTGAGGAACTCCTGAACCCGACAACTCCGCCCTCTATGTTAGAGGCAGAGCTGGAGTATGACGGGGGATCAACACCAATCTCCCGGGGGGAGGTCACTGAGGTCGTCAAACAACTCCACAGTGGCAAAGCCCCGGGGGTGGATGAGATCCGCCCGGAAATGCTGAAGGCTCTGGGTGTTGAGGGACTGTCATGGTTGACACGTCTCATCAACGTTGCGTGGAAGTCGGAAACAGTACCGAAGGAGCGGCAGACCGGGGTGGTGGTCCCCCTTTTTAAAAAGGGGGATCAGAGGGTGTGTGCCAATTACAGAGGCATCACACTACTCAGCCTCCCCGGGAAAGTTTACTCTAAGGTACTCGAAAGGAGGGTCAGGCCGATTGTCGAACCTCAGATTGAGGAGGAACAATGCGGATTCCGTCCTGGTCGTGGAACGACGGATCAGCTTTTTACTCTCGCAAGGATCCTGGAGGGGGCCTGGGAATACGCTTATCCGGTCTACATGTGTTTTGTAGACTTGGAGAAGGCGTATGACCGAGTTCCCAGGGAGTTACTGTGGGAGGTGCTGCGGGAGTATGGGGTGAGGGGGTCTCTACTCAGGGCCATCCAATCTCTGTACTCCCAAAGCGAGAGCTGTGTCCGGGTCCTCGGCAGTAAGTCGGACCCATTTCCGGTGAGGGTTGGCCTCCGCCAGGGCTGCGCTTTGTCACCAATCCTGTTTGTAATATACATGGATCGGATTTCGAGGCGTAGTCATGGGGGAGGGGGTCTGCAGTTCGGTGGACTAAGGATTGCACCACTGCTTTTTGCAGATGATGTGGTTCTAATGGCTTCATCGGTATGCGACCTTCAGCACTCACTGGATCGGTTCGCAACCGAGTGTGAAGCGGCTGGGATGAGGATCAGCACCTCCAAATCTGAGGCCATGGTTCTCAGCAGGAAACCGATGGACTGTCCACTTCAAGTAGGGAATGAGTCCTTACCCCAAGTGAAGGAGTTCAAGTATCTCGGGGTCTTGTTCTCGAGTGAGGGAACAATGGAGCGTGAGATGGGCCGGAGAATCGGAGCAGCGGGAGCGGTACTGCAGTCGCTTTACCGCACCGTTGTGACGAAAAGGGAGCTGAGCCAGAAGGCAAAGCTCTCTGTCTACCGGGCCATTTTCGTTCCTACCCTCACCTATGGTCATGAAGGATGGGTCATGACCGAAAGAACGAGATCGCGGATACAAGCGGCCGAGATGGGTTTTCTCCGCAGGGTGGCTGGTGTCTCCCTTAGGGATAAGGTGAGAAGTTCGGTCATCAGGGAGGGACTCGGAGTTGAGCCGCTCCTCCTTCGCGTCGAAAGGAGCCAGTTGAGGTGGTTCGGGCACCTAGTTAGGATGCCACCTGGGCGCCTCCCTAGGGAGGTGTTCCAGGCACGTCCAGCTGGGAAGAGACCAAGGGGTAGACCTAGGACCAGGTGGAGGGATTATATCTCTTTGCTGGCCTGGGAGCGCCTTGGGATCCCCCAGTCAGAGCTGGTTGATGTCGCCAGGGAAAAGAAAGTTTGGGGCTCTCTGCTGGAACTGCTACCCCCGCGACCCGACCACGGATAAGCGGAAGAAGATGGATGGATGGATGGACTGGCATATAAATTACATAAACAATTTATAGGCCTAAATTGCATAAACTACAGTATTGCAACTAGCAGACGATGATCTGGACTTGAAATTATTCTGATTAAGCCTACATTGCAAATAAGCAGACAGCGCTGCTTTTCTCACACACACACACACATACACACACACACACACACACACACACACACACACACACACACACACACACACCTTGCGTTTTGAAGACTGATAAATCCGAAATGGATGAACAAACTTTGCAGCCCAGTTTCCCAGCTTTGCAGTGTATCCACGGGTAGCCTCTTGTTTCCTCCGCCACATCTCCTCCGTCCATACCTCTGGGAAAGGTGAGCTTGAGCTAGCCAGCGGAACGTTGCTAGCGCAGCTAACGTTGACGTTAGTGCTAGCATTATCCACGTCTTTAGGCGGCTCTTCTGGTGATGTAGGCCTATACTAGTAGCAACTTCACTTGTAGCTTCGGTGCTGCTAGCCTCTTTCTTCTTGTGAATTATATTCTTTTTAGAAAATAAGTCAAGTAAAAAATGTTTGCCTGCCATTATAGAGCTTTTTCGTTAGCATTCTTGAGGAAAAGAGCTACCGCAAAATCGGCGGGCAGTGAGCTGGCTCGCCGTGGGTGTGTCAGTGACACACCCCCAGCTCGCCGCGGGGTCATGAGCGTGATGATGAATCATAATTCTTTAAGGAAATCGTTTTTATTTTGTATTATAATTACTGTGAAATATATTATGTTTTTGTCATTATTACAACAAATACACACTTGCAACTGAGAACACTGGCAATGATTTTATATTTATTAGACTATTAAAAAAAAGATTGTGCTCCAAATAAGTGGGGGTACGGCGTACCCCCGCGTCCAACGCCCACTACACCACTGGTGAAAATCACCCTTGAATGATGGGCTAGTAGACTAAAAGTTTTAGGAATCCAAACTATAACATATAATAAGTACCCTGTATCAAGATTGATGCAAAACAAGTGACATTTGACCTTTTTAGAGAGGTTTAGAAAAATAAAGTCCAAGCGGACTCACCTCTGGGTAATTTGGGAACCATCAGTTCCATTTGAACTTTTTCACTGTAAAAATCATTTTATTACTTTGAATTATCACTATAGGTATTCATTCCATCCAAATACAACTGTTGTGAAAAAATAAAAATAAAATAAAACATAGAGCGAAAAATGCTAACCTATTACTGCACCGAAAATCACTCCTAGCTCCCTTATTACTTATCCTAGCTGCACATCCAACACATTGTTTATGATCGTAAAGACACAGAATCTAACGGTGCCCACCTCAACACTGAAAGATACAAACTCGCGACGTTAATAAACAAAAACGTACATCAAAACAAATGGCGCTAGCGCTAATGCGTTAGGCTAACATGGCTTACCTTCCTCTTTGTGTGGTCTAAACTGGTCTTCAATTACATTAAAACGATAAAAACGATGATGTCGTTAATCCATAGGTTAATATCCAATGTGGCTGTGTCCCCTTTGAAATGTTCTGATAATCTATAAGCAATAAAACTGCAATTCCGTTATCTGCTGTCTGCTCCGTGCTCAGAGCGGGTCCTGCTGCAATTCCTGCTTCCTTACGTAGTAAACAATAAGTAAAGTCTCCTGCGTAATGTACTTAAGCTGGCTGGCATTCTTTATACTTTACGCAGGACCATATCTCTGAAACCATACGGATACAAGCGGCCGAGATGGGTTTCCTCCGCAGGGTGGCTGGTGTCTCCCTTAGGGATAAGGTGAGAAGTTCGGTCATCAGGGAGGGACTCGGAGTTGAGCCGCTCCTCCTTCGCGTCGAAAGGAGCCAGTTGAGGTGGTTCGGGCACCTAGTTAGGATGCCACCTGGGCGCCTCCCTAGGGAGGTGTTCCAGGCACGTCCAGCTGGGAAGAGACCAAGGGGTAGACCTAGGACCAGGTGGAGGGATTATATCTCTTCGCTGGCCTGGGAGCGCCTTGGGATCCCCCAGTCAGAGCTGGTTGATGTCGCCAGGGAAAAGAAAGTTTGGGGCTCTCTGCTGGAACTGCTACCCCCGCGACCCGACCACGGATAAGCGGGAGAAGATGGATGGATGGATGGATATCTCTGAAACCCATTGGTCGATTTGGGTGATTTACACCTTTTTCTTAACCATTACATCCAATAGAATCGATGGGCAGTTCCCAAATCCACGTACACATTACCATTGCGGACGTAATAGAGAAGCAAACGAAACATATCTGAAAGTACTAGCCTGGACGGCAAAACTTTATACCCAGTAGGCCTATATTGCCATAAATATGATGATGGATTATCAGTAAAAATGTATACGTGACACAAAGACATTGGATTAACCTTGAGCGGCGTTTTTATTCCGTTGAACACAACTTTTGATCACAAATCAAAAAAGGTAAGACGTAATTATTGTAATATTTTTGAAACCGGATGTTGTTTACTTTCTCTTTTCTGGCTGATAGCTCCAGGAATTCGAGGTCGGACAGTGATGATATTACATGTGTGGAATCTGTGGAGTCTCAGCTTTAAATCGTATATCTTGTTTGTGCAGTTAAGATAGTAATAAGGGCATTTCTACCGTGAGTTCTGTGTAAAAAAAGCGTTAGCATTAGTTAGCATTTTTTCGCTCAATGCTAATTCAAAGGCTTGGTATTACTCTTGTGTTTTTTTTTAGCTGACAATTGTTCTTATTGTCAGTTAGCGGAGTTTCTTACCTTTAAAAGGGTATGAAACATTAATAGTTTCATAAATGTTAAGAAGCCCTGAGACATAGTCTCGTAAAAAAACAGTGGGAGGGGTCCACTGGGGGGACCTTCGGGCTTAAGAGGTTAGTGGTTAGTGGTTATTTGATGCAATGCTAAAGATCATTGTGGTTGGGATAAGAAATGGTTTGCATTCAGTTCTAACTCTGACCCAATATTTCATCAGCAGGACATGGATTTGTTTGCAAAACAACCCACATCTGAAGAAAATCTGAATCTAAACAAAAAATATACTGTAGTTGTCTGTGCAGTTTAAATTACCTCTGTTAATCTCTTCTTCAGTAAATCATAAAGCTAAGAGCTGTGTGCAGAACATAAGATGGAAAATGCAGTTTGTCACGGTTAACATATCCACCAACAGTGACAGTTTAAAACATGAATATACTGCTGTCATGGCCATTTGCCAAGTGGGTACGATGCTGTTCACTGCAAGAAGGATTCCTTCAAATTTAAGGCAACCCCTTTAACATGAAAATAACAGATATGGAGACAGAACCAGGTGAGTGTTAGCTTAGCTTAAAGGAAGACGTATAACGACCTTCTCAACCACAACTTGAACATTTGATATAACTTATATATTTGTGAGATCAGAGAAACTGGTAGGTTCATTGACTATGTAAAACAGGTGAACATAGCTAGCTAGCTGGTTTGACTTGCTAATTATTTAGGAGCCAGGAGTGAAGATGGAGTATGTGACAATTACAACATAGCAAATGCTAAGTTACCAGAAAATGCTAGAGCTAACAAGCTTGTTTAGTTAGCAAGGTAATGAAAAGTATTGATTGGATCTATATATATATATTTATTTCCTCCTCTGAGAGCTGACTAAAAAATATTTCAAGAGAGTCTGTGATAACACACCAAGAAAATCACTGTGGGATTATGAATGAATCACGTCAGTATGAGAGCTCTCCACCTGTTGCTGGACTGAACCAAGACAATCATATCAGGCACCGAGAGCTGTGTTGAAACACATACCACAACCCCCATGTGAATTCCCACCTCTTCATATCAATGTCCGATAAGCGTTGCAGAGGATAAGAGAGCATTATGCTCAATCCCATGGCCTGCCAACTTTCTCACATCGCCTTATCAAAGACTATGTCAAACCAACAAATCAACTTGGTGGGAAAGCTGAAAACTATCCCACAAGTATATTAACATAGATTAACAATATTGACAAAAAACTTCTGGTGATTTGAATTGTGTATCAGGAGGATAAGAATTCACACAAAGCATTTTTATTTCGGTTTCATTCGTGCCTTGCAGTTCACCTGGAGGTCTCCCAGCTGTGATGTTTTTGTGTGATATTGTGTGATTTCTGAAAGCCAGATAGAGCAGGCTGCCTGCTGTCACTCAGGCTGTATAATTACCACTCAGACACAGAGAGGTACTCCACTCCCTGTTGCCCTGACTAATGCATCCCACCTCCATCCATCCATCTATCTATGCATCTACCCATCAATCCATCCAACCCCTCTGCAGTTTCCACCCCTGACACCATCTCGCTTCTAGGCTCAGCTACTATTACACACCACATTTGCCCCATTAGAATAAAAGGGCTTACAAATGGCCATGTCCTGGTTTCAGCTAATGATCTGTTCTCATACTAAATCATTTGATGTTGTACAATCATAAACATACGATCAGACCATGCAGGGTGGTGCCATTTGATAACATGGCAACGTTGATGACATCCAGAGGTTATGAGCTTTATTTCATTTAGTGTAACGTTCCTAATTTGAATTAGAGTCATTTGTTAATAAGAAAGCTACGGAGCCCCCCTGGTGACATTGGTGAGAAAAATATTAATACGTGGCCACGTATTATTAATACGTGGCCACGTATTAATAATACGTGGCCACGTATTAATAATGCGAGGCCACGAGATAATAATGCGTGGCCACGAGTTAATAATGCGTGGCCACGAATTAATAATGCGTGGACACGAATTAGTTATTGTGTTCCCACGAATTACTAATGCGTGGGAACATAATAACTAATTCGTAATAATTATTACGCAATAACTAAATCCAGATAGTCTATACTTAGAAACTGATGACTGAGTGACAACAAGTCGAGTAAAGTTGGAACCATATTGGCAGATTCAGATTTCACCAGTGGTGTAGTGGGCGTTGGACGCGGGGGTACGCCGTACCCCCACTTATTTGGAGCATGATCTTTTTTTTAATAGTCTAATAAATATAAAATCATTGCCAGTCTTATCAGTTGCAAGTGTGTATTTGTTGTAATAATGACAAAAACATAATACATTTCACAGTAATGGCCTATAATAAAAAATAAAAACGATTTCCTTCAAAAATGATGATTCGTCATCACGCTGGTGACCCCGCAGCGAGCTAGGGGTGTGTCACTGACACACCCCTAGCTCACCGCCCGCCGATTTTGCGGCAGCTCTTTCCCTCAAGAACGCTAACGAAAAAGCTCTATAATGGAAGGTAAACGTTTTTTTACTTGACTTTTCTAAAAAGAATATAATTCACAAGAAGAAAGAAGCTAGCAGCACCGAAGCTACAAGTGAAGCTGCTACTAGTACTACATCATCAGAAGAGCCGCCTAAAGACGTGGATAATGCTAGCTAAAGTGCACGTTAGCTGCGCTAGCAACGTTCCCCTGGCTAGCTCAAGCTCACCTTTCCCAGAGGTATGGACGGAGGACATGTGGCAGAGGAAACAAGAGGCTACCCGTGGATAGACTGCAAAGCTGGGAAACTGGGCTGCAAAGTTTGTTCATCCATTTCGGATTGACCAGTCTTCAAAACGCAAGGTGTGTGTGTGTGTGTGTGTGTGTGTGTGTGTGTGTGTGTGTGTGTGTGTGTGTGTGTGTGTGTGTGTGTGTGTGTGTGTGAGTGTGTGTGTGTGTGTGTGTGTGTGTGTGTGTGTGTGTGTGTGTGTGTGTGTGTGTGTGTGTGTGTGTGTGTGTGTGTGTGTGTGTGTGTGTGTGTGTGTGTGTGTGTGTGTGTGTGTGTGTGTGTGTGTGTGTGTGTGTGTGTGTGTGTGTGTGTGTGTGTGTGTGTGTGTGTGTGTGTGTGTGTGTGTGTGGCTAGGCCTAATCAGAGTAATTTCAAGTCCAGATTCAATGTTGTTGGCATAAGTAGGCTATATTTTTCGTTTCGTTTATTTAATAAGTTAATTTCAGGACAATTTTGGGAATTTAGTTTGAATGAGTTTTAAATAGATTTTGAAAGTGGAGATAGAGAGAAGCAGCGCTGTCTGCTTAGTTGTAGTTTATGCAATTTAGGCCTATAAATTGTTGTAATTTATGTGCCAGTGTATCCATGGTTTTGAGTCTATGTGTGTGTTGAGCGCAGCGCCGTCTGCTTTTTGCAGTACAGTAACTAAAGTAGGACTAGCATACCGGTAGTTTCTGTGGACCTGTCTGCCCGTTTTGTGAGTGCACTGCGCGCGTGCGCACTTGTGTGGCATTGTTTGGGATGACCTAATTAAAATAGCGTCCCCCCAGTAAAAAAAATCCCCACTACACCACTGGATTTCACGGATCAATAACTCATTAACAAAACGTTGTTCAGACACAAATGACGTCTCCTAAGTACCGTGGTAAGGTTGACAACGAACTACAATCACATTTTGATCAAAAAAAGCCAATACGCGCTGTCCTCCAAACTGGAGACATTACATTGGTATCTATCTGCAGCCGGAGAAGAAACGTGTGCTCAGGGACCGTCTGCAAAGTGCAACTCCGAAAAAAGAGAATACAATAATATTCAATCACTTCACTATTATACAGTATATGTCTACCAAACTCATTACACACATCAATAGTCTTCTGTTGTTCATACTACAGCAGAGAGTTTGGAAGAATGTGCTTTTGTTCCTAATTTTGGTGAATATTTAGAGTGTAAAATCTTCAATAAATATGGCATCATCTTCAATAACGTTACTATTATACAGTATACATATTGTTAGAGATTTGGAGGGATAACTGGTCCGCTTTTCAAATCTCCGCGCGTTCCTATGAAGCTGGTTATAATACAGGAAGGAATCCATATCTACAAAGTAACCGTTAACAATAATCTACTTTAATGGCAATATGACAATGCAATACAATCATTACAATACAACATGATATATTACAGTTATATTGCAATGCTTAAGGAGTAATGCCGGCTTACTCCTGCTCTAGTCCGCATACTCCAGAGCTACTTTCACCCGAGGGCAGCATGTGAAGAAGAGGCCGAACGCCAGGGATCCACCGGATATATACCAGAGTAAGAAGGAGGGGTTTGGTGTTAGGTCAGCTGGTCATCTTTTCAGGTCATCTCATTGGGAGACGCAACGCAGCAGGAAACGCAGCAGGAAACCACACAGGCTCACTTTACAACAAAAGGTCTCAAGGCCTGCATACCTACACCTCCCCCACAGGGCAATAAAACCCTGTTTACTCCAACCAGCCCAGAATGTTTATAGCCATTTGTAGTCCTTACATTTATGAAAGGATAAAACAGAGAAATCAATATAAAACACAAACACAGGTATTGTTTGAACAGTATTCACTTAACTGCTACTATTGATAACCACCAGAGAAACCCAAGGGACCTCTCTTAATAGCACAACCACTGTAGCTTGTTCTAAGTTGAATGCAAATCAGGACATGCTCTCACCTTCCCCCATCTTCCTTTGTCCTCAAAAACACATGTCAACAGGCCCCAAATCCAGCTCACAGTTTTACCCAAATTATTCCCATTTTAAGCTTATCCATAGTTTGCTAACATGAATAAATACAAATATAACTCTACAAATCCCCCTTTTTATCTCCTTCTCCAGAGATAAACTTAGACAAGGCATTTTGAAATATACCCACGGTCATTCTTTTCTACTGTGTCCGTAAATCCATCCGAAGCTGGTATTCAGAGTACTTGAAACCTTCATGGAGACCGAACACCACTTTCCATGGCAGTGAAGGAACCATGAGGGGGTAGCTGAGTGCTAGAATCATCAGCCCCCCCCCCCCGGAGGAATAGCCCACAAGGACAGCTAATAGGGAGGCGGAGATGCAGCTTGCCCTTCACGGGTAGAACTGATCAGAGCGAAGTAGACTCCTCTGCTGCGCCGTCCTGGCTTGCCGTGTCTTTGTCTCCCCAAATCCGCTGACAGCAGCTTCTGGGCTGCCTGCTAGAGAGATGTCTTCCTCCTCCTCGTCCTCCGGCCCGCTGATGGCGGCTTCCGGGTCGATGCTGTAGAGATGTCTCCAGGGTCCTCCTTCTCCGGCCCGCTGATGATGCCTCCCGGGTCGTCTGCTGTAAGGATGCCTCCAGTCTGCTGCTTCCGAGTAGTCCACGTCTGCCAGGGCCACGTCCGTCCTGATGTCGTCCCCTGGTCCCAGTAGGTGGTTTCCCCGCCGCACACTGGCTCCTGTGGTACGAGCTGTCCCCCTTTTCTCCCAGGCAGACGGCATGAGAGGTCCGCTGGGTCACTCGGTCGGGGTCGGAGAGCCTGGGGTTGAGCCACTTTGTCCTCGTGCTTCTCGGGTCCCCCTTTTGGCGCCGGTGACCTGTGTGGAGAAATCTGATACAACTCCCTCAAGCCTACGCTCAGCTGTTTTGACCCACTTGGAGCCTGTTGGTGAGGTGTCTTGAAACAACAGCCGTCTGTGAACAGGTTTTCTAAATTAATTGTAGACCTCCTATCTGCCAGTGCAGCTTCAGAATCTTAATACTTGGATTGTGCCAACTAAATAAGAACCTCAACATCTTTAGGTAAACTAAATAACATATTTCAATAGCTCTGAATTTCTGACAAGCATCTGTGTTTATTTTTAAATGAAATCCTATTTAAAATCCAAATATAATATGAACTGCTAATGTTTCTGGTAAAGAAACACACTAATGTTATGGATTCAAAAACAACCAAAATCACGATGCTAACAAAGTGAATGATTTCCTGGTGATTCTGCTTCTACCTGTCAGTGCTTAGATATTATCACGCTGAAAAAATGAATACAGAATTCCAACAAACTGTCATCAAATGTCTTTCTATTATAAATTTAGATTAAATGTATATCCCTATAATGACCTAAATAATAAAGTATATGGCTCTTACTTCTTTACCAGGCTAGTTACAGGATGTTGTCTAAATTAAATTCTGTCTCAATACACTACTATGTTTTAGCTTTAACTGTAATATGTTCTTTCTACATTTCAAACCTCAGTTACTCTAATGTCTGTTAAAATATTACAAAATTGTTTCATCATCACAGGTCAACTTCTTCGGTTTCACAGTAGCCCCTTGGCCACTGCTTCTTTGTTACCTGCTATAATTCAAATCAATATTTAGAAACATCTCAACCTTCATCAAACAGTATCTTATCCCCAGATATGGAGCAGGTTAATTACATTCAATGCTCAATCCTTAAAAGAAAAATGTAAATTGTGAATTTTACAGCCATGTTGACATTTATACATTATACTCACTCCCCCTTTTACACATGAAATCATGTGTAACAAAAGCCTGTAATGGGAGGGAACAAAAACTGTCAGGTAATTGGTTAGGAACATAACGAACATTATTATCATTATTTCCACAGTGAACACTTCAGTGAAAAGAAGTGTTCCTCTCCGTCCTTCAGGCCTAAAAGAAACAGAATCTTCAGCTTTTAGTTTAACATTTGCAAACCGCCAACTCATGTGAGAGGAAAATATCACATGTGCGGTTTCCCCTTTTTGTGGAATTTTTAGGAAACCTCTCGTTTCCCTTGGAGCTCCAAAATAATATGTTAGTCCAAAAACATGCTTGGTTAGTTATTGTTTTAGAATCATGCAGTTACACTGATCACATGCCGGCATACATTCACACTCACACTGTCTGGTTGTCATGTCAAGTTTGGTCAGGTTCACCCCAGAGTCAGTCATCCACAGTGCCTTGTCAAGTTACACTGTCGGTCAGGGTCAAAGGTCAGTTGGTCTCCGTCTTTTTTGGCCATGTGTCGTGCTCTGCAGAGACTTTGACATTTCAGCATAGGCCAGTATCCTTTGTCTACAAAAATATGTCACGATTTCAACTATAATTTTCAAGATGATTCTCACTTGTCATTGGGACTTCCGCCTCCCACTTTTCCTGAAACTTGGTACAAAACTCACTTCCTTCGAGTACCACTACTAATTAAAATGTCTAATGATCTATTTCAGAAACTTGTGTACAATAACTATTATCTTGAGTCAAAACATTACTAGGATCTGTGTCGCTCTGCATTTCATAGCTCATTATAATTCTGGTCTACTTAAAAAACGATGTTAAACTCTTTAGCAGTGTGTGGAACCTTGGGTGTCCGAACATGCAACAATTACTCCCTCCTTTATCAAGGATTTAAAACCGAAGTCTGGTAATAACTATGCCACAATGGTGAAATCAACACTTTAGATTGGAATTTAATATGTGGCTTGGCACTAGCCATTAATACAAACAAAGATTTGTCCTATAGAGTGGTTCCTAAAACTATCCTTTTAATGGTGATCAATATTGTAACCAATGAGATCACTACTTTATTCACACGTGAATAAAAATGTCTTAAAAAATGATTTGTTAACATGATGAAAATATTGAAGAATATGGTTCTACTCTGTCAGTGTGTTTTAGGATGATTATCATCTTACTTTAATAGTTTCCTCTTTACTGCTATTTTTAATTTATCAAATGATTAATAAATCTTTCTGTCTTTATGAAGTTAATTCAAGTTATTTAAATGTGCGTTTTGTGAATAAGTGTGTTTATGTGTAAACTCACTCATTCCCGTTCTCCTTTCCTCCTCCCCTGGTTTTCTCAAGCCGTGACCCCGGCCTCCTCACTTCTAATCGACCATGCCAACTCCTCTGATTCTGTCTTCTCTTCAGTCCATCAGCTGTTGAATCCATCTACTGTAACTTTTGTAGGCAGCCATTGGCCCAGTCACATCTGCAGCCCCATCATGCCACTGTTGTTGCACTCCTCCTTTACAGTCTCTCTGCTGTTTTTATGGAGGGCGGATTCTGCTCTCATGTCTATTGTGCCAAATCTCGCAGCGCAGTTTGGAACTTCATGTCCTGTTTGAGGGACCGATGAGAGTTTGCCTCTTTGTCAGCATACTGGTTTGGTTCTGGATGCCTCAGGTCGTTGTTGGTTCAGCTCTGGTTCTCTGTCTGTACGATGGAGAAGGAGGAGTCTCCTGTTGGGTTAGGTCTCGTTGTCTGCTTGGAGGGTCGGGATCAAAGCCTTTCTAACTCAGAGGGGGAGTCCAGGTCCCGGTACACATTACCTATAAGAAGTCTAGCACACTGATGTTAAATAAATCCAACCCTTTCCACTCTGTCTCTTTCTAATCATATTATCTGTCTTAGTTGTTAAATGCCATCTAAACAACATAATTAATGTCTACTTATGATATTACAAAAACTCACTCCAAAAATTGTTTCATCCATTGTTACATATTTACCCAACACAACTCTGAAATACTTACATGTTTCCAGCATCACATATTCCACACACTGTGAAAGAACATCTCCATATCTTCTCTCATTTTAAATCCCACTGTTACTTCGAACAATAGTAAACCTGCAGAGCACACCAATCGGATCACAGTAATGAAATTTGAATCAAGTGTAGGCCTATGTCTTCTTTCTGAACATTTATTTATATTGTCTACATTTGCAAACAGTTCGAGTGTAAAATGTGTTTTGCACAATGTATTTACACTCTACAGATTCTTGAGTTTACTCATCTCCTGGTGCTGTCGTTGTAAAAAATGTTCAATCCCTTATTGTTTTGTACCAGTTTACCAAACAATACCGGCCAGCAATGTAATGATTAAACTCTAAGCTCGCATAAGTTTCAAGGGTGTGATACCCCCTTTCAGCCACTAGATGGCAGCAGCAGAAGTTTCAAGGGTGTGATACCCCCTTTCAGCCACTAGATGGCAGCAGCAGAAGTTTCCAGACAAAGGGAAACGCTCTACCTTGGTTTAATATATAACAGACCTCTGGCTTTAAGCTTTTAGCATTGGTCTGTTAATTAAACCCCAGTTTTAAACGGCGACTCGATCTGATATATCGAGTTTTCAGGTTTTGCCGTGCAGGATTCAAACCTCGCATTCACACAAACTGCACCATTTCTACGCCACTCAGGAATAAACACCTGCAGATCCGCGCCAAACTGCTCTATTTTACGTCACGCAGGACTTTCGTCTACCTGTCGATCCACGTTTACGTTTTGTATATAACTTTCCTAACATAGTAAAATATGCATTGTATATTCCATTTAAACTATAAAAACACTGTGAAACGCCTACAGACAATCCTAAAGTTTTAGCGTATCCAATTACAGACAGGCGACTTTCATCGTCTGCTTACCTTATTTGCAAAGTTGCAGAGTCCTGCTGATTGTCTGAGATGTTTGAAAGCGTCTGAATTCTTCCTCAGCTTCGTTATAGACGTCGGGTCACCATTTTGTTAGAGATTTGGAGGGATAACTGGTCCGCTTTTCAAATCTCCGCGCGTTCCTATGAAGCTGGTTATAATACAGGAAGGAATCCATATCTACAAAGTAACCGTTAACAATAATCTACTTTAATGGCAATATGACAATGCAATACAATCATTACAATACAACATGATATATTACAGTTATATTGCAATGCTTAAGGAGTAATGCCGGCTTACTCCTGCTCTAGTCCGCATACTCCAGAGCTACTTTCACCCGAGGGCAGCATGTGAAGAAGAGGCCGAACGCCAGGGATCCACCGGATATATACCAGAGTAAGAAGGAGGGGTTTGGTGTTAGGTCAGCTGGTCATCTTTTCAGGTCATCTCATTGGGAGACGCAACGCAGCAGGAAACGCAGCAGGAAACCACACAGGCTCACTTTACAACAAAAGGTCTCAAGGCCTGCATACCTACACCTCCCCCACAGGGCAATAAAACCCTGTTTACTCCAACCAGCCCAGAATGTTTATAGCCATTTGTAGTCCTTACATTTATGAAAGGATAAAACAGAGAAATCAATATAAAACACAAACACAGGTATTGTTTGAACAGTATTCACTTAACTGCTACTATTGATAACCACCAGAGAAACCCAAGGGACCTCTCTTAATAGCACAACCACTGTAGCTTGTTCTAAGTTGAATGCAAATCAGGACATGCTCTCACCTTCCCCCATCTTCCTTTGTCCTCAAAAACACATGTCAACAGGCCCCAAATCCAGCTCACAGTTTTACCCAAATTATTCCCATTTTAAGCTTATCCATAGTTTGCTAACATGAATAAATACAAATATAACTCTACAAAATTCACCCCCAAAATTATTCCAAACCATATTCTTCCAAACTCTCTGATGTAGTATGAGCAACAGAAGACTATTGATGTGTGTAATGAGTTTGGTAGTAATATACTGTAGAATAGTGAAGTGATTGAATATTATTATATTCTCTTTTTTCGGAGTTGCACTTTGCAGACGGTCCCTGAGCACTCGTTTCTTCTCCGGCTGCAGATAGAGACCAATGTAATGTGTCCAGCTCGGAGCGAGGAGGCCCATATTGGCTTTTTTTTTATCAACATGTGATTGTAGTTCGTTGTCAACCTTACCACGGTACTTAGGAGACGTAATTTGTGTCTGAATAACGTTTTGTTCATGAGTTATTGATCCGTGAAATCCGAATCTGCCAATATCGTTCTAACTTAACTTACTCAACTAGCCTACGTTTCAAACCGTGCATTTTCAGCAGCCGAATCAAGTGCCTTTTGCTAAGGATGACACTGTGCTTAACTGCAAGGGATTGCAGAATATCATTATAATTCATACCCAAATGAAAATAAAATGAAATCAAATCAAAATGATCCATGCTTCGCGATAATAGCCGTAGCCTACAGAGTTTAGCTAGTGTTGTCACTCAGTCATCAGTTTAGACTATCTGGATTTAGTTATTGCGTAATAATTATTGTGTTCCCACGAATTACTAATGCGTGGGAACGTAATAACTAATTTGTGGCCACGCATTATTAATAGGCCTACGTGGCCACGTATTCATATTTTTCTCACCAATGTCACCAGGGGAGCTCCGTAGAAAGCTACAGTTTCAACATGAACATATTGTCTCAAAAGATCTTCAAAGAACAGAATCTGCCCCTACAGCCTGTTGCTGATTTTTGCAAGAGGAATGCTTTTAATGGTGTTACTGGAACGTTTGATGCCTTGGGTCAGGATCCTGAATTATTTTTCACATAATATGCAGAGAGACGCCAAGTTATACAGCAAGTCATCTGAGTGGCAGACGGGGGAAGAAATTCTTACAATCTTTCAGAGGTTTTATTATGGCAGGTTGGCGTGCGATGGTTTTATAAATGGAAAAAGGTATTGAGTTGTTTAACTTGGAGCAGAACTGCACAGAGCGTATGTGACACATTGTGATGTCTCATCGGTCCCTCTGTGCAGGAGCAGTGAGGCTGAAAATATGTCTGAGGGCTGAGGGGGAAACATATGCAGCTGATAAGCTTGAGTTGAAACAACTGGCTGTTCATCTGGAGGTGATCACGAAATATCCCTACCAGGAAAGACACTTCCCGCTTCTGACAAGATTCAGCTCTAATGAAGCCGCCTCAAACGCAACCCCCCAAATAAAGGAATAAAGAAATCAAATAGGAAATGCCACATTTATTTTTGTCTCTGGCAGCAGCTTACGTGTTGTGTCTGCATAACAGAATGACATTGTAATGATTCAAAGGCTCTTAGTCTATGCACACTACATGGTCTCAGGATAGGGAATGAGGATAGAGTATACTCCTAATACATGTTGTAGCATTACTGCAGTTGTCCCTTTGGACCCACAAAACATCTGCACACATGAATAACAAATGAAACAATCATGACTAATGAAGATAAAACAAAGAATAATATTTGGAAATGCTGCCACCTAGTGAACATGTCCTGGTGATCATTACGAATATTTACACAGAGAGGCAATAACTGTCCCCCTGAAGAGGAAAGGCTTTGTTTATTATGTTATTAAGGTAAAAGAGAAGAAATCCATGTAATGTTTTATTGCTAATTATATCACGCTTTAAGGGCTATGTTTTGGAGCAAAATGTCTTTTAGGTGTAATGATTCCTGTTGATTGGATGATAATAAAGAACATTTGGGTAAATCACAAGCTATCCAGCGGTATGTAGAGTCATTAAAATGAGCCTCACGTTTACTAGCTGCAACATTAAAGTGACATAAATATAATATTGATATAAAGTGATATAGTTAATAAATACATAAATGCATCACTAATTTCCCAATTTGGAATGAATAAAGTATATATAAATATCTATCTAATCATCACCTCACAACCTACCGCTACAATAAAGATCTATCCATCTATAGTATATTTTGGTGATAATACTATAAGATTTAAATATAATTTCTTTAATAAAGATAAAGCTTTATGTAAGAGCATAGTTTCAGATGGAGAACTAAGACAGCAGTTCTGCCGACTGCCACTTGGTGCTGCTCTCTAAACATGTATTAAAGTGCTGAGGGTTAAAACTAAAGGGATTCAATATTACAGAGTCAATTTTCATGAAGTATATTGATCAGTTAAATCCTAATTTCTCTTGTTAAATCTATACCATGGAGATGGAGATAAAGAGAATCAATGCGGTCATGGAGTCTTTTTTTCGAGACAATTAAGGTGTACTTTACGCCAGAAGCAGATAACTATAAGATCCAAAGATAAGAATCATTACAGTCTGGGTCTGGAGTCAAATAATAACTTGGAGCAGAGGGGCTGAAAGTGTGGGAGTGCCTAAATGAAACTGTCAGTCAATACTGAGAACAAAATCTGAAGCTTTCCCTTTTTTTTGTGCCAATACCTGGTTTCTTCACCCTCTGTCAAGTAGTGCCCAGAAACGTCCCAAATCTCATCAGCATCTGTATGTCAATAACTTCTCCTGAGTCAGCGTAAATAGCTTTGGGCATCAAATGAATACTGACATGAGAAAAAAGATCCTGTAAATAAAGAAGATCCGTGATCATCTTTTACATTTTCAGACATTAAATGTTTGTGGAAACACGCAGGAAGTGAAAAGCATTGGGAGAGCAACATTTCCAAGGCTGGATAAAAGCTTGCATTGAACCAAAATGTTAGCAAATGTAAAACCAATCGACTCAAGGAGGGAAAACAGCACAAACCAGATATATGTTTTCTATCCACTCCAAGATGAGTGAACTGCACGAAAGCCAATTAAGGCAAGTACCTATTTCAAGAAGAAGTGAGGAAATGGGTGGCAAACATTCATCAAACATTGAACAGTTTGCTCAAATGAGCAATCAGGGGTATTGAAGCAAACTGACTCTTAAGTACAATCTGTGGCCTTTCATCAAAAGAACCGCGCAATCTTTTCTAGACAGTGAGACGCAACTAATGCCATTTAAAGTCAAACATGTACAGTCTGCTTGAAGTTGTCAAACTAATGTGCTGCTGCATATAGTTTCATTTAGCTAATCCTAAGTAGGCTAAAGGTCAGAATCATCGGAAAAAAGTCACACTGGGTCCAGAACAACACCCAGACTATTTACTAGTATTTAGGTTCTTTCTTTTGTCTCGTTTTTAGACTAACCACTGCATGTCCATGTGCCCATTGAGACTGCAGGCATGTGGCAGTTTATTATAGCTCGCTGGGACACATTTGATTAATGAGGCCACGCTGTGGTGTGCGCAAATACATGGAGCACAGATGCTTTGCTGGTTTTATTTAATTTCCACATAATGAACAAATAAGTAGGATCAAACATAATGCATTATGGTTACAATCAGAGCTGAGAATGTACGAGCTGGGAGGAGAAATACAATTGGAAAAAAGCAAAAGAACATAAATCAGTGATTCATAGTCGTACACTTTCCCAACTGTGTCCTGTATTTTAATCAGAAATGTGTAATAGAAACAAAACGCCAAAAAAAAGATGGAAATAAATCAAGTTATCTAGTAGAAAGTAGATTAACTTTACATAAAGGAGACATATTTTGACATTTTCTTGAATGGCTTGTCTCTGCTTAAACCTTTAGAGAAGGAACGGTCTGAAGTTAAATTGACAGCTATTCGATGATTCGTTGGTACAAAAGCGTAAAGTGCATTAAATAATTGAGTTTGAAAGTTATTTGTTATCAGAAATACAAAAAATATCATATCTTAAAGGTCTCCTATCAGGCAAGTTTGTTTGTGTCCCCGTTGTGTCAGGAAACTCACAAAGTGTCAGAAAACAAAACCTCTCTCTTTTCCTCCGTACACAAATCTCTAAAAACGAGGGTACAATGGAGCTGATCCAGATTTGCGTCCGATATGACGTAATATCTGAAATGTGGGCTGGCTTTACACCCACGGCCCTATCAGAAACGTCACTATCAGAAACAAAGCACAACATTTTTTGGAAGTAATATGGTCTTTGTTTACATTAGCAAGCATCACTAACACTCATAGCTAACCTGTACTGGAGAGAATATGTGTAAAAAAGCAGGAAATAAAAAAAGGAACTCACTTTGTGATAAACCCGCAAGAGAAAAAGCATTTGAGCTCCATACTGTTTCAGAAATAATCCTTGAAGTGGTTTGGAACCTAATATGGCATTTAATCACGGCAGAGAGGAGACCTCACTGCTTGCCTTGCCGTGCTCAAACGGGGGCGGGGCCAGCATCAGCCGAATTTAAAGTTACAGTCACAGAATCAGCGCTTCTCTAACAGGGCTGAACTAGAGGGATATGAGGGATGTCTAAAATGCATGATCTGTTTGGTATTTTGAGCAAAACACATCATAGACATGTTTTTTAATATATTTTTATATATCTGAGACCCATAATATAGGCCTAAAAATAGCATAATAGGAGACCTTTAAGGTCCACCCACTAGTGTTTTCAATAACTAGTGGATGGAACTTTTTTGGTTGATTTCTTGTATTCTATAACAATCAGTATACTGGATCGATAACTTCTTGGAAAAAGCTTCAGACAGGAACTGCAGTGTAACACATACAATAAATCAGTGACCATAAGCAAGTGAATGCCCATAAAAACATCTTAAAATAATAAATCTTGTGATCCTCCCTCAAGAGGATTTGAGGTCTTTTTGCAGGGCTCTGAACAGCTGCACCGCTGCGTCTGTCCATGCCTCCTTCTGCTGCTGGCTGCTCGCTGCAGCCAGCGTCTGGGTGGTGTACACCAGCGTCAGCACCGTCCTCTCGAAGTCCTGCCAGCTCAAAGGCTGGCGGCGCCGGCCAAGCTCCACTGTCAGGCGGCGGATGTCTGAGAGCGACTTGGGCAGGACGTCTTCACAGATGACCTCCAGCTTCTCCACGCTCCTCAGGGAGGCCAGCTCCTCATCTGGGATCAGCATGTGGTGTTCTCCATCTTGGATCTGCATTCCAGCCAGCAGGATCTGCGGGCCAAAGGTTCACCAATGAAAGAAGAAGTCTATCTATAAGTACATTTTTATTGTCCTTTTTGTGATTAGAACTGACGACAGCATTCAACTTAAAAAACATTCCTTTCATCAATGTCAGGAAAACTTTGGGTACACACAGTTCTCTCCACATGATTAGCAGAACAGCAATTTTTAGCAAAGGAAGATTGACTACAAATGTTGGACTGGGACAGATCTTTTGCACATTCCCAGTATAATTAAAGTGGCTTCCAGTATTAAAGCCGAGTCATTAACCATTTCAGCGCCTCTGAACACAAAGGGTCTGAACTGACCTCAAAAAGCAGGTCCACATCCTCCGCCGATCGCAGGAACGTGGGGTTGATGAGCGAATACGTCCCGCGCTTTATCCTATATGCAGATGGATACAGAGCTAGGACCCAGAAGTACAGGAAATTAGATTAGAGGATCTCTCCTGTTTTCACGAAATTAGGCAGCACATTATCCGATGTGTCATGCTTGTGGATGGGCCAGAGGTTGAGAAAACACAGATACGTTACTGCTCAAATATTATGCAGGTGGGAAGGAATCTGGCTCCAGCTGGGCAGAGGGTAATAGGTCTTTCACCAGAGCCACAGATGCTCCTATATTTACAAGTGGCAGTGGCCAGTGCACCCAGAGGTGAGATACCCCCGCTCACAGAGGGGCAGGTGTAGCTGACCTCAATTGGTCAGATTTCAGAGTGTCAGTTCAGAAATGTAGCAGATCAGGGACCGCGTTATTGGTGGTGTTCCAGATAGGGCGGGAAAGAAAGACCTATCTCTCAGCTAGTGGAACAGTTGCCACATCTTTATGATACAAAATCTATATTTGACTGAATGTGATAACAATTGCCAATTCCACATGCTATGACACATTTGATCAATAGGTAGGAAGTAAATAAGTATATTTACTCAAGTATTTTGTTTTATTTTTTTCCTATGTTTCACATTTTTTCAATTAAGCTACAACCAACAGGCAGTTAGCTTAGCTTAACACAAATACTTGAAATGGGTAAACAGCCACATTAGCTTCTAGGTCAATTGAGTGCAGCTGAACAAGGTGAAAAAAACAACAGTGGCACAATGTTTATGCATTTGTTGGGCGCAGTTATTTTTGGAAGGAAAACCCCTATAGTGAGTTTATCTTTTAGCATTTTGGCTACTCAGAAAGCTAATTCCTAATGAAATCAGAAAGGCTATCTGTGTCCAAGAAAGGATTTAAGAACTTGCCTGATCTCTCACCACCATAATCACAGTCTCATTTCTGCTTAACCACTCTGTGTGATGTTGTGCAGATATTCCCACTGGTAATGAAAAGTCTTTGGGAGTTCAAGTCAAGTCTTGAATATAAAAGCAGAGGTCACACAAGGATCCACATTTTCCCCTTGCATACTGTTTATACGACTATTGCTGCCCTGACTCTTAAAATATGTTCATATTACAATGCCATCCATTGTGTGAGAGTCCAAGAGCGATTGGATGATAGACACTGCTTCAGCAGAGTGAAGTGAAAAGTAAAGTTGACTAGAGCTAAAAGGGGATTCACAGAAAAACTAAGTAATTTAAACCTCTTTTGACATCTCACTCTCTTTTTCCACTGCTCGCATATGCTGCTGCCATCCAGTTATTGGCTCAGCGTGTAAGCCATCACACAGATCACACACATAGATCTTAATGAGGTATACAGCATGAACGCTGAGCTCCATCTGAATTCAGATACAATACACCTCATGTCAGCGGAATCCACGGTGTGCTCTCTCGCCAATTCTGGAGTAACGATCGGCCCCGCTGCCCGCAGCCTCCTCGTCCAGATACAGTTAGGCTTCATAGCATCTGTGAGGCCAGCCAAAGCAACATGCACTGGCTCATCTCCCCATGTACCTGCTTCCTGCCTGGGCGACTGACAGGCTCAGCTCCGGCTTTGCTTTCACAACCAAGCCATCATGAATTTCAGAATGTAAAAGAAAATATGCAGCCCTATGTTACATTGTTAGAATAATAAAACCCACTTACATGGTGTTATTGTCAGCATATTATCTTAACCGTTCACCCTCTCAAACTTGCCCCAACCAAAAAAGGCCATTGTTGTGATTATAGAAATACTTAAGTCAAGAGTTCAACGTCCAAACTATTTTCTCCATCATCTGAAACTAATCTGTAAATCCTTTACCTAAAATTGAATAGTTGGTCATTTTGGGAGATACTGTACTTCTGTATTCCTTATTGCAAGACTAACCTAACTTAACACCACTCAATGGTTAAAATCTAGCTAGAGCTAGCTTAGCATAGAAGAGTGGAAACTGGGGGACAGCTAGCCTGAATGCTGTACAAAGTAACACATCCATCAACTCCAAATATAACTCATCAGTACAGTAAAAAGGTAAAACTAATATGTTGCCATCTAAGGAACTCCTAAGGACTTTTTTAATGCCAGGTGTACTGCTTCTAATCCTCACAATAACAATAAGACTGAAATAATTGCAATTTTCTCTTTTGTTACTTACCGACAGTCATACAAAGTGTTTTCCCTTGTTCAATATATAATATAATATTATATAATATATTATAATATCATCAAGGAACTTATATTGACGCTCATAAAAGCAATGTGTTTAATTTATTGCTTCAAAACGAAATGCTAAGCTAAGCTAAGCATCTATGGCTCTAGCTTTATTTGTACTGTAGATCAGTGGCGGTTCTAGAACATTTTACATGGGGTGGCAAAGGGGGGGCAAGAGGTCATGCCAGGGTGGCATGGGAGGGCGGACAGTACGTGGTATTTTACACTGTATATAACCTATTTATTGTTAATTCATGCCCTAACACAAGTGTTCTTAATGCACAAGAGAAAAAAGGTGTTCAGACAAACAATCGGGTGCCCTTTGAGTCCCCCAAGCTTACTTCAACCATTTTAAATGAAAGTAAACTACAAAATGTATTTTAAAGCAATTCATTAATGGAACAGGTTGTTTTGCATTACAAAAAATGTGTTGTCTTAGTATTAGACAGACATATTTGCATGTGCTCACTAAGCATTATTACATATTAATTTAATATTAAACAAATCAAAATGGCCAATTATTCCAAAATGTTGCTGCTAATATAATCACATGCTTGTCAACTTTAACTGATCAAAAATACATTCTGAAAAAATACTTGAATTATCTATGAAATTGCAATATTGACACACGTCCCTCAGTTTGTTTCAACCCTGTCACGCCATACCATTTACCCTCCTATTAAAATAATGGATCAGTCCATGTGTGATCTGCATGGAGGGAATTACATCACAAAAGTCTTCTGAAGAAAAGATGGCAAAGAAAGGCAAGTGTCAGTTTCTTCTCTTATTTCAGTTTTTGTATTTTCAGATTAAGATTGACAAGCTCAACATTTCAACTCTGTTATATGAATTAATAATAGTAAATAATTGTTTATTACAAAATAAACAATAGTTTTGCAAAATATTACAATGTTGTAATGTCCTTGACTTCCATGTGGTGCCATATCTTAGCTAAACAAGGTCTCATGGCTACTTTTTGTCAAAAATGTCAACCCTGTTACATTTTTTCAAGTACATTCCTAGTAATTATTTATATTTTGTGCCTGAGGTGGGAAATGTAAGTAGTCCACTACCAGATGTTATGACCAAACATTTTGGTTTCATTTTTCAAAGATATAAAGACCCAAAAGGCACCCGATTCAGAGAATACTCTAATTCTGCATACTGTAAGTACTTAGTTATAATTAAGTACACAAATGACATCACCGCCATCTCTTCAGAGAGCTAAAGGTGACCTGTGCAGCAACACATTTCAATCAATAATTGTCAATACTAAGAGCTGCTAGATTGTGCTGCTGTAATGAATATGTAAGGAGAATAAGAACATACCATGTGGTCCAGCTGGAGTTTCATCTGCCTCCTGATCCCTGCCTCTGGCCCTCTTTCTGACACTTCATCTTTATTCCTCACATATATTTCTTCTTCTTCACTAATGTCTTCATCTCCTCCTCTTCCTCCTGCTCTGACCCTCCTGGTCTCTTCATCTCCTCCTCTTCCTCCTGCTCTGACCCTCCTGGTCTCTTCAGTGAAATCTCTTTTCCTTTTCCTCTTTCTGTTCGTCCTGATCACTTCTCAGATATGTCTTTTTGTTGTTGTTGTTGAATCACTCCTATACTCTGGCCTGCAAGAGTCTACTTGTGAAAAGCACTGGCACAAATGCTTGTATAACTTTACACGTTAGGGCCATGTAGCCTAGCTAATATGTAGCATATCATAAATATAACATCAGAAAGTATTGATCAAACGCACACAGGCAGCTGTGTTTGGATCCAGTTTTTACGGTAAAGGATGTATCCTGGTTTCATTGATCTGGCCTCATGGCTGTGATGTGTAGTTTACGTGGATTTAATAGTAGGCTACCGCATAGTTTAGCAAAGTGATCGATCTCCCAGCTAACGCTGTCTGCGTAGTATTTTGTAACGTAACGCCCCAAACAGCGCCCGTCTGTTAAACGCTATCGATTCAAACGGCAGCGTTGTATTGATATTTAGTTTCAAGCTCTCGTCCTTAGTAAAAACAAAACTAGTGGAAGGGGAAATGCTCCCAGGTGATCCATAGGTGCTGGGACAGCTCGCTCCCTCTCTGTAGCGGTGTGAGCTGCGGTCTGTGTGAACCCCGCTCTGCAGTTTAATGCAGGGCCGTAGCTGCGTTTTTAACGGGCCTAAAATGATATTTAAAATGATTCACTTTTAACTAATGTAATGCTTGTTTCGTTGCTTGAGAAGCTTGTGGAAATAGTGTAGGTTTGTTTTAGTACAGTTTTAGGGAAACAAAAGTTAGGGGGGCAGCTGGGGGGGCAAGGCTCTACAGTGGGGGGGCAGCTGCCCCCCCTTGCCCCCCGTAGATCCGCCCCTGCTGTAGATATATGTACTGTAGTGGTATCGTTCTTAGCATCTAACTCTGATCTAAAACTATTTATTGTGCGACAAAAGCTTTGCTGTAAACTCTACATACGTTTCAGGAACTTCTCAACAATGGATATTCACAATCAGCCTTCAAAAACTTTTGGAGTGTAATTGTAGAAGATAAAACCCTCCATAAATTGTTCTAATACCCCAAACGGCACTAAGGATTTTTTTCTAGATCCAACACTGACATGAAGCTATGAAAACATTGCAACTAGCAGGTGAAAATTACCACTGCTCATTGAGTAAGTGACTCCCAAATGCACGATCAGCAGCGCTGAAGGAATGCCTGTGCAGTCATAATAGATACTGAAGAGACACTTTAGCTGCATCGAGGCATTGTCAAGGTAAACAAAACAGCACAAAGAGAAAGTGTGCTCATCACAACAAGGGTTATGTTGATAAAAGATTGCGTAGGTGGTTTGAATTAATGTTATATAATAATAATAATAATAATGTTAATAAAATGTTATTGCTTGTTAAAGCTCACATGGTTGGAGCAGCACTGATGCAGACGCAGAAACAGACCACAACATTCATGCAAGGAAGTTAAAAAGAAAATGTGATGTTGTTCATTTGTAGGAGCTAGTAGGAGAGCAGGTACATGACTCAAATGTACACACAATAGCAACAGGCAGCTAAAAGTAACGTTTTCTGTGTAAATGGTCAAAAACAATGTTTACCAAGTTATCGAAATCAGTTCATTCCAGTTATTGTAAATATTAAGCCAGTTAAAAGATTTGTTAGTATTTAATATTCAGTTTTTAACGTGCCACTGCAGCGGAAAAAATGATTTTTCTAGCTGCCTTTTTTGAGTGTCAAATAAAGGTGTCTCTTCTTACTACATCTTTGCTTTTCATGTTGCTCATTCTGAGTCTGTTCTTCCCTCATGCCTCCCCTCCCTCCTGCAGAGCTCCAAACAATCTGCATTTGGACGGGCAGGCTTCCCCCAATGTCATTATGCACAGGCAGGGAACTTGTAATCTCCCGTTAACTGCTTGCAAGGAGATGAGGGAACAACAAAGATCCATTAATTAGCAGGGCTAAATGGTATTCCTGGCTGGAGGGATGTCTTGATGAGAGAGAGAGAGGCAAACAAAAACAAAAACATTATGGATGTCTGGATCCCTCTGGCTTAGGGTAACAGGGGTGAAAAGGACACGGGAGGGAATGAAAGTCTTAGCCGCAATGGCCCATCTTCTGCTTAGTATTTAAATTCACTTCCAAATCATATTAAAATCCAAACAAACTGCATTTTTCTAGCAGCTCAGATGCAAACTCTAACATTTACAGTGTAAACAGAGACTTCCCCATAAATATTCCCACTGTGAGACACTTCTTCTACAAGCTAAGCAAGTCAAGTAGCGCAAGGAAAGACGAGATAGGATCTGAAACTTCGGATATTAAATTAGTTGGAAGACTGATGATGATTAGACACACTGGGATTTATTAGTCTGTATTAAAAAATGTTACATAGTTGATTAAGTTCTACTCAGTGAAAAAAGTCAAGATAAAGTTGACAATCTTTCTATTTCACAATTAAAAGTTTCAAATGAATAGGATTTTTGTTTATGAAAGATATAAATGTTGTTTTGACTGAGTTTTAATATGCCAAAAATATATAAGCAATGGCTAGTCAATACCTTCTGTGTAATCTAATGGATGAAATTCATTCTAATGTGTAATGGATGTGTAAAAGGCAAATGTTTGCTTCAAAAAGGTGATATGTCAATGTTGTGTTTGCAGCTTTCTCTGCTCCCCTCAGGTGGCCAAACAAATATTACATTGTCATGAATAAAAACAACAATTCCCCAACTTTTCTTGCAATAATTCCTGGCAGAGGGCAGAAAGGTCTTTAAAAACGATTTTAGTTAAAGTATCACTCAAATCCTGTCTGTTCTGAAGCTGTTTTTCAGCATCATGCAAGGAAGGAGGACCAAGGATGTTATAGTATGCAAGTTTGGAGAAGTGAGTGGATCCAGTAACAACAGGCCAGTCACTTTTCATTGGAAAATCAAGTGTTGATGTCTTGCATGTCACAATGTTCCCAATATCTCCGGAAGAAAAACACATTATTTCACAGAATCACAAACACAAAAGCAAAACAAGATTGAACTGTCAAGCATGTTTGTTTCCAAAAGCTAATACTATTTGAAATGAGGAAGCAAATCACAATCGTAGTGATAGGGAGATAAAAGAGACACCTACTTTTCCTGTGATGCTGAGAGGCTGCCAGGTGCATGGCCAGGTTAAGAATGATGAGTAGAGCCCACCACTGCGTCATGTTGATCCTCCTCACACACACGACGATGGTGGACAATGCTGTGACTGTTGAGTTTCAACATTTCACAGGACTTTCATATGCAGGATCATTCCTTCATTCAGTGCATTCATTTGTTGCCACCTCCCTCCCTACTTCCATCCCCTCTCACTCTCTCTTTTTGTATTCTGAGTGTGTTTTCGTCTCAGGCCTGGCCGTCTGGGCTCTCATCTGGAAATCATCAGGAGTTGGACATCGCCTTGTGCCCTTTTGGCTGGACTTTTCTCACGGGAACTGGCCGAGTGCTTGACTGGCTCTGGTTCAATTACTGTGTGACTCTTCACTGGACTAGATTGATGTGTAGCTGACTGACTTGCCGATTAATTGACTGAATATATTGGCATCCCATGAGCCAGAACAAGAAACTGCTGCTAATCTTAGAAAGTGCTCTAGCTGCGTGATCAAGCAACCTTATTAGCTTAATGGGTATTTCTGGCTTGTTTCAATTTGGGTTATTTCCACTGTTTCGGCAATCGATTCTAATATATATTTAACACGCAAAGTTAACTATACTAATATCGGAGGAAAACAGAAACCAAGTGATTTTGAATAAACCAAAAGCGCCAGATGATGTCCTTTTTTATTTGGGATGGAACATAGAGCATCAGAAATGTCAGTACAAATCTCATTGCACATGGAAACTGCGAGCCAAACACTTGCTAAGTTGCCTACATTTGTTGCAAACGGTTACTGTTTGGTAATGACTTTAGTTACATTGGTGTTTAGCTTGAGTTGTACATGGTGACACCATCAATTGAAAAGTTACATTTGTTTTATACTTTGGATTATGGCCAAATACACAAATTATTTCATATTAGACTCAGTTTGATTTGTGAATTAGCTAATGTTAGCATGCTAACACCAAAACGATGGTCAACCGGGTATTAGCATTATAGCAGCATTATAACTGCTAAACATCACCATGTTAGCATTGCCCTTTAGATCATGTTAGCAAAATGATATGAGCAGTTAGCCCAAAGCTTAGCATGGCTTTTGACCTTTAGCCAAAAGCTGTACATAAGTAACTGTTTTAGAATTTCTAGCAATATTGGCGTAGTGAACAATGTTATCATCCAAGTGGTAATATAGTTTTTCCTTTAATGTATCCTGTCAAAAATGGAAATCATCTTTCTCTCTTTATATATTTTGGCTTGGATTCCAGGTTAATTAACTTGTATTCTGTCCTGATATAAAAGGCTTGTTTGATCGTACGTAGCATGCAGCAACTCTACGACGATGGAACCCAGACGGAGACATACTGCGTGTCGACAATCAACATCAACAACGACATGAGGAGCATTTAGAGCATCTTGATTCAAGGCTGTCAAGACTCTTTCCCCGTCTTTATACTCTCTCCTGCACCGCCTCTCCTGTTCTTTGTTGTCACAGAATGTGTGCAATCATCACACAGTCCTCATGCCAAAGCACATAAAAGAATGTGAAGGTGCGCTGGATTTCAGAAGGTTTGCTTTCTTGGCTCAACCTCTAAGAATGCATCTGCTAGAATAAAATAAACATACTGTTTCAGTAATGTCCTCGCGTCAAAGCACTTATACCCAATCGGTGGATTAGAGAGTGACGATTAATTATTCAAAAGAGGCAGCGGATATAAAACTGAAATGTCTATTCAGACTATGTAATGCTGATAAGGGCACACTATTTCTTATCGACGCTGTGCTGTTAGAATAAATAATGAAGTCTGGTAATTTGTGCAGTTATCGTCTCCTTTTTGAATCATAAGGCCCTACTTTTTTTGCTGCTAAATATTCCCTGTTGACACAAGCATTTGAAGTCACAAAAAGCTATCATAAAAAGCTGCATAAGGCTAGTAGTGCTTCTATTTCATTAAAGTGCCGATAATAATATTGAGTGGACATGAGGGAGCCATAACATCGTTTATCTGTTTAATTTTAGAGTGCTTTGGTGTCACAGTGAGGAACAACTTACCAAGAACTGAACATTTGTGTCTCAGGTGAGATGCATTTAAACAGCAAATAGATCTATTTTGCCTGCTTGAGGAGGAAGCAATCATATCATATTGTTAACCTAGTTGTATTTAAAGGTTTGATTAATCTACACACTTTAATTCATGTGATTTTGCTCTACTACCACCACCATATGTTGGATTGAATATTTGCTCGCAGCAGATGGGAAACCAAGGTATGATGCCCTTCTCTTCTTCTCTTTTTCCAGCTTGTAGAATATAAAAAAACACATTTACATGGATGATGAAGCTGGAATAAAAAGCACCACAGTGTACAAGCTGCATCTCTGCATGTGATTCACATGACTAACACTAAGGCAGATGGCATGAGCGAAAAAAAGAAATACGGTCTATTCTTTTCAAAGGTTTCTGCAGGTGTAAGAAAATACTGACCCTTGACTGTTGAGGGTCAAAAACACAAACTCTCACATGCTCCAGATGCTCCTTCTGTTATGACCATAAGGGGGCAGTGTTACGACACACATCCAGAAAGATCCTAAACTTCTCCAAGATCCTGCAGTGATGGCTGCTGCTCCCCAACTCTCTAGACTTTTGGTGATGCTGCATGAATTCTGAAATAATTGAATCCTATTAATATAAAGTCTGACAATATGAACGCAGCCACTTACCAGAGATCAAAGGGTTGTTTGGGTACAAGACAGGTGGGCCCTTGAGACATCCGGTGCTTTAATTGCTTCTGTGCTATAAATCACCAGAATGCTCTAAAATATGCAAAATAGTACGTGGCCACTGTATATCTGAACTTGCATGAGGCTTGCTTAATAGTCAAATTACTGTGACAAAAAAAGTCTGCAGCTGCAATTTGTCTTACAAAGCTGTGAGTCAGGGTAAAAGGTACACACCTGACCTGAATGTGCAAATATAGAATATGCTTAAAAGGTGAGGTTGTACTTGTTTCCAGCCCAGGGACAGTGACTCATGGGGAGGATTTTGAGTCAAATGACTGATTTTAAATGCCATTTTCTTAATGTCTTTCATTTTTTGTAAAGCACTTTGAATTGCCTTGTGTTGAAAAGTGCTATATAAATAAACTTGCCTTGCCTTGCCTTGCAAAGTTAAAACTATGTTATAATACATCGAATATTGCTTCTGACAGATTGCAGGAACTGACGGCTGGAGGCCACAGCAGGAGGCTGCATGTACGGGATGTCAAACACACTGCCTTACAGCCTGCAGCTATATTAACTGAGGAGTTTGTACATTGTTACAGTATGCACTGCAGTCTGTGTCAAACCAAGCCAAGCCTTTAAGAGGTTAAAATAGTTTTTAATTATTCTTAATCCCCAACCAAAGCTCTGTTGAAATGTTTTGGGGCCTTTGCTTTGGCATTCACTGCGAATAAGACTTTGTTATTGCTTGCTCCAAAAAGTTGAGTAAATAAAAAACACAGAGGTAAGTCGAACAAATATTTTTGTTTGTGGAAGGACATTTTCCCTTAAATGAGTATGAGCAATGAGAAAAGTGTGGAGGTCTTTGTGTTGGCCCAGAGAGGGAAAACGTTTGAAAACAGGAAGTGAACTCTTTTAAAGTTTTAAAAGATCTATTGATTGACCATAGTCCCAAGTGAGAATAGGCTGTCTGGTACACCACTACCCAGCTGGCAGGAGGCATCAAAACAACTCAACAAAATATAAGTGTGAGTGTTGAACCACAATGCCTAATCATCATAACTCAGGCAGAATAATTACCTCAACCGTCCATCAACAGTTTCATCAAGGCTCATCTGAATAGAAGCACAGTCGCAGCTCACACTCTTTAAACGGAGCTGGCAGATCTTGGACAGCCGGCATTATCATGGTTGGCCCTGGTGGGTGTCTCCTTTAAAAAAAAAGCGTCTACCTGTCTGCCTGAAACGCTCTGCACACTGGAGAGGAGACAGCCACAGCAGAACTCTGCACTAATACACCACCTGTCTCATTACTGTGTGGCATCCACTATTTATTTCCATGTACTATCGTAATTAGTCATCATAGTAAATAAAGCTTCATAACTGTTGTTGGAATTAACTTCTTGGTGAAGTTCGCGTTGCTAATGTCCTCTTTTGTTCCGCTGCTTGTAATTCTTGACCAATTAATTTATAATGACCGTATTCACGGGCCAGATGGCAGCCACTGTTACGAGGAGAAAGTGTGAACTGCAAAACTAAATAAATAATTGTCCTAGCTGTGTACACTTGTCAAAAAAGGTTTAGCTTGATTATTTTATAAAATACTCCTGACATGTCTTAAGTGTAGATTAATACATTCAGATAGAAAAACAGCAATAGTAAAAGTTGCTGGTTTTTATACTTTTAGATAATATTGAAGTAATATAAATCTCCAGTTTAAATGCCTTTAATATTTCAGTATTTATCATACTTACATGAGGTATTTTCACAAACTAATAGACAGTATTGGTCTGTTTTTCTATATATAATAAAATACCTAAAGCAGAAATTAATTGGCAGTGTGAATAAGCACGGTTGCAGAAATCAACACGGTAATAAAAATGGTTGATTAAAATGCCACATTAAAGCACTAGCAGACACATTCTTCATTCTAAACATCAGATGGTTTAATCATAGCCTACCATTATCTTTGTAAACAACTTTAAATGCATGACCCATTCAATGTTATATACTTGAGTTATGTGCCTAAACTTTTAAATCGTTAATACTGTATAAGCTAAAGATTAGTAGCAATATGAGCAACACTACTCAACCCAGACAGTATTTGTTTCAAGGGATTCATTTCTCTAGTGAGGTAATAGCAACATAGTCCTCAGGTACTCTCAGATAAATAAGGGAAACTTTTGCAGGATACAGACTTCTTGGTCTGAATCTGGAAGGAAGCCGCTTTACTTCCTGTGCCACCAAGCTGCTGGCAACTGCTTCTAATAACTAGAATAAGAATGGATATGTATACTTCATTTCCCGTGTAATCACTGCGCTACTCATGCTTGAGTGTGCGTCGGCGGGCTTCATGTTAATGAAAGACGCTTATGGAGTCGTGGTGAGAGGCATGATTGATGTGTGAATCCCAGTCACGATTTCCAGTTACCATCATCAACCGTTGATAGGTAATGAGGATGTGTTTGCAGGGCCTGGTCATCAGCGCCTCCTTATTAAACACACCCCAGAGGAGGAGTTGTCACGATGGCAGGGGAACTGAGTTGGCCAACATTTCTGCTCATAACGAGCTAATGAAAGAGATTTGGCAAAATAAAAAATGTTGTGTGTGTTGATACTAGGAAAAGTAGTTTGACAAAGAAAAAGGATTGTTTATCTTTCAACCATTAAAAATATTCATAATGCATATTTAGTCAGGCATACAGTTTAAACCGTACTAGAGTGGCGTGTCAATTGTATTTTCCAATTCTTTACTGCTGTGTTCCGATTAACTAAAGCACATTTTTGAGCGGATTAATTGCATATAAGATCAGTGCAAATATGTAAATGGACGCAAAAAGTAGCAACGTTTCTTTGGTCAAGGATAAATGAGACAAGAGGAATACGTCGGAGAAAGATTTAAACTTGAACAAAAACGGGCTGGAAATGGTTTGACTCCACCATAAAGAGATTATAATTGATTGGAGTGAAACAAGGGAGTAAACTGACATTCCTGATGAGTTCTGCAGTCAGTAAGAGTAGAGTTTGTTATTTTTGGTATCCATTGGTTTTGATACTTCTGGCAACCCTCAATTTCTTTCCTCGGTTACATCGAAACATTTAGTTTGAATGCGGCAAACTTTGAAAAAAGTAAACAAGTATTATATTTACCTTAATGTCTTTTTCCAGGCTCTGCGGCTCGGCGTTTTTGCCACTATAAATACAATCTGCACTTTTTTTTCAGTCAACATGACTTGAAACTTTAGAATCTGACGCTCTTGTAGCACCTCATGGACAAAATCTCCCCTGCACCTGGTTCCCAGAACAAAGCCGCTGCCCTGTAGGACATCATGTGGACGAATGAAAGATGGAGGGGCCGCGCAGACCTGGCTGAACCCGGTGAATGAGGTCAGCTCCTGGTCTGGGGGCCGGTGAATGTGTTGTTGTTTGTGTGTGAGGTAGTAGATTAAGGTGGGAGGTGAGTTTGGAGAGGAGGGTAGAGTTGTTTGCCTCTGGACTAGAAACAGAGAGCTGTGCAACACATCAAAGCTCCTGCAGCCACAGATGGCTAATAGCAGGATCAGACTGAAACCTTCTGCTGATGATGCAGCACTTCAGTGGGAACAGGTAGAGGGGGGGCTTCATTGGACGAACACATGGAGGACTAAAGAGGCATTTCTAGAGAGGAAGGTGTTGGAACAAGAGTATACAAATGGGAAAAAGACCATTGTCACACGATAAGATATGAATGAGTGCATAACATAGTTGTACAATGGCACCTCCTATAGACCATTTGATAGAGACACATTAAGAAAAGCTTAGGTGGACAGAGATGTGGAACGATGACTAAATGGTGTGGGGAAAATAAATCACAAGAGGCCAAAATAGAAAACAGTAAGGGGAAATAGTGAAATGAAAAAATCTAAAAGCAGGAAATATGACAGAAAGCGCTTGGAGAGCAGGAAGACTGAGACCTGCTATGGGATGTGGCTCAACAGGAGGTTGCATAAAGAGTAGAGTGCATCAATGTGCTGGTACCACAGAAACTTCACACAGGCCACACTTTTCTTTGCAAAATGTCCTCTATATTTATAGCATTTGCTGAATAAACTTTACAAAACTGGCAGTGCAAGATATTTGGAATTCTGTTATCAATATATGGCACAGTTAGGCTATCTCCAGCTTGGGTAAAAAAAAACTACAAAAATGCACAATAAAATGGCAGCAAATTGTCTGCAAAGCCACAATAGCTGGCAGTTAATAAATGTAAAGAAACAAAATGTACACCAACATAGATTCAGTTCAAAAGAAATATAAAGAACTGTACACTGTTTACACTTTTCACTTGTTAGCTAACTGCTACAAACATGCTTGCTTGTTAGAGGAGAAAAGAGACCACCCTTGTTCACTTGTTAGCTTACTGCTACAAAAATGTAGAATAATATAAAGAGCTAATTTAGGCTGGACTTTAATGTAAAGTTACTGATGGGGCTTTTGGAATGTGTGAATGCTCCTGGAATAACCTTTTCTGCCATTCTTCATCTTTTGCTAACATGAATTTAGAAGTTCTTAAATCTGTTTTGACATTGAATTACCTTAACTGTTATGTAGCCACTGTATTAGTTTTAACAGCTAATTTGTTGACTGGCAATATTTGGTACTAATGATAATCCTAAATGAATTTGAGTTTCTTTCAGTCAGAAAAGGGAACTAAAATAAGGAGGAATTTGGGTCTCCATGTATTATGTAGAGAAAAAGATGAGGATTGTTACCAGAGCGGCATGAATAATAAAACCCACAAATATCCATTACAGTACAAGCCATTCTTTTCCCTTCACTGCTTTCACTCCAAATTCATTCATGGAACCTTGCCAGTACTATTAATAGAAGACATTTCATTAAAAACATATCAGACAAGGTGGATTGGTGGCGTCAGATAAATGTTAAACGACATGAGGGGGTTTTGGTGCTCGATGCAGTAAACAGCTGGGAACGAGAAACCCATCTTTCAAAAACATTCCATCTCTCAGCTTGTGACTGGATTTGTGGGTCGTCTTTTCCATGACAATGCTCAAGCTTTGACTTTCTGTATCAGATTTCAAAACAACATCTGGAGGGAGGGAGGGGGCTCAGCTTGAACCTGCATTTCTCTCTTTTTTTGTGCTTGCGTCTTTGTGACTGTCAAGCAGTGACAAAGCCAACCAAATCCAAAATCTATCCCTTGTTAAAATCTCACACTTCTTTCCCTGCCCCAATCCTCTCAAAGCTGTCTACCGCGGAGCAAAGTGCCTTGTTAGATCAGATCTGTGTCTGCTTCTTCTGCAATATCCCCACCGCAAAGTCTGGATTATACAATTAAACTCTACATCTTTGCATTTCAAAGCATAAACCCTTATCAAGGCACCAACATACACAATATTTAAGGAAATGAGCAACTTAAAGAACGCCTACACAAGACATGTGAAGGAATTTGGATGCTACTCAGAAATGCACACAACTGGTAATTAGTTTGTCATAGTTTTGTTTCCATAAGCCTCTCTGTTTTCCCTTTCAGGTTATTTACTTTGAATGTGACTTTCCTGTCCTCTGCCACCTCATTCATTCGTCTCATTAGCTGTCAGCGCTCAAAAGCTTTCTGTGCTTCAAGGCTTTTCCTCCAGCAGACTCGCTCTGGTTGCTTTACTCGTTCCCTCACATCCTCAGGACCAGTCAGTGACAGCAAATATCCCGGGCTCTGCCTCGCCACTCAGCCACAGCGCTGCCATAAAAAGCAATAGCTCAGTTGTTATGTCCAAAAGTAAAGTCTTGATTTCCTTTTTTTTGCTAGCTTGTTATGGGGAAAAGGGACCACCCTGAGAAGTTGTAACAAGTCCAATTGTCATAAACTAACAGTTACATCTTAAGCCACATAGACTTTTTGCCATAGAGCTACACTGGCTGGTCTGGACACAATTTATTTGATAAAGCAATTTTGACTATGCTTGTATCGGACTAAAGATCACATTTGTGGGAACATGTAAGAGCTGCATATGGCTCTCTGTGTCTAAAGTAGAGGTGCATTTAGCAGAGAGAAGGGGGATAAGGGGAGGAGAAGAGACAAGATAAGATGCAAATTACTTTATAGTTATTGTAGATCGCCCTCTGTCAGTGAACAACAAAATGACAAATGGACTCCAGATTGTGTCCGTCATTAAATACTGTCATTGTACGTAATTAAACATCGTCTACTGCCATCAGTGCAAGTGGACCTTATTTGCAGATGAGAGAAAATAGGGCTATGTCGGTCGATGCCAATGTCTGGCCAATTAATCAGTGCATCGTTAGTCTAAAGGAATCAGTATGCTTTTAACAAAGTATTCTTCGGGTTGCAGAAACTCTGATGTTTTCATTGGACAACTTTAGAAAAGTTTTCAACTTTTTGAAACAGACAAGCCTTGTTGTTAAGCCTTGTAGGAAAGTGACACACTTATTGGATAGCAAGCCTGTTGCTTTAGTCCAGTTTCTAAGTGAATTATTATTCCCTCTTTAATATTTTGTAAAAACATTGATACCAATCTCATATCTGCAATAGCTAGTCAGGAGATAGTTGGCTTAGTTTTGCAACAGAAGTTCTCAGCAACAGCCTTGTAGTAAGTAATAATTTCTAAAGATCACTAAATAACACATTGTATCTAATATCTTTAATGTGTACAAAAAAAGTTCTGGTTTAACAGTGGGGTATGTGATGGACTATTCCTTGATAGGCACGAGTCACTTCCTGTTCTCAGTTTGATGTAGGAAGACTTTAGGGCAGCTGATTGGCCGATGGAAAAGAGCCAGTCTACTCCATGCTTCAACCCTATGCTAAGCTAACTGTCTGTAGCTTTGTATTTATTGTACAGACAATAATCTCCTCTACCTCTTGGCAAGACAGTGAAAAAGCCTATTTTCCCAAAATGTCGAGCTGAGTCTTTGTTCTTGCTGCATCGCCACTGGCGCAGGATGTAAACAGACAATAGGTGTGTAGACGTGTCTACCACTGTTCTGTTTGGGGTATAATTGCAAAGGCTAGAATAAATCGAAGTTAATATTTAGAGTGTTTTCCCGGGAAATCTCTGCCATATCAGCAAAGTAAAAGGAAGGAAGGATAACATGCTTGAGATCAGGGTGTCCTCATGTCCCCTCTGCAGATTAAAATCATGACACTCTGAGAGCTGGCTGCCTTCACATCTCCCCATCTTCTGTAAAACACAGGCTGCTAGATTTTTTTTATTCTTTGATAATCCAAATGGATTTTATGTGCAAGGAAGCACAAGCTTCTCTTTGACTTTTGCCTTTAGCATCTAATTTAACTGGCCTTACGAAATGGGGCTTGGGGAGGAAACGGCAAAACAATAAAGGAAGGGACTCAACACCAAATTTAGAATTTGTAAAATGAAATCCTTAAATGGTTAAAGCCTTTTTTTTGCAGGATAATCTTTCGGCTGTGCCCCAACTACCCTGATGCGTCTCTCCTCCCCAGCAGTCATTTCTGTCATTATTATCTCCCCCTGTTCTCTATCCGTCCATCTTGCCTACTCATAACTTATTCCATTATGTCCTTCTGATTCCTTCCCGCTCTAACTCCCTAAACCCCTCCCTTCCCTTTTCACTTTCTTTGTCTTTCTTTCATTTTCCGTCAATTGCCCTCACCTTTATTCCTCCCTCTTGATGATTGGATCCTCAAGGTCAATTTCCTGTTATAATCAAAGCCTCAGATATAATTGAAAAAACGACTACTCCAAAAAAAGCAGTGACCCAGCCTCGAGCACAGTGGCGTCAGGATAAACCCTGCAGAAGCACATGCAGGTCACGACCCCGTCTGTGTTTTCATTGAGGTTAGGCTTGGTCATTACGCCTCTTTGGCCATGATGTTTGGTTGTTTGTTTGTTTGTTTATCATCATTTGTCCTCTACTTGTCACGCCTCTCTGCTGACCCCTGGGTTGTGTTCAGGGCCCCTCTGGCAATGACCATTCTGACCCCAACAACCAAAGACATAACACCACATTCCTCATCTACATGTGTACACAGACGATGCTACACGAGCCTGCATAGACTTTTCCATGAATGCATGCAAGCATGTATGTTTGTGAATAGAGAGAATGAGGCCACCAGCCGGGTTGTATAGATTTTCTTTGCTGTTGATACTCCCCAGTGCTCAGGGGATCACCGACCCAGTCAGTTAGTTGGCAAGCCAAGGGCCAGCATTGATCATTTCTCACACGGTAAACAAACCTCCATGAAGGCTTGCCATCATCCCTTGCAGCATCTAGGATCCAGTATCAGAGGGGCAACACTGGGCCCATAATCCTGCATTACCCCATTGAGGTTTGCTTTGTACTGATAAAAGTGTACTGCTTTATAAAATAAATAACAATACAGTATGTATTAAATCTGAAGGCGTTATCAGCACTGAGCAGCCTCCTAATCCCAATCGAATTTTATTTTCAACAGATGAGAAAAGGTATTAGGTTTGAAGTACAGCTTATTCATTTATATATTTTTCAAAAATCGGTTCTGGTCAATGATGGTAACAATATTAGAAAAGGTTTCTGGAGCTCTGTTTACTTTCCACAGAGCATGCTCTGCTCTACAGCAACCTGTGAGGTTAGAACGTTGGATTTTATGCCAAGTTTAACAGAATAAGTGAATGATTTTTATCCAGTGAACCTGCATCAGGTCTGATGAAACCCCTTGAATTCTGAGAAATTCCATGGCAATGCTTGCAATGCTGAATGAATGACCCGAAGCTTGTCCTCGGGGGGGCTCCCATTGTTCAAGAAACTGAAGCCATTTTTCAACCATCCCACCTACAGGTAGGCAAACTCTCTGAAGACACTGCACTTTGTCAAACACATACATATTTAATTAAGTTCAGCACAAAGGAAGAAAATCCAAAAGGGCTCCGTATCGAGAGCCCTTCTACCCATAAAGACGTATAAGCATTAAAGTTTTGTGAAACTTTCTCAAAGATCGTAAAATAACTTGAGATAAACACAACACTTTGCATAATTAAACTCCCAGCTACACAGTAATTAAGACCATGCTATCAGTTATCCTTGACAACATGATGCAGACACAGGAGCTACATTATCTTTGTTTTGTGTCTATTTCAGGCGTGGAGAAAAATATAGTTTCTCTATTTTCAACAGCTTCCTGATTGTAAATGAGGTGACAAGGTTCTTTGTATGCTCAATTGGTTCCTGGGTTGCTTTTTTCTTCCTCTCAGCGATGTCTCCCCCAGATCAGAAGGAATCAGCCTCTCAGGAAGAGACCAGCTGCTGTTCCATTCACATTATTTGCACTCGCTACTCTTTTGCGTTGACAATATAATTACCAAAGCCGAGGCCCTGTGCAATTAAAACCCAGTGGCTGCTGACAGGGGGGGCTTGAGTAGAGCGAACACGGCGGGATGAGACAGGATCTCAACAGAAGTGTCTCTTAGAGGGGAAATGTCCCCGTTTTTCCACGATAATGACTGGAGCGCAGGAACAACATAAAGTTTGCCGTCGCAGCAGGACTTAAAAAAATCAAAGATGATGATGTGGATGCCCCTCAAATGCCACATTTCAAGTGCTACTCAACTGGCTTTAGATAAGCCAGCCCTTTATTAGTATATAAGTGCTTTGTTAATAGTTCTATCGCTCGAAGTGGAGTCGAAAGAGATGAGTTTTCAGTCTGCGCCGGAAGGTGTGTAAGCTATCTGCTGTCCTGATGTCAATGGGGAGCTCATTCCACCATTTTGGAGCCAGGATAGCAAACCCACGTGTTTTTTGGGAACTTGGGTCCCCTTCGCAGCGATGGTGCAGCGAGCCGTTTGGTTGATGCAGAGCGGAGTGCACGTGCTGGGGTGTACGGTTTAACCATGTCCTGGATGTAGGAAGGGCCAGATCCATTCGCAGCATGGTACGCAAGTACCATTGTCTTGAAGTGGATTCTAGCAGTTATCGGAAGCCAGTGAAGGCAGCGGAGGAGCGGCGTGGTGTGGGAGAATTTAGGAAGGTTGAAGACCAGGCGAGCCGCTGCATTCTGGATGAGCTGCAGAGGTCGGATGGCACATGCAGGTAGACCAGCCAGGAGGGAGTTGCAGTAGTCTAGGCGTGAGATGACGAGAGCCTGGACCAGAACCTGCGTCGCTTTCTGGGTCAGCTGGGGACGTATCTTCCTGATGTTGTAAAGCGTGTATCTGCAGCAACGGGTTGTAGCAGCGATGTTTGCAGTGAAGGACAGGTTGTTATCTAGGGTCACACCCAGATTCCTTGCAGTCTGAGTCGGGGAAACAACAGAGGTGCCAATGTTGATTGTTAGGTCAAGAGTGGGACAATATTTTCCCGGAAGGAAAAGCAGTTCAGTTTTGTCAAGGTTGAGCTTGAGGTGATGATCAGACATCCACTGAGAGATGTCAGCTAGACAAGCAGAGATGCGTGCGACGACCTGAGTCTCTGAGCGGGGAAAGGACAGAATTAATTGGGTGTCGTCAGCGTAGCAGTGGTAAGAAAAACCATGCGGGCTAATGACTGATCCGAGCGAGTTTGTGTACAAGGAGAAGAGGAGGGGACCAAGAACAGAGCCCTGAGGGACCCCTGTAGTTAATTGACAAGGGTCGGACTCGGACCCTCTCCAAGTAACCCTGTAGGTGCGGTCTTTGAGGTATGAGGTGAGGAGGGAAAGTGCAGAGCCTGAAACTCCAAGTTCTTGGAGAGTGCGAAGGAGGATCTGATGATTCACCGTGTCAAATGCAGCAGACAGGTCAAAAAGGATGATGACAGAGGAGAGGGAGGCTGCTTTAGCAGTGTGCAGTTCCTCAGTGACAGCAAGGAGGGCAGTTTCTGTGGAGTGACCTGCCTTGAAACCAGACTGGTGCGGATCCAGAAGGTTGTTCTGATGGAGATAGCAGGAGAGTTGTCTAAAGACAGCGCGTTCAAGTGTTTTAGACAGGAACGGGAGGAGAGAGACAGGCCTGTAGTTTATAACATCAGACGGGTTGAGAGTGGGTTTCTTTAGGAGAGGGTTTACTCTTTACTCCAAATATTAACATAATGCAAAAATTAACCTTATGACGTTATATGTGCCTGTCTCCTTGTTTGCCCTGTGCTGGATAAACAGCAGCAGGGTATCCTACAGGCCAAATGACTCAAACCTATATGCCCCTGGGGCAGAGAGCTACATAGATAAAAATGCACGTAAACACACACACACACAACACACTAAGGCTCACACTGAGGCAGGTCTTCCAGTGAGTGCATGAATGCATGGCCAGAGGGAAATTACTGTCACCTACAATGTGTGTGGGTCTGAATAATTGTATGCCTGCATCTATTTGTATGGTAATATGTGCAGCCCTTCAGTGCATTCAGCATAAATCAAATATATCATTTTTCACTTTTTAATGAAGAAAAATTACCTACTTGTAGCAGCGCAGCTTGTTAGACAAACAAAATAACTGGAGTTCCCGTTGGGCAACATGGCACCAACCTTACCAAATGAGCCCTCCATCACATGTGATCAATAATTGTCAACCCTCGTTCCACTTTGAGAGTACGGCAAGTCCAAACCTTGCATTATTCTGCTAAACCCTGCGCCACCTCTACAGATTAATCGGGTGTTTTGTGACAACAGGATTGCTCTTTACAAATGATTTAACTGCAAACTAATTTGTTTTCAGGTGGATTGAAAGCAAAAGATTAAATACTTACCATTTGTGAACAAAACACACGCTGCATACCGAGATCATATTCATAGCGCCCAGGTCTAAATACAAAGCAATACATGCATGCTATGCTGAAACCATTAGAGCAGGGGTGCCCACACTTTTTTGGCTGGTGAGCTACTTTTGAAATGACCAGCTCACCGAGGTCTACCAACCAAAAATAAAATCTCAAATTGCAAGGGTTGCTGAATAACACGTTTTATTTATACATGGGATAACTACAATAGGGCTGCAACAAACGACTAATTTGATAATCGATTAATCTATCGATTAATGAAACGATTAATCGACTATTCGGACTATTACGCCTTGCACAATTTCTCAAACGCTCTTATTTAGCCATCAACTTTTAGATTTAGCTTGAGGTTGTTTTAGGCATGTGGAAACTAACAATGAAGACAATAAAGATGAATACTTGATTCAAAAATACATATATTATTAAATTAACTTAACAAATTTTGAACAAAATTAACATTGCTTTTTATTTAAATTAAATAAATTGTTTGTTTGTAGCCTTTATTTAACCAGGTGAAAGCCCCTTGAGATCAAAAGATCTATTTTTCAAGGGTGACCTGCAAAAAAATAAATAATATTTCACATCAAAAGAAACAACAATGTTTTAACAAATCGTATTAAATAATTTGATGACAGAACTGTAAACAGAATAGCTGAAACTTTTACAAAATAAAGAGTAACTCTGTTACCTCTCATTAACCCATGTTTGTATAATTGTGTTAACTCCGTGTGGTGCTACACCTGACGTGGAAACGTTACTCGTGGATGTCAAGACAGTCGAACCCGGTGCATTCCTCCGTCTGGATGTGGTGCACTTTTGCTAAATGTTTCGCCAAATTACTCGTGTTACCGCCCTTACATGCTAAACACTCTTGGCAAGGAGCATTGTCCACATCGAGACGGCTAACATTTAACCACACCTTGGAGCGCTTCTCTCCGCCATCTCCTCCGTGTGTGTGTTGCTGCATTTAGCAGCCGCGTGTGTGTAAACTGCCCCGCCCCCTCGCACACAGACGGGAGAGAGATCTCGTCTCGATTGGAAATATCAAAAATATACCGACCATAGACGCATTTGTTTGTCTTTTTGCATGTTAGAAACGAGTTGGCGACACTAAGACTGCGAGATAATATTTGTGTAGCAATAATAGCCTACATGACCTTTCTCTTTCTCAACTCGCTACTCGGAGGGAAGTCGCTGTCATGCCTTGTGAACACTCCGATAATGCCTCTCCACGTCACCTTTCTTTGGCAGAGCGACGCTTGCTTTACAAATAAGGCAAATAACCTTTGAATGTGACATCACAAACAAATATTCTTCCTCCCATTTTGGGTGGAAGTGGTATGTCTTTAGCTTTTTGCTCGGTCCCGCACTCATTTTGGTTTGTCTCTTTAACTTAATTTGAGTTTTACCCGGCACTTGACTGATTTTGTATCGCTTTGCATTCTGGGTTAACAGACTGGAAAGCGATAGGTCGCTTTTTCTGTCAATCAAGTAAACTCCTGAATTAAGTGGCAGGGAGGCCAAGGGAGGAGGGATCAAAACCTGTTTTGTCTATTTTAACGGAGCTGGATTTTCTTTTTTTTTATGAATGACTCGCGATCTACCAGCATTGCCCCCGCGGTTGACCGGTCGACCGCGGTCGACGTACTGGGCACCTCTGCATTAGAGCATTAGCTGTTATTAAGTTCATTTACTTCAATGCAGTTTCACGATTATACAATGTCAAAACATGAAACAATCAGCCCAGAAATAATGACATTTTGAATATTTCAAGCCTTGAGCACCTTCTGGTAGGAATTTAATAGTATTTTCATTAGTTTTTGCAGAGATAAGATGGCTGTTTGATTATGAAAAAGCAGAGAATGGCACTTTGGTTTGTTAAACAGCTTAAGAAATAAAAAGGAAGGCAGTGAGGCATTACAAACGAAATGTTTCCACTGCCACGGTACTTAATCATCCCCAATAGAGACAAAAACGACTTTCTATGAGCTTGTTAACTGTTGTCAATTGGCCTTTTGGTCTGCATGCGTGTCTGTCTGACAAACTTGCAACAGAATCTTGTAAATAAGACCAAACATGATGCACTCTACCTCAAGCTTTCTTTCCAAACTAATATCCTCATTGAAATCCACAACAGATCATACACATGGACCTTAAATGAAGCTTATTTTTTAACCAGTGGGTGACTCTCTTTAGAAAAGTGTCATCACAAAGCAACAATGGGGGCCACAGCAGTCAGCACAGCAACAGTTCAGTCTGGAACATGATGCCCGCTGCTACTTATCAAAAAGGTTGTTGTTTACTCCAAAAGTCTTGACGTACACAGCAATCAATGACCTGCCCTGTGGAGTTAATCGAAATGCATACTAAGGTGTATACTTAAAAGTATACAAAGTATGAATTTAAAATGATGAAATGTCAAATAGTCACAGGGAGATATAAATAATGAGATAAAAGAACACCTTGACGGTGGTAAGTATCACCTGTACTCAATTACCTCTATCTCAGTTTACAGCTGTTTGCTACAGTTTGTGCCAAAAATCATAAACCTGCTCTTTGTTTGAAACTTCATTTATTCTGGGATGTTTTGCTGCAGGACTGTTTACTTGCATGCAAAGCCTGCGATAACATTATTAGTACATGCTACTCAGAATACAAACAGACAAAATCAGATACTTCCAATTCCAAACGATACTTTTACTACTTCAATGGTAAGCAACACGTTTGATAAATTAAGAACTACCCAAAATGTATAATGAATGTGTGAAATTAGTCAAAACAATTCAATACCAACTCCCTACAGCTATGCTATGCTATACTAGGTGCTAAGACCTATACAGTCTATGGCTAACACACAGCAGCGCTTAACTTATTAGCACAACTCACAAAGTACACTGACATTAATGTAGTTCATTTTGAAGATTTTTGGACAATAGACACCTTTACATTTTTAATTATACATTTCATGACTGTCCATCAAATGGTCTTGGTCCCACCATTTGCTAAAAATCCCATAATAAAGACAGAACAACCAACATATTAGCTCCTAAAATGCTAGCTTCCCTTTTAACAGCTGGTTATCCTTCTCTAACAGCTGCCAGCACAACATTGCAGAAGTTTTTTCAGCCCTCCTTTCACTTTTTCCGTCTCAGTCATCACCTGAAAGCCACCTGTTCCCTCTCCACTGCTCTTCTGTCAGCACTTTACCCGGTGACCTTTGAAAGTCTTATTCAAAGCACCAGATGGTTTTTCTTAGAGTGCCAACATCTGTGTAGTGGTGACAGCTACTGTATGTCTAAGTGCAATTCTGTCACCAAATGTTCAGCCATAATTCACTTTATGTCAAAACGTATGGAATAATTGAGAAATTGAATACAGGTATATGACAAAGGCTTAAATAGAGGTTATACGACCCTAACTGAGTATTTATTTGTTCAGGGCCAAATTGCCTAGTTGTTTGAGGAATGAAAGCAATTTAAAACAAATGACCGATAAAGGTACACCTAATAACATATTGATTTTAAAATTAAGATATCTGCCACCACAATTTCTGTGTAATTTCTTGGGAATGTTGTGGTAGTAGATTGCGGCAGTAGAAGAAAATCCCATGGCTCATTTTTTTCCACAACCAGTGCAATTTGCCGCAATTTTCAGCCGTCACAGGGAATGCTATTTCTCCTTTAAGTCATCTTAAATTCTATTTTGAACACCACCTCCTCCTCAACCTCCTGCTGCTTTCTTATTCTTCACTTCCCTGTTACATTTATTGTAAAAGCACAGAGCAGTGATCACTAATAGATTGAAGCATTTTCTGTTTAAACAGCCACTGGCCTCAGAAGTGAGGAGAGGGAAGTCAAATGTATCTTTCTGCCACCCACTCCTCAAATAAAAAGTAAAATGTTGGCATCCTCTGCCTCTATAGCCATCCCATTTGTCCTGAGCGCCGTTCAGGATTCAATGCAATTTGTTTGTACATGATTCTGGGAAATAGCTATTGGAGAAGTGATAGTAGAGCTAAATGGCCTAGTTGTAGTGATGGATGTGACATATATAAGTCAGAGTGTGGATGGGGAGGGCTGATGGTCATAAGGTTCAATCAGCACCATACGTCTTGCAGAATGGAACGAGGGCTGATCCCGTATTAGCTTTAATAACCTCTGTCACAACTCACAATACTGACACGTTCCCCTCATTATAATAAGTCCACATTATGCTTTATGATAATAGGAACTTCATTTGTATAGCATTTTTAAAGACGGACTTAAAAAAGAACTGGCAGACAAAGCAAACAAGGCAATAAAAAGCCAAACCCAAGGGCCAAACAAAAGCTAAACTAAATTAAGGTAACATTACCATAAGAGAGGTCAGCAGTTTAAGCAAGGGTGCATTTTTCATTAAATCAACCTTCAAATGCTAATTTGAGCATGCGCTAGTTTCCTGAAAAATCCCCAGGATACATTCTCTACACTACAGAACGAAGCTGAATACAATCTGAAAAAGCAAAACAGAAACCTGCTGTTCAGTTTTGCCTTCCACTTGTGAGGAGGATAGCCAGACGGTGGGACCATGAGGAATTCATTTGAAGTTATTTTGGACATTAATAATCTCAAAAGGAGAATGATGGTTGGGAAAATAGTGTCTCATCCCTTCTGCCAGTGTCAGCCTCAGTGGAAGCGTTGTGGGTAAAAGTTAACAAAGCAGTAGACAGAGAAAACAAAGTGAGAAAGTCCTTCACAAGTGTTGTTAATATAAAGGTCAGCCGTACTGCAGCGCCGCTCCTATTGGGCCCAATTTGTTTCTGCAGTGATCAATACAGGAAATGTGAGAGAGGATCCTCTGTCAGCAGCCCTCAGAAGTTTAATCTGATGTTTTTCAAATATCTCATCAGCCTAAAGGCCCTGTCACACTGTCCCGAAATTGACACCCGATGGACACACGATAAAGGAAATGTTCAAATTCGGCTGTGATCGTAGCAACATCGGGCCATTCGTGAGGGCATCTAAGCCATGGTATGACCGCCGGTGGAGTTTCTCAGGCTCCGGCAGCAACTTCGTGAGCGGCAACTTCGTAAGGCACTCGTGAGGGCATCTTGTCAAATCGTGTCATCTTCGTGTTATCATCGGTGCATTCACCCTCACTCTGATCGGGTGCAAGGGACTCACAATGGCCTTACGAAGGGCACAATTGACACACGAATTCAACACGAAAATGAACCTTCGCAAGGTCCTTCAGCAATTTTTTGGCCTGCCAAAGATTTTGCTACCGCTCACGAAGTTGCTGCCGGAGCCTGAGAAACTCCACCGGCGGTCATACGAAGGCTTTAGATGCCCTCACGAATGGCCCGATGTTGCTACGATCACAGCCGAATTTGAACATTTCCTTTATCGTGTGTCCATCGGGTTGTTTTATTGCACAACAAAATCATGTAAATATATTATGTAAATAACCCAATTTGTGTTCTGTGAAACTAAAAAGGATATAATATATTATTTTGAAGGACAGTTGACAGGAAGTTGTTGTTGTTATGGAAACAACATTACGGAGAAAACGTAATATTTTCTACATATAACGACGGATAAAGTAAAGAACAAAGTCTGAAGATATCAGTACAGTATCATAGTACTGTAACATAATTGTTTTTGGTACTTTCATTGCAGTTGTATGTCTTAAATGTAATGTAAATGTTGCCTTCGTGTGTGGTTCGGGGCCATCTTCGTGCGAAATTCACAATTCCATATTCGTGTGTCCATCGGGTGTCAATTTCGGGACAGTGTGACAGGGCCTTAAAAGAGATCATTCTGCTCATTAATCTTAAAGACCAAAATGAGACAGTAAACTGACTCATCATTTCTGGTTGTTCCGTCTTATTTTATTATCTGGATCTGATACTCCCCGCTCACAGATTTCCTGGGCGATTAGTTGTCAAACACAATAAATGATGGACTTTTTCAACTTTATGGCAGCAGCGATTAACTTTTTTGCACCAAGTCATTATCATTCTTAAGAGACACAATTCTTAAAGAGATATAAGAATGTATTTAACTGTACTTCCAATTGATGTGTCCTTAATCAAGGCAATCACTTGCATTAACAGTTGTTTTTCAATCAAACACCACATACTAAAAGATGGTTTTCAGCGTGTCTGGTTACCAAAATTGTGAAAAATCAGCACACACTTGAAAATGCTTGATGTTTATGTTTGATGTTGACTAATCCCCCACAATGCAATTCACAAAAGAATAATGGGAGCTGCAACTCATGACAACAAATTGTGGATTAGGGTGAGTCAATTTCAGGAAAATCCTGTGTGTACTATGTTTAAAAAATATTACATATTTTCAAAATGATTATAGCTACAGTGTTAGTTTATTAGTAAAGGTCATTGATGTATTGTGTACTGCAAGAAAATAAAAAAAACAAAATAGCATAAATACATCCGTTTCTGCATTCTACTTTCTCAGCTTGGTTTCTCCAAGGAGTGTTGGACTATAGGGTACATTACCATCTTAAATCTTTATGCAGCTTTTTCTTTCAAACTTCTTTTAAGTATTTACTAAATAAAACACATTGCTATGAATACCAAAGAAGCCATGGTCTACTTGTTGCGCTACACACTGTTTTACTTTGAGCACAGTGTTCAATTGCATACTTTAACCAAAGTAGTTTTTGTAATTCGAGTGACATAAACTTAATATTTCCAGTCTCGTCTGAACAATAAAGCTGAAAATGTACTTGAATATTTAAAGAGAAGTAAACAAACAAAGTCTCAGAAATTAATTAATGATTGGTATATAATCCATTAAAAAGTGATTAGGAGCTTTGTAAGCTACCAGCCCTTTACTATTAAACACTCTTAAAGGTGGGGTAGGTAAGTTTCAGAAACCGGCTCGAGATACAGTTTTTGTTATATTCCATGGAATGCTCTTAACATCCCGATAGCAATGAATATCTTAAGTGCTTTGACAAAACATCCATTAAAAAATGTCATCTGTGAAAACTGTAGTACTGTAAAAAGCACGACCAAGCCGGCCCGGCTAAACGGATTGGATTGCCGCACTGTCTGTCAGCCTTCCATCTCGTGCATGCACAAATGTATCTCGTGCCCTCATTGGGCGTGCCGTCATTGGGCATGCATTGCAGCAGTACTTCAATGACTCGCCAGCAACAGGCGGCCACTTTCACCAGTCTGCTGACGTCATGTGCGCGTTCATGTGTGTTGGAGGAGGTGCTCTGTAAGGAAGTCTGAAGGAAGGGGTGGATTCTTTTCGGCTGTGTACTTTCAAATTTTAGTGTACTCGAGCCGGTTTCTAAAACTTACCTACCCCACCTTTAAGCCTCTGTGCTAATAAGAAGAGCAAACCCATACGAAACAATGTGATTACAATTTAAATTAATTATGCATAAAACAATAGTGAAATACTTTCATCCAGAGCTAAAACCAGCCCACTTATTTATTTGTGCATCACAACAAACCCGAGCTTCCGTGTGAAGCAGATGTGCCATAAAGCAGCTGACTTGAATTCATTTCCAAGCATTTAATTTTCCACGATGCATTACCTTTTCCTTCATTTGTTTACCTTGAAAGAACCTTAAGGTATCCATCTGAAGTCATTTTTCAATTTGACCTATACTGCTTAACAGCACAAACTGCCATAACGGCGAACACACAGCCAGGATGCAGCTTTGATATTTTTCAAGTGATCAGTAAAATACTAAAAGGTACTGTAAAGGTTAATAGAGTTCACATCATCCTCATTATTCTCAAAAGATTGCAACTGAATTACCCGCCAAGCCTTGAGGAAAATCTTAACTCTCAGTTAAAGAACAAAATGAGGGTGTACAGGTATTTGCACTGCTGTCACTTTCCACAAAGACCATCGAAGCGAGAAAATAGCTTACTTTCTCATTTTAATTTCTACACCTCAAGCCTCTGCCATCAGTTGGGCTTGACGTTGTAATTTCAGCCCACCATTCGGTAGACTGCTATTGCAGACATGATTTGTTGGCATTGTGGTTCCCTTTCCATCGAAGGAGAGAGAGAAGACGGATGCAAACAAGCATAATCAGTCCCCCTGAGAAGCTTTTGCTGATGGGTTAAACAAGTGCCCTTGCTGCCAGCAGCCATTAACCACTGCAGCTAGGGCCCGCTCTGACATGGCATGGGGATGTTTAGGACTCAGAGTTCATTTGGAAAAAGCCCTATAATTGGCTGCGATCTGTCTGACAGCTTTGAGTGGAGGTCCGGGGGGCTTCTATATTGATGAATCTTCCTGAATTTAAACCTCGCTACCTTCTGCTGGCAGCGTGGGGTCTACTTCATACATCTAATGGTCATGCTTATATTCTCAAGTCTTTCAAACTTAGTAGAAACTGTATGTCCAAAGAGGGTTGGGAAAAAGTTGAGTAACGACGGTAGAAACTGATTCTACTTCTCACTTCATTTCTAAGCTCAGTAAAGATGTTCCTAATGAGTGTATGGTCTCAACTTCTAGTTTCAACACTTATTAATTGAGTAAATTATGGTCCAAGCTAGAGTATAATAATTGCTAAAACAGGGTATGTTTTAAAGCCTTAACCCTAAAAAACAAAATGATGACAGCCAAACAACAAGCTTTTAAACAGTTGTCTACAAACCAATGGGTGATGTAATCTTTTATTCAGTCTATAAACAAGACCCTAATTAACCCCAGACTGAAACAACCTGGGGCAACTCCCACTACTCAACTGGGAATGACCGCCCATCAACCAGCCTGAGTAATAATCCCACTCTCTGTTTTTCATAATGCTTCACTACGCCTCAGTGCCAAGTGGCTCCCATGATTCTTTGCTTCCCTTTGTATTCTCTGAAAATATGTTCATATTGTTGTGTGCAGGATTTATGTCCAATGTTATCATAGGTTACTGTAGGATGTTAACTGAAGTGGAGAGTAAGGGTGTGAAGGTCATGGTGGGAGTGTGTGTATTATTAGCCAACAATTGCAACATCAGACATGTACTAGTGGGGGGGTTTCAACGTTGTTCAACGATCCAGGAAGCACTTTGTTTGAGGCACACTGACATGTTAACCATAACCAGAACATTCAACTTATAAAACACACTTCTCTGGGGTGACCATGGGAATCTTGGGGAAGTCAAGCATTTCCCCAAAGGATTTATGTGCTGGATAATATCATTAACAACATAACAACATAACAACATAATATGTCACTCTTGAAGGTATGCTATGTTAAAAACTGCAGATGTTCACATATGCAAATGAAGATACTACCACCATTCCTCTACAAAACCAGACTTTGGGAAAACTGGGAGACCAAGACAAACAATAACTTCACCTTTCCTAGCTTTTAGATAACATACAAATCCTAAAGCTGCCATGACGAGATAAACAGGCTAAAAGGTTGTAACAAGTGTGGTTCACCCATCAAATGATGGAGCACTCTTCCTCAAATATGCTATATTTGGCCTCAGACAGCTCCTGGCCTGCATAATCGGACCCTGTGCAACTGAAACCTTGCCTTCGACACACAATAAAAGTTGTACACTTTATTCACAGAATAACCATGATAAGCAACACCCCACTGACTGTTTAATGAATTGATCAATGCTGTAAAATACAGCCTGTCCGAGACTGCTAGGAGGATTTACTGCTGTCTTTCGTCTTCTCTATAAAACAGATAAAATACACACATAGGCTACTGTATTGGCGCATTTCCATTGCAGGGCCTCGCTCGGCTTAGTACGGTATAGTTACAGTAGGCCTTGTTAGGACTGGCTCACTTTATGCTGCGTTTCCATTACAGTTTAGTAGCTGGGGCAGTAACTATAGTAACGCAGTGTAGGCGGAGCTGTGACGTCATCTTCAATGAGAACCCCAGAAAAACAACATCAGCCGTTAGCTGTTAGCACTCAAGCTCACAGCTCCTCATATCTGTTTAGAAACTAGACAAAAGTTAAACAAGTACAAACCACAGACTGTCTGTGTCATGGCGAATAGAGTCACTGGTTTATTTATGTCTGTATAGGCCGTTGTTGTGAGTGTGGACGGTCGGAGCATATACTGCGTTAGCTTAGCCGATCTCCATTTAGAAAACACGCATTTTAAAAGGTTTTTCGCCTGCCGTCTGTCTGCAGACTTGTCAAAGCATTAATTCATGATTTTTACTAACCGGTATCAGTATGTTGTTATTTCGGCATCATTTTGAAATGTGTATTACAATTAAATCACGGTCAAATATGTTCATTTTGTTGTAGTTGTAGCTCCCTTGCCAGCGATTCTCTCTCTAGTTTAGCATACTCGGCCGACTCAGCCTGGTTGTTGGCCCGCTAAGAACCTCGTTTTTATGGGGCCAGAAAAACTGAAATAGTACCCGCTAGCCGGTACTATGCCAAGTGGAAACGCAACCAAAAACGGGCCGGGCATGGCACGCTTAAACCGCGCTGTAGTGGAAATGCGCCATAAGTGAGCAATGATCAAGCCGTTTTCTTTTACGCCCTAGGGAAAGGGTTTTAACTTAAAGGATTTTTGTGGGATAACTCTCCGCCTTGTTGTCTTAATGTTGATTTTTCACAAACGAATTGCAGTGCAGGCTTTTGCTGTGTTTGTTAGAATGTGTCCGATTACAAGTGTGCTACTGAACTACTGTATTTAGTGTCTGAAGGACATTAATGTGCTTACTGGCTGCACTTAATGAGACAGCACTCTGCCACTGAGGCCACAATAGTCCTTGGTGATTAAGCTCCCGAAAGTTCTCTGTCAAGTTGTTGCATGTCCTTAAGAGTTCTCTCTCAGTTGCTAAGACTTTATAGCAATTGCAAATTGTGTCTTTCTCACACGGTGAAAACCACAAATATCAGAAACCTCCATTCAAATAGTAGGTATAGGCTAACTGTGCGCAACTGAGAATTTGTTGATAACAAGAGAGGTATAAAGTGTGGCCCTCTTATTAGGCCTCACTGACTTCTGCCAGGACAGGAATAACTGAGTTGTATTGTCATCTAATGCCAAGATGAGATATGATCATAATGCATGGCAGATAGTGACATTAGTCAAAGGGGTCGACACAAATGAGACATCAGCCCTGTGTTAATGGAGTTGGTCTTAGCCTCAAGTGCTACCTGTGCTATTAGTCACTCAGGTCCCTCTATCAGTCTGCCTCAGACAAACAAACAGTGCCTTGAGAAAATAAATGAATCAATGGGAAAAACAAAGAAGATCTTTCACAGATTTCACAGCACCACGGGCCACTACAGAGCTCCTCGCACTCCATCTGAGCACTCAGAGAGTACTGCGTGTTCATTCATTTTGACTAAGAGAAATGGCTGTCCTTCTTTGCCTTTGTGAAAGGCTGTGGGTACAGAAAGTTGGCCAGATAACTTTGCAACTGTTCTAAAGTATTCTGAGTAGGCAATTTTTTAAAGAAGAGCTCTAAAAGGAGCAAACAGACACTGAGTATGACATATGGCTAACTTTAGCTAACAATTGTGTACTTACAGATAGACACAGATCAGTAGAAACTAAGCATCTCATTGGAGTTGTGTTTCTGGCCAGCCGGTGAATTTTAGTCCATTATTCCCTGTTCTTTAGTTCTGTTTTATTCACCACCATGTCATTAAAAGCCTGTTTAGCTGCTAGACGTTTGACTCAAGCTAGTTACCAGCTAGCGAAACAGCTAGCTGGCTGTCTACCCAACCCAGTCTCACGTCATTTCGTGTTATAGTCACGACATTTAATCTATTGATTCGTGTTCACGAACACGATTTCCCCCTTTTTTTCGTGTCACACAGAACGATTTTAAAAGCAATGTATTTCTATTGGTAGTGTGTTTCATGCCTGCACCACGTCTTCTTGTTCGGTCGGGTCTTGGAAGACCGGAAGCTGTGTGGTTCATAAAAACATTTTCTTACTCAATATCAAGCCACGATTATTGTTTTTATTTTAAATCGTATAATGTCTGACTTTTTTTGCCGTCCGTGAGGAAAATAAATGGGGCTCAGAATACTGAAATCTGTATTTTTTAAAGGTCCCATGTCATGGCCATTTCTACTGATCATAATTCCATTGTTGAAGTGTACTAAAATAGATGTATATTGTGCAATTTTACAAAATCACATTGGTTTCTCATACAGCATCTCTGTATAGTATGTGTATTCACTCTCTGTCCTAAACGGCTTGTTGGAGCTCCTGCCCCCCCCCTCCCTGTGAGCCCAGTGGCCGTCTGTGAGACAGCGAGACACAGCGAAACCCAGCCCGAAACCAGCCCGAACACACACCCGCAGCCTGGCTGGGAGTTTGTGTGTGTGCTCACACACCGACTCACAGCCTCGCTGCGTCCCGCCGTCTCAGGGAGGAGAAATCGGCGGAGCTGCAGCTGAGAAAAGATTGAGTGTGTGTATGTGTGAGGAAGTCCGCGGATTGGTCCATTTGAACCAATCCACGGACTAAACCTAACGGCTCCGCGAATGTAACGTAACGGCTCCACGGATTGGTCCATTTGGGTATGGGCACGTCACTGTACCCAGGAAGAAAACAATGGAGAAAGAGACATTTCCAACAAGGCGTTCTGGGGCAGCATAGACAGGTATTTTCTGTGTTAGAGTTTTATTCGCTACAGGGTGTACTTTGAGGGTTTGTGACTTTGCAGACCGTTTACATGCACAAAAACCTTCAAAATAAACAAGGGGACGGGTAATAACCGGAAAAGCATGACATGGGACCTTTAAATCTTTTTTTCCTTCTAATTTGTTGTTCTTTTCTAAATAACACACCGTTATTTACTCAACAATAACACACAATTATCCTTGTTGTTATTTATTTGCTTAATTCTATAATATCGGGCTTTTTTGCTGTCCGTCAGGAACTGAATTTCAAAATAAAAGTCACCGGAAACAGACATAGGCGATACACACCCACTGAACTGATTACCCAAGATCCTCAGCTTTGGTTGAAGCTCTGTGATTGGATGTTTTAGCCGCAATGCACGTTGCATGATTGTTTCACGCGCCTGTCTGTCTCCAGTGATCATCCTTTACTCCTAAATCACAAGTTATTCCCCATTCTACCATGTAGCTTTACTGCAAACATCATACAGGATAGATAAAACACTGCCCTGAGGAGTGAGCCAAACATCGTAATGGAGTTCAGTAAAAAAACAAGCGGCCATACTGATTTTTTTACATGGAACAATAAGGACTTAAACTTTAGCCTATATAACATCAAGTGGTGTAGCAACATCAATCCTAATTGAACATTGCATCCACCTATTGATTGGAATATTAATCTGCTAAATGTATCGGATTGTTCTTTCGCTTTGAATTGATTGAAGGAGGTGAGCAGGTAGGTAGCACAAAGGTTTCAGAGGTTTATTGGAATGATGATTACCTGCAACACATTATTTTCTGAAGAAAGAATGAGCTGAATATGAAATTGATGCACAAAACTATGGATGGATTAGTTATGTTGACATAAAAGGCTCCTGGAAGATTAATTATGTATCAACACATTTTAATATGTACTAACCCCCAATATGTATTCATATTGATTTTTCAACGATTTAGGTGGATCTTTATTAATATTTATATTATCTGTGTAAGCAGTTGCCTGCACATGCATGTTTTATATATTATTCATTATAATAAAATGTATTTGTTATTTATTTTTAACATCATACCATGATGTTAAAATGATGTACCATGAGCCATTGGGTGCATTAATGGGCACGTTTGTTAAATCTTCATTTGGCTCTGCAGAGACGTTTAGAAATATAGTTTTAACTGAATTTATTTTCAAAGTCGCTGAAACATAAATTCACAATGCAGCACAGGCGTGTTGTCTTCAGACAAATTACCCAGGCTTCTTCTGAGTGCACATCCATGGCTGGCAGCCACGCTGCTTTCGACGTGCTCAGCCGTCATAACAGTAATAATGAATCCGCTTTTATATCCAATTAAAATGTTCCTAATAGCATTGTGGTTGCATCGATTTCTCTGCAAATGGCTGTTCGGCGGAGAACGTTTGCACTGAGGCATCTAGAGGGATTTAGATCTGGCTCATCGCACATTGGCTCACAGTACAAACAAAGAGGGACTGATAAGTAAATAGGCCGTAAGATATTTATGCTTATGCATGTGTATATGAGCCTGTCAGGGAACAACTGCCCACTTTTAAATGTCTTCTATAGCTGCTCAATAGACTAGGAAGACACTGATAATAATCTGAATCACAAACCCGGTCTATTTCTCTCTCTCTAACTTAGCTCAGAAGTTTTAATAACTTATGTCATTTGATTAACATTTGATTACATCTTTATTTCATTGGCAGGTCTCTTTATTTATTTTCTAGTAGAAACCTATTGCTCAACCCGTCTCTAAACTATGATGCATAAAAAGACCACTGTTAAACCACCTATTTGAGTGTTTGATAGTATTATAACAGAACATGGGGGCATTAACTGTTTATCTGAGCTTCATAAGCAGGAAACACAATGTCCCCCAATTTCCTTTAGTGCACTTCACTAAGAACCATAAGCATGTACTGTTGGCTCTCCCTATGATATTATATTATTTAATGACCCCTTACTATTGCTCTCTCTATATATACGCTACCCTATTACTACCCTAGCCATGCAGCTTTAGAGAAATATAGCGCTTACTAGAGTTGGTGCCATGCACTTTATACGATTTAAGAAGTGGATTTTTTGGGCCGTTATCATCAACAGCATACGTCAGCTTTATAGTGCAATGTAACACTTTGAATATAGGTAGATAGGTGAAGCAGAGGTAGCTAATGTAGGAGATACAAGCAGCAACAACAAAAAGTGACAAATGGACTGCCTCATCACATTGTCTTAATGCACAGACTAAATCAATCAATAACTTCTAATGTTCCTGTGTCGATGTTGCTTTGCAAGGCAGTAAACCACAGCTGGAGCTAGTTGCTTGTTAATGGTAAAGTATTATATAGTCACACGTTGGAACTGTGGTAGTTTGTCATTGATGATGCTGTCAGTGTGAATGTCGGCATATGTATTTACTCTGCAGAGTGCATTCTGTAAGTTATATTTAGGCAGGTGGAACATTCTCTGTCTATATATGTAAAGTGTGAAAACCATACCATGGGTTTCGTGGGCTCCCTTTCTTTTGGAGATATCAGTTCTCTGCTGAATACAAAACAGAGACAATAAGGACAATTTGGCACGCTGACCAATTCTGACAAAGAAATTGCTTCGATGGTAATGGCAGAAATCCTTATTTTAAATTAAAGTGATAAAAGGGCCTAACGCATGGATCCTGCATCAAAATATTCTCATTTTTAAGAAGATCCGCAAATCCCTGGCTCCCCCAACAATAAATATGTATGCCCCTATTAACACCAAATACATAAATGAGCTCAATTCTAATGTTCAATCTAAATCACACATCTATACAGTGATTTTCAATATGTGGGACTCCTTGGATTTAATGCCTGATTTCACGGTTGGCTACACTTCATGTCACGTGACCGCTGAACTACAACTAGGGAAATAAGTTATAGATTTTTAGAAAATCAGTCATAAGCTCAACTAATGCGCGAGACAAGGAGTCAATAATAGATTAAAGACAGAGAAGCAGAGACACCCAAAAGGCAATCAGGGGTCCATATTAATTATGCTAATGACTTGGATTTGCTACTTCATTAACCACCATTTTGAGCTGCTTAATCACAAGGGTAGCTCGGCATAAAAAAAAACATCAGACAGAGAGGGAGAGATTGTGTGTGTGCTTGCATACATCTCTGTGCATGTATGTGGGCACACATGCTAATTACAACATCTGGTAATCACTACAGAGACAATTAATTCAGTTCTATTTCGGTATCTATATGAGGGAGCGGTACTGTATGCATTTTGTAAATATTAATTGAAAATGTTTTTGAAATGTGTTGTTTTCTATTAAACAGTGGATTCTTTTCTTCATGTTGAAATACTCCCCTCAGATCTATTAGATGATTTCCCGCAGCTTTCTTTGCAAAACAGCAGGTGGGAGCAGAGTTCAATAACAGTTATGTGTGATTTCCCATTAAACTCATCAGAATACATTTATTTTGGGACTTGTGGAACATTCTTACTCATTTTTGGAGTAAAAAAGGCAAATCATTTTGAAAACCACTGATCTGCACAGTGCATGACCAGCGTACTGCGCACAGGATGTAAACAAGATACTAAACTAATGATCCTAAGCAGTATTAGTGCCTTTGGGAAAGCCTAGGAATTGCCAAAGGAGTCAGTGCAGCAAAGCATTTCGAGGACTAAATGAAAATGTATTGCCAATGATTAATTTCACATTTATCATCAGCCTGAATCATGGGCTTTTCTTCTGCAGACATAAAGATTATTTGATGGCTCGACAAAGACAAAGGGAAAAAGTATTTTATGTTCCGAGATTGTTGCTGTCAACCAAGAGCGGACCTCAATGTTTCCCCGTTCCTTTGCAAGTCATTTAAATGAGCAGAAATAAGTTCGTATGGTTTGAGGTGTACGAGGCTGTCAACATGTGGCAGTCATTTTATATTGATGTTTGCCCCTACAATAATTGATATGTCTTTGTCCTCTGACGCTATTAGACAAATATGGCAAGTGGCCTACAGAGCCATGTGTCTGTCTCATCAACAATGTACCGTCACGTTCATTTGACAGGACCTGATGCAGCTCTTCATAACACACTCCAGCTCTGCTACACGCTTCTATTGATTTCTACTGCCCTCTTCACCCCATGGACTCGTTGGCAGGTCCACCATTACTAACTCATGTCATCTGGAAAAGCAGTGTCCAAACCTATATAACTTTATTTTAAATTATAGAGGAGATCCCAACTTTTCCAAATAATCCAATTCTCAAGCTGAATGTGTATAAAGTTACTCCTGAAACTTCTACTTTTTTGAATAAAGATCTAAAATAAGTGCAAGTTTGATACGGCATAAATTGTACATTTCCCCTCTGTGCGACTGATAAAGGTATTCTGATTCTGAACAACATCCATATCATTCATCTGGCTGCTATTTACAAATTATGTATCTAGTATATCATATTCCAATAACTTGCATATAGACTCTTATTGCACTTTTTCAAACTATTTTTTTTTTGTATTTACTATTTACTTGCACTATATTTTTCTGTTTACCTGTTTTATTGTGTTGCACTGTTGGAGGAGCCTGTGACCTAAGATTTTCATCGTCATAACTACACTGTAGCTATGTTCGTATGACAGAAATAAAAACCTTGAACCTTGATTAAGTGCTGGAAAAAGTAGATGTGGGTCATTATGTCCAACAAAGAAGTTAACAATTTGACTTCACTAAAAGGCTAGATGTGATTATTTGCAAACAAAAAATGACCCTGGACTTGTCTTTAAGGGGCATCATTTGACAGGGGTGAAATTAGAATTTGGAAGCTCAAAAAAATCAGTAGGTTTTGCAAACTCAGGAACACATTTTAGCCATGAATCCTGGGAAATCACTGATTCTCGATTTGTGACATACAACCCTTTATCACACATTTCTAAGGGATATGATAAAAGGGTACTTGAACAAGATTGACATATATGGCAGAAGGATTACAAATAAACCAATCCAACATATTTCCATTAAAATGTTGCTTCATTTTATTCCAATACAAGAAAAGCTGATAAAACGATTTTTTCTAAACCGATAGAAGAGTTTATTTAGTTTGTTTGTATAGTTATCCGTTGTAAACCTCAGACTTTTCTGAATGAGAATAGTGTGAAGTAAAGAATAAAATATTTTTGAACGTACACCTGAGAGCCACAAAAGGAACGGACATTTGACTGATGTTCGTATCTCCTATAGCACCCCAAGCATTTCAGGTATAGGAACTGGTTTGATTACCAAGTAGCTCAAAAACCTTAAAGCAGGATTAGTGTTTGATATTTCTTCCTCTGGTTACTGGATGCACATCACACTGAGCTTGTCTTTCATTTTCAGGGCAAAACAACCGTCATAATAACACTGTTGTTTCTCTTTGAACAATAAAATCCAACACCTAGCATGGCCCTCAACAGTTCACTATGGGCTGAACAATATAGCACACAACAGGTGCCAAATACAAATGTATTCAAGTGTTGATGATAATTAATGTTGGTGAAACATTACCTTTATGACAATGCAATCCCTCATAATCATTCCACTATGCTATCATAAGCCATGAGTTGTATTTGTGATGCAGTGGTCACACAAATGGAAATGCTTAAAGTAACTATGACGACACTTGGTGTGATTGCTATCATTGTGTGTGGATAGTGGTGTATTTGCTGTATTAGAAGTGACTTTCCGATTATATGTGGAGCTTATTTGAATCCAGACACTCAGACTAATCTATTGGGAGTCAGAGTCAGTCTGTGATTCCTAATGGAACAGCTCGAGGCGGTAGATTGGTATGACAACAAAGATTACAGTCTGCACTTTTTTTATGTTTGGGAGGGGGTCGCAAGAGGATACCAAGGGGAATATTTGTCAAACAGCATGATGTAACCAATGCTAGAAAGCTACCTGTTATTCAGATTCCAGAAGAGGAAACCAGTTGGCTGATTGGTGGATACATTTAAATAAAAAACAAATTGTGAGTAAGTTCAGGCTTTTTAGAAACAGATAACCGCAGAGGTTTCAAACAAAGCAGAGTGAAAAAACACTTTTTTATAGATATTTTTATTTCTGTTTTTACAGACTTTTTGTCACAACAAAGTCAGCAAGAGCATCTTTTCTGTCCATTACATTGTAGTAATTCATTTGAAAGCAACCAAGAGAGGACCAGCAACCATTTCATAGCGTAAAAGCAGAGGCCATTTAGACATGCAGCAAAACAGGCAGGGCTTCTAATCAAATCCAAAGGCAAGGGGAATGCTAACAGCCCCCACCCCATTCAGTTTCAACTTTACCCCCCCATTTACCGAGCCCCCAGAGCCCATCAATTACAAAAAACACAGAAGCTGCAACAAAAAATGATTTTTCGCTCTGAAATCTCACTCTAGGGATGACAAAATGAACAAATCTCTAGAATTGCTTATTCTATTATGTGCTGTTAACATTGCTTCAAAAAGGGATTCAGTAACAGATTTTAAAATTGCAACATTCAAGTTTCTCTAGTTAACCAGCATGGTGATTGGTCAAAGATCACAGAATATGCGTTAAATTAGTCAACAAACGATGTTTGATATGTAAGTGATATGCAGAGTAGAAAAGGAGAATTTGACCTCTGGACCTCTCTCAAACCAACATTTCCAAAATTTCGAGATTGGTGGGACAGTCTATTTAAAAAAAGAAATCAAGGTATAGGCCACACATAACGAAAGGTTAATACAATGAAACTTTACAACCTTTCTTTCAATCTATCGAGTATAGTACAGTGCAATTACTGTTTATTTCATGAGTTTAAGCACTGGCCATACAATACTCATATTAAAGTTGTAGAAAATGTCAACACACTTTTGATCTATTACTATTTGATTTGCAAAAGAGAACTGCAAATGAGAGATGTGGATTTAAGTACTAAGCTTTGCGTTTACATTACGGAGTGTGATTTATAGTCTGAGCAGTGTTCTAGGATCCAGGTGCGAGAGCGCTCCCCCAGTGTTTGGTCCCTAAGGGAGACATAATTGACAAGACCTTCTGTTATAAATGGCTACAAACAGAGGCCAAAACAAGAGAACATCCTATCCCAAAAACTTAGGGAAAAATGAAAAAAATAAACAAGTTAAAGGAATATCACCAGACAGACAAAATGACCCTCCAGCAAACAGACAAAAGCAGTGTTTAGACAGAGGTAGACCGGGGCAAAAGGGGGGAGTCCATCTTCTGTCAGGGGACCACTGCATCCATCTGTCTGTCCGTTCACCCACCTGTCCAGCCTCCTCACACACTGTAGGGTCTCACTTCAGCAGAGCCTTTATGGCTTCGTCCTCGGCAGCTTCAAAGGCACTGATACCGTCCGGTCCTTTCCGGTCTTTGTCAGCTCCCTGTGGAGGAGAGGGGACATGAATATTAAATATGCTTAGCAGGCACATCAAGTCTTCCCTACAGTAGGATGTCAACTCCACTTCATTGAGTCAGGGGTAAAGATGAGGTACAGAGACCTCAATCTATAGCATAATACAAAATAAAGCATCCTATGCCCATTTGAAACCAAAAAAGTGCCAGGTACTAGACTTGAAAATAAGTGTTATATAATAATTGAGTCATACTCCCTCTATTTAATATCTTGTTCTGTTCAAAACAGTCAGAATGTTTGAACTTCATTTCATGTTTTTTGGCCGATCCAAGAAATGTCAATCGCCGAGCCTCAGAACTCTATCAGCAACCACCGTCTGGGCTGTATGAATGAATTCTCTTGACAAGTTGTAGCAGTCACAAAGTCAATATCGCTTTTAGTTTTCGTGTATGATTCCCAAAGAGCAGAGATGTTTATGGGGCCAAGATCTGTATAGAGCTGAAGCCCTTTGAAAAGAAAACTGAACAATGTCTTGCATCAATGCCTTCAACGAACATGCTATCCAATAAGTCTGAAACAAATCATCCTGTGCATATCGTGTATCAAAAGGAATGTCTTGCCAAAGCCCAGGTGCACTCTTTAAACAGCCACCCATATGTTACCAAACATAAACGGCAAAAATATTTCCCTCTAACTCAGTAGGGCTGAACGATTAATCGATTTTAAATCGAAATCGCGATTTGAAATGATGCGATTATGAAATCGCAAAGCCTGCGATTTTTTATAACATTTTTTTTTGTTTTGTTCTTGTGTGTCAGTCATCCACACCAATCAGAAGTGCTGTGCTCCACATGTACCAGCCATTGTTAACCAATCAGAAGTGGCCCATGATAGAAGGTGATCGACAGATTGGGAGTGATCTTGGATGACAATTTGACTTTTGAAAGCCATATAAGAAGCATGACTAGAAGGCTGAAATATAACATTTTCAAATGCAAACATATTAGGAACTCATTAACCATAGAAGCATCGAAAACCTTTTTGCATGCCATGATACTATCACATTTTCACTACTGTATAACCTGCTGGTCCCAAGCAACTAAGACTGCTATGAGACCACCTGAGGTTCTTTATAAACAAGCCTTAAAAGTTATGGATAGAAAGTCATTAAAAGACCATCATTGCAATATACTGTCCAAATACAAACTTTTCAGTTTTGATAGTCTTGTTCTACTTTCCCGAGTTCAATTGGTATTCAGAATCATTCACAATTCTACAATAACACCATTGAGGGGCTTTTTTCAGCTTCGCCGTGAGCAGTTGCAGAAACTCCAGATCTGCATTAAATGCAGATCTAACCATCCCTCTGAGGCGCACTGCCTTTGGACGATCAGCATTTTCGTTTACAGCCATCAAGCACTGGAATACTCTTCCAGTTGAACTTAAAACCTGTACTGATATTATCTCGTTTTCTTATGGTGCAAAAAAAAAGATATTAAGCGACATGTCGTGCCAACATTAATTACACTGTAATCTGAGTTTTTTTTAATTTGAACTGTATTGTCATACTATATCTTAGATATTTTATTTAAAGGTGGGGTAGGTAAGTTTGAGAAACCAGCTGGAGTGCGCTAGAATTTGAAAATACACAACCGGAAAAAATCTGCCACTTCCTTACAGAGCCCCTCCTCCAACACACACGACATGACCAATGAGGGCACGAGATACGTTTGTGCACAGATGGAAGGCCATAACGTTATTTTAGCCGGGCCGGCTAAAATGATTGGTCGTGCTTTTTACAGTACTACAGCTTCCACAGATGACATTTTTTTATGGATTTGTTGTCAAAGCACTTAAGATATTCATTGCTATCGGGATGTTAAGAGCATTCCATGGAATATAACAAAAGTGTATCTCGAGCCGGTTTCTCAAACTTACCTACCCCACCTTTAAGGGCGCGTTCACACCTGCCTTGTATAGTCCGGTTGAATCGAACCCTGGTGCGTTTAGCCGCTTGGTGGTGTGAACACAATCCGAGACCTCTTAAGTGAACTAAACAACCGGACTCTGGTCCGCTAAAATAGGTGGTCTCGGAGCGCTTGCTTGCGAACTCTGGAGCATTGCTGGTGTGAACGCAGTCCGCACCAAAACATAGGAAGCGTAGTATTTACGTGTCACAAGAACGCGGATATCTTCAAAATCTTTAGCGAAAGAGTCTTTCAAGACATCCGCGGTTGTTTAGTTAAAGAGTGAAGCAGAATGAAGTGTTGAACAGTGTCGTGTAAAGTAAAAATTCTCCGTCAGTTACATAAAATTAAGAACACCTGTCATCGGTGAAACGCCCCTCCTTACTGCAGAACATCTCTCATTATGTTATAATGTTTTTTAACGGACGTTGTCTGATTATATAATCATATGCGCGGGCCGCTAGTGTCTGTTGATCTCCAGATTAACAGCAGCATGAGAATAACCTGCCGAAAGTGCCGATGCTCCATGGCGGAGGCTACGGTAGAAATTGCCGGGATTTGCGTTTTACCCCCTTAATGTCTGACCAATGCTTGAACAGCATTTCCGTGCACATGACTTGTGTTTAAAGTTTATAGTCCGTTTGAGTTTTGCCCGTGTGAACGCAAACCGAACCTTCTGAAAAATGAAACAATGTAACAAACTGTGGTCTGGTGCGCACCTGAGAGCAGACTATTAGGTGTGAATGCACCCTAAGTGTATTTGAAGTGTACTAAGTATTATGTTCGTAACCTGTATTTAAATCAGGCTTTATAATTATTTGAGTGACCGAGATCATGGAAGTGTATTTCAAGTGTACTATGTATTAATTTATTGAGCTGTACTTAAAGGTGGGGTAGGTAAGTTTGAGAAACCGGCTCGAGATACACTTTTGGTTATATTCCATGGAATGCTCTTAACATCCCGATAGCAATGAATATCTTAAGTGCTTTGATAAAAAATCCATTCAAAAAATGTCATCTGTGGAAGCTGTAGTACTGTAAAAAGTACAACTTTGATTGCCGCCCTGTCTGTCAGCCTTCCATCTCGTGCACGCACAAATGTATCTCGTGCCCTCATTGGGCATTCATGTGTGTTGGAGGAGGTGCTCATCCAGAATGCAGCGGCTCGTCTGGTCTTCAACCTTCCTAAATTCTCCCACACCACTCCGCTCCTCCGCTCCCTTCACTGGCTTCCGGTAACTGCTAGAATCCACTTCAAGACACTGGTACTTGCTTACCATGCTGCGAATGGATCTGGCCCTTCCTACATCCAGGACATGGTTAAACCGTACACCCCAGCGCGTGCACTACGCTCTGCATCAGCCAAACGACTCGTTGCGCCCTCGCTGCGAGGGGGACCCAAGTTCCCATCGGCGAAAACACGTGGGTTTGCTATCCTGGCTCCAAGATGGTGGAATGAGCTCCCCATTGACATCAGGACGGCAGATAGCTTGCACATCTTCCGGCGCAAACTGAAAACTCATCTCTTTCGACTCCACTTCGAGCATTAGAACTATTAACGAAGCACTTTTATACTAATAAAGGACTGGCTTACCTAAAGCCAGTTGAGTAGCACTTGAAATGTTTGGCTCTATGAAACCTGATGTACTTATATGATTCTGTTTTCTTCAAGGTTGTGTCTTCCTGGTCGAATGTACTTATTGTAAGTCGCTTTGGATAAAAGCGTCAGCTAAATGCAATGTAATGTAATAATGTAATGCTCTGCAAGGAAGTCTGAAGGAAGGGGCGGATTCTTTTCGGCTGTGTACTTTCAAATTTTAGTGCACTCGAGCCGGTTTCTGAAACTTACCTACCCCACCTTTAAATCAGGTTTTAAAATTGTTTGACTGATAGAGATCATGCAATGTTATTATTTGTTTATTGATTGTTATGAACCTGTCTGAGGACCACAGATGGAAATGAGCTATTAGCTATAATCTGGCATATTGTATCTCTTCTCTTTGATGAGATTAATGTTTTTGTATGCATGGTCCTTCTATAAATACATACAAATATGACAGATTGATCCAATCACCTGCCAAGTATTTTTGAAATACTTTTCCAAATGGCTTCCAATGGAGGTTTCCTAGATGGTTTGGTGAAACAAACCATCTGAGTCAGGTTAGTAATGCGCGCCATCACATGTTTTACATCTATTACAGGGTGAATCTTAAACTGAAGCTTGACTTTAAAGCAACCCAACGGAAGTTTCATGTACGTTTAGTTCTTTCACTCGTAGCTCGGGCTGCGGGGGTGCTAGAGACGGGAGCATGTTGATGCGACCTTCCTAGCCGTTAATATGGCCGCATTTTACAATAAACTTCCGTTGGGTCGCTTAAAAACAAATATCGCAAATCGAATCGCAATCGCAATATTTGTCAGAAAAATCGCAATTAGATTTTTTTTTTTTTTATTAATCGTGCAGCCCTATAACTCAGTCATTTAGCACTTGCTTTCCAGTCTTTATCCAGACAACACATGCATAACAAAGCTGATATGAGTGGATGCAATCATTCAGATGACTAAGGAAAATATAAAAAAACGAATGTAGAGAAGGAGAGAGAAATTGAGTTAGTGAGAAAAGATTCAAATGGGCAACAGAGGAGAGACGTCCCTTTGTTTGGCCTGCCAACTTCAGCCTCTTAGCAAAGGGCTTACAGAGCCAAGGCAGAGTGAGTCTATTGTTGCGTGGAGAAGCAGGGCATCAAAAACAATGCGACCCAGTTCAAGTGCCCGGCCGTGTGGGGATGATTGTCTGGGTGCAAATTCCGTAACACAGGAGCAACAGAGCGCATCTCGAGCCAGAAAGATTTACAAGGGCTGCACGGGTGACCTGTCAGATCTAAAAGCCTAATTGGTAAGAATGAGAAGCAACGGACGATTTCGTCAATTCACAACATGCTTTGCATTTTTAGGCTGTGGGCACCTGTCAATACATCAGCCATGTTAACGCCCTGTTAAGTAACATTTGAGCTCTGGCGACTGGTGACCCAGTTTGGACCTGGCATTTAATGCATTTGTGTTGATTTGATCGCTTGTGCTGAGGGGCTCTCATCTCCTCGCTTTTTATGCAAATAATAACATAGTAGGGCTGTGCGATTATGGCAAAAATCATAATCACGATTATTTGGGTCAATAATTGATATCACGATTATTTTTGACGATTATTCATTGACCATTTATTGAACTTTAAAACAAATAATATTTTACCAATAAACAAGATCAACAAATATGTTGGAGCGCACTTCCAAAACCATACTAAATATATATTATTAATATGATAAATAAAAATAAATTAGACCAAAATAAATGAAATCAAACATGTTGCAGTGCACTGTCACAACCTACTGAAAACTCCTTAACAAATAGCCAACATTTTGGTAAAACATATTCAACATATTCCACTCAGTTAAACGTTGAAGGCTGGCCCACCGTCATGGTCCAGAAGTAACAGGAAATAAATGTTGAACTACAATTTAAGACCAAATAAAAATGTTTAGGCCACCATGGCAAATGCTGGTAGGGCTGCTCATGTCATCTCTTAAAGATGTTTTGCAAGAAACACCAGCCTGTTTACATGGTCTGGTTTCAGAGATGAGCGCAGGCAGGTGACAATATTGCCACCTGTACTGAAGACCCTCAGCCACGCCCCGACACATGGGGTGACGCCGGCCAATCACAAAGCTTTGATGCGTTCAAGTGCATTATTCTGGCACAGGAAGATTATGTTACAGGACATTAACGATAAAACAGAATATTGTTGTTCTATTTTTAGACACATCTCGCGATCGACTGGTTGGGCACCCCTGGGCTAGACCATAGGTCTGTTGTGGTAGCAAAGTAGTCAGCTGAAGCCACATCTCTCTCAACTTCCCACGGCATTTGTCACATAGTGCAGGCAGCGCAGACCTGCTGAAATAATACCGAGACGGCATCGCGTAACGCTTGTCCAACGTGTTGACAAGTTGCTTAAAGCCCTGGTTGCTAACAGTGCTAACTGGGCACATATCTTTAGCGATGTGAAATGTAATGGCAAAGTACTTGCAAATAGTGGAAATAGTTTTACCCTTCTTTTTAACGAGTTGCTGCTCTTGTTCTGACATCTTCGCTCGCGCTGAACACTCACAACACATGTCACTCCCACGTGGCCGAGTGGGCTTTTAGGGAGGGGCGAAAGCGCACCCAGCAAAATAATCGTATTTTGTCAATTATGCTGTTTTCATAATCGTCGCAAGCCATAATCGTAATCGCGATTCAAATATGATTAATTGCACAGCCCTATAACATAGGCTACATTATTTCAGTTTCAATACACAACCTTCTTTTTGAAGATTAGCCCAATGTTGCCAATGTTGAGGAAGCCTGCCCCGCCCCCCTCCCTTATTTATCCAGCATCGGAGATGTCATTAGTAGCGGTTTCAAGAACATACATACATACATACATACATACATACATACATGGTAATAGACTCTACAGGGCTCATTTAGATAGCAGGAAACAGCATTACACCTTTACCTTAACCCTGTCACCATCAATACTATAAAAAAGGTACACAAACAACTGTATACGGTGTGTGTATAATAAGCATTCCCTCCTGCTCACCACACTCAAATTGATTTTATCAGTATCCTAAAGGGTCTGCCGTAGATTGGTAATCACTGTTTGTGTTTATGGTCGTTATATTAATATCTGGGGCCCATACTCCTGCCTCACATGATGAACCATGCCATCCAAAATGGATATTGCGCATCTTGCCATACTTGACAGCACTTCAATTAATGAGCTTTCCCCCACTTGAATAATGACCCCCTCATGGTCACCTCACTGTCCAAACATTATCCAGTCAGAGTCGAGCTAGTGGCCAAGGGAGACACAACCTAATGAATGAGAATAGACTCCCAGGGTGTCTCCAGAGTCTCACCGAGAGACATCATCATCCTGAAATATGGAGGCATACAAAGCAGCACTGGGTCGGTAATGTAATGTCAGTTATGTAATGCCACGGACCTGCCAAAGGGTCCATTAAGTTTATATTGAGCAGCTGAATGGAAGTGAAAGGTCTCCCATGCACAACTCTTCAAATATTGGGCCAGAGCATTGCTCAAAACTTAGTTGAAATGCAGTGCTCCTATCAGACTATTGACCCGCTGGCAGCAGTAACACATTACTGAGCTGTAAGAGGGCAAACGCCCAGCAAAAAAAAGATGGAAGATCAATATCTGTATTGGAGCAAACCATGTCAGCTGGGCTCAGGTTGAAATAAATATATGTGGAATAGATTAAGGAGCTACAACAAACCTTAGTTATAATTGGATAACAATAACCATTAATGATAGATATTTAATGTTTTATTGTTTTTAAGATAATTATTTATCAAATTGAGAATCAGTGGCTCCGGCAGTGGCTCAGTCAGTAGGGGCTTGGACTGTGAGCCGTAGGGTCACCGGTTCAAGTTCTCGACCAGACCTAAATATGGAGTGTGGACTGCTACTTGGAGAGGTCCCAGTTCACCTCCTGCCCTGCTGTGGTGACCTTGAGCAAGGCACCGGACATTAGGGCTGTACCCGAATATTTGTTCGAGTACTATTCAGGTTTCAATTTCGTTATTCGGATATTCATTGTTTTATTTTTTATTTATTGAAATCTCCAATATCAACGTAAGAGCTTGTGCCTCTTCGCGGGGTTCTAACACTTAACCATAAACATTATTGTTTACTTTCTCCGTCTTTATATGTAGATATGACTTTTTCTCCATTAATCTCCGTCACGTTGTTTCCATAGCAACAACAACTTCCAGTCAACTGCGCTAACTCTTCTTCAAAATAAAAGCATGTCTATACAAAATAGAAAGCCAAATTACACTTAAGACAAATAAAACTGCAACGAAAGTAACACACACAATGCAATATCCTTTTCAATTTCAAAAAACACAAATTGGGTTATATACATTAACAAATAACTATAAAACAACAATACTGAAGAATAACAAAAAGAATGCCGTGAATAAACCGAAATACACGTGTCTACCAAATATCCGAAGCCCTGAAAATGGTATTCGGGACAGCCCTACTGGACAGTGGTGTGGTTTCTATATGAACAATAACAAATACAAATAACCTTTCACAAACAGGTATTTCATAACTGCTTACAATTGTAAGAAATACATTTAAACTATTATTGGCAGTCACAGGCTGTTGTAAACTAAACACCACTGAGTGATTTAACTCATGTCTAACTTTCAGGTTTCTCTTTTCAGCCGCAGACCCCATGTCGCCTCTTTATGTGCGTCGCTAAGTTCCTCGTACTACTTGTGTACTTTAAAGCGGCACGCATCGTTTACAATTTGCGAGCGATTTTTCAAGTTGACCGTCTTTCTTGAAAAATCCGAAGTGTTGCCAAACGTTTGATTTGTAGGTATTTTTCGGTGCGCTGTGTTTCTCTTTCTCCTCGACTTCCATGTGTGTTGATAACTGAGACTCTCAGCCTCTGTAGTGCGAAGCAAAGATCAAAGATCGTCTCTGCGGAGTGCTGACAGGATGAGGGGATATTATATGAATGAATCGTTTTTTTACTAATGCAAAGTCCCTACAATCGATGCATCGCGAGTTCAACCCAAACTGTAGCCGATGTGCACTCTTTCAACCGGTGCACTCGCATCTTGAACGTTTATGCCGGTGAATTTTAACATCCCCATCATGTACACAGTTTCTCATAGAAGAAAAAAGGCTGCGTCTGTATTCATGTGTGCATGCCCTTCCATTGTTGAAAATAAACTGGCCAGCCGCTGCGGGCTGTAGTCAGGGTCGTGCAGCCTGGTCACTTATTGGGGTTAAAATGGCATTTTATTATTCATTGCCAACAACAGCACAGCACGCAGTAAGGGAGGGCAGCTACCATGATGCACCAGGGAACCAAGCCATTTTGTCAGCAAACTCAAGACTGTCTGACAGCTGAATAGTGACAACTCAGTGTTCTCTTTATCCACTGTATTGTGGAGGCTGTGGGGCTACTGTGTTGCCAGACAGAGTGGGTATACAGCAGCATGGTCAATGGGGCGGCTGTGGGACAATCTATTCATCTCATGTTAAGACACATGGTGGGTTTTCAGAGCCGCCAGGAGTAGATGTATTGAGATCTGGTCCCTGTGGTGACTGATGACCTTTGGCTGCATCTGGGTGTTAATCCCCATTTGCGCTTAGTGGGGATGAGTACGAAGCCATGAGGAGCGAGCCAGTGGCTGCACTTTTATCTCTGCATCCCCCATAATCCCTGTTCAGATGAGCTGCCTTTTTAGTCTCATATGATACCACAGACAAAGGCTCTTTTTTTATTTTTATAAAAAAGGTCCACCTAAAGGGCTTTCATTTTGATTCAGAGGTTGTAATTACATAGCTGCTCATTTCAGATGTAGAAAGCTTCTGGCTTTCATAAGGATGTACCAAGGATGTGGATATTGGACTGGTAGCTGGGGAAATAATCGAAAATGACTCCCGTCAAGGAAGACTTCATGTGAAAGGCACAGTATGCTGGCCTTTATTCCAAATCATATAAGAGTGATGTAGAGTGACACGTGACAATGTGATATTAAAATCACCTACGGACATACATTGCTAGGGATGGGTATCGTTAAGGTTTTAACGGTACTACTACTTTTATCGATACCGCTTATCGGTCCGGTCCTTTAACGGCACTCTTATCGCTTCTTTTGGAGAAAAAAACAAGGTAAACTAACTAAACAAATTGTGAACAAAACTAACATTGCTTTTTATTTAAATAAAAATAAATAATATTTCACATCAAAAGAAACAACAATGCTTTAACAAATCGTATTAAATAATCTGATGACAGAATAGCTGACACTTTAACAAAATAAATAACTCTGTTACCTCTAATCATTAACCCATGTTTGCATAATTGAGTTAACTCCGTGTGTTGCTGCTAGCATACATAACACCTGAGTGGAAAAGTTACTCGTACAGAGTAACTTACAGAGCTGGCTAGAGCTACAGAGCTGCTAGAAAGACAGTCGAACCCGGTGCATTCCTCCGTCTGAATGTGGAGCACTTTTGATAAATGTTTAGACAAATTGCTCGTGTTACCGCCCTTACATGCTAAACTCTTATTGCACTTTTGGTAACGAGCATTGTCCACATCGAGACGGGTAAAGTTTAACCACACCTTGGAGTGCGTTCTCTCCGCCATCTCCTCCGTGTGTGTGTGTGTGTGTGTTGCTGCATGTAGCAGCTGTGTGTGTGTAAACTGCCCTGCCCAAGCAGTCGGGGGAGAGAGAGAGATCTCTCGACTGGATTGGAAAGATCGAAAATACTAAAAATAATCAGACGCATTTTGCAGTCTTTTTGCGTATTAGAAACGGAGTTGGTGAAACTAAAACTGCAATATAATGTTTGTGTAGCAATAATACATACAACATATATTTTTTACATGTCTCCAGTACCGATAAAAAGACCGATAACGTCTGAGCTTAACGGTACCACGGTCTTTAATAATTCAGCCCCGGGGCCCGTCTAATACCGGGGCTCGGAGTCGGTACCCATCCCTATACATTGCGTCATCTAGCAGAATCTGAACTACATACATCCTGCACTTCCTCATTCTTAGCAGACCTACCTCTAAGAAAAGGCCTCACCAAAATAGATGACCAAGATCATTTAACTGTCTTGTTGCCACAACAATAATACCAGTTAAATGTTATAGCCCACAATACAAAACACAGTTCTGTGTCGAGTAAAAGTCAGAACAACCTACCCGTGCTAACTCGCATTACCCTGGCATCTTTTATAGAAAATGATTAACGTGGAAGTAAAATGCTTTTTTCATCCTGTTGGCAGCTACTTTCGGTTTATCTTTGGGCCAACAGCACTGACAGCCAGCTAACAGTGGCAGCCAGCTGACAGCCAGCTAACAGCGGCAGCCAGCTGACAGCGGCAGCCAGCTGACAGCGGCAGCCAGCTGCTGGACGCTTGCTTGCAAGACTCCACTGGCTTGCTGATGTGAGGGGGCCGTGGATGTGTTGATGAAAATGGGGAATTAATACAGCCTATGCCAACAGGAATAAGTAAGTAGTAACAAATGACATGTAATGTAGTAGAGTTTGAAAGTGTCTCTCTAAGCAAACAACAGTGTTACTCATATAGATTACGGTTTCCTCTTTTCAAACGTCAAAGTGCAGTTGAAAATGAGAACTGATTGAAAGTCTGTCTGAAGTTGGCATGTGTCATTGTTTTGAATGCAATAAATGACTTCCCTAATCGACTCCGCTTGTGAATGCTCCCTTCTTTCATACCATTACTCTTGAAGATGATTTCACCGTGAAACAAATCAGTGGAGGAGCTTTCATTTACCCTGCTTCATTTAGCCTGGCTGAGAACAGACAGCTGCTCACTGTCCCTCAGCCTTGGAATATTTATCTCTCCTTGTCATAACACATATCTGTCCGGGGCAGACTTTGACTGTAAATGGGTGCGAGCCGTCTACATGACATCATGCAGTCCTCTTAGTTGTAGGCTTCTCTCTCAGCATGAGCCATTACCTTCGATTCGAGCAATATACTAAAACTGACCAACATTTTTGAATAGTTTGAAATATTTTATATTTTTTTAAAGCTCTCCTGTGTTTACTGCTAAAGCCTCATTATTTTGTGTTGAAATGATTTGCAGCATCAAGTTGACAGGTTTTGTGGGCAAAGCTGCAGCTATAAAAAGCATAATGATATTGAATCAGGATATTATTTTAAACAAAACGCAAATGTTAAATGACAGAGGAGTACCAAAGACGAAGAACTGAAGGAGGTCTTGAAAGAAAAGTAGCTATTGTGGCCCACATACGTGTGACATTCATTGTCCACAGGAGCATCAATCCCACTGCAGTCTGGCTCATTTCTGCTATGGTGAAACAGAATTTCACCAGCCTAGATGAGTAGACGTTCCGTCATTTATATGTATTTGAGTGCATGCACTTATAAGTCAAATATTAAGGGAAGGTGTTAAAGAGACTTTACCGCAGAGAGCTAAAAATAGGACTTTCAATCTGATTTTGATGGAGGTGCAGACATCGTTTGTATAGTTTCATAACGGAATGCTTGGTATTTGGTTGCATTTCTACAGCTTATGTCAGCTTTGCCTGGCTCATTGTCTCTCTTTTTACAGCTGTGACTGTGTAGGCACAATGTGACTATTTGTAGCATCTAAGATAGTTCCAGAGCTGAGATTTAGATGGAGCAAAGGGCTGTGGACCTATGAACAAATCTGCCTAAAAACAGACACAAAACAAGTGAACAGCAGCAATACTGTGTCATGCTCTATGAACATTCCAGCACGGCCTCCGCAGGGCTGTGTTAAAGAGCCTTTTGTCCAGTGAGTTACCTCATCAGCACTCATACAGCCTCTGATACATCAACAAGCACTGAGGGGTGAAGGACACCCGGGTACTTCTGTGTGCAGGTGAAGGATAAATCTCAGTACCAACCTTTTCTAGCAGAACCTTGACACAGGAGGCGTGACCCTCGTAACAGGCGGAGATCAGTGGAGTCAGCCCGTGTTTGTCTGGAGCCTGTGGACGGAGCAGGTGGAAAAGGCTTAAGTGGGAGACAGACATTTCTTTGGAGAAGGTAATGTATGAGCAGATCAAGAGCACAAACGCAATCCTCCTACACAAGCACTCTCTCTTTCACAAATGTAAAAGAAAATAACTCCTATGAAAAGGGTCTTACTTCTCAGTCTCTTATTATTTTTCAGAAATTGAATGAGAGCACAGTGCACTTTAATACTATTTTTATCTTCTATGTTTCAGAAGCTGCGCTGGTTCTCAAGAGAAATAGAGAAATGCACAAACATTTTGTTCTAGGTAGGAAAGGCACATACTTTATGTTTTTACAAGATTAAACCCTTCTGTTTGTGAAGACCGGACCAGTGGATGCTATGATGTGGAGTTGTTGTATCCAATTTCGCCTAGCTAATGTAGGTACTTTAAGCATCAAGAAGTATCCTAACAACTCTACAGAACACTGCTTATCTTCAAATAACCGTCTAGGTCTAGAAAAAAACGTTCTCAAAAGTATTTAATCAAAGTTGGTTTCACACTCAAAACAAAGCTACCGGCCAAGGCTAAAAGTGTACACTGTACAGTTCTGTAAGTATTTTTCACATGGAATTGAACAGGCTGAGGAGATCTTGCAAATAACAAAAGAGCTCCATTGGGATTACGGATTTCAAAACTGTTGGAATGGTAAATGCCTTTTTATAGATATGAAAAATCTACTACAACGCCAGAATAAACTACTTGACCTCAGGGGGCCTCTGAAGGTAAATGTGAGGTGTGAGAGCCTAGACAGTTGTTGAATGAGAGAATGGACAATGACTGACATACATGATGAACTGGTTTCAACAGCCAGACTACTTTGAGCCTTTTACGTAACTGCTTGATTTGGTGTGATCATTATGAGTATGTTTGAACTAGGCTATAAAAGGGAAGCAGATAAGGGCACTGTTATTATTTGTGGTATTTGCAACTATGAACAACACACAAATTAATTCAAACTAATGCGATGGGAGCTGTTGTTTCGGGCTCTTACATTAACGTCGGCTCCCTTAGAAATTAGGTATGCCACAACATCCGTCTGACCAAAGTCTGCAGCATAGTGCAGAGGCCTCCTCCCACCATCCAGGGTCCGGTTTACATCTTCAGCCTGAAAAAGAGAAAGACAACAGATGAATAAGCTAACAAACAAACAAACTCAGAGCTGTAACAAGCTATGGTATGCATTAAAAGGGACATCAAATTACCCGGAAATGAAACCCTTCACTGTTGATATAAGTACAAACTGAAATTCATAAACAAACGATTACATGCACCGTCCTCCTCCGCCCTTCATTTCCCGGTTGTGGTACCGTTATACCCCAGACTGCCAGCCTTACAGCCAAGAGGAAAACCATGCACACCACCACCCTTCCTTGCTCACTCACCACGCTTATCAGTCATGGCTGTACTGTAGCAGTCAGTTCCGGCAGTTTCCGACTTAAAAAGGCATTTCCTATCGACAATCTGTCTCTGTTGACGCCTTTAAAAAGGCCCCTAAAAACTAATTTTTGAAAGCAAGGGATGTCACAAAAAAGAATGCTTCTCTACCTAGTCCATACTCAAATTCTGAAATTGTAAAAGATAAGTTGCAAATATTAACACCGCAGAAGAAAACAGATATTAGTATTTGTAATTGTATGTCATTAATTACAAACCCATATTAAGACAACATTCACAATTAACTTAATGTAGGACTGTTTATCAAAACAAAAATGGTCTCCTCAAGCAGAGACACTAAGACAGAGATCTTTATATCTGTTCTACAGAAGCAGGAGTTTCTGATATATAGGGAAATCAGTTTGGACACACAGGCACTTATTGGGGGCAATGATCTTCTAAACAGATTGTTCTAGGTAACGTGGTGGACCCTCTACTCCTTTGCAACAGCGGATACCCCCGCCCACCAACGTTAGCTTGTCACTACTGATGCAAGGGCCCGGTAGTAGTTAGCTCGCTAGCAATAAGCTAATCTTATGCACATCCTAATCATATGTGAAGGGATCTATTTTACCGACAATAACAACAATGGCCCAATGACGCATGTATTGACATTGCAATATACATAGCAGTAGCAGTTAATTGTCTTTCTTCAATATGTTCTACGTTATATTTGATGCTGCTGTTGGTTAACTGTTAGCTTACCAACAGGTTGCTTTCTGTAGGAAGTGAAAACACAACATTTTCTAGCCGATTTAGACATCACAGCACATTTACATACATCGTTAGTGACTACATGTATGTGGTTGGTGCTATAGCATATGACCCATTCCCTATTCTCCAGGTAAAAATAGCCTGTGTGTCGCTAACAATGCTAACATGGCGTTCAGACTTGGAACGTTATGTTAAGTCTATGTAAAAGTGTTACACCAGCCTTAAAATGTTTCGAAACGAATTCTAGCTCAGTATCAAGACCAAGCGCTTGTCTATGTTGGATTACCTAACTTAACATTACCCAACTATAGCTCACGTTAGCTAGCTAGCTAGCCAGTGGGCTAACTGACGTCCGTTACCTTTGCTAAGCAACCACTTGCCTGAAAAGTGTTGCACACAATCCACTGAAAAACACTCAGATCAAAGCTGTCTTACCGTTACCAGTTTGGATTCCACTTCATCCATGTCCCCGGTCTTCAATGCCCACATCAAGTCTTTATCTGCCATCTTCCTGTGCTTCGGTGTTGTTCCTTCCCTGTTATGCTGCAGGGCAGTTGTCAAGTTATATGCTAGTGCGTTAAAAGTTAGCTAGCTAACGTTGTAGCTGGAAACTCTCCCTGTCGTCGCGGTGAGTACGGTCGTGGAACTCGACTGAATACAATGTCGTTTTAATACTTCAGTAAGTAATTGTTGTTGGATTTAGCGTGACCTGCCAAGGAATGGCAGGTAAAATAGTCTCAAAAGAAGTTCCGAAAGGCAAAGTGGCCGAGAGGGATCCGCCTTTCAGCAACGAGAAGTGTTTCCGGTGCTGTAACCCGGAAGGGATGTGATCGATGTTGCATTTAGGTGAAATATCCAGTATGAACATGCACATGCCTCAATATTTCATGTATTCATTGTGTACAATTAATGATAACCATTGTGTTCTAATGAGGAGATATTCTTCATGTAAGTGTCTATATGATGACACCGTGCAAATACAAGTATTTTGACCCCAACATGTACTTTGAATGTTTACATTTTGTCATATTATACTTTGTTTTCTCTCTCCATTAACAACAAAAAAGAACCCACTCTCAACCAAGTCGAAAATATAATGATATAGAAAATCAATACATTCAGAAATAATAAAATACATAAAGGATTCTGGCAAATTCCTCCAGTCATTGCAAAAGACATGCTATACTGTAGATGTAAAGAAATATGCTACATTAATAATTCCCAAAGATAATTTCAACAATAGTTGAATTTAAATCCATTTAAATGCAAAATGAGCAAGACAAGTGATAGAATTGTAAAGTTAATTTGATGATTATTTCATTGTCGCTATTGCTGGTTAGCTTCAATCATATTTCTTAATCAGTTGACCAGGGTTCAATTCCTGTGAAAGCCCAACCTGTTACAGCATACTTCAACAAGACACTGATGATTTCAGCTCCTGAAGCTGAATCTGCACTCTGACCTTTCGGCAGAGATCAATTGAGTGCTCATATGTACATGTATATGTATGAGATAGCCTCAAAGAGCCAGTGGTCCTTATGATGTTTTAGCTGAGTGCCTGGTGCATCATTATTTTCCAAGGCACTTAGGGCCACCAAGCATTAAATGCAGCACCTGTTGGAAGCAATCTGCACTTTCATGGCCATCCTCGTGTGCATCCACCATCTGAAGAACTGTTCAATCATTCCCTGATAAATAGAGGATCATCTGCAAAAAGACAACATGGCAAAAGGGGAGGTGGAAAAACATAATTGTTTCACCTTGAAAAGGATCAAGGGCAGAGAAACAGGTTCAAAGCCTTACAATTGCCTTTTGCGTCGTCAATCCCTGCCTCTATTTCCAGGCCTCAACTTTATAAGCCCTCTCCTTGTGAAATGCAAGTGACTTAAAACATAATGTTGCATTAGCATTACATGAAATCAGCAGCTCCTTGGAAAACGAATCTGCCCAAAGGATGAAGAGGACAATAAAAGACACCCTTTCAGAACAATTCAATATGGTAGTACGACGAGAATGGAAATGCCTCTAATGATATTCAGCTGCTCTCCCATCCCCTTCCCCCTGGTGTTACTCCCCTTTGCAACATCCCTCCCACAGTCACCTCTCTCTTGCTACACACTCCAACACACTGATAGAATAGGCTGAGCAGCTGAAACACAGGTATTAAAACAGTTTTATGCGATAGTAATAAACTGTACTACAGTAAATGTTTCACATTTTACACCCAACTGGCAATAAGGTAAATAGCTACTTCTGTCACAAACAAGCTGAGAACCAAAATGCAACACACGGGAAACCAGGGATAGTCTGTAACCGGCTTTATTAAAGGCAATAGGCTGGTAGGAGACAAAACGGCAGATAGTAGGCAAAGGGCTGGTCGGGGACAGGCGAGGGTTCCAGGAGAAAGCAAGACGGGAGTCGTAGGTACAGACCGGGTCAGGTAGCAGGCGAGGCAGGCTGGTCAGGGACAGGCAGAGTCGAAACCGGGAGAGCAATCTGGAGGGTAATGCGGGAAAGACTGGCATGCTGCAAAGTACGATCTGGCACTGAGGTGAAAGTGAAGTGGGCCTAAATACTAATGGAGCTGATGGGTGTAACAGAGTGAGAGAGAGAGACAGGGTGTGACTACCAGGTGACTAAGGAAGGTTAATGCAGAACATAGGTGAGTGAGAAAGCAGACTGTGACAACTTCTCAGGTTTCTCCTGCTTGTTATGCTAATGTGACATACAGTATATGACTGGAATGAGTCCCAGCATGGGTAATCACAAGTTCATATGCGGCTTAAATCAATTGCAGACCAACTACTCATACCTACCATAATGATCTCTGCATACTAATGTTCTGTTTTGATCAGAAAATGAATACTTTATTTGACAAGACTGCTAATAGGATGTGTATTATGTCATGTGTATTGATGGTTTGAAGTACATTTTGCAGTCATGTATTATAGCGGTTTCTATATGCAGCCTCTTTTATGTGAAAGAACAACACAGTGGATTTGTTTCAAGGCATGAATGCTAGGAGAAAAGGTTTCCGCCTGACAGAAATGTTAAAGTAATTATATCCATAGGCATGACAGAATGGCACCTCCATTTTTCAGTCTATTAGCGGCACTCAGGGTGCAGAACTACACAATGCAATTTCTGGACTTTTCTAATGGACACATTAAAAAGTCCAGAAGGGGCTCGACTAAAGCACACTCTCTCCTCCTCATTTATTCACAGCATTCCTGAGGAGAACACTCGATTGACTGTGCAGATGTACTTCCTCATAACTACTAGAACATTCAGCATTTATCAGACATAACCTCTGCAGGAAGTTAATGAGAGATGTTTTAATGAATCAAATGCAAGCTCTTTATGAGGACTGAAATAGTCCATTTGCCTCAATTCAGAGATTATTACTAATGCTTAAGTTTAAAGCAAAATTCGTACATTTTAGATCATTAAACATGCACAAATAAGTGAAACACATTATTGAACGGTGTCCAAAAGACAATACACAAGATATTTTGCAATCGTAATTATGACAGAATATTTCTTTCCTTGAGATTTTTGAAGCTTGAGATTTGCTTCATGTGTTTTCCAAAGGCAATTCTTTTTTTTCCATTTGCTACATTAAACTAACCTGACAGCTGTAATTACTAATTACTTTGCTGATTGACATCTCACATGTGAAACAGGTTATGAGCTCATAAACATTGATGGGGTAATTGAGTTGAATATAGCCAGCCGAATAAAGAGCCATCAGATCAGCTACATCATTAAAATACTGCTTCGAGGGAAAGGCCATTACTTTAAATATAACTTATATTGCTCAAAGTAAAGGTCATAAAATCTGTGCTAATGAACAAAAACAATTCTGTCAGGTACACAATTTACAATCAATAATGATGAATTACAGAAGAGAGGAAGTTCTGCCCATGTTTTCAAAAATAAAACGATCATCTCTCCTCTTCCTATCATCTTCTCGTTCTCCCCCTCTGCTATATTTCTCGAGACAACACTCATCAAGTTCATTACTGTACTGAATGGTAATCCATACTTAGTAAATTGGTTTAATCCATCTATCTCAGTTGTACATGGCATTGTCTTTGTCACGGCTAAATGTAATGTGATTAGTGCGGCCTGCTGTGACTCGCACACACCCAAGGTATCCTGACTCCTCAGCACAATCCTGGGGTCGCACTGAGAGTCGCCGAAATGTCACAACTGTTTGCTAAGACAGCAGTTAATAAGCCACCTGCTTCACCATGATAGTCAGGATTTAGTGATATATTAAGAATACTGTAATATTTGTCCCAAAACTCCAACATTTGAACTTAGAAGAACATGCATACTGAGTGAAAGAGAAGACTGTAGCTCACGTTAGCTAGCTAGCTAGCTGAAATAAGAACATTTTGTGATATCTCATGTTTAAAGGTTGCGTGGGCAGTCGTGTTTTAGTTTAAGATTTCTTATCACTTAAAGAGAGTAAATGTAACATGAGAATGTTTGTTGAGATTTGTCTATCAGACACAGTGAAGTAAACTGACAAAAGCAGTAAATGAAAAAAACAATTAAATGAAAAAGTATTCAAAAGCGGCGTCTGATGTCATGGCAGCAAGTGGAAAGTCTTTGAAACATGAACAATTGGATAGAACCAAATTTTAAAAAAAACCCACTTACAGAAATCTCAAAGAATGCCAACGTTCTGTCACCAACATGACTAAATCAATAATAGGAGCAACAACAAAATACAGCAGAACTAAAATTTCTCAGCACAAAACAAACTAATAAAACATCAACATATAATGTGCATTGTTACAATATGCTTATTTTAATATGCCTTTGGTCACTTGAGGGCATTGTCTCAAGCTGTAATCACAACACCAGCATATTGATCTGGCAAAATTGTAATCAGAGTCGTGTTACTGGCCACCTAATGAATGTAAGTTCCTTTTTTGGCAACTTTAAATTACTTTAGAGGGAAAGATATGGCTCTGCTAAATGTTCCACTATGTTCCGCAGCCAATGCCTGACTCTGTCTCTGTCTGCTGCTTGGCAGTGTGTTCAGTGAGCCTGCTGTGGCTGGAAACAGGATTAATGAGATCAATGCATCAAGTGTGGCACTGCCCAGCAGTAAATTGATTTTTAAGGAATATTTGGACCATAATCAAATAAGAAAAGCATCACAAGGATTTATCTTCTTCTTTATATTGTTATATGTTTGTATATACATGAATATTCTGTAAGCATATCATAATAGTAGACCCAAATAAAATATAGTAAAGATAAAATAATTCCTTAAATACTACCTCAGACCCTTTTCAAATTACACATGGTAATTTGATAACATTTTTATAAGAAATAATGATAAGTGTCACTTGCACTTTTCGTTGTTCCCCCAAAATGACATTTAAAAAAAGGCATGATTTTAATATGTTTATTACTTTTTTAATACTACATTTCCGAAGTGGTTTTGTCTGCATTTTCTTTTTATCTTTTATTCTACTCACAGAGAATTTGATCTGTACAGCGTTCAAGTTAGAGACGACTCTCAGTAACACACCACCCATGATTGATTTAAAGCTCCAACCTCTCCTCACAGCTGGCCTGTTGTACTCAGATATTGCACATGGAACAAATTCCGTTTCTAAACTGGGAACGCATAATAGCGAGAGCGAGCATCATCTGGTTATCTGACTTCAGAATTTGAAAACTTTTGATAAAGCGGGTGCATGCACTACACTCTTTGATGAATACATAGAGCTGGGAAAAAAGCAGCTTGTAAAAGTAATATAAACTGGTAACTGCAGGAGCATGTTGTGTTTTCAGGGCAGAGGAAACATTAGCAGTAAATAATTTCCCTTCCAATAGACCCATAGGCTATGGAGCTTAATCTCAAGAGAAATTAAACCTCTTCCAGATGCCTGCAATGCTGAGATAAAGGAATATGACTTCACGAGGAAATGGACAGTCATAAAAGATAGTCGATAACATAACTACTGTAGGTTATGTTGTTGAACACCTGTGCAAACCCCTGCACATTAAAGTTCATTTTGCACCACTGGTTCTGTGAGAAAAGGCTGACTTAGAGAATAAACACACAGGCTAAGATTGAATGATCTTAAAGAAGACCTGAGGCTTTTAATGACCCAATGCCCTTTTAACGTCAAGAAATGGACACAACAAATAGGTCTCTAAATATTATCTTTGGCAGATGTGTTCAGATCTATATGGCCTCTGTGGGCAGACGTGACGCTTGCTCTGACTCCGTGTGCTGCCTCCATCTAGAGGTCAGGCCATAGATACTGCCTTCCTTAATGGGAGCGTGGGCAAGAGGAAATAAGCAAGGCACAGGACAGGACCTGTCTTCAAGCGGAGGATGTGAACCGCATTCACTCCCCCCCAGCAGTCACCGCGTGGGTTTCGAAGACATTGCAGTCGAAGAAATGACACTTCTAGACGGATCTCTTAACAAATTCACTGGGGTTTTCATGGAGTATGTGATGGAGTCTCTTCCGATAAAGCAGGTTCATGGCAGTAATTCCTCGGATGCTTACAACCCCTCAATAAATCGAGCAGGAACACCCGTGGCTGTCCATTGTTCTCCCCTATCACCTCCCATCATCTGGCCCTCACTCCCATCAGGCACCGCTGTATCCCATCATCCATCACTCCAAGGTGTTGTCCAAGAGCGGCTGCCTCTGATCACCCCTGACTAGCCCTGACTGGGGGCTTGTGCTCTTGGTAGTAGATGCAAGTCCTGATAGGATGTGACAATTTTATTAGGCACAAATCAGGCGGCCGTGCTTCCATTCTCCGCTGGACGGCTGAGCGATGTGCGCCCCGAGCTGTGGTCTTTGTCACGGGTGGGATTGTCCCTCTCTCTCTCTCTTTATCCATTTCTTTTTTTATTCAAAGCCTCCAAGCTTTCCCCAGACATAATCAGCCCTCCCCTTCGCTCTCAACCATCCACTCCAGGAGCCTTTAGGGGACGTATCGTGGCTCGGATTGTTGCTCCTGTCATTGTTGAATAGCGTCAATCTCATCACAAAAAGGACCACACATGTCACTCCAGACCATCGTTAGCTCACATGCAGTCACATGACACAGCCCATCAACCCAATCATTTTTAAATGTGCAGCTCCTCTGTCTTGGAATAGTCTGCAAATTAAATGGAAACTGAACAATCTGGTGCCACTAAATGTTTTTAAAGCTCGGTTGGATGCTACTCAATCGGAAGCTGTTGGTACCTGTTTATGTGGATAATTATGTAAATGATGCTGTATGATGTCCTTTTGTTGATCTATTTATGTTTTTATGTTTCATGTGGAACTACTTGAGCAGGTCTCCCTTGAAAAAGAGATCAATGATCTCAATGGGATTTATCTGTCTAAATAAAGGTTTGAAATGAAATGAACCCATCCACAGCATACTGCACATATAAAGCCAGCTGTAAAATATTTTGAACTTCTAATAAATCCTTTTGACTGCCACGGATCAGGAGGAATACATTCGAAGGCACTGAAAACATGATTGGCTTTACCGGTAATAAATGAGTACAAGGATGAATAATGATTCCCCATATCTCCCGTATATTCCATTTACGCCAGGTGAGAAGATTTATTTCCAAAAGGAGAAATCCCCTCGTCAGTGTGTCACAGCGCCGGGTTAAACAGAGGAAATCCTAAGGAGATGAACACAGCCATGTTCCCAAAGCTCCTCACTGGAGAGCAAAATGGAAATCATCCAATTTCTCAGAGAAAAGATTAAGCAAATTGAGCAGCATTATGAACAGAGGGGGAAGACAAAAAAGGATTTGGTGCATAAACACATTTCTCTGCACTTCAGCAGCATTCACTCTGGCTTTGTGAACATTTCATCCCTCGGGGGGGGGAGATCAGAAAAGAAAGAAGAGAGGACAGAAAGCATGGACAATTTCCATAAGTCTTCTCCTCGCATATATATATATATATATTCAAGAGCAAGTGTATTGTTTGAAAGTGATAAGTCCTTTTTTACAGTCACACTGCTGGAATGCTCTATTTTAACATTTTGGATAGACAGATGCTAGCCTGGCTTGGCTTAGCTTTCAAAAAGAGGACAAATTGAATTAATTGCCAAAGTATTTCAATATCTCTTTACCAAGCAAATCTTATCACAGAGATTTACCACATACCTCCAGGAGTTGTAGCTCTGGATCAAAGTGACAGGTCCCGCCTACTACGTCAAAGTGGAGGAACTTTGTTTGCCATAGAACTGCGAATAAATACATTTGGTATTATTTAAGATGTGGACGAAAATACGACCAAATATGGAGTAGTTTGCCATTTTAGAATGAAAATAAAGCAATGTGTTTATCATTTAGTTGCACATATCCAGGGGTAAACAGTTTCATATATCATTTGTCCATCAGTAAATTAAAATATGAGCACTTTCAACTTGTTTCTTGTTGCACAAAACATCCCCATTTGTTGCATGATAAACAGTCTAGTTTGTGCTGTGTAGCTGTTCTTTAGGCAACAACTTTGGAATGATGGCAATACTGATATCATTTTTAAAGGATGCAGTTGGACAACATGATAGATCACAGTATTGGTTATGTGGTTTCTTTCTGGGGGAAAGACTGACGCATCATCGTAAAATGTTAACTGAACTGCAGGATTTGATCATTTTCTCCTATCTGGGTAGTATATCATACATGCTGAAGATTAAATGATTGCTCCACACTGGATCTTTAAAGCTCAGTTGACATTTTTCAAGGTGACCTATGTTAAATTATTGACTGATTCCACAATAATTCACCAATCCACAAATGAACCTGATCAGTAAATAAGGACCATTACTTTTTAAAGGCCATGAATAGCAGTGTATCAAAGCTGAGCTGAGTATAACCACGTTACACAGTGAGGGTCTTTTTGCTCTTGCTCTATAGATCTTAACATCTGAGTGTTCATTTCAAACGGGAAAGTGTAAATCAATGTTTACAACGCTGTGATGTGTTGGACCGGAGAGAGATGGTGTGTCTGCGTAGAGCATGTGAATGCGCATGTATGAAGCAGAGGTGCAACACCATGACACACAGTGGAGCTGCACACAGGTTAAACACCCTACAGCTGGGAGCCAGGCAGACGGAGAGGCGGCTGCTAGTTTGAGCCCACGCTGCAAATTAAATTAACGGGAGATGGGCTCATTAGCGCTCGGCTGGCTACTCAGGGAGCCTTCTGGCATCTGAATGCTACAGGCCATACAGGCAAGGCTGTCACAAAGCACTAGTGATTCAGAGCAGATCATTTGGGCTGGACTGTGAAAAGAAACCACGTGTGATTTTATAAAAAAGGGAGGGCTTCAGTAGGCAGCAGTTGAAAGAAATGAAATGTGTTCCATTGGTTCCATATTTGATTGCCTCATTATGGTAATTCAAACCCATTCATATGCCTGTCTGTATACATTGAATACAAACATCTTAAGCAAAATGTGTTTGATTTCTAACTTAAAGGGGACCTATCATGCAAAATGCACTTTTGTACGTCTTTTATGCATGAATATGTGTCTCCGGTGTTTCAGGGAACTCACCAAGTGTCAGAAAATACAACCCTCTCTCTTTTCCTCCGTACCCAAATCTTTTAAAAAGGGGGCTACAACGAGCGGATACAGATTCCATCCGAGCTGACGTCAGCCCGGAATAGTGGGCAGTGACGCTCCGCCTACATGGGCAACGCTCCACCTATCAGAACACCTCGGCAAATGTCTGCTTGTGTGTTCTAAACATTTTACCTCGGACATGTTTATCAACTTCCCTCAAGTGAAAAGAGGATATGCTTCCAATCTAAGGCTAAAAACTGGATCAATACAAACCATCCGGGACCAGGACACATCCAATTTGGAAGCTGTACGTTTTTCCATGTTAATATTTGCATTCCTTTTTATTTAGCGGTGTTTTTCCTGATAAAGTTATCTTTACTGCATAGCTTGTAGCATGTAGCATGTAGCATGCAGCTTGTAGCATGTAGATGAGACGTGATGTGATTCAGCAGTCTTTATTACTTGTTTGCGCACATGAATATACATATGTGTGTGTGTGTGTGCACGACTGTTAGGATACAACAGTGTGTGTAAGTGTGTGCAATTGTTGCAAGGAGGGGGGAAAAACACAACGCTGCACAGCTCCATTGATGGGACTTGGCTAATTAGCGGCTAGCACTCATTACAGTCTGTCTACTGAGCTCAGCCCCTCTCCAACACATCAGCTTTGCTAAATAGACAGCGTTAGCCCTCACCTTTTAGATTATAATTATCCAAATAGTATTTTTTCATCCTGAATACTAAATTGAGATGATTTTGTTCTAACTATGTTTCTTCTACACAGGCCAGCACCTCACAGGCCAGCACCTCACATACCAGCGGAAAACCTGTGATGATAGATTCTGCATGTCAGACTGACCCACCGAAGCCGCGTACTGTATTTTTTATGGGTTCAATGAACCGTTGATTTTGACAATAAAGTTCCGACAGTTTATATCAAATGTGACATGATTATTCATGTTTGATGGGTATATGTGGGTAAAGTATATGCAGATTTCAAAAGCAAAAGGTTGTGTGTGGAATTGTTGTCATCAACAAATGGGTGTTTTATGCCATTGCTGTGTAGTATATAATATAATAGTAACGCCATGTATTATACAATGACAGAATGAAATGAAAGATTGCATAAAACCATACACACCAGTATTTATTTTCATGAACAATATTAGCATACGTTTTACAAATTTACATACGCTCGTGCCGGGGCCGTGCGTCGCCCCCCTCTTCTGCAGGGGGGCGTGGTCAGCTGCAGCTCATTTGCATTAAAGCTACGTCACAGAATCAGCCCTTGCAAAAACAGGGCTGGAAAGAGCAAATAGAGCGAAATGAGGCATGGCTAAAATCATAGACTGTATATATAAATGGACGTAGGGTCCGTGACGTCACCCATAGGATTCTGCAGAGTTGCCGTGAAGCCCTTAGTAGGCGGAGTCGGCCACTAACGGCTCGACAGTGACGCCAGAGTTCAACTCCCGCCTTCTCCAGCCTGCTCCAAATAAGGGCAAAGAGGCGGAGCCGAGGCGGGACCTGCTGCCACCGAGCTGGAAGTTCCAGAGCTAGCTGAAGCTACCAAGCTAAGCTAACATGCTCCCCATCTGCACGCTGCCGTCGCATTTTACGTTTCTAAGGTAAGCGGACATGAAACTATTCAGCAAAACTATAAATAATAATCTAAGTTATTGAGTTTTTAGCATAATACTTCAGAATCTTAAAACCCCTTAACGTTGGTATGCAATTGTGCTAAATTCAACACTGGAATCAAGCAAATATTAATATGTTTGCATGACATTAGTTATTTATATTTTGATATCACTTAACTATACGTTTAATACATTTAAGTCAAGCTAAGGTACATGTGATGGTAGCTAGTTAGCGCTCTTACCTGTGAGGCCTCCTCCAAACAGCATAATAACCAGACTGTATCATTAAAACTAAGTACCAGTTATAGATCCTTGACTTTAGACAAACAATTCAAAAGACAAAATGTATTTAAAGACCAATCTTTATTTGAATGTGCCTCTTAACCTGAGATATTAGTTATACAGTAATAGTATTGACAATCTAACAAAACTGAGCAACTCAACAGTCAACTTTATGTTTCTTATTGTCTAAAGCATTTATTATTTTCATTTTCCCAATCTCATATTCAGTGTGGACGGATTGAGACAGTCTGGTGTCCAGAGAGCTGCAGAGACTTCAGGGAGAAACCTCCGTGTGATGGACGTCCTGTCTGTTGGTTTGGAGAGGACTGAGGGTCTTTCCTCAGCGAGGAGGACCAGGGATGATGAAGGAGCCCATGCTGGGCAAAGCTGATACCAACTGCACAGGCCTAGTCGGTCACTTTATTTGACTAAATGTGTTTAATACATTTAATAGGTTTACACCTTCTGTCCATATGTGCTTTTTATTTAAAACATTTGATTAACTTTTGGTTCACATTTCAATAAATTGTATTTGTATTTGCACTCCTTTTGTCCATTATTCTTACTGAAAATGTTAGATTACACATTCACATCTGACTGAAGATTGGCCCCATTTATTTGTGACGTTGCAAAACAAGGTACATGTTGTGAAGCTCATAAAGTGAGGCAAATAGAAATAATCAGCTGATGGAGTGTAGATGTGGAAATAGCTGCATTCGATCAGCTGACTGTTTTTACAATAAAAGTAGTTTCTTAGTGAATGTCCTGTACTGGTCTTAAAATCTCATAACATCAGCTTTTAATGTTCCTCTTGGATGTTCTTCTTGACCCTCAGAGAAGGAGAAAATGTCCTGTCTTTCAGGCATGTCCTTTCCTAACAAAAATGACAGGAAACATAAAACATATTATTGCAGAACAAGTGTGTTATTTATGAAAGTGGTGTGTTTGTGTGTTTAGGGGCTGTAGATATAATTATTTTGTAATTGTAATGTTTTTTTTTTATTTCAACAATGAGCTACAATCAGATTATGAATGAACAGTATGAAGTTCATCAACATTTAAATATATGTTATTATTAGGGCCGGGACTTTAACGTGTTAATTAAGATTAATTAATTACACAAAAATTAACGCATTTTAATCGCACTTATTTTTGCACCGCGGAACGTTTCTCACTGGATGAGTTTCAGGCGTACCGATTATACTGGAGCACCAACTAACGTTCATGACTTCAGACAACAACAAACCACAGTGAACAACAGTGGGAAATGTTGTTTTAAAAAACAGACGGATGGAAGCGTCGATAAGAGCACGGTTGTGTGCAAATTATGCAAAAAGGAATTCGCATACCACCGCAGCACATCAAGCCTCAAGTATCACCTCAATGCAAAACATATAGCAGCTAGCGTGGACGTTAGCCTCTTTTATCGCGTTCACACCAAAAAGAGCCGGTACTAAAATTAGTTCATGAGAACCTTTTTACCCCCACGAAAGTCCCTGCTAGAGAGCAGAGAGCTGCTAGAGAGCAGGGACTTTCGTACGGCTCTCTTGTGAGAAAAGAGCTATATTTCTGATTGGCTGGGCGGATTGCAAACCACGCCCCGTAAAACTCCCAAAAAGTTTTGTGAAGCCGCCATTTTATTATCCTCGCATTAGCATTATTAGCATTAGTCCAGCGCAGAAACGCAGAGAGACTAACTTATGGCAACACAAAATAAAACATGGGAGCGGTGGAGATGAGGAGGTGTCGGCGTTCTGGCGATTTACTCGGAAGGCTGCTGGGACTCCCAGCAGCTTCTACTGAAGCCAGTCCCCAACTCCAGGGACTTCCGGCCGGGGACTTTGGGCGGCAGTATACGCCGTGAAGTGGTTTGCGGCCTGCCAGTAAACCCAAAGCAGAAGAAGAAGAAGTGACGTCAGCGGCTTCATTTGCCTAATCCACCCCCAGGTTCAAAGAGTTCTCATGAACTAAGTTCTCATGAACCTTTGTGGGAAAAGTACTGCGGTGTGAATGCGCCTAATGGTATACTAAAATCCATGTGAAAAAAATTGCTTCTCACTGTTCTTAGGTCAAATATTTATATGTGATTAAAAATGCGATTAATTTCGATTAATTAATTACAAAGCATCTAATTAATTAGATTAATTTTTTTAATCGAGTCCCGGCCCTAGTTATTATCAAAATAATATTGAACTGTTATCAAAACGTAGTGCAACTGTAGAAGCTTGCTCTGTTGTCTCACTGAAAGAATCACCTTTACCACGTTTTTTCAGACAATATTGAGAGATAAATAGTAGCAGTTCTCACTATGTGTTAAATATCTTTGCCTTCAATACATTAAATTAGAAAGCTGACAAAGTCATATTGCTTGTTAACAATAACATCTAAATGTAACTTTTTGCATGGATAAAACCCTCAACGTAACTGATGTGTAGGTGATCTAGTATTTAGTATTGTTTAATGGAATGTATATCAGTGTATTCAAGTCAATACTTCATTCATTTAAACCAATATCTTTCTTGATTCTTTGTACAGTATGAAAAAAAGAATCTTTGTACCTGTGCTGAAGTTCACTGCTGTGAGGAGTCCAGTTCTGTCTCTCACTCTCTGGTCCAGCCTGTCTGCATCACCTGGACACCTTAAACAAACAGATATATATATATATGTAAAGTACCATGTGTACAAACAATATAACTGATTCTCTTCTGTTGAACATGTTGGATTGTGTATTGTCCGAGTCAGGGTCCTTTTTATTTTACTGTAACTTTGGAAGTTGTGTTACCAATGCTTACTGTTGATTTGATACCCATTTGGTAATACAATTAATAAAAACAACAAGGTTTGGGTTCGTTCTTCAGATGACTGTGACGTTAACGTGTAAGCTCAATAATGCTCCAGCTCAACCAACCATATTGTAATATCTAACTAATCATCTTGAAATATGACATTAATTGTAATATACACACATCTTATTGTGAGGTTGATTTCACATACACTACTTCGACGTTAGCTTGTCTACATACTTGAGCATAGCCAATTTAAATTAACCTTAGCGATGCATACAGTTCTACCTACATAATAAAATATCTCTCTAAGTTACAAGGATGACCTTATTTTATCAACCTCAAACAGAAGCCGTTTGTTCAACAGTATTATCCCACTTAACGCTTAACACTTGTCTATTTCGTTCTAACCTTTATATACAGTCTATGATTTTAACTTGTAGGCTACGATTAGCATCGTTAGCACCGATGTAGCTACCACTCGCTTACAACTAAACCAAGCCTTAACATTCATTACGTAGCCGATTAAAATCATTAACACATAAATAAGTACTCGAATTTCACTTACCGCAAAACCGCATTCATGCACCGTCTGTTTTAACCGCAGAGCGAGTCACAATAGTCCGATATATAAGCATGAAGAACAAACAACCACGGCCGGCTTCAAGTTGTGTTCCCTGGATGAACTGAGCAGGCAGAGTCCCTGTTGCTTCACGGAGCAGGTAGCAGAGAGACAAGAAGCTAGCAGCAGCAGTCACTTGACAGAGCCGTCACTCAATGTGACCACGCCCTAATTTATGCAAAAACGTTAAGACCTAATATAAATAAAAGGGTCGTGTTAGAAAACAATTCACTCACAGATCCATAATCATGAAGGTTGAACCTAACTATATTCATAATAATATTTATTGCATCCATGGGTAGAAACATGTTTTTTTCTGCTGTAAAGTTGGGCATTTTAACATGGGGGTCTATGGAAATTGCTCCTTTCTGCAGTCAGTCCCTATCGGCCAATATATGAACTGCAGTGTGTGGCACTTCCGTATTGGCGTTCCGGCTCTTCCCCAGAGTTTGCCGCTTGGCTAAAATGCAGGATCTGTTTGGTATTTTGAAAAAAAAACTTCACAGACATGTTTTATATAGGTATGGCCCAACAATATATTTTTCAAATATATCATGATAGGTCCACTTTAAACATAAAGTCAGATTTTAAGTGTTTCAATCGACACTTTGTGTGAAGTTTATACATAACTTTTAACATTAAATTGTAATTGCACTGCTGATATTAATTACTAAAATAATATGTTAGCCATGTTAATATTGTAAATGCAAATATGAGTGAAAAAGAGGGTACAAAAAAGACAATATTTTGGAATTTAAAAAAGGTATAATAAATATACATTGTCCACAATAAAATGCCTAAAAACCTAGAGTTGCCTTTGTCATAATTTGATTTTTTTTGTCCAGTTTTAAACAACATTTTTACTATATACCTTGGTCATTTTAAACTTTATATTTGAACTGGTTGAGGGATTTTTAGTCACTGGACATTATTTTTAATGGAAAGCGTTCGGCTGCTTAGCTGCTGCACCATGTTATATCACTATACATCACAAAAAACACTCAAAATGTAGCATTGATTAGAAGCAATATGGCTGATTGTTGTGTTCAACTTGTTTCCTCTCTAAACTCAATGCTCATTAGCTCTCAGCATCACAGCACATCTCTGCATTGCCTCCTGATGAAAAAGAAAACTGCCATAATTTCATCACCTGAGCCCCAAAAGCTTTCCAGGACTCATCACCTCCTCGCTTTCCCTTCCTGATCTCAACTCCCACCCTCAATCGCCTGCTAAAGCAATCTAGGAGTCTGACACGGAAAAAAGAGCGAGAAGATTGCAGGCCATTTGGAGAGAGGCTCATGGGAAAGACTTGTGAATATACATTAGTGTGCAGGCTGTCTATATTGATTGTTACAATGAAGGGATGATTAGCCTCTCTCATTAAGTGCATGTTGTGATGATCATGCCTGTGTACCTGATTCTACATGTATTTAAATGCACTGGTGTATCAGATTTGGGTTTTCAGTCTGCATACGTGGCATAGCTTTTGATCTAGAGTCTGACTATGTGCAACATTTGCATAATTGTAATTACCTGTGTGGGTAGGAGCCTGGCTGGCTGCTGCCCCAGGTAACTATCAGATATGGCCTGTTTTCCTCATGCCTTCCTTTGCTCTGATGTGAATCACTTAAATTGCACCGGTCTAAACACCTTGCAACATCTGTGCGAGCTACGACTTTCAAAGCTCTGCTTCCCTTAATGACACATTTTCATGAATGCTGCCTGGACTCGTTTTTGAAGACGAGGAGAAAATGAGAAGGAGAAAAACAGCAACGCTTTTTCCTGCTGACCAGAACATTTTTTTCTGACTTGATGAATTGCTCCAGGTTTCCCGCAAGTGCTGTCAGTGTGCACGGAACATCCTTGTTAACAGTGTGTAGGGCTGAGTTCCCATGGTGGCTAATGAGCAAAACATTTTTCACAAAACGTAAATCAAAGTCACAAACAATAAATTCAGGTTCTCATTATTTAGGAAATTATGTTTTTGGGTAGCAAGGAGACAATAACACAATATTATATTGGTGTTGGGGCCAAATGTGAACTTTCCCAACATCATATCGTTCATTTAATGCTGGATGGATTAGCCAAGCAGGCTTCACAAGCTTGTCTCATTTATGTCTTTTGTCTCATGATTAAGCGCATATGAAAGAGAATGATTTACTCCATATTCATATGAAATGTGTTGATTAGAAAAATCAGTCACTGCATGCAGAAATAACATGTAGCACACATTGACAGCCAAAAACTACCAGCGCTTCAAAAATCACTGCTCTTTCATTTAATCCGATTCCGGAAAAAATAAAATCAGCATCAGATTTATCACAGCTCAAAGTGAACATCAGATGACACTAGAGTTAACCTCTGGAATGCAAATCGGGAACTTTTGACGTGAATTAATCAGTTAGAGCACCACAGAGCGAGGGTGCTCATCATTCAGTGGGGCTCGGAAAAGGGAAAAAAACACTGTCATTTTTTTGCCCACACACTCTCAAAATGAGACTTGATTTACTGGCGGGGCGAGAACTCAAATATTTGCTATGCGCTGTAACTGATACCTGGAGATGGGAGCGGATGAGATGATGAGAGACTGAGACTATAATGGACGGATAAATATGCAGGTACATATTCTCCTGAGGCTCGGGGGAAGTCTTATCTGTGGGAGTGCGCTGCTATCAAACGTCTGAACTCGACCAGAAGCTTTTACACAACAGCCTTAGAAGCCTCGAACACCTCCTGCAAGGTGCGTCTTCTTTAATTTATGCTCCTCAGCGAAACTCTCTCAAATATCAGGAGAGGGCATTGCCTTTGCAGCAACTGAAACCAATTAGACTTTAAATATGTGATGAAAGCAAGCCAAGTCTTTGTTTTCGTGCTCAGATGCCGTTGTGTATGTGCCTCCACAGGCTATGAAGTCTAGTTGTGCGTCATTGCACCTCTGCTAGGAGGTTGTCATCAGAAGGTGTTACTCTGTTTGCTAAATTTAGCCGGATGAGAACACCAGTATCTCCACTCCGCACACACAGTACGTATGCTGCTCTATCTGTGGCGATACTCTACTCCCAACCAAGTAATCAATCAATATTGGATGCACCTACAGGGACTAACAAAGCAAATGGCCCCAGGTTAGACCCAGTCATTTCCCACCCTTTAGTAGTTATACACATACCACTTTCGTCTCATTAGTATGCATAGAAAGTGACAGGTCACACCTCTCCCTACTTATTAAGCCCCGCCCACTTCCGGCTAAACCCCGCCCACTTCCGGCTAAACCCCGCCCACTTCCACCGGAAGTCCCGCCCCTCCATAAGCCCCGCCCCTTCCGCCGGAAGTCCCGCCCCCACTTCCGGTTTTTCAAAAATAAAATTAAAAAATATTTTAAAAATGATAAAAAATAAAAATGCTGCCCCTACCGGTCACCCCCACTTCCGGTTTTTCAAAATAAAATTAAAAAATATTTTAAAAATGGCAGTATTGACTGCAACTTACAAATACTTGCAAATAACATGAAATATACAACCATATATTTTAAAAGTAATGTCTCAGCTCTAAAGAGCAAGGTCCCGCCACCTAACCACGTCCTGTGCCCCTGTATACAGCAGTATTGACTGTAACTTACAAATACTTGCAAATAACAAGAAATATACAACCATATATTTGTAAAAGTACTGTCAATCTCACTAACTCTCTCTCTCTCGCTCTCTGCTATTCTCTGCCGTGAAAAGTTTGGTGAACAGTCAAGACAGGTGTGGGGACCATAAAACCCCCAGACATCCTCTGCGGGACAAATGGTGGGGCGATGGGGAGGGGGGACACACACACACACACACACACACACACACACACCCCACCACTCACCCCTCATCCGTTAGGGGTAGATAAATAAGAGCCATTCGTCTTTCTCACTCTTCAATATTTTCTCAAGTCGAGAGAAATGGCCAAGAGACGTCTTGATATGGGTGTAATCTGCGAGACACCGCCACCTAGTCACTTCCTGTGCGCCTGTATACAGCAGTATTGACTGCAACTTACAAATACTTGCAAATAACATGAAATATACAACCATATATTTTAAAAGTAATGTCTCAGCTCTAAAGAGCAAGGTCCCTCCACCTAACCACTTCCTGTGCCCCTGTATACAGCAGTATTGACTGTAACTTACAAATACTTGCAAATAACAAGAAATATACAACCATATATTTTTTAAAGTACTGTCAATCTCACTAACTCTCTCTCTCTCTCTGCTATTCTCTGCCGTGAAAAGTTTGGTGAAACAGTCTGAAGACAAGCTAGGACACGTCATAAAACCCCCCCCCCGACATCCTCTGCAGGCAAATGGTAGGGCGATGGGGAGGGGGGAACACACACACACACACACACATTTAAATTCAGAGGATGAAAAAGCAGAAAACATAACTTGTTTTTGTAAAACGGTCAGCACGTCAGTTTCAAGAAAGACGTTTGCATACATAAAAAAGTGTATCTTACAGTTCCTTTTGTGAGAGAATTACACACAAATCTGCAGAGTGTCACTAAAAAGTTGTAACACAGGGACTGACATTCTGTATGGGGTTTCACACGGACACAAAGTCTACTTCATTATCTACTTTGTCAGCTTTTATACACAAAAGTGTATCTTTCAGTAACTTTCTCAGAGAATTTAAGCATAAATCTGTCAAAGATTCTTAACGAAATCTACTTCATTATCTACTTTTCAGCTTTTATACACAAAAGTGTATCCTTCAGTAACTTTCTCAGAGAATTTAAGCACGTCAGTTTCAAGAAAGACGACAATAATTAGTAGTTAGACATTTTGGAGAAATGTTCTCTGTCGTTCTTAATGCAAAAACAAATCATCTCTACTCCCTTTGGGTGAAGTCCAGGAATGTTCTCGGGGGGAGTGGACACTTGCTGTTACATGGCATAAAGCTTCTGCAGTGTGCCAATAAATGTATAGTTTCCCTAAAGCTCCATACATTTACACATATTGACTAATGACTCAGCACATGAGGGGTAAATACAAAACAAATCTAAATATCACCAATTATTCCAGAATGTGACTAGAATAGAGTCTAGAGAATGGACCCAGGCTTTGTCTTCAGCCATCAACTAAATAAGGGCGTGCTTTTTTTTTTTGAATCACCAGTATGTTACTCACCATTGAAGACAGTGTTGAGGGGGCAAGCAAAGTGTACTCAGCGGCAGATTGCATGGAAGCAGAAAGGCCTGGCTCAGACACCATGTATCCAAAGGTTGACGGGGAACTTCCAACCAGTTCCATCACCTGTTTAGCTTGAGGGAATTTAAACACCATTCAAAATATGGATTACAGAAAAACAATATATGTAGTAAATCGGGTAATCATTAATAAGGGGAAAATGTGCAAGTCTAACCTGAGTATGGCATGAGCACTTGATCAATAAGGTGGATGACAATGTCCTTCTTGAGCACCATCTTGATGCCATTGACTGTTAAACTCTCGCCATCACAGCCTTGAAATCAAAGTAACGCGTCTAAAAACATATATTTTAGAAAAGTAATGTTAGTCATGTCAAGTTATCAAGACTGCTGTGTTTCATCGAAACAGTGTACAGAGCAGAAAGGGGAACATTTGTCGCCACATTAACATACCGACTCCTCTATCAGTTTTTGCATACATAAAAAGTGTATCTTACAGTTCCTTTTGTGAGAGAATTACACACAAATCTGCAGAGTGTCACTAAAAGTTTTACACAGGGACTGACATTCTGTATGAGGGTTTCACACCTGAGCTGCTGGGGGGAGGGCGTTGAAAAGCGGGTGAGTATGTTTTGGCTCTCTGGTGTGTTAAGAGTTACAGTCTTAAAGAAAAATCTGGTCAGAAAAAGTACTTAACTTTCTACCAGTTGTAAATTGTCATACATATAAAAAAAGTAAGAGACTTACTGTTTCCTTTGTGAGAGAATTACACATAAATCTGCAGAGTGTCTGTAAAAAGTCTCAAAATCACAAACTGCAGACGCCTCAAGGAGAGACTTGAAAAGATCCATGCGAGTGGGGGGAGAAGAAGAAGACTAATAACCAGCAGTTGACTGAAGCCAGGGACTTTTTTCTTTAAAGTAAAATAAAAATGGGAAACTACTATGCAAAACGCTCTGTATATATTGATCAGAATGTAGTCAATACCCTTTTAATAAGTGTGGTGATGAGGACGATTGAAAACAGAACGAGTAGTGACCCCTGTGTAAACAGAATGGCTGAAGTTTGTAAACTAGAAGACATTTTGGCTATTGTGCGTTCTGGCAGTACTATCCCCGGTCATTGGGAAACGATTGTAAACGAAACATTTAAAGTGGTCCTGGAATCTTCATTTTCCGAAACATTCTGTAACATTATCTCAGAAATGAAACAAACATCAAAAGTGTATCATGTGCTATCAGTGTATGCTCTGTTTGTAGATGTAATGCATCTCTGTGCAGAAAGCAGCATACACATGAATATTCTGACTGAAGTGAAAAAACTCCATCACGATATCTCCAGTAATATGGGGAATTCTAAGCTGGAGACGGTCCTGCGGATGTTGCAATCAGTATAACTATTTGATTTTTGGGTGTGAAAAATAAAAAAGTGTTTTTTACATTTAAAAACTGTTGTCTTCATTATAGCAAGGGGGAGCGTGTCTCATACATGTGTATTACAGTCCTTCTTTTTGTGTTTTTCAGTGTTTTTCTGTGTGTCTGTGTGACAAAGCACAAATCATTTCAAACAAACCCTGAATCAAATTTAGAGAGGACCATTAAGAGTCAGATTCTTAACAAAATCTACAGACACAAAGTACTTCATTATCTACTTTTCAGCTTTTATACACAAAAGTGTATCTTTCAGTATATTTTTGAGAGAATTTAAGCATAAATCTGCCAAATGTTTCAAAAACAGCCTTGTTTCACTGAAATAGCCTCAAAATCACAAACTGCCATTAAGAGTCAGATGCTTTTACGGAATCTAATAAAACAGAGTATTTTCTACAGATGACTCCTCCCACTCAACGCAATAAGTACCATCCCATTCAGCAAATCATATAAAACTAAGGACCCCCACTAAGACGACCGTTGAAAGTAGCCATGAATCTGAGAAAAACCAAGTCTGATGTCGCCTCCCCTTATTATCACCAGGATAACGGATATGGGCTTAATGACTGGATGTTACAAAGTAAGGGAGAGGATGTTCCCGAAGAAGAGCCCTCCTCTATATCATATCCATGTAAGGTCTTTAGGACAAAAGAGGACCACGATAACATGACATATGAAGAATATCTTTCTTTAAAAGAGGGTATTATAGATAACCTTGATAGAAACAGTATATCTCATACCACTCGCCAAGATCGCAAACGACAATTAGCAGAAAAGAAAAGAAAAAGTAAAGAAAAACGAAGAAAAATGAAAAGGAGAAGAAAAATGAAAAGCAAACGCAGAATGCGAATGAAAAGAAAAGGACGGAAAACCAAAAAGACAAAACGAAGGAAGGTGAAAAGAAAAAGGAACAAAGTGAAGAAATGTAATGGTGTTGTTGAGTCATTACCGGATCATAATAATCTTATAGATCATCTACCGCTAACCGACTGCTGCGAATGTGTTGAACAAATACCAAAAGCAATGGCAGAGCTTTGCTTCAATATAATGAGAGAAAAAGCACGATACTGTGGAATTGCCCAAATTGGTGACAGTGCCAGAACATGCATTAAAAGAATGTTGGAGGATTTCTATTCTAGTATCGGTTGTCATTACATCGAGGGATATGCCAAAACGTGTGACGACATAGACAAAGCTTTTGAAGACAATTATATGGTACCTGTCCTTACAGCTAAACAAATCCTACGCCAGGTATTCAACAGACCACAAGAAGCACAAGAAGCCCCAGAAAGGATTACATTCAGAGCTAATAACGGTGAAACCGAAGAAGAAGCAAAGCAGATTATAATCGTTGCGGGTGAAAGGATAGAGAATTTGCATGTGATGTTAATGCATTTATCTGATATAAAAAATGCATTTGTTTACTTCCAAGAGACCCCTAAACATCTACTTGGGCAATGTGAATTGAACGATAAACCGATCACTGTCAATGAAACGCGGAGAGCAGCAGCAGTGCAAATCGTTAAGTCTATTACCTTGTATGCACTACGGCATTAACTTGGTCAAATGTAATGTGTTTTTATGAAAGTGTGTTGAATGTTGTGTTTTCAATTAAACAACCATTACAAAATGAAAATGTGTTTTTTTTTTGCTCTCATATATAGTAATAGTATTGTAAACGAAACATTTATAATAAATCTTCGACAGGCTGCCACACAGCCTGCAGTCCGTCACCCCGACCCTCAGTATGTGCACTAAAGAATGGGCAAAGATTACGGCTTTTTTCGGTTTTCTAACCACCATTAGGCGTCTAAAAAAGAGTTGGTTTTACTGAGGCACCATTTTTTGCACGTAATGGATGTCCTGTGGTGCTGGTCAGTCAGAGTTGAATAGGCCTGCGTCAGGGGTTCACACCAAAAGCCATAAAGGAGTCTTTTGTCATTGATGAGCGAGGTCATCTCTCTCCTCCACTGGCCAATAAACTTTCACATTCTCCACTTTTTTATGATTTTGTTTAGCTCACGGACCCCAAACAAAAGTGCAAAGAATTGAATTAATCACAGGGAAATGAATAAAGGATTAATTTGCATTGATTTTTGCTCCACCACAAATGGAGTCATTTTCTTGACCATAAGGACCTGAGATGTGCACCAACCTGGTGACCAAATACAAGAAGCATCTGACCTATGTGCTGTCCAACAAGGGTTTCTCCACCAAGTACTAAGACATGTTTTGCAAGGGGATCAAATACTTATTTCCTCCACTATATTTGACTCTTTACTTGCTGTAACAAATATGCATTTCCTCTCTGTGGGACGAATAAGGGTATTCTGATAATTCCTCATACATACTCCTTTAAACCATTTTTTAAAAGTTAAGACATTCAATGGTAACCTTGTTAACAAAAGTGGCAATAACAGAGTGATATTGACTTTTAGTGATTTATTTATTATGCACTTTTTTCCTGCAGGTGTGGCTTGAGCCTCATCTCGCATAGCATTTTGGGCAGATGGATTTAGAGGCATTCAGGTTGTCCATCATCTCCAATGCCCTGACGCTCCGTGGCAGGGGGAGACGTGATGGCAGCTTATAGCAGCACTGGTTGATTATACTGTTGGACAACATATACACAAGTTTCAATTCAACATACCAAGTTGTATTGACATACTGTATGCACAACAGCGTTTTTTAGGCAATGAAAATCCTAGCCCTAAACCTGGGTCCTAAGCTTCTCCAATAATGCAACATACAATATACTCAAGACATAAAAAGATAAGTGAAAACACTTCACAGAGCTCAGGAGTTTTACAGCCTTATTGCCTGTGCATCCTTCGTGCACTCAGTTTGCCCCGGGGCAAACGAGAGGGTTGCTGAAGCCCAACCCTGCCTTTATACCTAAGGTGGTTGGATCATGTACCCCAATTGACATTGTGGCATTTCCTCCGCCGCTGTGTTCCTCTGAGGAACAGCGGCCTAATTTGCTGTGTCCAGTTTGTGCTTTACGCATCTATATGGACAGGTCAAAAGAGTTTCGTTGTAATCACACGTTGGACAAATTATCAGCTGCCATGGCTGGATTGTCCATGAATGCACAGCAGCCTCAACCTATAGGTGAAGCCTGCAGCAAGGATGATAGAAAACCCACAGGAGTCACTCTGTCCATGCTTCCTGGGGCATCTGATGCCCATGTAATGCAGGAGAAAATAAAACAGGACAAGGATTTGTCTGATAAGTTTGTTGAGTAAGTGTTTCATTAATCCCCCTCTGTGCCAATTATAGATTAGGTTTTCTAAAACTCAAGAAATGTAATCGAAATGTTTGGTTTTAGAGCAGAGCGGCCTATTGAACAGGAGGAGAAGCCTGAGCTCAGCAGGAGAGGAAAGACTGTGAGCAAGAGGGTGGTGAAGGCTAGTAAGCCAAAGCCCAGACGAGGTGCAGTGTTGGTGTCCAGGTATGTTCTATGACAGCAACACTTTATTAATGATGTCTTTATTGAGTGCAGCTTAAGTTTATCGCACAGGCAATAAGGCTGTAAAACTCCTGAGCTCTGTGAAGTGTTTTCACTTATCTTTTTATGTCTTGAGTATATTGTATGTTGCATTATTGGAGAAGCTTAGGACCCAGGTTTAGGGCTAGGATTTTCATTGCCTAAACAACGCTGTTGTGCATACAGTATGTCAATACAACTTGGTATGTTGAATTGAAACTTGTGTATATGTTGTCCAACAGTATAATCAACCAGTGCTGCTATAAGCTGCCATCACGTCTCCCCCTGCCACGGAGCGTCAGGGCATTGGAGATGATGGACAACCTGAATGCCTCTAAATCCATCTGCCCAAAATGCTATGCGAGATGAGGCTCAAGCCGCACCTGCAGGAAAAAAGTGCATAATAAATAAATCACTAAAAGTCAATATCACTCTGTTATTGCCACTTTTGTTAACAAGGTTACCATTGAATGTCTTAACTTTTAAAAAATGGTTTAAAGGAGTATGTATGAGGAATTATCAGAATACCCTTATTCGTCCCACAGAGAGGAAATGCATATTTGTTACAGCAAGTGAAGAGTCAAATATAGTGGAGGAAATAAGTATTTGATCCCCTTGCAAAACATGTCTTAGTACTTGGTGGAGAAACCCTTGTTGGACAGCACATAGGTCAGATGCTTCTTGTATTTGGTCACCAGGTTGGTGCACATCTCAGGTCCTTATGGTCAAGAAAATGACTCCATTTGTGGTGGAGCAAAAATCAATGCAAATTAATCCTTTATTCATTTCCCTGTGATTAATTCAATTCTTTGCACTTTTGTTTGGGGTCCGTGAGCTAAACAAAATCATAAAAAAGTGGAGAATGTGAAAGTTTATTGGCCAGTGGAGGAGAGAGATGACCTCGCTCATCAATGACAAAAGACTCCTTTATGGCTTTTGGTGTGAACCCCTGACGCAGGCCTATTCAACTCTGACTGACCAGCACCACAGGACATCCATTACGTGCAAAAAATGGTGCCTCAGTAAAACCAACTCTTTTTTAGACGCCTAATGGTGGTTAGAAAACCGAAAAAAGCCGTAATCTTTGCCCATTCTTTAGTGCACATACTGAGGGTCGGGGTGACGGACTGCAGGCTGTGTGGCAGCCTGTCGAAGATTTATTATAAATGTTTCGTTTACAATACTATTACTATATATGAGAGCAAAAAAAAAAACACATTTTCATTTTGTAATGGTTGTTTAATTGAAAACACAACATTCAACACACTTTCATAAAAACACATTACATTTGACCAAGTTAATGCCGTAGTGCATACAAGGTAATAGACTTAACGATTTGCACTGCTGCTGCTCTCCGCGTTTCATTGACAGTGATCGGTTTATCGTTCAATTCACATTGCCCAAGTAGATGTTTAGGGGTCTCTTGGAAGTAAACAAATGCATTTTTTATATCAGATAAATGCATTAACATCACATGCAAATTCTCTATCCTTTCACCCGCAACGATTATAATCTGCTTTGCTTCTTCTTCGGTTTCACCGTTATTAGCTCTGAATGTAATCCTTTCTGGGGCTTCTTGTGCTTCTTGTGGTCTGTTGAATACCTGGCGTAGGATTTGTTTAGCTGTAAGGACAGGTACCATATAATTGTCTTCAAAAGCTTTGTCTATGTCGTCACACGTTTTGGCATATCCCTCGATGTAATGACAACCGATACTAGAATAGAAATCCTCCAACATTCTTTTAATGCATGTTCTGGCACTGTCACCAATTTGGGCAATTCCACAGTATCGTGCTTTTTCTCTCATTATATTGAAGCAAAGCTCTGCCATTGCTTTTGGTATTTGTTCAACACATTCGCAGCAGTCGGTTAGCGGTAGATGATCTATAAGATTATTATGATCCGGTAATGACTCAACAACACCATTACATTTCTTCACTTTGTTCCTTTTTCTTTTCACCTTCCTTCGTTTTGTCTTTTTGGTTTTCCGTCCTTTTCTTTTCATTCGCATTCTGCGTTTGCTTTTCATTTTTCTTCTCCTTTTCATTTTTCTTCGTTTTTCTTTACTTTTTCTTTTCTTTTCTGCTAATTGTCGTTTGCGATCTTGGCGAGTGGTATGAGATATACTGTTTCTATCAAGGTTATCTATAATACCCTCTTTTAAAGAAAGATATTCTTCATATGTCATGTTATCGTGGTCCTCTTTTGTCCTAAAGACCTTACATGGATATGATATAGAGGAGGGCTCTTCTTCGGGAACATCCTCTCCCTTACTTTGTAACATCCAGTCATTAAGCCCATATCCGTTATCCTGGTGATAATAAGGGGAGGCGACATCAGACTTGGTTTTTCTCAGATTCATGGCTACTTTCAACGGTCGTCTTAGTGGGGGTCCTTAGTTTTATATGATTTGCTGAATGGGATGGTACTTATTGCGTTGAGTGGGAGGAGTCATCTGTAGAAAATACTCTGTTTTATTAGATTCCGTAAAAGCATCTGACTCTTAATGGCAGTTTGTGATTTTGAGGCTATTTCAGTGAAACAAGGCTGTTTTTGAAACATTTGGCAGATTTATGCTTAAATTCTCTCAAAAATATACTGAAAGATACACTTTTGTGTATAAAAGCTGAAAAGTAGATAATGAAGTACTTTGTGTCTGTAGATTTTGTTAAGAATCTGACTCTTAATGGTCCTCTCTAAATTTGATTCAGGGTTTGTTTGAAATGATTTGTGCTTTGTCACACAGACACACAGAAAAACACTGAAAAACACAAAAAGAAGGACTGTAATACACATGTATGAGACACGCTCCCCCTTGCTATAATGAAGACAACAGTTTTTAAATGTAAAAAACACTTTTTTATTTTTCACACCCAAAAATCAAATAGTTATACTGATTGCAACATCCGCAGGACCGTCTCCAGCTTAGAATTCCCCATATGACTGGAGATATCGTGATGGAGTTTTTTCACTTCAGTCAGAATATTCATGTGTATGCTGCTTTCTGCACAGAGATGCATTACATCTACAAACAGAGCATACACTGATAGCACATGATACACTTTTGATGTTTGTTTCATTTCTGAGATAATGTTACAGAATGTTTCGGAAAATGAAGATTCCAGGACCACTTTAAATGTTTCGTTTACAATCGTTTCCCAATGACCGGGGATAGTACTGCCAGAACGCACAATAGCCAAAATGTCTTCTAGTTTACAAACTTCAGCCATTCTGTTTACACAGGGGTCACTACTCGTTCTGTTTTCAATCGTCCTCATCACCACACTTATTAAAAGGGTATTGACTACATTCTGATCAATATATACAGAGCGTTTTGCATAGTAGTTTCCCATTTTTATTTTACTTTAAAGAAAAAAGTCCCTGGCTTCAGTCAACTGCTGGTTATTAGTCTTCTTCTTCTCCCCCCACTCGCATGGATCTTTTCAAGTCTCTCCTTGAGGCGTCTGCAGTTTGTGATTTTGAGACTTTTTACAGACACTCTGCAGATTTATGTGTAATTCTCTCACAAAGGAAACAGTAAGTCTCTTACTTTTTTTATATGTATGACAATTTACAACTGGTAGAAAGTTAAGTACTTTTTCTGACCAGATTTTTCTTTAAGACTGTAACTCTTAACACACCAGAGAGCCAAAACATACTCACCCGCTTTTCAACGCCCTCCCCCCAGCAGCTCAGGTGTGAAACCCTCATACAGAATGTCAGTCCCTGTGTAAAACTTTTTAGTGACACTCTGCAGATTTGTGTGTAATTCTCTCACAAAAGGAACTGTAAGATACACTTTTTATGTATGCAAAAACTGATAGAGGAGTCGGTATGTTAATGTGGCGACAAATGTTCCCCTTTCTGCTCTGTACACTGTTTCGATGAAACACAGCAGTCTTGATAACTTGACATGACTAACATTACTTTTCTAAAATATATGTTTTTAGACGCGTTACTTTGATTTCAAGGCTGTGATGGCGAGAGTTTAACAGTCAATGGCATCAAGATGGTGCTCAAGAAGGACATTGTCATCCACCTTATTGATCAAGTGCTCATGCCATACTCAGGTTAGACTTGCACATTTTCCCCTTATTAATGATTACCCGATTTACTACATATATTGTTTTTCTGTAATCCATATTTTGAATGGTGTTTAAATTCCCTCAAGCTAAACAGGTGATGGAACTGGTTGGAAGTTCCCCGTCAACCTTTGGATACATGGTGTCTGAGCCAGGCCTTTCTGCTTCCATGCAATCTGCCGCTGAGTACACTTTGCTTGCCCCCTCAACACTGTCTTCAATGGTGAGTAACATACTGGTGATTCAAAAAAAAAAAAGCACGCCCTTATTTAGTTGATGGCTGAAGACAAAGCCTGGGTCCATTCTCTAGACTCTATTCTAGTCACATTCTGGAATAATTGGTGATATTTAGATTTGTTTTGTATTTACCCCTCATGTGCTGAGTCATTAGTCAATATGTGTAAATGTATGGAGCTTTAGGGAAACTATACATTTATTGGCACACTGCAGAAGCTTTATGCCATGTAACAGCAAGTGTCCACTCCCCCCGAGAACATTCCTGGACTTCACCCAAAGGGAGTAGAGATGATTTGTTTTTGCATTAAGAACGACAGAGAACATTTCTCCAAAATGTCTAACTACTAATTATTGTCGTCTTTCTTGAAACTGACGTGCTTAAATTCTCTGAGAAAGTTACTGAAGGATACACTTTTGTGTATAAAAGCTGAAAAGTAGATAATGAAGTAGATTTCGTTAAGAATCTTTGACAGATTTATGCTTAAATTCTCTGAGAAAGTTACTGAAAGATACACTTTTGTGTATAAAAGCTGACAAAGTAGATAATGAAGTAGACTTTGTGTCCGTGTGAAACCCCATACAGAATGTCAGTCCCTGTGTTACAACTTTTTAGTGACACTCTGCAGATTTGTGTGTAATTCTCTCACAAAAGGAACTGTAAGATACACTTTTTTATGTATGCAAACGTCTTTCTTGAAACTGACGTGCTGACCGTTTTACAAAAACAAGTTATGTTTTCTGCTTTTTCATCCTCTGAATTTAAATGTGTGTGTGTGTGTGTGTGTTCCCCCCTCCCCATCGCCCTACCATTTGCCTGCAGAGGATGTCGGGGGGGGGGTTTTATGACGTGTCCTAGCTTGTCTTCAGACTGTTTCACCAAACTTTTCACGGCAGAGAATAGCAGAGAGAGAGAGAGTTAGTGAGATTGACAGTACTTTAAAAAATATATGGTTGTATATTTCTTGTTATTTGCAAGTATTTGTAAGTTACAGTCAATACTGCTGTATACAGGGGCACAGGAAGTGGTTAGGTGGCGGGACCTTGCTCTTTAGAGCTGAGACATTACTTTTAAAATATATGGTTGTATATTTCATGTTATTTGCAAGTATTTGTAAGTTGCAGTCAATACTGCTGTATACAGGCGCACAGGAAGTGACTAGGTGGCGGTGTCTCGCAGATTACACCCATATCAAGACGTCTCTTGGCCATTTCTCTCGACTTGAGAAAATATTGAAGAGTGAGAAAGACGAATGGCTCTTATTTATCTAACCCTAACGGATGAGGGGTGAGTGGTGGGGTGTGTGTGTGTGTGTGTGTGTGTGTGTGTGTCCCCCCTCCCCATCGCCCCACCATTTGTCCCGCAGAGGATGTCTGGGGGTTTTATGGTCCCCACACCTGTCTTGACTGTTCACCAAACTTTTCACGGCAGAGAATAGCAGAGAGCGAGAGAGAGAGAGTTAGTGAGATTGACAGTACTTTTACAAATATATGGTTGTATATTTCTTGTTATTTGCAAGTATTTGTAAGTTACAGTCAATACTGCTGTATACAGGGGCACAGGACGTGGTTAGGTGGCGGGACCTTGCTCTTTAGAGCTGAGACATTACTTTTAAAATATATGGTTGTATATTTCATGTTATTTGCAAGTATTTGTAAGTTGCAGTCAATACTGCCATTTTTAAAATATTTTTTAATTTTATTTTGAAAAACCGGAAGTGGGGGTGACCGGTAGGGGCAGCATTTTTATTTTTTATCATTTTTAAAATATTTTTTAATTTTATTTTGAAAAACCGGAAGTGGGGGCGGGACTTCCGGCGGAAGGGGCGGGGCTTATGGAGGGGCGGGACTTCCGGTGGAAGTGGGCGGGGTTTAGCCGGAAGTGGGCGGGGCTTAGCCGGAAGTGGGCGGGGCTTAATAAGTAGGGAGAGGTGTGACCTGTCACTTTCTATGCATACTAATGAGACGAAAGTGGTATGTGTATAACTACTCCCTTTCTCTATATATATAAAACTGGCCTGGCATATAATGAAAAACATTACCTGCCACCAGGGCACATAACTCTACCAGCAGCAGACGGAGGAGTGCGGGCCAAAGAATGATCCAATTACACAAATATTATTTTTACGCCGGAGGATCATTTATCACGGCACTCTATAGAGATAAATCATCGCTTTGAGATTAAATTCCCAGAAATCAATAGATAATGGTAGTAGATAGTACTAGATAGTAAAAAGCCCATTGTGAAATAATCAAAACTGTCCTCGCGGTCGTGGATTTGCAGTGTGTGTGTCCAGTGTAAGTGTGTATTTACTGGTTGTACAACTCTGCCTATATGTGCAAGTATGAAGTCTGTACCATACAGCAGCAGTTGTGCCTACCCCCCCTTGTGATAGTGAGAGTAGGCTTGAGCTCAGTCACTCTCTGGAGAGTATCTGTCTCTCTCGCTACCGTGTTCCCGATAAACAAACACATATGACAGATGTCAACCCGATACCAACCAGCCCTGCTTCTCTCTGACATCCTGCTCATATGCCGGAGCTGCGGAGCAGAGTAGTCAGTAGGGCCATTTACATACAGAATAAGCCCTCACAGACAGTGGAGGGCAGATATAGTGCTCAGAAACAGCAGTGCTGGAGGACACAGAAAATAAGCTGATATTATTTTTGTAGTTTGGGCTTTATTTCTGCAACAAAATTACATTTTTTGACGATCTTGAAACACACAGAGACTGTTTATAAGACGTAGACAATTTCACAACAGTGAATAGAATTGGTTTGAAGCCTTGAGTTCAATTTAGCAATTGGTATCGGTATGTGTTTTTATGTGTTCTTCCTCATGCTGTTTTTTGAAACAAGAAGTGACACAAAGGATGGCGATAGCAACCACATGTTGAATATGGCATTTTTAGTCAACCTTAAAGGTCCCATGTCATGCTGTTCTGGTTATTACCCGTCCCCTTGTGTGTTATGAAGGTTTTTCTGCATGTAAACGGTCTGCAAAGTCACAAACCCTCAAAGTACACCCTGCAGCAAGTAAAACTCTAACACAGAAAATACCTGTCTATGCTGCCCCAGAACGCCTCGTTGGACATTTTTCTTTTTCCATTTTTTTCTTCCTGGTCATAGTGACGTAACGGTCATAGTGACGTAACGGCTCCGCGGAGCTCCTCACACACACACACTCCCTCAGCCTTATCTTTTCTCAGCCGTGTGTGAGTGTCTCGCTGTCTCGCAGACCCCACGCAGCAACCAGGAAATGACACCAGTAATCCAGCTCACACTGTCCGCTCCTCGAGCCTCAAAGGGCGGAGCAGCGAGCCCCGCAACGTCCCGCCAACACGGCACCCAGACCCCACGCAGCATTCTCATCTCGTCATTTTCTGGTTGCTAACAAATGCCATTGTAACACATAAACACTGATGTTCCGCTGTAACGGTGGTGGACTCATCAGAACAGAGTGGGCGAGCTGACTAATCAGAGCACAGTGGGCTCATAAGGAGGGGGGGGAGGGCGTTTAGGACAGAGAGTGAATACACATACTATACAGAGATGCTGTATGAGAAACCAATGTGATTTTGGAACATTGAACAATGTAAATATATTCTAGTAGACCTCAACAATGGAATTATGATCAGTAGAAATGGCCATGACATGGGACCTTTAAAGGTAACTATTACATTTTATGAACTGAAAACTCACTGTTTAAGGGTTACATTTATTTGTGCATTTTTTTACTCTAAATGGGAGCATAAATCACAAAAAATAATACAATCTGTCTTAAATAAGACTTAAGACAAAAGATTGAGAATATAAACATGACAGGAAAATGTTTACGTAGTCATAGACCTCTATACAATCAAGACATATGTTTGCAACCAGTGTATTTGTACCCTGCTGGATATTAAAACAGAATAATAATAATTATAAGTTACCCTACAGGGTGAAACATTTTTTAAACAGACCTCCTGGTTATAAAAAGTTATTTGGAAGAGAAAACACATTTCATCATCTCCTCCTCCTCTTATTGTCTTCTCAACATACAGTTTCTTAAGGAAAAATCATGCAATATGGCTTAATGTAATTCTGACTGCATACATTCCCCGCAGTGTTGAAACATCCCATTCTGTTACCATTACAATTTTCTGGTAACATTTGCAAATGGCTGCACTGCAGTATAAGATATGTCCCTCAGTCACTAAAAAAGACAATAACTGCAACCACATCACCTGCTGAAAATGTTCGATGTTTTTCAGCCATTTCAGCCATATTCATGGGTCTAATGCACTGCAGGCTAATAAAGAGACCTATGACCTACAAATGCACAAGTAATACAGCTGTCTTGGCACAGTGATCAATACCCACTGCATATGTTGGAAGATAAAGTCTCCCGTTTCTATAACACCCTGGGAACAGATCCAGTTTATCGGATCTGCCCTTTAAAGCGCTGAAAAGAACCTTTAAGTGGGGATGTGCTGTTACAGAAAGGTATGCTATCTTCCTCAGCCATCAACATTTCAGTCAAAGCCACAGCTTTTATTTCCCTCCTCAGGGCAGCGGTGCCTTCACTGGTTTAGCATGTCTTTGCCTTGCAAGTGCTGCTATCTCAGCATGTAGCTTGCACCCTCCGTTGAGTTATGATCATGCCCCTATTGAACACACATCATTCCCCGTCAGTGGTGGGGAGTGGGAAGGAGGGAGGGGGTTAAATATTTTACAGCGCGTCCGATCTCTCCAGTCTTCAGAGTAATGATGCAGCTACACAGATCCGCCACATACACCTGTATCTCTCTGCCTAATGAACGAACGAAGCCTCGCCCAGGTGAAAAATGAGCGAGCTCAACGCAGCCGCTTAAGAGAAGAAAATAGGATTCCTTTCCTTAGCAAAACAGCCCACATCCCTACCTACTACTGCTCAGCCCCCTTGAAATCCTGATTTCAGTTGGGATGATTGATTAAACTGAAAACCGCCCACCCCACCCCCCCCTACCCATAATCCTCAATCCTTTCCCACTCCATCTCTACTTAATTTGGTTTGCAGTGCTGTGTGTTTACAGCTTCACCTACAGAGACATTTACGCAACCGGGTGCCACAAAGCAGATCAGCTACTCAGCAGTGAAAGTAAGGTTAAACGGCATTAGGACACAGTCAAAGAATAATTTGATCCTGCATACTGAGTCATCAAAACTTGCTGGCAGAAAAGCGTGTTTTCTAACCATCAAGATTGTGAGTGATTGAGTTTGATCAACAGAATGCTAAAAAGCCTGAAGTAATGGAAGCAGCAAACACAGAGAAGAAAGGGGGTGTTCAGCATTAATTTAACACTGAAAGTCAATGAATGCAGTGCTTCAATCCCCTCAGGCTCAGGTGATTCTGAGATGCAGATCCCACAGCGCCCTCCTGATGTCCAGCTGAGGTCGTTGTCCAGCTGGTGCTAGCAACAGACTTCACTTGGCACATCTCCTCATGCAAAACACCAGACAAGTCAACCTGAAAATGGTATCTAGCTCTCTTATCAGCCTTGTCATCTGGGGTTCAGGTTGGCCTCCCCCCTGGAAGACCAGCAGCAGTCTCTTTTCTTTTGAATCCCCCCCAGGGTCTGACAGTAATGTTCATATGCAGGTTCAAACCCCCGATAAGCTCCGTCATGGAAAAATATATAGTATTTCCCTATTAGATGGGAAAATCTCTCATATTACATTTCGAAACAAGCTTATAGATGGTGAGAAACAGTTGAATGCAAATGAAATGTAGATCAGGTATCTCAGGTAGCCGGGGAAAAAGATTTGGATACATCTAAATGATTTGATTGTTAGGAACATAATGTTCTTTAATATTAGGACACCTTCCTGGGATTCTTTAATAACACCTCATTGATGAACAAAAATCTGCATCATTGGGACCTTTTTTTGTTTCCCTCCTGTTTTTATCACTAATCTCTCGCACAATGAATAATTAAAATAGGGACACTAGCTGCCCCACAAAATGAAATCACAATAATTAAAATAAACAAAGTCTGAGTTTTCCTATTAACATTTTCCATTGTGTATTTATTTCTGCATGCTGTCATTTTAACTTAACTCTGTGTTGTTGTCTTGCAGGCGTGAATGTGTTTACATTTCAGATTTCTCTTTAGCCTGCTGTGTTCTCTTTTGATCGGCTTTTCTTTTTGGATGCACAGGTTCATTGGCTGAAATGTAGTGACCACATATAAATATAGAGATATGGGATTGAAGCAAAACGTGGACTTCTAACAAATGCATGGTGTGCATTCACAAAAGAGTAAAGAGTGGGGAAGGAAAACAGGTACCAACAAATTCTGAATAAACTTGAATTGAAAGCTTAATGCCAAATCATAATGTGAAAATAAGTGGGTGATTGGTGGTGCATTGGCACACAAATTGCAACTGAACATACACAAATTCAGATTGCAGAAAATGCTGTTATTGTTGTATATAGCATTTTTTCGATTGGCATTGTGTAGTTGACATATTGATTGAAAGAACAAATCCCTTGACTGACCTTCGAAGGTCAGTCAACTGAGGAACAATCACAAGTTCTCCTTGGAAACCTGGAAACTCCCCGTTCAGTTGTTTCATTGATCAGCGCTAGTCAAGCATAATACAAGAAACTGTTTCCACCTCCTGGGATGATTCCAAGCCTTTGTGTTTTACTAAATGCATATAAAGTGGGGTTTGTATTGGATGTGCACCGTTAGCCAAGCTTTGTATTGCAGGCATCACTACAATGAGCAGAGGCAATTGGTACCATGATACATCTACACAGATGAATCTCTCTGTGAAATAAATTGAAATCCTTCAATGGACCAATAAAAGTCCACTGAACTATAACAACACCTTTTTAACAAGTGTCACTTCACCGACTCTGTCTCTGTGGTGTAGAGGGGAGATTATGGGATGTTTCTGTAAATGAGTTTGGGGAGTGAATGCAGGTCACAATTGAAGAAGATAAGGCCGCTTGCACATGAGGCCATTTTTCACCTGAATGAGAGGGAGCGTCTGGCCTGCGTTGGAAAGTGCTTCATGATTGGTGCCGGATGTCAGCTTGTTATCACCATTCGAGTGGAAATATGGCAACTCTAAGTGTCATATTTGTGCAATTATGTGGATATATGGGACTGACTCATAGAGGCAGTGACCAGTCTAAAGCCTCCCAATTTCATTTTGAATTTAAATTGTCATTTATTTTACTGCTATCTTACTACTAGCTTACTAGCAATTGTCTTAAGTGGCGTATACAAGACTAAAATGTAAATAGCACTGTCTATATCAGGGGTATTCAACTAATATTCAACGAGGTCCAGTTAGAGAAAATCTCCCCATGCAAAGGTCCGGAACATCAAAATGTCTAACTTGCTTTATGAATTAGTGTGATATATATTGAAGTGACCTGTAGCTTTATCAACGTCCTCATGTCATCAACAGCTGACTGCCAATCAAATAAAGAAAGTACAATTCAAAAACAAGAATACGTATTGTCCATTAACATTGAACTATACAGATATACAGTAAATACTGTGGATATGTGTAATGTTCCTCTCTGGCGGCATTTACAAATAAAATAGAGAAAATAAATAAAATATCTTTTGAAAATATGTGCATCTTAAAAGTGCTTAATTTTAGATAAATAAAATAAAGTGTAGCAGCAGCTTGAGTTTCCCTTTTTCTTTGTTAACCGTTTCACATCATGGCTTAACAGTTTCAGACGATTATAGAACAATCAGTCTTTACATCATAACAATTGAACAGTTTAAAAGTTTCTCTTTCTTTCCCTCTTATATTGCAGTCCCTCATTCACTTTTTTAAAATTCAGTGCGAGAATTGAGCTGGAGCTTGTCCTGCCAGGAGTTTGTAAATCTGGGCTGACATGGAGTCAGGGCTGTATTCTCATACACATGCAGGTGCTCATTGGTTAGCCTCGGTTAGCTCATTGGTTAGCCTCGGTTAGCTCATTGGTTAGCCTCGGTTAGCTCATTGGTTACAGTGATGCAAACACAGGTGGTGAAAAAAGAGAGAACTATTCGAAGCAGAAAAAAAACAGCGTAATATACCATCTGACAAAGGTCTGTCAATTAACTGCTATTCTTTATACTCAGATCAATAGGAGACAGAGATGTTAAGTTATAAATCAAGGGTTTTTATTATTATTTACAGCAGGGGTGGGGAACCTTTTTCCTTTCAATTTTTACAACATCCTCCGAGGGTCGTACAAATTATTGAACTCAACCTCTGCTTAAAAAAACTAAAATCACAGCCCATTCAGTTGGCCTTTCTTTCATGCTGTGCAAAGAAAAAGTAACCAATCCAGATATCTCACCATGACTCACGTATGCATGCATGTGCACGGTGTGGCGTGACCACCAAAACAGAAAGATATGGACACAAGATGTGTGCAAATGTATTTAGTATCCTATCCATGTGAACATGATTTAAGTGGGGGGGGACCTAACTTCCTCTAGGGGGGTCCGGGGGCATGCTCCCCCGGGAAGATTAAATATTGAAGTTAAAAGCATCAATCTGGTGCACTTTGAAAGCAACATGAAGAGATCTATGGATACATCTCTCAACACCCATATGAAACAGAACTGTAAGCAGATTCTTCTTTTTGGATATTGTACAAATCACTCCCCTTTTAAACTCTATTCTTGTTGTTTTTAACAACTTTTTTGTTACTGTCATATAGTATTTTATACCTGTTTTTCATCTAGTCTCATTAATAACTAAATGATCATATCAAGGTGTGCCTTAACCTCACTGAGCTGAGGTTATTTGAGCCTCACAGGAGAGAGCTCTCTTCCACCTGGTTGTAGAAAAGCTCTTTAAATTCGTTAGCATAGCTAGCTAACCAGATGCTAATAACAACAGATCGCCACTGTGCTTACAACTAAAGACACAGCCACGTAAACACTGCGGCATGTGTACGGCTCCTTATGGGTAGCCTACTGCAATATCTGAAGGGCTGGAGCGGCGTTCCGGTGCTCTCTGTCAGCACTCCTTTCAGACGAGACATATGGAGAGGCGAAGTCACGCCCATCTACTTCCGGACCATGGGACCCCGGAAGCGAAACATGTACATTGAATTCAATGGAGAGAGAACACGTATCTTTTGATCCCGTTTGAATTGTGCCACGAACTACACATATGATGTTTGTCAATCTTAAACAATCATTTCCATGTCAAAAAAGTCACATTTTGTCGTAAAACTGCTGAAATATAAGACTATGAAAAATACGCTACTACAAAGACTACAAATCCCAAATCCCATTCTGGGTCGCGTAAGTGATGTCACAGGCATGCTCGGTGATTTATAATAAGACTCGTAATTAAAGCGAAGAAGAAGAAGATCTCATAACTGATTTATTCCCTCCAATAAATTATAGATCGCTAAAAACAAATTCACTTTTACAAGATGCCTGTGTGCTTTGTACCAGGTTGTAATCATAAAAGTGATCATACCACTTGCTCGTTCTATCGCTTCCCGTCTGATGAAAGGACCAGGAGTCGCTGGATCAGACATATCAGGTAATATCATAGGTAATATACATGTTGTGCATGGAACATAGTCAAGTTAGCTACCTAGCTAGTAGCGACGAGTAGCGAGCACGTTAGTTAGCATTACATTACTTAGCCTTGTCATTTTTAGTAGCCTTACCATGAAGTTATTATTTTATTACATGAAGTACACCAAAATGTTAAACAGTAACCAAACATGATGGTAAGTATTTCGTGAAACATTTGAAGAGTAGCCTACTGCGCCCTCCACCGGGTGCTAAGGAAGCAGTTCAGGGAGAGTCGAAGGCAGGGAGCTTTGCATGTCATTCTTCTGGACGCGTTTCATTGTGATGACAATCTGTTTGTTGGAAAGACAGTCGTTGTGTGCTTATTGAGAGAAAATTGTTAGAAGAGATAATTATTCAAAGTGTTACTTTAAAGCAGGGGTCCCCAAACGTTTTCCTGTGAGGGCCACATAACTTTTCCCTTCTCTGATGGGGGCCGGGTCAGTTTGTAACAGAAAAAGTGTGACGATCGCATGGGTGTCTAAACGTAAACATTTATTGTTTTCTAGAAAGCCACACATAACCAAATATTAATAACCCTTTCCGGGATCTTCACAGAAAAAAAGTCAGGAAATAAATAATAACACTATTAATGAAATAAATAACACTATTTATGAAATAAATAATAACACTATTAATGAAATAAATAACACTATTAATGAAATAAATAACACTATTTATGAAATAAATAATAACTAAATAACCCTCTCTGGGTTCTTCACAGAAAAAAAGTCCATTGAAAATTACTGTAACTTTCTGTTGTGCCGTGCACAATCTTAACAGGTAACAGTTTAGCTGAGTTGTCAGAGCAGAATCTCTCAAAAATAAACGTGGATTTACGTAAAAAAAACTTTTTTCGGGGTTCGGGTGTTTTGTTTGATTTTAAACAAACAAACAAAGTCTTGGCTTTCAGAATATGAAACTTTTATTTCCAATTTATTTATTTCTCACTCGCAATCTGCTCTTCCGCAGCGCCGCCCCCCCTCACTCCGCTGAAATTATGAATGTAAGAGTATAGTAATCATAGATAACACTGCAGGGTCAGTTACAGTTTGTTTTCATCTGATTTCAATTAAACAAAGTCTTGGCTTTCAGAATATTAAACTTGTTTCGGCAAATTCAGATGATAAATACAACTTTGAAGCTTCGGCATAATTACAAGCAGAGAACGGCAGGCATAACAACAGCCGGTGTTTCTCGTGAGTGTTTTCCCCGGGAAACAAACACAATACACACAAACGCAAAATTACACAAGCACGCACACGTTTACACAAGCACGCACACGTATACACACACACACTCGCGAGCTTCCCCTCCAAACGAAAATATCTTCCCTCGGTAGTATTTTGATCATTTGCTCCGCTAATAATCAATCAGATCGATGGATTCCAGAGAAGAGAAAACTTTGAAGGCCTTTTTCTCAAAATGATGACTCTGTGACAGTCATTATATAATGTGACATATTTCGCTTAATATTTGAAGTACAAAAACAATCCTGATATCATTAGAAAGCTAGGAATATCCTCTTTCCAACAGTGTATACAACTCAAAAGGTGTCTTCGGGTCAATGCGACTGATTTCGATAGAGCAGGTCACAACATTTTGACAGGGGCTAGTCTAGGATTTGCGTGGCCAGACTGAAAAAAAAAAAAATAAAAAAAATCATAATGCGTCTCTGGTATTGTTCAGGGGGCCGGGCCAAATGTGGAGGCGGGCCGTACCCGGCCCGCGGGCCTTAGTTTGGGGACCACTGCTTTAAAGTGTTGTTACTGACCTTTTTCTCTTTTATTTTCTTTACCTCACCTGTAACTGCTGAGACGTTGAGGAACATGCACACTGACCTGCTCTGGCAACCTGATTTCCACTGTACGTATTTGGTTATGGTATATTATTTATATACATCAAAGGCACAATGCACCCCCCAGAGACACACATGTATTGAGTGTGATATTTTGCATAGGTCATGTGAAATCATCTTTACATACTAGAAAACTGTAGGAGCGGCAACTTGTTTTGAAATTGAATTTTTAATATCCGATAATAAAGTTGATCTGTTTTCTTTATTCTTCTCTCTTCCCAGCTCCATCCATCACCATTCTCTGTTCCTGCAGGTCCTGCTTGCTAATTAATGCTCATATTTTTTTACACAATTACAAATAAAGTCATTGTATTGTATGACATGAAGTTGTGCTTCATTTGCAGTCAATAATAAATTAATTCTGCCTTAAACTGCGCAATGATTGTGGACTGCACCGACATCCATGTAGCTGCCCCCCAGTAAGATGAACCAAGCAAAGAGGGTCACCATCATGCCCAAGGACATCCAGCTGGCCCGCCGCATCCGCGGAGAGAGGGCTTAGACTGACCTGAGACCAGCACACCCAAACACAACGGCTCTTTTAAGAGCCACCTACAGTTTCAAAGAGTTGCAATCCTACGTTATTATAATGATTAAACTGGTTCATGTATCACTTAGTTTACTGAACCGTGATGAATGAAAGAAATTAGTGAGGTAGTGGTTTACTGAAGTTACAAAGACATTAAGGGGGATCAGAGGGTGTGTGCCAATTACAGAGGCATCACACTACTCAGTCTCCCCGGGAAAGTTTACTCTAAGGTACTCGAAAGGAGGGTCAGGCCGATTGTCGAACCTCAGATTGAGGAGGAACAATGCGGATTCCGTCCTGGTCGTGGAACGACGGATCAGCTTTTTACTCTCGCAAGGATCCTGGAGGGGGCCTGGGAATACGCTTATCCGGTCTACATGTGTTTTGTAGACTTGGAGAAGGCGTATGACCGAGTTCCCAGGGAGTTACTGTGGGAGGTGCTGCGGGAGTATGGGGTGAGGGGGTCTCTACTCAGGGCCATCCAATCTCTGTACTCCCAAAGCGAGAGCTGTGTCCGGGTCCTCGGCAGTAAGTCGGACCCATTTCCGGTGAGGGTTGGCCTCCGCCAGGGCTGCGCTTTGTCACCAATCCTGTTTGTAATATACATGGATCGGATTTTGAGGCGTAGTCATGGGGGAGGGGGTCTGCAGTTCAGTGGACTAAGGATTGCACCACTGCTTTTTGCAGATGATGTGGTTCTAATGGCTTCATCGGTCTGCGACCTTCAGCACTCACTGGATCGGTTCGCAACCGAGTGTGAAGCGGCTGGGATGAGGATCAGCACCTCCAAATCTGAGGCCATGGTTCTCAGCAGGAAACCGATGGACTGTCCACTTCAAGTAGGGAATGAGTCCTTACCCCAAGTGAAGGAGTTCAAGTATCTCGGGGTCTTGTTCTCGAGTGAGGGAACAATGGAGCGTGAGATGGGCCGGAGAATCGGAGCAGCGGGAGCGGTACTGCAGTCGCTTTACCGCACCGTTGTGACGAAAAGGGAGCTGAGCCAGAAGGCAAAGCTCTCTGTCTACCGGGCCATTTTCGTTCCTACCCTCACCTATGGTCATGAAGGATGGGTCATGACCGAAAGAACGAGATCGCGGATACAAGCGGCCGAGATGGGTTTTCTCCGCAGGGTGGCTGGTGTCTCCCTTAGGGATAAGGTGAGAAGTTCGGTCATCAGGGAGGGACTCGGAGTTGAGCCGCTCCTCCTTCGCGTCGAAAGGAGCCAGTTGAGGTGGTTCGGGCACCTAGTTAGGATGCCACCTGGGCGCCTCCCTAGGGAGGTGTTCCAGGCACGTCCAGCTGGGAAGAGACCAAGGGGTAGACCTAGGACCAGGTGGAGGGATTATATCTCTTCGCTGGCCTGGGAGCGCCTTGGGATCCCCCAGTCAGAGCTGGTTGATGTCGCCAGGGAAAAGAAAGTTTGGGGCTCTCTGCTGGAACTGCTACCCCCGCGACCCGACCACGGATAAGCGGAAGAAGATGGATGGATGGATGGATGGACAAAGACATTAATATATGAGTAACAGGTCAGTGTAAACACAAGCTTCTGTCAATTATGGATCATTCAAACTATTTATATAAAAATATGTAATAAAGTTCTAAAACAAGTATTCGGTATATTCCTTGATAGCTTTTGGAGAAGGTTGTTTTTAAGTTTACTAAAATCTATCGTTTCACTTTATAAAAAAGGAACAGGTGAGTAGAGCATCATTGAGTTTCTTATTCTGTCAGTAAATTATCCAAATGAATGTTTTTCATTATTTTAGTCAACCCTAAACAAATTGATTGTACCTTTTAATGATGACCTTACATGGTCGGCAAAGTTAAATTAACTTCAGAAAATCAAATCTGTTCTGAGAAAAAACTAATAAATGTGTAAAGATAGGAACTTGCCATCCCACTGAAAAACAGTCCGTAGAGATTTTAAGGCGTAGTTGTAGTTCAGTCCAACGTTTCATTTGGATTCATTTGACAACAGTCAACTATTTTCATAAAGAATATATATATTTTTCAAAGTCAACTTTATTGTCAATCTTACTCAGTTTGAGAGATCAAAAAGACGTTTAAATAAAATTATACAATTTACAGATATGTATACAAATATATATCCTATATACACCATCATGTATAATGATGGTGTATGATGTAGAAGGAAGTGAGGTAGATAACAAGTAAATATAGAGTTACATACAGATCCATGTTACAGCAAAAGATGGAATAACTCAGAAGCACGCAGTATAATAATAATTACATGCAACAATTAAATAACTGCTCAGCATCTCCACCATAATCCCAATCTGCTGTGTCCTGTTTCCCTCCCCCCTGCATAACACCCCATCACACATACGAAACACAATGCAGAGTCCGAGGGTGTTAAGAGTATGTTTATTGAAATGTCCTCCTCTCTACTGGCCAACACAGGGAGCATATGCTGGGTGTAGAATTTTTCCAGGAGGAGGAGATTTCCATGCCATGCAGGGTCTTTGGGGATGGGGATGATGATCGCCTCCTTCGTGGTCCACACAACAAAGTAGCAGAGACTCCGGTCTGTGATATGCAGCTGCCCTTGGACTGGTGCCAGTATGGGTGATTCTCCTTGAGAATATATGACCCACCCTCCTCACGAAGACAGAAGGATGGTAACTGGACTGCCTCCGCGATGGTCATGTTCCTCTGGCTGTGTGGACACTTCACCTCCAGCAGGGCAGATGGCTGCACAAGTCCATCGGGTGATGCTCCCAAACACCCGACTCACTCACAAAGAGACCAGACTCGATTCTAACACTGTCACTTGATAGGCCTCCACAAAAGCCTTCACCCCCGTTTACAAACCCCCAGTTGACAGTTGGCGATGTCTCTGGCCAGTGGGTTGTATGTCTCCTCTCACTGTTGGTAAAGTTGAGACACCGGCTGGACTACTTTTTAAGTGCCAGGCTTCCTCCACTGGCACTCAACATCTGTGGAGCTGATCTGCCACATGGCAAATATTGCCAATGCTGCAGCGTGGCTGCATTTGTACATCTCCTGTGCACAATCACAGACAGCGCTCTGCATCGCGCCATCGTCTCCCATGCAGATCTGTAAAAATAAAGTAAGTACCATTTGTTAGCATGCTATAATAGATTGAATGAGCAATAATACAAGGATGGTCCGGATCTGGGGGTGGGAGGGTTTATTTTTCCATAGTTTTGTCCTCTTGTCTGTTGTTATTGTTTGTTTTTTCTGTATTTTTTGTAATTTGTGCTGTATTGGTTGTGATTGTACATTTGTATTTTTTTAAATGTGTATGAATACATTTTTGAAAAACATTTGATCAACAATAAAAAAGGATTTGGTCAGGATCTAGACTCAGTGTGTAGTTTATTAATTAATCAATGCTCTCTACATTAGGAACACACATACCGGTGTACCAGAGGGAGTCACACACAGCTGTGCCTAGATAACCAAAATCCTTGAATCTACACAGAAAATAAACTCAAATGACACAACGAGAAAAAGGAGATCACACATACAGTATAGTCGATATAAAACTGGCCGCTTCAATCTGAAGAGCAACTAAAACAAAACACGGGAGTGTACCTTGTTCTTGTGAACACTAATGTTATCCACAGCATACACAGAGACCACAAAGTTCTTAAGGAGAAAACTAGTTGCTAAAACAAAACACGTTAGTGTACCTTGTTAGCTAATGTTAGCTAGCTGACATTAACGTTACACATTGCACTCATATTACTCACAGAAACCTTGTAAAGCCGGTCCCGCATGCTGGCTCTTACAGAACCGACTAACTCCCCTTTCATATAGGTACAGCTCTCAACGTGCCCAGACTTGTAGTGATTTTCACCTCGTAAAATACTTTTATTCTCATTCTGAAAGAATGTGGTGAAATGTGCTAACGTGACGGCCATCTTTATGTTGGTGACGCGTATTGTGCGAGACGAGAGACCTGTAGTTCACTGAGCGGTTTCACACGAAAAAATGTGTAACTTCACAGTTTTACTACACATTTTTTTTTTTTTGACTTGCAAAATGTTCTTTTAAATTGACAAACATCATATGTGTCATTCCTGGCACAATTCAAACGTCATCAAAAGATAACCTTTCTCTCTCCATTGACTTCAATGTATAATTTTCCGCTTCCGGGGTCCCATGGAGGCTTTTGGAAGGGGAGGGACTTCGCCTCTCTATACCACGTGAAGACACGTTACGCTCGTGTTGTGTTCAAGGAACCTGTCCTTGGCCAGGAAAAACAGGTACTCGCTTGTTTAATTATTTTTGCGGTCTAGATTTCTTCTTCTTTTTTGAAGTGAGAAGTCTTCCGTCAGTCGGACTGACTGACGGACGGACGGACTCCCTCCCCCCCACCCCCAAAACGAAAACTCTTCGGTTCTCCACGAATTACACAAGTCACCCAAATCAGCATTAAAAAAGCGGGAGGCGCCGAAAAATCCCCTATTAATGTATTGATTATAGCTCCGGGTCCGTATAGGTCGGCGTCTGGGTCCGGATCCGGACCGCGGTCCGCCCGTTGCCGACCCCTGGTCTATATGGATACCTGGGTGCATGTGTCTCTGCCATAAAAATATAGAGTAATTTAAAAAACACTATTCTGTACATCCTTTCTAAAACTCACTGATGATAAATGATGAGATGTCTTCCTTAAAAACAAAGAAGAAACAGTAGCAGGAAAGTTCATCATCCTGCTTTGAGCTTAAACAACTCTATATGCAACACCCTTGAGGGGAAGGACACAGATGTCCAATATTGCAATATCCAATCATAGCTTCCGGATTAATCGTGATGGATTCATATGACGGCCCTATCCTTCATTGTATACTTAATATAGGGTCTATAAGGTCCTTGGACTCCAGCCATGCGAGGGGATGTACTACTGACATGCTTATCTTTGCCCTTGCAGCCCTTTTCAGCAACACAATCACCCGCCAATACACCCTGAATTACTTTGAACAAAACAACTGGCATTTACCATTCCAGCAGATAAGTAAAGGGGGCATGTGTGAAATAGACAAACAAACAAAAGGGAGAGTTAGAGGCAGCAGTGGAGTTAATCTTGGTCTGGGCCCGGATTAACAGCCATGCTTGCATTTTCTTGGAGAATAATCGAATAACTCCCTACGAAAAAAGGAGGCACTTCTGGCTATGAAAGCTGCAGAGAGTCAATGAAGAGAGAAATGAGTATGAATAAAAAGGACAGGCTTTGACTGGTTGAGTCCACATTTTCATTTCATGGCCTGTGGGGGCAGCTGCGGACTTCTAAAATCAACCTGGGACACAATGCAGACACTGCTTTCTTATTAGGACTTCAGTTGCATCTCAAACAGCTGGCGTTCTGTTGTTCACATGGGTGTAATATATTCCTATCTCATTCCACTTAGCAAATAACCGTTCTCTAAAAATACTGATTCTTTAAGATGTAGCCTGTCTGTCAACACAAGCGTATTTCTCGCCCTCAATTGCCTCCCAGCCGTCCATGCCTGAGGTCTTTCACAGAACATTGCAGGAAACCAAAATGGCAGCATCCAATCACAGCCTGCCACAGACAGCCCGGTTTCTCAGTGAGGCCACGGGGGGCACACTGGTTAAGACCCGGGCTGCGACAGGAGAGGAGTGCTGCACTTTTCAGACACTCTCCACTAAAAAAAAAACTTGAGTGCAAGGTAAGACTGTCTGCTCCACAACAAGTGATGGCAACAGGAGCAGCTGAACCCATCTGCTATTCTTCAATGAAGTAAGCCAATGTTGAGACATAAAACCCACACATGAAAGACATTGATTCATTTGGTTTAAAAACACTTGGATACAATGGAATAGGGGAGTTGGTTAAGACCATTAACCTAATTTTGTGAGATACATTTTTTTATTTAATATCCTATGAAGTTTTGTCACTTTTGATATGATCTAGCAAAGAAAATGTGCCCAAATAAGCAAATTACTTTGACCAATGGCCATTGGTATGCTGCAGAGGATTTGTACGAGTACATTTATAAAAGTGGCTTTCAGTTTCCACCTTGCTTGCAGTTTATCAACAGATTTATTGCACATTGTGTGATCTTTAAGCCCATAGTTTTTGTTTCAGTGAGTGCAACTTTGACTGTTTGGTCCTCTGTCACTACTCTGATCAACTTTGTACACAAAGATGTGCATCTCCCTTCATAAGTGTACTTTATACTGTCAAAACTTGCACTTTATAGCGATTTCCCCCATGCAGCCATATACATTAATAAACACAGAAATAAACCCTCCAAGTTATTATACTTTCTATTAAACGTCTTAATTATTTTAAGATATACAAATATTTGGGACATACAGGGCAAATGTATAAATAAGCTAATTTGGGGTGTTGGCGCCATGCTGAAATGCAATAACTCTTGGGTTTAGTTACTTACAGGCTAGTCTATAGCATAAGCGCTTTCTTATAATGGATATACTGCAGTTTTCCGTCCCTATCTCCCAATTTACAGTATAAGGATGTCCATCTACGTTGCAACATTTTCTATCTTTTTTTCAACTATACATTGGGACTTTGTTAAAGCTAGGGTAGGTAATTCACTTCAGAAACACTTTGTTATATTCCATGGAATGCTCTTAACATCCCGATAGCAATTAATACATGAAGTGCTTTGACAATAAATACATTAAAAAATGTCATCTGTGGAAGCCGTAGCGCTATAAAAAGCACGACCAATTATCTGCCCCTGCCCGGCTAAAATAACTGGATGGCCTACCTGCCTGTCAGCCTTCCATCTGTGCACAAACTTATCTCGTGCCCTCATTGGTCATGTGCGCGTTCGTGTGTGTTGGAGGAGGGGCTCTGTAAGAAAGTCTGAAGGAAGGGGCAGATTTTTTCCGGCTGCGTAGTTTCAAATTCTAGTGCACTCGAGCTGGTTTCTCCATTCTTACCTACCCTACCTTTAATCAGCTTCTTCATTAGCAAACCAACTTGCCGGAGCATATCCTATTTCAGCTATATACCCTTCCATGTAACGAATGCAGGAGAAATTAATCAAGCGATGAACCATCCACTCACCTCCTATTACTTTCAAGATGATGGAAAACAGAAGGAAAACAGTTTTGTGTCTTCTCTAAGCTGCGGTCATAAATCAAAACGTGTGCCATGCGATCAGCTGTCAGCCATGTCCGCTGCGGTAATTAACAATCTGCGTAGTTTTTCATCGACACCATTCCTGTGTGGTCACAGCATTAGAACTGAAGAAGAGTCCAATTACTGAAACCAGCACAACAAACATCTGAAAGTTGTTTTTCAGCTCCAATTTTTTATGAATTACAATTAAAGCAATATAATTTAGCCTTGCATGATTAATGGTGATTTGAATAAGCAAACTCATCTTCTTTCTTGCAGTTGCGTTGCTTTCACTGCACGTGCCTAAAAAAGTGCTTGTAATACAAGATAAAAAGCAGAATGAAAAATGGCACAAATTAAAAGACTATGAGTATGAACATTGTGTTTTTCGTGAAGAATTGAAAACCATTTGGGTAAAGTCTTGCAGAGCGGAGCAGAGGTGAGCCGCGCTGACATCTGAACAATTGCTTGCTTGCTAATGACTGTGATTTCAGTTCCCTGGAGAAATCATTGTTGTTCATTGTACATTAAGACACCCAGGGCTCGCCTTTTTGTTGAGCAATTTTATTGATGATGTGATCTTTTTCACAGTCAGTAACACGACCTTTAGTGACCTTGGTGGTGGATCAACACTTTTTTTCCTGCCACATTATCATTTCACTAAAGGCTTCCCATCAGTCTCATTTATGCAGTCAGTGTCAGACCTCCAAGTGAGCACTGGGTGAGACCTGATGCTGGTCAACCTGCCATGAAATAATCATCCCAATGCCACTAATTATGAATATTGTCGGCTAATGAAAAGATGAAATAAGAGAATTACAGTTCATCGCTAATGAGTTCACCTAATTAGGCCATTCATTAACTCCAGAAGTGGTTCGTTAAGAGAGGGGAACTTTGCTGCATATGCATTTTAATGATGAGAGCAAAATAAAAGGGTCGGATAGACACGGGGGGCCGCACAAAAATATTCCTCCTCTTCTTGACCCTGTGCTCATCAGACAGTTCAATCAAGAATCATGTCATCTGTCTGCACCTTAATTATCAAAGCACTGCTCCAGATGTGCATGCGATTATGGGTTGCATGTAAACAATTTGCAAAAGAGGTTGGTCTTTAACTTTGTATTTTACACCCAGTTCCCAAGCGGTTAAGATTAGTCGGCTTGTATGAAATATGAAATATAAAGGCTAATGGAAAGGCAGCCCCAAAAAGAGGTTCAGTTCAAATGATCCAATAATTTATGTTACACTGAAAGCAGCTGAGCTCTCGCTATAAATATCTTATGAATAGCTCAAGATTCTAGGTTACAGTCCAGATTGTTTCACATAAAAACTGCAACAGTACATTTCACAGTACGGTATACAGAAATAATGGCGCCTCACCGAGACTTCTCCACCTGTCAGTCAGGAGGCAAGGTGTACAAATAAAAATGGATGCCCAAGTCAAGTTTGGCACATCATTTATTCAACCCAAGTCAGTCAAAAGTAAATTATTCATGAGGCCGTGAAAGCACTCAATTGATTCAATCACGGTAATCTACAGGAACTCAATTCACATGAACATTATTTCCATGCAGCTTTATTGCCTACAGAGTGAACTGCTCCATAAAAAGCTCACATGATAATCCTTTGCCCCCTCAGACAGTTCTTTCAGAAGGCTGGATAATTGTCGAGGGACTGCGGATCGCCTCGGGGGTCACGCTGTTCCACACTTTGTACACCATTACGCTGCCTTTAATTGAATTAAAGAAAGTGCCGTTAATTAAGCGATTAATGCCGAGTATATGGGAGCTATTGGAGAACACAAAGACCCCCTGATGGTGGACGGTGCAGCCACTGACCTTCTCCGGGGGGGAAACTGTCAACACTGTTCACACAGGTTTATTCTTTCTGATACGGCAATTACATTTAAAAAAAAAAAAAAAAGTTGTATTCAATAGGTATATATACATAGTTGATGTCCACAATATTGCACGTCAATTAAAAATCCTACATAAAACGTTTTTTGATAAAGGCTCCACATATTCCTTAATGTATTGAAACGTATTTATCTCACTCTTATCTGGAATTTGTCCTACATTCTGACGCTCAAAAATTACCTCCTGATGTAAGCACCTTAGTGGAGCGTAAAGTCAGACGCATGTCTTTTGATGTGCAGGAAAATGGAGCACCCTCAGGAAATACACAGGAGCATGGGAAGAACACACAAATCTACAGAGAGAGGCCCCGTGAGGTTTGAACTAGAGGTATGTCTTTCCTGCTGAGCAACAGTCAAAGACACTGTGTGCTGTCCCCAGTATATGTAGTGTGTATATCTTAACAGCCAGATAAACTCTCTCCGTACACCAAGACTCTGAAGACGTGAATCCTTTGCCCACAGGTTTAATGGTATAAAGATGGTGTGAAACTAAAAATAAACAAGACAAAATATAATCAATTCTATGATCATTTCTACATACACAAATATGCACAATGTATCAACACAGCTTTAACATTAATTGAATTGCCTTGTTATATTTACTGTAAGCTTTTTAATGTATTTATTGTAATTCTAGAACTTAAACAGTTATAAATGGCATCATATTTTAAACATATAATCAGCCATTTGTACATTTAACTCATTGCATTAGCCTTGTACAATATTGAGACAACTCTGAGATCTCCAGCATTAAACACCTGTAGTGCCGTGAAAAGAGAGTCGGAGGCGGTGTATTAAGAATGGAGTTCCAATCTTTATTATCCATTACTTTCAGAGAGGTTAACACATGCACTGCTCTGCCTGATGAGCTAGCAGGAATGGCAGCTAAAGCTACAGGTGTTCCCCACTAAAGGGTCCGTGTGGCAACATAATAAGCAAGGTGAATTATGTCCAATAACGTGTCACCACACAAGCCCCCCCGGAATTCACACATAAACAAAATCAGCATGGCGGGGAGGAACGACACGCCGACCCCCACGACTCCTGAGCACGGGAGTCGGAAAAGTGACTCCCAACTGTGCGGCCCCCGGAAGGGGAAGGACCGGAACAACAGGTCTTAAATCCGTGACATGGGACGAGGCCGGCCCCGTCGCGGAGGTCGAGCCAGCACCACAGGCTGGTCCAAGTCCAGATGAGCAGCCTTCACCCGGTCCACCGAGACGTGCTCGGCCTTGCCACCTAGGTCGACCACCAGGTGCTTGTCCCCGTGCTCCAAGACCCGGAAAGGCCCATCATAAGGGGGCCTCTGTGCGCATCGTGCCGGATGAACACGTGCTCCGCCGAGCGGAGCTCTGCGGGAACCTGGGACACCTGAGTACCGTGCTGAGTAGTAGGGATCGGAGCAAAGGCCTCAGCGGCGTCACGCAGGAAAGCCCGCTGGGCCGACGCCGACCAGGGAGCCGATGCATTTGGGAGGAAATCCCCCGGAACTCTCAGCGGCTGACCGTAGACCATCTCCGCTGTAGAACACTGCAGATCTTCCTTAGGTGCGGTCCTCAGGCCCAGCATCACCCAGGGCAGCTTGTCGACCCAGTTACCGTCCGTAAGGCCGGCCTTGAGGGCCGCCTTCATGGAGCGATGAAAGCGCTCGCAGAGGCCGTTAGCCTGAGGGTGGTAAGCGGTAGTCCTGTGCAGCTTAACCCCCAAACCGCCTGCCACAGCGTTCCAGAGCTCGGACGTGAACTGAGATGAGAGCCCCTGTCTGAGGAAATGTCTGACGGGGTGCCAAAACGACACACCCACGTTGCAATGAAGGCCCGGGCAACGTCTGCGGCTGATGTCGAAACGAGCGGAACCGCCTCCGGCCAACGGGTCGTTCTGTCCACCATGGTGAGGAGGTAGGAAAACCCCTGAGAGGAAGGCAACGGACCAACCAGGTCAATGTTGACGTGATCAAACCTCCTCTCAGGCACCAGGAAACGCTCCAACGGGGCCTTCGTGTGGCGGTGCACCTTAGCGCGTTGACAAGCCACGCACTCCCTGGCCCAAGTCCTCACGTCCCTTTTCAGTCCTTGCCAAACGAACTTCGCCGCTACCAAACGCACCGAAGGTTTAACGCCGGGGTGTGACAGGCCGTGCACAGCCTCGAACACAGGACGCCTGCAGCTGGCAGGGACGACAGGCCGCGCCAGGCCCGTAGAGACGTCACACAGGAGAGTAATGCCCGCGTCGCCGAACACCACGTCCTCCAAGCGCAGCCCCGCGCTCTCCACCTTCAGGGCCTGGACGCCGGGATCTGTGACCTGGTCTGCCGCCATGCGAGTATAGTCCAGGCCCAACTGGACGGCACCGATGACGACCCTGGAGAGGCAATCAGCAACCAGGTTCGACTTGCCAGCCACGTGCTTAATGTCCGTAGTGAACTCCGATATGTAGGACAGCTGCCGCTGCTGACGTGCCGACCAAGGCTCCGCCACTTTTGACATGGCGAAGGTGAGCGGCTTGTGGTCGACAAACGCCGTAAATTCACGGCCTTCCAGCATGAAACGTAAGTGCCGCACGGCCAAATAAAGTCCGAGGAGCTCCTGGTCAAAGGCGCTGTATTTGCGTTCTCTAGGCGTCATCTGGCGGCTGAAAAAGGCGAGCGGCTGCCAAGCGCCCTCCACCCACTGCTCGTGCACTGCGCCGACCGCGTAGTCTGACGCGTTCGTGGTGATGGGAGCCGTAGATGATGGGTGTGCCAGCAAAGCCGCCTGAGCCAACGCGGTCTTGACCTCAGCAAAAGCGCCGTCCGCCTCTGCTGTCCAGTCGATCTCCTGGACGGGGGTCTTGCCTTTCAACGCTTCATACAGCGGCCGCATGATGTGTGCGGCCCGCGCGATGAAACGGTGGTAGAAAGTCACCATCCCCAGAAACTCACGGAGCGACCGGGCTGTGAGCGGGCGAGGAAACGCCGCAACAGCCTCCACCTTCGCTGGCAGAGGTGTCGCACCGCCCTTGGTGACGCGGTGCCCCAGGAAATTGATGTCCGACACCCCGAACTGGCACTTTGCAGGATTGATGATTAATCCGTGTTCGTTGAGCCGTGTGAAAAGGGCTCGGAGGTGGGACAGGTGCTCCTGCACTGAAGCGCTGGCGACGAGTATGTCGTCGAGGTAAACAAACACAAACGGCAGGTCCCGCAGCACCGAATCCATCAGGCGCTAGAACGTCTGAGCGGCATTCTTGAGTCCAAAAGGCATCCGCAGGAACTCAAAAAATCCAAAAGGCGTTATCACTGCTGTCTTGGGAATGTCCAGGGGGTGCATGGGCACCTGGTGGTATCCACGCACCAGGTCCACCTTGGAAAACACCCCCGTACCGGCCAGATGCGCCGAAAAGTCCTGAATGTGCAGCACCGGATAGCGGTCAGGCGTAGTGGCGTCGTTGAGTAGGGTTGGGAACCGAAACTCGGTTCCAGATGAGAACCGATAAGAAAATGCCGGGTACCGGGTACCCATACAAAATACACAATTTCGGTTCTGCTTAACGGTTCCTAAACGCGGTAGACCCTGTATTCCAGCGGGTCCGTCTGCACCGCGGTGCTGCGGTGACCCGGTGGAATACAGGGCGGACCTGGAGAATCACAGAACGGCCGGTCGTCAGCGGGCCGTTGACGGCCGGCTCGGTACGCTGACGGCCGGCACCGCCCTTCATTTTTTTTAAACGGCATCATATCAATTGCGCTGACAGGCGACAGAGGTCCACAGTTGCCCCGCAGCGATGCTCCCCCCGCCCTCCCGTAGACATTTCACGAGCTCAGTCACTTCATAACACCAAAGATAGGTCGCGGTAAACACTCTGAAGTGAGGCTCCACTACACTAAAAAAGAAAAAGAAAAGGCAAAGTGTAATGCCTGTTAATAGCTTGCCACAGGCATAGCTCAGTTAAAATAAAGCACAGCTATTGTGCAATACATTTGTATTGCATGTATATTTTTTAGTAACAATTTCAGTTAAAGCTTTTAAGAATAAATATATTTTTGTTATCTAAACGTTTGACCTCTTTATTTTACAATTTTGGAATCGAAACGGGGAATCGATAAGAACCGGAATCGATAAGCAGAACCGGAATCGAAATCGGAATCGATAAATTTCAAACGATACCCATCCCTATCGTTGAGTCGGCGGTAATCCCCGCACGGGCGGAACCCGTGCAGGGGGGAAACCCAAGGACTGTCGGAGCGGCGGACAATGCCCAGGCGCTCCATGGTTGCGAACTCCGCCCTCGCTACAGCCAGCTTAGAAGGGTTCAACCGCCGGGCCCTGGCGTAGACAGGAGGCCCCCCGGTAGTGACGTGGTGTTCCACGCCATGCTTAGTGGTAAGCGCAGAGAAGGTGGGTAGCGACAGGTCTGGAAACTCGGCCAACAGTCTGAGAAACGTGTCTGCACCTGACAGCGAGCCTGACAGCCCGTCGTACGCTGCGCTGCCAAGTGTGCACACGAGGGAAGAAAACGTTAAGGCATCAACCAAACGCCTATTCTTAACGTCCACTAAGAGTCCATGAGCACACAAAAAATCCGCTCCGAGGAGGGGAACAGAAATGTCCGCTGTCACAAAATCCCAGCTGAAACGCTGTCCTCCGATGCACAAACACATAGGCCTCACGCCGTACGTGCGAATGGGACTGCCGTTAGCCGTCGTCAATCGCGGTCCGTGCCCCCCACGGGCGACGTCTTCACTCGACGCTGGATTTACGCTCCGTTGAGCGCCCGTGTCACACAGAAACAAGCTCCCCGAAACGCTGTCGCTGACGAAGAGGAGCCTGCACGTGCCGCCGACGCTCAGAGCCACTACTGAGCGCTGCGGAGCGATGCATTTCTTCGCCCTTGTCCCGAAACGTGCGTGGTAAACGCACTCTCCGGCGTCTCCACGCCCGCTAACCACAGCCGTGTCCGGCCTCCGCCACGCTTTCTTGACTGCCGGTGGGCCGCTGAGCGTCGCGGCTAACGTCTCTGCCCCGGGCTGTTGCGTAGCCAGGAAAAAACGATCCGCTTCCTCAGCCAAAGCACGGGGCTCCGTGACAGGCGTGTTGGCCAGCGCCGTCTGTACCCGGGGAGGCAAGTGACGCAGGAAAATCTCCGTGAATAAAATCCGGGGATCTTCCCCCCCTAGCAGATTTAGCATTTTCTCCATTAGCTGGGATGGCTTGCTGTCTCCTAGGCCTTGAATGTCAAGTATCTGGCGGGCCCTCTCCTTAGCAGATAAGCTAAATGTCTTAAGGAGAAGGGCCTTAACCGCCTCATATTTGCCATGATGTGGGGGGGCTGCGATGAATCCCACCAACCTGGACGACGTGGAGCTCCCCAGCGCTGCTACCACATGGTAGTATTTTAGGTCCCCGTCACGGACCTGTCGGCAGGCGAAATGTGCCTCCACGTGTGTGAACCATGCCTCTGCGGCGTGCTCCCAGAATTCCGGCAGCTTTATGAAAACATCGCGCTCAGCCATGTTCGTTAATTTTCCGGAAACTTTCTCGGAAAAGTCAGGGTCACCAGTGTAGTGCCGTGAAAAGAGAGTCGGAGGCGGTGTATTAAGAATGGAGTTCCAATCTTTATTATCCATTACTTTCAGAGAGGTTAACACATGCACTGCTCTGCCTGATGAGCTAGCAGGAATGGCAGCTAAAGCTACAGGTGTTCCCCACTAAAGGGTCCGTGTGGCAACACAATAAGCAAGGTGAATTATGTCCAATAACGTGTCACCACACACCACAGAATACAATATTTCCTAAAAATAATCATCTGTAATTGTTAATAACACAAACATAAACAATACTTACATACGATGCGATCAAAGGCATTAAGATGTATGCAGATATAGCTGGATTTCTAACAAACAATAACACATTGCTCACAGAGCCATGCTTTGCCTATTTCCTGTCTAATGATCACCTGACACACCCATCTGATGATGTCATCCTGATTCTTAAAGGGACCACGACTAGGCACAATAGGCACACAAAGAATAGCCCAGAAAATGCAAACAAGAGTAAACTTAGCTGTAACAGAACACACTGAGCAAACAAAATGTGTCTTAAAATTCCTAAAACGCAACTGCAAACTTGGATCCAGGAATGGTTGTTTACGAATGAAAGATGAAGCTGTTTCTGAAAAGTTTTTCTGTGCTGTAAACCCAAGACTGTTGATGCTGTGTCTAATTAACATCACATATATGTATTATTTTTAAATGTACATCATATTTGACATTAAGTGCCTTGTTTCACTGACAATTATTTCTGACAGTATGTTGTTGCCTGACAGCTTGATTTGCTCTTCTTCCTGATTACAAATAAAATAAAGATGTAGCTCTTAGTTAAGGTTTAATCAGGGAGATTATCCTTGTCACCCTGTCACCAGAGAAAATCACTTTATATACTAACAATTGTGCATGTTAGATTTTAATTTAAATTGTGACAGTGCTGCTTAAACCACCATCAGTTTACTCCCACAGGGGGCATCATCCTAAAGCAATTAATTCATATGGTTTAACCCCCTATAAATTATTCCTGCAGTGGGATCACCACTAAAGCTCCAGCCATATATATTTTAATAAGCATCGGATTTTGTGCTCCACTTTCTCCGTCTCCCCTGACTGGAATCTGCCTCCCATGGCGGAGAACATTTACACTTTGTTGTTAATATGACCAAAATGTTCCTCCAGAGAGCTTTGGATAATCAGATCTTAGGAGCCTCTCGGGTGCTTCTACATCGAGACTTTGCTCTCTTTTTCTCTGCTCCACCTGATTTCAATGATGCATTTGAATGCCAGGTGAAAGGGGGGTCACCAAATAAGACGTGTAAAAGAGGAAAGAGGGCCGTCTGTTGTTTTTCCAAGCCAGTTGGGATTTGACCAAGCTCAATTCCTCATGACGAAACCATTGACGCAGCATCAGAGCGTCACCCATGGCGTTTTCGTCCCAATCAAATGTGAATGTGACTGCTACACTCACCTCATAGAGCATGTTTGTAAATTGATAGAAATAGTGCTTTTTTAATATGAAAGGAGATCACAGGTATGCATAGCTGTGTAAATGTTAATAATTTTTTTTATATTAATTCGCCAAGGATTTAAAAATAATAAACTAGAAATCAATAGCCTAATAGCTAGTTTCTTTGTCTGTCACGTGTTGTAAATAAGTTCAGTACTGGAGTATATGTACTTTGTTTGTCAGAGGATTACAAATATTCAGTTTTTCCAAGATCGCTGTAACGTTTTTCAGCATGGATTACACTTGCTGCAATGGGAGTTACTACAGTGGTTGAATGGCACGTTCTCTTTATACATCCATGACGAAGTCGCACAGAGTAAAGTTAATGCGATAGTGGGTGTGGTTTAATCTCAAAACAGTGATGGAGGATTCCTGACCAGATGGACACACACATAGCTTTTGGTTTGGTTTCTGTCATCATAATCAAGCATCTAGAGATGGGTCGCTGTACCATTGGAGTGACACGTGAGGTCCAAGGGAGTGACAAGAGGGTGAGAATGAGAATTTGAACATGGGAGGAAGATGGGCAATAGTTTGGCATCAGAACAGGATCAAGCAACCAGCGTGTCAGCCTACAACCTTCAGGGTAGAGTGCGGGAGGGCGATGTCATCATGTACTACTGTCTGCAATTCTGCTTAATAATGAATAGATCTCTGTAGATGCAAGTAACTATGAAATATGTGGATAACTTTATATTGGTGTACATCATTTTAAATATCTTGAAAACATTTCAATAACAATCTCCCAGAGGACAAATGGTTCTTTTGGATCAACAGTCCCAACGACAATACCTTACATTTTTAGATAGTTTTTACTTGTTCATTTTAAGGTCCCATGTCATGGCCATTTCTACTGATCATAATTCCATTGTTGAGGTATACTAGTATACATTTATACTGTGCAATTTTTCAAACACATTGGTTGCTCATACAGCATCTCTGTATAGTATGTGTATTCACTCTCTGTCCTAAACGGCTTGTTGGAGCTCCTGCCCCCCCCCTCCTCCCTGTGAGTTCCGCGGTGTCTTGCTGTCTCGCCGACCCCACACCAGTGAGCCAGCTCAAACTGTCCCGCTCCTCACAGCAGCGAGCCTCGCAATGTCTCGCCGAATGTGTGTGAGGAAGTCCGCGGATTGGTCAAAACGTAATGGCTCCGCGGACGTCACTATTCCCAAATACGTCACTATACCCAAGAAGTAAACGATGGAAAAGAGAAATCTCCAACGAGGCGTTCTGGGGCAGCATAGACAGGTATTTTCTGTGTTAGAGTTTTACTCGCTACAGGGTGTACTTTGAGGGTTTGTGACTCTGCAGACCGTTTACATGCAGAAAAAGCTACATAACACACAAGGGGACGGGTAATAATCAGAAAAGCATGACATGGGACCTTTAACAATTACCAAAATTCAGTAATAGCCTCACAACACGAATTCCACCAGCCTGGCTGTGTGGTCATTAAAGATTCTAATCTAATCTAATGTTGTTTATTAAATATTCCCTCCAAACATGTTTTAAGACATTTCAAATGATCTTGCCTCATAAGGTTTGTAATAAAAAAAGTTACCGAACAAGAAATTATATGAAAAATGCAAATACGTTATCCATTCTTGCTTAGACGTCATTCTGAACAGGTCAAACAAAGATTGGCAAGAAAATACAATTATTGAGTAAAGAAGGGACTCATTTTTTGTGTCCATCACCCAATGGATTAATCCTTTTAGTGCTGCAAATTAATGGAGATCTTATTCTAATTGAAATGGCAAATACAATGCTTTATAGAAGCACAAATAAAGAGGCTTTAGACAAAAGTACGATTTGGCTTGTCTTAAGAAAAGAAATGACTTTCATACCAGATTTTCTTTTGAAAATACTTGAGCAACTATCAAGAAGAGAAATGCAGTTGTTGTGCAAGTCTGTTTGACTGCATTATGAGACGGGAAACCCCATTTCCTTCCTTCCTCCTTCTTCCTCCTCTCTTCTCTAATGATGACTAATATATTTCGTTCCTTATCCAATAAAGATTTCAGAGATGACAAATGTGCTTTATACTTTTCACACTCTTGCCTCCGTCTTTTCTTAGCCAAAAGTATGACAGTGCCTGCAACCCTGCTTGGCTTTGAGTGACACCTGTAACATTCAGTGGAAAACTCAGTAAAAAATTAGGCCTGGTTTACATGTAGAATTAATTATAGTCATCTCTCAGTCGACGCATGGCGGGTAATCATTACTGGCAACCACCATTCTGTAGAGAGGTTGCCTAAAGAGGAGTGACTTTGCACATCACAGGCAAACAACATGAACACAACTGGGTAGCTTTCAAAGAAAGAAAGAAAGAAAGAAAGGGATCCAGTTAGATAATAAAGTGTCTTTTTAGGAAGCGCTGGAAAATAGGCCAGACTTTCATGATGTATAAAGGCTTTTTTTGAGGCTTCCTCTAGGAGTTATCCTCAACCCAAACCCCTCACATGACTGTGTTTTGTAGATTAGACTCTCTGACGGGGGCTCACAGGAGGAGTTCGCCTTCTGAGTGTGCTGGAGGACATGTGAGGAGTCGGCCTAATCAGAGGAAGGACATCCTATTTGTGTTGACACTAAGCTGGAGCGTTAGGGTCTCAGCCCCCTGTGATCAGACAATTTGTCTGTGCAGCCTACCACCTCCTATGACTACATAAGATGAAGGACTAGATGTCTTGCCAGACTGCATGAGTATTAGCGTGTACAGAAGCTACTCTCTGAACAGGTCTGCTGACTGACTGTGAACAATTTCAGGGTCAGCACATTAACACATTAACCTCTAGCCCCATGGTCTCGCCTGAAGATCGGCGTAATGAAGCATCATTTGGACATGCTCAATTCCATGCCGAAATGGGGACTCCTCTGGGATTTCAGGGGGTTTTGAGTTACAGAGTCAGCTTAAGCAGTTTACTGGTTTAGCTCTGCATAGACATTTCGAACCATGTCTTTCTTTTGCCCTCGGCAGCTTCGGCAGAAAATGTGTGCTGGATATCATCCAAGTGGGAAATGTTTTTTGATAGAGGATGTAAACCAATATTATAGAGGTGAAGCACCTTCAACACATTGCAAGGCAGCTGTTACACAATAGCCTTGCAGACGACAAGTGGTTAATGACTGAGAAGCCCAAGGGGGTCTAGAGTGCAGGATGATAGTGAACAGGATTCCTTTGACGAAATTGCTCCTGAACAATAAAATTGAACGAGAAAAAAACTAAATCCTTGGGCTGTTGTTACATTTATCCGGGTGTATAATTGCACTGCCTACAATTCTTAGAGCAAATGTACAATTAGAATGTTCTCTGACAATTGTACTGTTTATGCAGAGAGCAGAAGGGTAAAGGCAGAAGCAGAACTGTGGCAGGTCACTTCCCAAGGGCACCAGTATCTCCCTCAGCCAAATATATCCTCATAGATAGGGCACACATTACAGTGTGGCGCAGTGCGCTGTGCAATGATCATCAGATTAAGGGGTGAAACCTGCCGCTGCTACGTCTGTAAAGCCATTGTGTCCTTGGGCAAGACACTTCACCTGAACTTGGTCCTGTGGGTATTGTCCACAGTTGTATGATTATGTGTAATGTGTATTTGTAAAAGCGCTTTGAGCATCTGGAAAAGCGCTATAATAAATGTAAGGAATTATTATTATTATTATTAGTAAGAACCTGAATAAATAGGTGTCATGGTTTCTTTGAACCATGAAGGAGACAGTGGCACTTAACAAGACATCAATAACTAGTAGGGGTGTAACGGTTCACAGAAGTCACGGTTCGTTCGTACCTCGGTTTGGGGGTCACGGTTCGGTACGGGTTCGGTACAACAAGAAAAAGCAAAAAAAAAGTCCCAAATATATAATTCCAGGTTTGTTGTTATTTATTTTTGAACAGTAGTGCAAGTTTCAGTTTGAAAATAAGTAACTCTAACATTTTGAATAATTAACTGTATTAAACAGTTAAAAACAAACCACAAACAGTACCACACACACTCAGATGGCCATAGTATCTATAATGGCTGATGTCAAACAAAAAGGTTTCATCAAGCTGTAAAACTAAAAAGAATGTCTTGAAAATATTACATCATAAATAATAAGAAAGTGTTTCAAGAGCGCAAAGTCGTTGAAAAACATATGCCAAAAGCTTCTGTTATTTATTTTGGTCTCACGGCTTTCATGTCTATTGGTTTATTAAAAACAGCAGGGATCAGCTGTTGAACTGCTGTTGTCTTTTGCCGGGCTCCGGTGATTGGCAAATCTGGGTGATGCCTTCTGATATGATATATCATGTTTGGCGTGTGTTACCATTAGCATACAGCACCGCTGTCTAAACAACGCCGACACACCGTCCTCGTCCGATCCACCACTCGCACTCCATCGTTATTGTAGTCCACAGGGAACCCGAAATGTTCCCACACAGCTGATTTAAAAGAAACAGGTGGGTTCTAGCTCCTGTGTGTTATCTGAAATCGCCATACTAACTTTTCTTCTTGTATTTTGTTGTTGTGTTTCTTCTTGTTCTTCATTTGTTGTTTAAGGGTGGCTGGCAAACAGCTTTTAGGCGCAATACCGCCCCCTGGATTATAAATAGTGTAATGTATACTGCCCTGAATGACTTTTTCCCACTCCCCAAAAAAAGGCGTATTCGTCGTGTGACTGCATGTGCCGAACCGTGACGTCCGAACCGTGACGGTACGGGACGAATACGGATACCATTACACCCCTAATAACTATTCATGGGGAGTTCTACTGAGCTTGTGAAATAGAATAGTGTCCCCTGTGGCTATGGACTATGGAGGAAGCTAAAGTGTTATAATCCAAGTTCAAAAGGAATATGCAACTGATGTCATCAAGGTTATCTTGGCTTGGGTTTAGAGACTAAAAATCTTCAATCTTGTAACCCATAAAGCAGCGTTTCAGGCCGATAAACAACTTGAGACCCCGGGAATGGAATGATGATATGTCGCCAGTTTAAACTAAGTTAACAGTGTAGTGCCGAGAGATAGGGAGCAATGGAGGTACAAAGCTTGCTTTAATGAGCAGCAGAAATGTAGATGTTGTTGGGTCGCAGCCCAGGACGACAAGAGAGAAGACAGGAGGGCACACAATACATATAGACAACCACATACATGTCCGTGTGGAAACAATAGGAGCAGTCTCCCCGGGAGGAAGGAACGCAACCCGGCCGCAGGCAGACGCACAGCGGCGGCGGGCACGAAGTCCTCAGCAGGCGTTGAGGTATCCCTGGGAGGCAGGAGCAGTCTCCCTGGGAGGAAGGAGCCGTGGACAGAGGAGAGGCCAGACAGGGTCCCGGAGCACGCCATCCATGTGCCGATGGAAGCATGGGCGACGTCCGAAACTGTAGAGGCGAGACGGGGTCCAGGAGTGCACCACCCAGGCGCCGATGGAAACTTGAGTGGCGTCTGGAACCGCCGTCGAGGTGCTGAAAAAGTAAGAGTGTCCACACGAGGTCAACCGGCTGGTCGAACCTCCTCTCCGGCACCAGAAAAAAAACAAAAACTCAAAAGGGTCGATATCCGTTAGCTGTTGCCGTTAGCTGGCAGCCATCGGTAGCTGCTAGCCGTAGTTAGCCAACGTGGTTAGCTGCTAGTTGTCGTTAGCTAGCGCAGCTGGGACGTGCAGCCGCACGCCCCGAAGAAACAACCCCACGAGGTGGCAATCGGGTTCATCCCTACCCAGCAGGTCGTGCATCGTCCCCCCTGTAGTCGGAAGGCAGATGCGGGAATGGCGAGCAACATCCCCAGCCATTCGGCGAGGCGCGCACCGAGCCTCAGTCCGCGTGCCTGTAGCAGCCACGGTCGACTCCAAAAAATCCCCGGCATTTCGAGAAAGAAACCTGATTTCCTTTGCCGTGTTCGGGTCCGTCTCGGAAACTTCCCAAAACGCTGTCAGGGTCACCAGTGTAGTGCCGAGAGATAGGGAGTCGGAGCCGGTGCAATGGAGGTACAAAGCTTGCTTTAATGAGCAGCAACAATGTAGATGTTGTTGGGTCGCAGCCCGGGACGACAAGAGAGAGAAGACAGGAGGGCACCAAGGCAATACATATAGACAACCACACTACATGTCACGTGTGGAAACAATACCCCCAACTCTAGTTCCATGTGTGGATTATGTAACCCAGTGTATTAAAGGTGGTCACCACCAACAGTTAATTTATTAACTAATATTAGAGCTAAATTGTTGTGAGGAATATAGCCCAATGGGTTTGGATGACCTAAAGGGGGTTTGAGCCAATAAGGTTTGCTTAGCTTTTTTCATTTATAACATAAGATTCCAGACGTTGAAGTAGCTTTTTACTTCGTGACAAAGTAGTCTGCAGAGGTCACTTCCTCTCCAAAACAATTAGGTAAATAAATTAAATAAAGCAGTTTCCTAAATCAGTGTTTTCTCGAATTATTCTGGCTGTTGCTAAACGTTCACTGCTAATTTCAACATTGTTTAGTAAAACTGTGTCCTTAAAACTGGAAGAGAACCAATTTATCACAGCTTCTGGCAGACAACCAGCAGAGTTTCTCAGAAGTCACTTATGTATTTTCCACACAACAAGTGTATTGCTTGTTTAGAGAAAGATGAGGGTAATAATGTTTCTGAATTGAGGTGCAACTTTCTTTTGTTGGCAGAGGCTCACAGATGATCATAATGGTTATGTTAAGTAGTACAAAAGTGAATAAACAAGACGGTGTTGAATGGTGTTTTTTTCAAATGATCACCTGTATTGCTTGCTGAGCACACCTATTTGACCTGTATGATATCAAACAAAATAAAATACAGCTGAAATAAAGTAAAATAAATACATCCTCCATAGAGATGCAGCTACAAAGGTGGAGATAAACCAACAAGTCCTCCAACTCATACGACCAAATGGGCCGATTGTTCAGGCCCTTATTACGACCAAATATGTTGTTTGTTCAAGCGCTTAATACGTCCTATAATTACGTTTTAAAGTTTTCGCCCTCTAGTGCTCCCGTTGAATGCAAACATTACAGATGGACGTTTATTCACAAATAACCCTCTCTGTAAAATCCTAAATTGTAGGATAGTTTGGCCATTAAAAACGCTTTTTGATTAGATTTCTAGCGAGAACTGTATATTGTACTTTAGAATCCACATCCAGTCGATATGTAGGATTTATAGTTTGATAGATATTACGAAGATGATTTGAGGTATGCGGCAGCCTCCATGTAAAGGTACGGGTTGAAAACAATATTTCCGGTCTCGACGTTTTCATAATAAAACCAATGATCAAATGATTTAACAGTGATATCTGCAGTACTCGTCAACTAAAAAACATCAGTTTATCCTTGTTAATTATACGACATGTATTGGTTTAAAGTGTACAATGCTTTTTTGTTCGTCCCATAAGTTTTTTCTCTTTCGATTCTGAGAGACACCTTTCTTTTTTCAGAGGTTTTGATAGGCTAAAACATCGATATGGTGTTTATGTCACGATCTGTCTGTGTTGTGTTTTGTCTGGTTTAGATCCGTCTGTGGTTCCCTGTCGTTAGTTTCCCTGGTGTGTCTAATTTACCCGATTGTGTTCACCTGGTGTCCCTGTGTTTTCTCCTCCCTCCTCACCTGTGTCTTGTTTGTATGATTAGTCTTGTGTGTATTTAAGTCTGGTTTTCTGTCTGTCTTTGTCGGTTCGTCTTGTTTGTCTTGTTCGTCTTATTTTGACTTTGGTCTGCGGTGAGTGTTCTGTTCAGTCTTGTGTTTAATCGTTTTAGCCTTGAAATAAAGGAGTTATTTTGGTCACTTGAATCTGCATTTGGGGTCCTGCTTCCTACCACACATCGTAACAGTTTATATCAGAAAAACATTTTTTTTAAATAATACTTTATTCCGAGTGTTTTCTTGCTTCTCTCTTTGGAAGTCATCACATAACGGCATTGTCATACACGGTTCGGCTGCATTAAATATTACACATCTGCCGTTAGATATTTATTTTATAGAGCCCTGATCAGAAGACCTTTGACAAACTGTAAGAAATGCCGCCAAAACTGAATACGTGACGTGGATCATAAATATATTAGCAATTAAACATTTCTTTTCACACAATACGTCTCCTTGCAGTATCAACACTAATTCGGCTGACTTTTATATTTTATCCAATTGGTAGATAGGCTATATTTACACCATAACGGTGCACAGCTGATATATAGGGATTTTTTTTGTAGTTTTTAAAGATATTATTTACTACCTTTCCAACTCCTCGTGCAGTTGACTGTTACAGGTCTATACAGATTCATGGTACAATGCATAAGCTTCAAATCGAGAGACTGAAACTGTATTTTCCTTTACCGTTCTGTTTTCACAATATAGTTAATAGTCATATTATGTTTGATATTATTATGTTTTATTAACTACACCACTGTTTTTTTAACCAGCACCGCCTAGTGGTTAAAGCACGGTATTGCATTTTGTTGTTGAATACGTTTTATTTGATGAAAACATTTAAATATTAAGAGTAACCTACATACACAATTGGGGGAAAGTAGAAGGCATGATAGAAATATAGATTATCAAGAAGATACTGTAGTGATCTCTACAATAAAACAGTTTAGTGCAGGACGTCCAAAGATATTAACAGGAGGATGTGCAAAACAGACAATCCAATAAGGCTTTATTTAAAGTCTTCTTTTGAATAAGAAAAAAACGTTGGGGTTATCCACAGATAAATATGAAGTCTGACAAAGTACTTAACGTCCAATATATTGCATAGTTTTATTTTGGCACTTGACAATCACCTTCCCTGAATTTGACTCAGGTGTAACCTAAAGTCTGATTTAAGGGTTTGTTTATATTTCACATCATTAATCAGAAAGTAACTAAAATAAATGTAGTGGAGTAAAAATACCAGGTTAACCTCTGAATTGTAGTGGAGTAGAACAAAGTAGTATGCTGCTGTAACAAAAACATTTCCCAACTTGGGATCAATAAAGTACATCTTATATTATCTTAAGATGATCGATGGCTACTGCCATATTTTCAAAATGTGCCTCTGAACCTTGACAAGTGCATGTTTCAGGCTTATCAATGAACAACAGGAGGGGTCACAGACATAAGACCAGCTGTTAAATAAAGCTCTTCTGACCTTAGCTGTCGTGTGGGTTAATTCACCCATTTATTAATTATATGTTTTAAATGTAATAACACCACTGTGTATCCCCTAAACCTCCAGGGTGTACACAGTTTAATACTGGCAACTTCTAATTGTGGGAAATACGAAAACGTCTTATAAAGAGACCTGCCATGGAACATGTTGCGAAACACACAATAGCCAGCATGTGTAGTCACTGGGGGGGGTTTGGAAAGTCTGCCGTGGTTCCATTCCATTTCATAGAGCTGAGACGCTCAGCGTAACCTTGTCGCACTGCCACTCCAACATCCAATCACAGGGCTTGATGACTAATCACGGGGGTTGTAAAGCAAGGCGGATGTTGTAGTCCCAAACGATAGCTGGGGATTCTGGGTAGTGTAGTGTATTCGGAAACTGTAGTGTCTTAACTCCGAAAAAACGATTTGTTTCTCTGAATCGAAGGTTAAAAACACAAAAGCATTGTACACAATTTAAACCAATCAATATTGTGTAATTAACAAGGATAAACTGATGTTTTTTAGTGGATGAGTAATGCAGATATCACTGTGTAATCATTTGACAGTGAGGGGAATATATCCGGTTTTATTATGAAAACTTCGAGACCGGAAAAACTGTTTTCATCCACGCTAACTTTACATGGAAGCTGCATACACGTTATCCTGGCGAGACCTCAAATCATCTTCGTAATATCTATCAAACTATAGATCGACTGGACGTGGATTCTAAGAGTACAATATACACTTCTCGCCAGAAATCGAATCAAAAAGCATTTTAATGGCCAAACTATTCCACAATTTAGGATTTTCCAGAGAGGGTTATTTGTGAATAAACGTCCCTCCGGAGCGTTTGCAATGAACGGGCCGGGAGCATGTTGTTTCTTACGCGACCACTAGAGCACCTCTAGTGGTCGTGTAAGAAACAACATACACTTGAAAACGTGTCTCTGGGTCGTAATAAGGGCATGAACAATCGGCCTATATGGTCGTTTTTTGTAGGAGGACAGGCTGAGATAAACCGGAGCTGAGGGTAATATTCTATACGAGATTGTACATGTAGCTTTTAATTAATTTCTTTGAAAACAAGGTTTGTTCAAGGTTATTGTTGCTTCTTTCATGAATAACAGACACGTTATTAAATGGCTGCTGTGCCTGTGCCACAGAAAAACAGCCTACACATAAAGGGATATTTTGAAGTTACATTGTGATGCTCTCTCATTGTTATTTAATGATTTTGTTTATTTTCCCTCCAGCAGAATCCATTAAAATTAATCATTTGTTTCTCTTTTTGTTTTAATGTTGCTGTTTTTTTTACAGATGCAAAGCAAACTTTGGTAAAGGAAATGAGGAAACAAATCTCCATGGCTGACAGAGAGCAATGACCTAATATAGCTGTTGCCTTCATTCAGATCTAATTCAATACTTGGGCATATTGAGAAGTGGGAAGAGTATGTACCCGAGCAAGTCCACTCATCTTCCGCTAATAAACCCCTTTACATGTATAAAGGGGGGGGGGGGGACATATTGAAAGAGCTAGCATTCAGATCACAGCTGCCCCCTACCTTTGTTGTGGATGGCAAATGCCATTCGGATGCTTGACACGCGTTGCTGTTTTAACCCAAATTACCCCCGTGCCTTAGATCTTTCAATTGCCTCATTAACAGGGGGGAGAGTCTGAAGCCTTTCAAGTTCTGCACTTAAAACAAAGCCGGTGAGCAATGTCGTGAGTCTGTTCTTCATTTGTGCACCTGGAGGGACGAATCAGTGGTGGCATAAAGAGGGGAAGGGCCATTGCCTCGAAGCAGAGCCTCCCGCTGTTACCGATTTCCTTCTCAGTTTCTGTAGTTTATTGAGGGTCTGAGGGTCCCTAATGGGGATCCCTGAAGGGGGTCCTTGAAGACATTCAAGAGAGGACCAGCAAAACGAGGAGGAGGTTTTTGTATCTGAATACAGGGTGGTGAAAAAGATTAATGAAGATGAGATCAATGAAATGTTCACTCCTATTATCTCTTGCCCTTTGTGTGTGCTCTGACTTAAAGGGAGGTTTTCAACCTTTTTTCTTTATCATATCCCCACATCCCTAAGTTTGTATTATTATCTCATTATCCAGAGCATCAGGTCTCACAAATGAGTTGCAAGCTATCTCAATTACTGGAAATACTTAGTTTGGTTTGTTTGTTTGAAGTAGAGCCTTCAGGCCATACAACATTATGCAGATAACACAGAAGTCACGAAGCAGATTCTCAGTTGCATTTAGAAAAAACGTCTATAACAAATCACTTGTTTGTTGCTTTTACTTTTTAGTTGCTAAGAGTATCTGAAAAAGGTCTTGTTAAATCTATCAAGTGTGTCCTTACGTTTACAACACTTGCTAGTACTCCAACTACTCCAGTTTTTGTGCTCTTGCAACTGCCTGGCTACCTTTAGTTGAAAATGACTGTTCCTTTGGGATTTCACCTGTTTGCATTTGCATTCATGAATGAAATAAAACCCTCACACTGACATCAAAATCACTGCATAGCTTCTCATTGTTCAAGAGAATTGGGATGAAATATGGAAAATGTAAGCGAACAAAGAGCGGAGGAAAAAAAAGGAAGAGTAAAAATCCCTTTGGGTTTAGAAAAAGCAAAGTCTTTGATGTCTCTGAGTTTTATGTTTTCACTTATTCACGCTTTTTATCTTTGTTCACTAACCACTCTTTTTTCTTAACAGTTGGTAGAGTTACTTTCTACACCTCCATCTTTTATAGACCCTGTTTCATCTGACACATTACACATTACAAGAAATTAAAGTAACACAACAAAAACCAGCCAACCACTGAAGGCAACAATGTGAGAAATGGCAGAAATCGATAGCGCGTTTCAACTCATGCTCCCCTCAAGGATGTTACAGTAGGAAGAAAGAATGACTGCGAAGAAGCAGGAGTCTTTACATGGTGAGCAACCGGATAATAGATGGGAAAATAGCTCAGCATCTAATTCTATTATCAGATGATCCCTGTGCAGACACAGTGTACGCACTGTGAAGGAGAGCTAGAGGTGACGGGTGAACTCATCGTGTTCAGTGTGTTTTCAAATCATGAGAGGAGCACATGAGATGGGGCAAAACTAAAAAATATCAATAGATAACCATTCTCAAACTTGCTGAATTTAGAAAATGTCAGTTTTGGGTTGTTGGTCTTGTTTTGGCTACAAGTCCTCTGGTAAGATTAATTCATAGGGAAATATATGGACAATGTATCTAAAAATGATGTATTTGTTTAAGTTGTGATACTCTACGAACCAAAAAAAAAGACAATTATACACTAATAACCCACAAGAACACTGAAAATAATAACATAACACTTTACCACAACTCCATAATTACCTTTTGAAAAAAATACTTTTAAATATGGTAAATTGTATGGAAGATTTTTAAGTATGTCCAATCCTTATTACAAAACCTGCAGTATTTAATTTGCGTAATATTATCATTTGCATATTACAGTATTCAATTGGCCACAAGCCACATTTCCCAAAATGCAATGCGGTTGTGATGACAACATTCATGACAGACAGACCGCCAGCGGCCCTTAAACTACAATAGCGCTTCAAACGTTACGTGGTTATTATATCTCAGTGTATCCTTTTACAAAAACGTATATTAAACTACATATTTTATATATGTAATGCATAGTGTATGTGATTTTAAACAAAACAATAGACTGCACTATCTCTAAGATGTATTTGTATTTTTACTGAAATGAACATTCAATTCACGGGCAACAGTTCTGGTGGACATTCCTGCTGTCAGCATGCCAATTGCACGCTCCCTCAAAACTTGCGACATCTGTGGCATTGTGCTGTGTGATAAAACTGAACGTTTCAGAGTGGCCTTTTATTGTGGCCAGCCTAAGGCACACCTGTGCAATAATCATGCTGTCTAATCAGCATCTTGATATGGGATGGATTATCTCGGCAAAGGAGAAGTGCTCACTATCACAGATTTTTTCAGATTTGTGAACAATATTTGAGAGAAATGGTTGTTTTGTGTATATAGAAAATGTTTTAGATCTTTGAGTTCATCTCATGAAAAATGGGAGCAAAAACAAAAGTGTTGCATTTATATTTTTATTCAGTGTATGATTACATAAAGTTGGTCTCAAGTGAGTGAGACCCAACAATGAAAAGTGTCATATAGAGACATTGACACATCTCTCTCACCTCTGTACACACAGCAAATAAATCCATAAGCACCGTGTTGGAGTGCGCCTCCATTTTCTGCTGTCACCATCATTTATTCCCCTGTTAATATTCCCCTGCCTCCCTCTGTCTTTCTCTCCCGCAGGCTTCGGTTGCCACATTTGCTCCACAAGCACAATATCCACCTGCTCCTGTCACAGCGCCTGGCATCTCATCCCCCAACATGGGGCAGGCAGGCAGGTAAGAGCCATTATTGAAATTCAGAACAGCAAAACTGAACATATACAGCACATACCGGATTGTATGTATACAACATAGCTGTATGAATAAAGCACTGCTCATGTGACACCAACAAGGCATATACTGGCCTATATATTAGCTAACTGTTGACACATATATGCTTTACAATTAGTAATGAGGAGACAGAAGAATAATGGTTACGACAGGTAGAGGACAGAAGTCAGACTTTCTTTTCTGAGAAATAAGCACTGTGGGAAATATATAGCCCAAAATATTTATCATCTATGTACGGCAGAAAGGAGGTGGTAAACAAAAATGTTTAAAATTAGAATGGCTGTTAAGGGAGGATTACCAACTGAATTGAAAAAAGTGTCCATATGTGCACCATTATAAGCTTATAAGTAGTTATAAGTTGATTTTTGGATAAACACTTAAGGTGCTATGTGCAGTCTGAATTGTGGACTGCATTTAATAATACGTTGCAACAGGAAACAAACATAAAGCAGGATGCAAGGTTGGGGAGGTTAAATGGTCCCAAGAGAACAACTTTCACCCGGGGGGCCCATAATAGGTTCATCTAGCCACAAGCACTTACGTTTACCAGATGTTTACCAATACCAGAAAATGGTATTGCATCATTCATAAAGTCATTAATATTGCCAACTATCTTTAGCAGTTTCTGTGGAAGAGTAGATTTATTTTAAATGATATTTCAAGTCGTTTCACTCAAAATGTGACTTTGTTGTTACTTCCAGACAGCTAGAAAAAGAATGATATTGCTGCCTCAAATTCAGGTTTCTCTTTGTAAATGACTTATGAACATGAATGGAGATCCGTCCTTACAATGTTTCTACTAAATAATTAACTATCAAAGTCAGGGCAGCTTGGGAAAATTGAAGTATAAAAGACAATTTTTATAAAAAGAAATAACCCTAGCATTTATAGATTTTGAATGTCTAAGTCCTTAATTAGAGGCCAACCAAGGTATTTCAAATGGATACAAATTAGAGGCAGTGGAAAGGATTTCGTTTTCTGATCAATAGCTATCATTACTACTGGATTGTTTTGAGTAAGACGACCAAGAGACAATCTTTCAGCAGGTGTGGTGTCCACTTAAAGCTTAAGCTCCTCTTACGCAGACAAAGAGCTTGTGAGGATGTTAAAAGCGTGAGTCGTCTTTTAAAAGCATCAGGACCTGACCTTGAAGCCATTAATGCACTAATTTGACTGATAAGAGCTCCCGAGAGTCGCTATCATCTCATAATCCTTATCAGGCCCACCTGATTGTTTCACAGGGGCTTGTTGCGTCTTGTGATCGAAGGAAGGATGAAGAAAGACGGGGGAAGTTTAAAAAGAAGGATGGATAATCAGTTTCCTTCACGGAGACTGGTTCCATGAGATGCACCTTCTTCTCCATAAAAGGTGGGAGGTGACCACTTGGGTCGCTTGTTGCTAATTCAGGACTTGAGGGGTGTGAAGCTCTTAACATGGTGGGCCGGGATCCTGTGACCGGAGAGCCGCTATATCGGGACATAAATTGCTGTGTTATCTGGTTGGTGGATATCCATGAATGTGTATGTGTTGGGATGTGAAGCGCAGGAGTGCCTGTCAGACTTCTCTAATTGAACCACCGAGGAGGGGGAAGAGATAGGAAGGAGAAAAGCCACCTCCTACTCCTAATACAGCTGAGATGATGGGAACGGGCTGGCCAGGCTGATGGGGTGGGGGTGGAGAGGTAGCAGGTTTGTAGCCGGTACATAAGGGTACAAAAAAAAACCCACTGCTCTGTAGCTGAAATTGAATCTCTTTCTATCTCAAGCTTCTCTGTCTCTCTCCCAGGAAGTAGGAGTGGTGGTAATTGGTGTTAAAAATAGTCAGTTCTATAGTAGGTCACTCTCACACACTGCCGCCTTAAATAATGTATACATAAAGCCTATAAAATACTCTATTATGGGTCACAGCGTGGCTGAGTGGTGGCCTCAATAATTCTCTCATCATCTTTAGATAGACTAAATTGGAAACTCGGCAATATTCATCCATACTACATTAACTGAGGACTCAAATCACTGCTTTCTGAACACTTGTGTTGAATAAAGTATAATTCAAATACCCATGAAAAAGTACTTACAGACAGCAGTGCTTTGAACTGAATTACTGAGCTAACACCGATTATTGACAATGCTAACATTCTGTAGTATATTTTATCTTAGTTTATGCATTAGTATGCTAACATTCTTCAATTAGCAGTACACCCAAAATACAGGCAAGGCTAATGGACTGTCTATAGTTTTGCATTTGGTTATATATCAAAATATTAGACACATTTATATTTTGACCTGATGATTGGGCTTTATGAAAAGGTCAAAGGATACCCACTTATATTATCATTCATTCTGAGGGGAACATGAACATCTAAAAACAGATTTGTAGCAATCTCAATCTCAATCATGGGTAACACGTTTCACCCCAAACAAAAAATGACAATCCAGTAAAGGAGAGGTCAAACGAGCACCAAAATCATTAGCATTGTTCACTTGTGTTTGTCCTCTGGACACCATCTTTTGGCAATCCATCATTATTTTCAGTGTAAACGACACTGCTGTCCATATTTCTAAGCCGCTAGCATGGCTCAATATACTGAATTACATTTTAAAAACACTCAGGTGAGAAAATGGAAAATAAACTATGCTCTAGCTATAAATTAAGTTGAATACAGTGAGGTCAAAGGTCAGAAAAGAAAATCACTTGCAGGTGTGGCTGTGTGTCAGCTTCACTCTCATGCCTGGATGAAGACGAATGAGCTAAATCGAGGGTCATGACTTCAAAACAATAACCATTACCAGTCAGAAGCTGCAAAGCAAGGTCAAACCCCACTGCAGGTGTAAGCCATGATATTATAGAGAGCTTCCATGGAATCAAGGTCGGTGAAAATACAGAGTGGCAAGGAGTAAGTTATGAGAATACCCTTTGGCCTGAGCAGTCATGGCCCATGGCTAACAAGGGTATTGCTGAGAAAAAAAATAATCCTACATTCTGCACAGAACACATACAAAAATAAACCGAGGATCACTAATATATTACTATCACCTTGTAATTGGTCATTCTTTGTTGTGAAAAAAATCTGTTTTCCACTGCTATCATAGTCCTGTCTTTGCTTAGGACTGTACAAAAATCATCAGTAACATCACAAAGACTTCCTGTCATTAAATGCCAACTGACCAGTGAACCTAGCTTTGATTCAATCCCAGCCTTCCTCTTTTGAAGTGCATGTGCTTAATTTCCATTTTCCATTCTGTTCTCTCGCCCAACGCTGACGCCACCTCTGCAACTCACATGACACTCCGTTTGATTTATCAGACCACATTGAGGAGGTTCCACTCTCAAGTGGCCTTCATCTGCTGCTCAATGCAGTCCGCACAACAGAGACTAAGGACCCGGGTGATGGGTAACGGCACGAGTTGACGTCTCGTTTTATCGCTGGTGCCATCAACAACAAAATGTTTACAGTGTGAATAAGGGCACACACAGGGGATATAAATAAATAGTGTATATTATGTGATGATGTCTTCCTCCGTCCCTTTCTGTCTTCTCCTTTGAGGACACTTGAGCGTAGCTATTGATCAGGCTGACAGCTTGGCCAGAGCTGCTAGGTGTAAACACAGTAGGAAAAAGATGCACCTTCCTGTTCCACTAACCATTTCCAAGCAAAGCAAATGATCTCCTGCAATACTAGACAGCAAGACAGCATCAAAGCAAGCGGCTGGGTATTTACTGACAGTATGGATCCACACAGTCATGCACGGATGCTTTTTTCAATTCCAACAAATAAAAGGCTTCTAATGATGCAACATAAAAAAAAATGCACATGTCTAGTGGAGTCTCTGGGATTGAAATGTCCTTTTAGAGGCATCTAATTGTTGAATTCACTCCCAGGAGCATCTTCTCCACCTCTCTGAGGGAGGGACAGGCTAAGTCACAGGCAGAGCTTAGCATGTGTATGAAATCACTAATGTGGCAATAAATGCTGCGACTGAGCGTCATTGGAGCAGGGACTCCAGAGATACAGATATAGCAGCACTTCACTGTTTTCTATAGGTGGACTGCATACAATCTTGTTACATTAATGCTTTCATTTATGGAAAAGGGCATAAAGTATGATAAAGGTGTCACTCAGCTCATGCCTATATTCGATGAACGCTATACGGCAAAAGTCGAGCGTGTGACAATTTAGGCGTATGGATGGATACATCTGCTTTAGCACTTCATTAATAAAAGTACAGCATTCACATGCAGCTGGAACTGAGTCACAAAAGGTGGGTTTACTAGATGGTTGCTGGACCAAGAGAAGTTACACGGAAAATCTAAAAAAAAAAATGTATCAGCCAGATGCTTTTGCTGATAAATCCTATGAGCCTTGCATACAGTAAAAGGCTGTGGGGATCTTCGGTTCGGGGAAGTTCTTCTTTCCTGTGCGATGTGCCAGGTTGCTTATCAAACATGCATAGCCTGTTAACAGAGACCATTCCCACTGCAGAGGTTTCACTGCTGTATCTGGAACCTGTTAGAATCGATAAGATTTGTTCTTATTTCTGGTTGTGAGCCACAAAGTTTAATGTATATGTCATATGAAAATATGATTACATTCTTATATTTGTTTTTAGTCTAGGCTTCATTTTGAAATAGTTATAGAGCACTATTTGGCTCTACATCATCTGCCAAGTTCAGAATATTTTAGTTTTACTTTTGTATAAGCCTATATAAGTTCTGGTTTCATTGTCGACAAGAATCCTTATTAGGGCTTGTACATCCTTCTTACTTAACCTTTTCTTTTCCCCGCAGTGTTTCATGTCAATGGGTTACTTTTGGTAGTAGCTAGTACTATCAAAATGTTGTGCTAGTTATTTGTGTTTGCTCTTCTGTATGTCTAAGTGCTGTGGGCCTAACTTTAACAAACAATCTTGTGGAATAGACTGTCTGGTAAGAAATGCCAAAAAGTCCAAGGTAATGAGTGCTGCGTGAAGAGAGAGTAACACCCAGTAAGCAAGAGAGTTGCTGGACCAGAACAGGGCTTGAACACCAATGAATACTGCATTGGATGGTGGCTAATAAAAAAAGATAAATCCAATGGGATGCCTATGTGGCTGTTTGTGCTGTAAGTACGCAATCGATTGCAAACCTGTTGGCTGTAACTCAATAATATCACAGCTGCAAATGAAGCTCCTAATGCTTCCTAATGATAAACATGAGGAATTTAGCTCAAGGGTGTTTTCACACCTAGCTGGTTCGGACCAGATGTTTCAAAACCTAGAGCATTTTGTCCCCAGATTCGGTTTGTTAAGGCATATGCGAACACAACACTTGGAAGCAGGGCAGAAAAAGTGAGTCGATATCACCTAGAGAGGTTTCTTTTGGCTCACCTCTACTCAAACTCTCGAGCAGTTAGTTTGCAGTCAGAGCATAATCTACCCTTCCATCCGAAACAACAAGGCTTATAAAGACAATCTAATGAAGTTTACTTCATCTGCCGTCTCAAGAATACGTATTTGGCGGTACAATGCGCCCATCAGAGCCCATCTCCATGACAAACTGTTGAGGCACATTCTCTGTTAAGAAAACAACTAGTAATTCACACTGCTGGTGCCCTATAAAGAGGAAGACAACAACAAGAAAAAGAAAGAAGTGGAAAATCATCCCAGTAACATTTCTGACTAATAACAACACAGCTTGCTATACAACTTTTGGACCGCCCTTGAATGTTGCCGTTAGAACACAAACAAACCGAGGGGTAAATGCAAACATGTATCCCAATTAGTTCATGAATTTGAACAAATGGAACAAACTGCAGGACTGAAAATGGTCTTAGTATTAGTTGTTGTGGCTGTGTAATCATGGAACTGTACTAACTGTTTATATATACCAACACATATATTATATACACGCAGTCCCAATTAGCAGGAGGAGTAGCTTTAGCTATGCAGGATCAGACTTCAGTTATCAGAGTCAAATCGAGAAACATGTAGATGCCAATAGAAACACATTTGGAACCTGTTAACCTGGTTTCACAGCATGGCATGTTTTTGGTCAGTCAGTTAATGAAGATGGTCCATTAGTTTAATGACATTGCAGTGTGGAGATACATACCTCCTCCTGAGTCTAATCCAGGGCCAGGCAGAGTTTGTCCGGAACACCATCAGAGTTGGTGGCACATTCGAATGGGATTTAATAAAGGTTTAGTCCAACAGTGTCTCTCCATTTACTAAATCTAATTTGGTGCATGCCTTGGCCCTATAAACAGCGCTTTATTGAATGAAACCACCTTTTGTTTGTTTGGATGCCGCAGAATGAGAGGAGGGGATACAATCAGGAAGATGTTAGCTATGCATACAATGAGTTGGATAACAGCTGCATCTGTTTGGTTATGTATGTTGAATTTCAGTGCAGGGGAAGTGGTATCTGTTAGAATCCAAAGATAACCTAACCCCTCAGGAGTGAGCCAAAGTTACCTGCAGAAAACTGCCTTAAAAAAAAGCTGTATCCTGTTTGTTACAATCAACCTGTGGGCATGGGAATTCAATCACAAGAATGTGTCAGAAATGGGACTATGGACTCTTTCATAATTCAGCTTGCCATGGTTTCTGTGATTAATATTGAGGCACTGAAGCATATTAAAACAGCTTTCATTTCATACTTTCTCTGATTCGTTAACAGATAAGCCCCATTTACTATAAGAACAATACAACTACTGGCTATAACTGAGAAAGCAGAGGGTAGTAGGCATGAGCCACGCCCATCACTTAACTGTAGTTATACAGCCATATGGTGAGACATTTGATGCTTGTTCTTCCCTTCATTAACCTAGGGCACGATAGCGTGAGCTAAACGCCTTGAAAGCAAATACTGACACCTCTCAGTGCTGGTGCCAAGGCCCACAGATGCACAGAGAGCTGCCAGTTGGAGGCTGTGGAAGATGCATGTCAAGTTATTTCCTCGGACACCATGGAGCTGTAGCCAGGACACAGTGGTAACCAGATGGACTCGCCGTGAGGCATATTTCATACTTCACACAACATCCAGTCCAGTCTGCTAGGCACTACTTTGGCAACGTCTCGTGGCAACACCTGACACGTTGGAACGAGTGCAGATGTGTTGCATGCATTTTGGAAATACATCTTCAAACTCAAAAATCATATGTAGGTTTTGAACTTAATTCAACAGAAAAACATGCAACTGGCACATTGTCCATTATCTATCCAGAATATCTACTTTCCCAGGCTATTAGTAACTGGCAAGAATGTTGGCCTCACCAATTTACCAGCATCGACATGCAGAGGTGGAGAGGTGGCTGGTTGGATGCCCAGCTCCTACTCCCCACAGTGGACCACCTCCACTTTTCTATCTGGGAAGATGTCAGATATTTGGCAGGACTGCCGTCTCCAGACGGGTTACTTTTCTTTGCCAGAGAAAAAAGCAGTGTCCCTGTTCCTGGATCTGTTTCAAGCACTTTCCCCCTCCTGTCTTCTTTCCCTTGACTGGTTCCACTTTTAATAGCTCACACAGTCAAGTGAAAAAGGCAGAGTTGTGGCCAAGACACTGATCCTTAATGAGGAGTAGGACTGTGACTTACTCATATTCCAGCTCTCCTGCTGCGATCACTGTAGGGAACCTTTCAACAAGTCCTAACAATCCTTATAATGCTGTATTCAGACTCCCTTTACTTTTCAATCGCTGCTTTGCCACTCATATTTCATCTTTTTGATCCTTCCATCCCGCAATGATTGTATATTAAATCATTAACGGTTGTCCCAACAATGCAAATTCCCCATGAGTGATCTGTCAGTGCCAGCACTAGACTTCACAGAACGACTGAAGCAGAGTACAGTAAAAGAGCTCATGAATAACTTGACACTTCAAGTTTTGAATCACACCATCCCTATTGTTATGAATATATTCACTCGTCCCTATTATTTTCAAAAGTAGTTGTGCCCTTGGCAAGTCCTTCTGGTCGCTTGCGGAAAAAAAATGTCCAATAATATTTGAGCCACCATGTGTAAGATTTTGTTGTTATAATAGAAAAACAAAAACGAATTAATCATGTGTTGAGTTTGTGTGAAAAGCAAACAAAATTCGCAGCAAATTTAAACAAGAAAATAACAGAAATCATGTTATACTAAAGTAGGATAAATATGTATTCAAAAAACAAAGATCCTCAGGAGAAAGGGCCTGTTTCTCTCTCTGTAAATGTAAATACACTGTAAAGCTAAAACCTTTTGGATAATTGACTTTGTGATCATAATGGATGGGCCATCCTCCTGGTGCCTCTAAAGCCTAATAATGTCCTTCCCAGAGCTAAATAACAGCAACACTGTGCCTCCCTTGCAATTATATGCATTCAGCCGAATTGAGTCCTGGATCCAAAACTGCATTCCTGTCACTGTTTGATTAGTGAGCTCTGAGTTGATGCAATTTCAAATTGTAAAGTGATATAATCACTTTACAATCATCAATTGGCTCCTGAGCGCAATGGGGCGTAAAAATGCAAATTGTTTCTCCTTGGTTTGAAGAAAAGGGGATCCTTAGGCAGCTTCCTCTCACCATATGCTCAGCCAGCTCAGCTCCGTCCTGCAGGAGCCACCTCAGCCCTGCAAGTCTGCAGAGGAAGTTTATATAATTGCCCAAAGTCACAAATGACACAAAAACCCAAATAAGACAGAAACCCAGGGTTTGTGTGTGTGTGTGTGTGTGTGTGTGTGTGTGTGTGTGTGTGTGTGTGTGTGTGTGTGTGTGTGTGTGTGTGTGTGTGTGTGTGTGTGGGTGTGTGTGTTTGTGTGCTGCTTGCAGGGTCCTAATGGCTTCAAACATAGCATCTGTTCATTTTTATTTTCTGAACCATAATGGCAGTGAGCTATGTTTAGTGATGAGGCCCCAGGCGATAAGAAAGAGGGTCTCTTTGCTCCTATACATGACATGAGTACTAAGTAAAGACTAGTTATAGTGTTTTATTCAGGAGAGACTAATTGAAAGAGTTGTTTAAAGAGTTATTAAGAAATGACCTTGGTGTTTTACTATCTCTGATGATTCAGACATGGGTGGTGGTAAAAGATGAAAAAACAAGCCTAGCTTAATACATGGGTGGATGCGATCTGGAGCCAGATTTATGATTAGCTTACTGGAAGGACCCATATGACAGCTGCTTCTCATGAAAACTGGAGATGAAAACCCTCAGACAGCTGATTGAGTTGGAAGCGGGAAAGGAACAAAGTCTGAATGAAAACGGTCTTCTGACTGAATTTCCGCTGATAGTAAAACCCAGTGGCGGCTGGTGGAAAATATTTTTGGTGGGGCTTTTGATATAGTGAGTAAAAATTATTTTTTTGGGAGAAATGACCCCTTAAATTAGGACTTCTGGTGATGTAATGGCGCGTTTCCAGTGCAGCGCGGAGCTCGCTTTAATGCTGCGTTCAGACCGGACGCGATGCGAATATTCGCATCGCTCTAGTCGCTCGAGTTTCACCGCGGCTGCCAGCTGTGTTTACTCGCATCATTCAAACAAGACGCGCTGGCTCGGGAGCTACAACTACAACAAAATGAACATATTTTACCGTGATTAAATTGTAATACACGTTTCTAAATGATGCCGACGTAACAACATACTGATACCGGTTAGTAAAAACCATGAATTAATGCTTTGACAAGTCTGCAGACAGACGGCAGGCGAAAAACCTTTTAGAATGCTTGTTTTCTGAATGGAGCTTTGCTAAGCTAACGTTATATATGTTCCGACCGTCCACACTCACAACAACGGCCTATACAGACATAAATAAACCAGCGACTGTATTCTCCATGACACAGACAGTCTGTGGTTTGTACTTGTTTAACTTTTGTCTAGTTTCTGAACAGATCTGCCTGTCCCCGGCTGTTTGAAGAGCAAGCATGGGAAACAAAAGATAGCATTTACCTGTTTGCATCGTTTGCATCCAGCTAGCCTCGTTGATACGTTTTGTCTTTTTCACGAGCTTGCTGTGATATATACAAATCGGGTTGGTCCGGTCCAATGTCTTTAAGTATCAATTTATCTCCCAAACTTCTCCTTTGGAAAGGATTGGAGAGTAGCTCTTGCACGGAATTGGGTGCGGACCGAGGTCCGGCGACTCCACCTGCACACCATTCTAAATACTGCGTCACCTTGGTCACTCACGAGTCTAAAAAACAACTCACGTCACGTAAGCAACGTGGGCGCCAACGTGAGCGCCCTCGTGACCAAAATATTTGACGGCGCTGATTGGCTGAAATTATGTTTCGGCGGCACAGTTTACTATTGAGACTTTTGCAACGTGCTGGTTGCTGCTGTTTGTCTCGTGGGCTCCGCCCGGTAATGATAAACTAATGCCATGGGCAAGGCCAGGCAGGAAAACATGTGACTTATCAGTAACTTTAGACATCGTAACACAATTTTAAACGAGATTTTATTGTAGATTATACATTTTACTGATACCAATTGTATGATATTTACCTTGTTCATTAAAAATAAAAATATAAAATATATATTTTTTTTTAATATATATTTTTTTAATATATATATTTTTTCATTTTTTTTTTTTAATGTGGGAAGAGGTGGGGCGGCGCCCCTAGCGCCCCTGCCGGCCGCCACTGGTAAAACCCTATAAAAGCTAGGAAAGTTGTACAACTCATAAAAGACAATTACCAAAATAGTTTCCCCTTTGTGTCCCTAGGAAAACAAAACACTTACAATCCCCAAAATGTAAATCAGCAGGTTTCTTCCATTTTCTGCTGAATTCACACTCCACATTTAATAACTCCCTTCCCAAGTCTATTATGTTTCCAAAAAAACACAAACACTGAAGAAGGTAACTGTCAGATGAAGGCACCGTCAGCCATCTTTCACATACCATTTATGACAGCATCATAATAAGAGAAGCGCCCTGAGCTATCAAGTTGACAAACTGTATTTCAGCATGTCCCAAAGACAAATGAGCTAACAGATAGTGCAGGTGTGGGAGGCAGCATTGCGGGAAAAGGGTGAGGAGTTAAATAGGTGTTTAGTCCATCCAGTGTACACAACATTCATCATTTTCAATAATTGCCAGTAGCAGTGGGAGCACCAAATTGAATAAGAAAACTGTTGCATGCTGATGTTTGGTATTAAGCCTTGTTAGATATTATTTGAGGTGGCATGAATCTTTGACTAAACTTTGGTTCATAATGAACTGAGTCAAAACACTACAATTACAACAGCCCCACTAATAGTAGAGCGGTCACTAATGCAACCACACTGTATCTGTTAAAAAGCTAATGGGGAAAACGTACTTGGAGAGCTGCCTCTCAAAAGCCTGGATGGATTACTCTCAAAGGGAATATGTGGTGAAGTGCGTGCAGAGAGCACAGTACAAAGTACTTTCATGAGATTGTGAGTTACAAAGTTAGATGGTGAAAGACGACCCGAGGCAGCAGGCCTGTGGTGGCGGGAGCGGCGGAAAGTGATAGAGCTGTAAGTGAGGTTAAAAGGGAGTGAAGAAAGGGGGGGAAAGGTAGTGAAATGCAGTACGGTGAAGTATAAGACGGATAACATTAAATCATTCTCAATGAGCAGTCCTTTAACTCACTGTTCCTTTTGTCTCTCCCTTGAGTATAGTTAAAGTCCAGAGCGTGAACTGCACTTAAAACGTTTTCATAACCAATTTAGAGGGTCATCCATTGAAAAGATGATACAATTATAGGCGTTTTACTGCCAGAAGGGAGTTTTATTTCCTGTCTGCTGTATCATTGCCTGGGAAGGCTGTTCTTGACTGCCGAAACACTGTGAGGAATAGCCAAATGTCATTAACCTAAGTACTGATCACAGAAATTAGGTTAATGTGGCCAAAGTGAGGATTTTCAGCGATGGACTTCCAGTAATAAATGACAACAGAATGAAGGACCTCAGCCCCCATGGGTCAAGGAAATGCGATTATGCTGTGAAGAATTCAGATTAATTGCGCCAGTTAGAAAGGAGCTCTGGAGATTGTAGGAGAGATAGTCACTACCACAAGGGAGAAGATTGCCATGTTTTGGCACAGTTCTTTAATTAAAGGCACCACGTGAAATCATGTGGGTACCTTATATATACAGTCTATGGTGGATACCCAAGCAATCTAACAGTGGCATACAAATGTTCCCACCAGTGTGCACAAGCGAGTCATCTCCCTCCGTAACAACCAAAGCCTGTATCAAGGGGAATTGTAATGAAAGTGGAAGAAGCTATAGGGTACTATGACTTTGAACAGGCAAGTTTAACCTAAGGCGTACATCCAGCTCCCATCAGAAATAAAACACAAAGGATTACATTGGATTGTTGCATAAGGAGTGTTATGAGAAAGCTTAGTGCGCGCATATGGTATGTGTCTTCGCTTGCATTTTCCTCTGCTTTGAGATCCACACTGGACCGATGCACTGAGAGAGAACTCAGAGGCAGAAAGAGAGCCCCGAGGCTCAGATGAGCAGTTTTTGTGCAGGGGCCAGGTGGCAGATTGTTGGAGCTGGGAGATGAAAGCAGGAGAAGACCAGTGATCTACTGTACAGCACACTGCTGCAGGAGATGGATAGCACCACTCTCTTCTACTTTCTGTGTTTCTCTCCTCCATGCCCGTGAGCAAGTGATGCATCAGGGTCAGGCGTGGTTGAGTGTTGGGAGGATCAGAGCGGCCGGCGCCCACTCACCAGGGGTTGACACGCACGAGGAGGTCAGAGAAGGATTTGGAAGAAGAAAGAGGTAGGATAGGAAGTAAAAAATACAACATCTGTGTCTGGTGCTCAGGTATATTTGGCTGATTTTTCCTTTTGGATAAGAATGCATTACACAATGGAGTTAAGTGGGTGACAGCCAATAGCCAGAAACCTGTAACCTTTCCCACAGAGAACTCCGACCTACCTCCACACTCGGCTGCAGGACATCACGACACCCGCCCCACCTGCAATCACATGGAACATTTGCATACCTGCTCTTATCATTTTGCATAATCCAATAACAAATGAATAATGGGGGCTTCACTGAAAGGTATCCGTCGTCGTCTGTCAAGTGAAAACTCAAGATGTGTATGCATTTGCATTGCTGATGAGCTCTGGGGCATCTTACCACACAGGTAGTTCATATTTAGTTTATGAGAGCACATGTATGTTGTAAATTCTCTCACCCAGGATCCAGCTGTTCCCATGCCAATGTGGAAGAGCCTGAGACCAGCATTCATCCAAAAGGCCAGCAGATTTGTATAGAAGTCTATGAGCAAATGACCCTACTTCTCACTCGGGTTTTCACCTCAGCTAACATTTCCCTACTGATTTTATGGTGTCAATAGCTAGTTTCAAGTAGCATGGTGTTCATTTTGTAAATGTGTTGTCCCATTTAGAGTCAATTAGAAATAAAGAACAGGCTTGTACAATGTCTTGTTTAGCATTCTGTTGTACTTTGCTTGTGTCACTTCTGGTCCAAAAAAAAAAGATAGCGACAATAACCAATAAAGCTAATAAACAAGTTGGCCAGGATGATAAGCTTGACTATTCAAAAACATAGTCTATCCATATGATTGTTGTTGCGAAGAAAAGCAGTAGATATTAGGCCTGTTTTTTTAGACTGTTCCCAGTAATGAAACTACAGTATTGATCACATATTAAAATTATTTATCAACAAAAAGGGTTAAGTTGTCAAAACAAAACAATGAGCTGATAGACCCAATAAACATCCGTAAATCAAAGAGTAATTTGAGTTAATGTGATAGAAAGGAATTATTTCAAGTCATGAAAATCCATTGGTGTTCCAGTAAAATACAAATATTGATTCAGCTGCATTGCTAAGAAGGTGAGTACCATCATCTACAAACATTAGGCATTTCATTATTTCTACCAAGTTGACACAATGACATTCACCGAGTAGTTATAGCTACCCTGAATGGAAAAGAGCAGCGGTCCTATGTTACAAGACTCAAAAGAGTCTTTGTATGCACTGACAAATGACCTATTGTGTCATTTGAGTTTGTTTTCCTCTTGCTGTAGGAAAAAAAATATAATGTCCCTTGGCTGTTTTTAGAAGTCATTGTACGAATTGATGAAATGCATGATCCTTTCTCACCGACTCATAAGTATGCCGGCCCTGGAGGTGGGCTCTCAGGGTATGTCCTTTCTGCATTACATCACACAGCAGCAGTGTACACCGTCTCTCTGGGGAGCGACCGGAAGACAAAGGAAGAAAGAGAGGAAAAGATTTAGCTGGAGAGATTAAAATCTCAGCGTGAAGGTGAGAAAACAACCCCTTTGCTGTTCAATTCAACCAAGCTCGGTGGGGGACTTTATTATTTATATTCTTATTTACGGCTCCTTTGACATTTTTATCTCCATTCCCACCGGCCAGGCACAGTCGGAGCATCACTTTCAACCTTGGACAAAGAATTCTCAACTCAACTTTTTTCTATCTGAAATTACCACAACTTCTAACACAATCTGTTCTTGAGATACCAAAACAAAACCGTGATCCGCTGTGCATTTGCCCATTTCAATGAGAGCAGAAGAGCTTATTACACAGTTGAATGACTAATACTTCATATTGTCATAGGACAGCGGGCGTCATAGATGAGGATCACCATTGTCCTCTCCATTGTGTGTCTCAGCTATTGTCATCAGTCGCTAATTAGTAAATAAGAGCTGTTGACACGCTGCTTCACAGTGCTAATGAACACAAGAGGTGTTAAGCCACAGGAGATGGAGTCAAAGCTATATTGTGGAGGTGGGTGGTGAAATAGCAAAATGGCTATGTGTGCTTGAAAAGAGAGAGCTAGCGCATTGTGCATACAGAAATAGCACAGCTCGTCTGATTGGATGTTTCAACAATGTTCCTCTCGTAATGCTCTACTGCATGTATGAGTTTCAGACAGAGAGCTTATGGGATTCACCTCCCAGAGCTTTATGACATGGTGGCGATGTTACTTCAGAGAAGGAGCTCTGATTGAGACAATAACTTGTAAGCTGCACCTGCTGGCATCATGGTAGGACTGAATTCCTCTTCGGGGAAGGAGAGGTGGTATTGGGAGGGAAGAGGGAGATAGGGAATCTGTCAGGTATAGAAGAGAAGAAAAACAATAGCACGGAATGAGGAACAGGGCTGCCTGGGAGTTGACAGAAACACATCAGTCCTTGATGACAAGGACAGAAACCCTTATCAATGAGCTACACTCTGCAGGGCCAGCAGCGACAGAAGGGGGCGGGGGGGGGGACGCTGAGCTCCAGAGAGTTGGTTTTCCACCAATGAGAATCCACTAAAGACTCTGCCATGCCATGGATTTGTAGTTTGTCCCAACACACACCTTACAGGGATACCATGACATGTTGAATGTGGGCTATTATTACTTTTTCCAGTCACCTGAGAAATTGTAGGAAACGTGTTTTTTTGTTCCAGGTGCTCAGATGTATCGAAAAACACAGTGCAAATACATTTGAGCATTATCATAAAAGTAGTTTGCAAAAATTTAAATATTATAATTTGAATATTGAATTCATATTACCACCTGTGCTATAAAAGATTAGATAATCAATTTACTAGGAAATGACAAACATTACACAACAAAAAGTGATTCATGTACATTTCAAAGAAAACATTCAAAACAACTGTTTCCAGTGTGTGTGGGGGTTTCCAATCTGTTTCTGTTTAATACAGGGAATAGGCTCTGATGTCACTTTCCCGCCGGAACACACCCTCTCAGTCTGACTAAGAAGCAAAGGCCAAAACAAAATCATGAAACAGAGTGGCCGTTTGTAGTGGAAACTGCAAATTCAGAGAAAAACAAGCGATTATCTGCTTGGATTAAAGGCAGTTGAACATGAAAGTGATCCTTTCAGCTTACCAAAGGACCAATGGTCCATGAACATAATGTTTTGCCAGGAATTGGGTTGACATTTAAGCGTAGCAGGTTTTCACTCATGGGGAAATACACAATGCAAACGCAAAAGGCATAAAAAGGCCTCAATGCTTGGTCATTGTCCAAGGTGGGATTTGTTTGCGAAATGAAATGGATGGATGCCATGGATGTTCTGGATGAACGTGCACAGGTTGGTACAGTTTATTACAGCTAGCTTTGATGTAGCCAACACTGCCTCTCACTAACATCAGTTTATATTCTGTATGTGTGGAGGTAAAACTGATTTACACAATGAATTAGCCCCCATTGAAACGTTGCAGTTCCACAGAAGAGAAAAGGCAGATAAATATGTTATGTATGAGTAGTCAATACAGTATACAGTTGCAAGAAAAAGTATGTGAACCCTTTGGATTCTCCACACATAGCGTTGTGTGTTCCTTCCAAACAACTCAACTTTGGTTTCATCTGTCCACAGAATATTTTGCCAGTAGTGCTGTGGAACATCCAGGTGCTCTTTTGCAAACTTCAAACGTGCAGCAATGTTTTTTCTGGACAGCAGTGGCTTCCTCCGTGGTGTCCTCCCATGAACTCCATTCTTGTTCAGTGTTTTACGTATCGTAGATTCGTCAACAGAGATGTTAGCATGTGCCAGAGATTTCTTTAAGTCTCTAGCTGACACTCTAGGATTCTTCTTCACCTCATTGAGCATTCTGCGCTGTGCTCTTGCAGTCATCTTTACAGGACGGCCACTCCTAGGCAGAGTAGCAACAGTGCTGAACTTTCTCCATTTATAGACAACTTGTCTTACGGTGGACTGATGAACATCAAGGCTTTTAGAGATACTTTTGTAACCCTTTCCAGCTTTATGCAAGTCAACAATTCTTAATCGTAGGTCTTCTGCGAGCTCTTTTGTGCGAGGCATGCTTCACATCTGGCAATGCTTCTTGAGAATAGCTCATTCAAAACTGGTGTGTATTTTGTATAGGGCAGGGCAGCTTTAACCAACACCTCCAATCTCGTCTCATTGATTGGACTCCAGGTTGGCTGACTCCTGACTCCAATTAGCTCTTGAAGAAGTCTTTAGCCTAGGGGTTCACATACTTTTTCCACCCTACACTGTGAATGTTTACATGGTGTGTTCAATAAAAACATGAAAACATATAATTGTTTGTGTGGTATTAGTTTAAGCAGACTGTGTTTGTCTATTGTTGTGACTTAGATGAAGATCAGAACACATTTTATGACCAACTTATGCAGAAATCCAGGTAATTCCAAAGGGTTCACATACTTTTTCTTGCAACTGTATAAGGAATGATATAACCCAATTATGTATGATTTTTCTTATTTATTCATTTTTAATTTGAAATCATCTCTTCAAGACAGGGTGACTCATCTCTCATTCAATGGGAAGATAAACAAAAGTATTTCTGACTGAATAAATCCCATTTACTGGCAGATAGTTAGTAAAAATGTAAATATGGTCATAACATTGACAAACTATATATTTATACGTCTTGTATACTTGTTATTTAGGAGGAGGGGGGGTTACAGATTGTTCTCAATAAGGAAAATTGGAGGCAGAAGTACTATAGAGCCAGTCATCGGTATTCTGGATTGGTCCTTGGCCACTAAACTGAGGACCAGTCAGCAAGTGTCTGTAATCTGCTGCGAAAGCTGAGTGTTATGAAGGAAACATCTCAAGCGTTCAGCCGCCGACGTCTGTCTGCTCCTTTTGCTAAAGTCAATCTCCCGCTTGACTCTCCTGCTCTGATAGATACGTGTGTGTGTGTGTGTGTGTGTGTGTGTGTGTGTGTGTGTGTGTGTGTGTGTGTGTGTGTGTGTGTGTGTGTGTGTGTGTGTGTGTGTGTGTGGTGTGTGTGTGTGTGTGTGTGTGTGTGTGTGTGTGTGTGTGTGTGTGTGTGTGTGTGCTACAAAGTAACACTAACACACACCCAAACAGACAGATGGAAACACGCACAAACAGAAAATCAGTGAGTCATCCATGCAGGCGTGTGCCCACAGGGTTGCCGGTGGGCAGGTGGATGCTGGGAAGGTGGGCTTGAGTTGCTCTTGCTACAAATGTCCCTTCTTACTTTCAAGCTCTCATGAGCAAATGATTGATCAATCGGAGGGTCCATCAACAGTCCATCAGCCGTAGAACCAGTCAAACAGATAAGAGTCTCGTAGCAAAAGCACATAGAAACGAGTGATGAAACAACTTGAGTGAGGAATTCAACCTGTTCTGCAACTCACACATTAATGTGGTTATGTTTCACAGACCCACCTACTCTATGTATGTGTGAATGTTGTTTAGGCGTGCGTGATTGCAGGGAGCCCTTCTGTTCTCTGCTATCTACTGTACCTGCCACGCTGTTAATTCAAAGGAGTCAATGCATTAATTAAACAGTAATGATAAATAAATTGCACACCGAGTATATACTTTGTTGATATATTTGGTGGTTTAGCCAAGCGATAGTAACGAGAAGTTGTGTTCATTTGGGCACATTTCGGTGAAGTGGACTTCACAGCCTTCAATATCATTGTGCCCTCCAAGCTGGTCATCAAGCTCAGAGACCTCGGGCTCAACAGCGCCCTCTGTGACTGGATCCTGAACTTCCTGACGGGCAGACCCCAGGCAGTGCGGGTGGGAAACATCACATCCTCCACCCTGATCCTCAACACCAGAGCCCCTCAAGGCTGCGTGCTCAGCCCTCTACTCCCTGTTCACTCACAACTGCGTGGCCACACACAGCTCCAACACCATCGTGAAGTTTGCTGACGACACGACCGTCATCGGCCAGATCACAGACGGCGACGAGACGGCGTACAGAGAGGAGGTCGAAAACCTGACATCTTGGTGCCAGGATAACAACCTCCATCTCAACGTCAGCAAAACCAAGGAGCTGATTGTGGATTACAGGAAGCAGCAGAGAGAGGGACACGCCCCCATCGCCATCAATGGGACTACGGTGGAGAGAGTCAGCAGCTTCAGGTTCCTCGGTGTCCACATCACTGAGGACCTGACATGGACTCTTCACACCACCACCATCACCAAAAAAGCTCGACAGCAGCTCTTCTTCCTCCGCAGGCTGAGGAGGTTCAACATGGACTCCAGGATACTCATAGAGAGTATCCTGACTGGCTGCATCACGGCCTGGTACGGCAGCTGCACCGCCAACAATCGTAAGGCTTTACAGAGGGTGGTGAAAACTGCACAGAACATCACCAGGACGGAGCTGCCATCCATGGAGGACCTATACTCCCAGCGGCTCAGGAAGAAATCCCTCCGGATTATAAAAGACCCCCATCACCCCAGCCACAAACTGTTCAGTCTGCTGCCGTCTGGCAGGCGTTACCGCAGCATCCGGACTAAAACCACCAGACTTCATCCCACAGGCAATCAGACTGTTAAACACCTGAACTGTTGTAACAACATCCATAACATTCATCTGCTACTTAGTAATTATTTATCTAATTATCTAATATATCATTCTAATAGCTTGCATATAGACTCTTATTTCACTATTTCACTTTTTTAAACTATTTTTCTTTTTGTATTTACTTTTTAATATTTACTTGCACTATATTTTTCTGTTTTTCTGTATTATTGTGTTGCACTGTTGGAGAAGCCTGTGACCAAATATTTTCATCGACATAACTACTCAAATCAAGAACCTTGAACCTTGAATGCAATTGGACAGAGATGTTCTCCAGTGAGGCAAAAAAAGAAGAGACAGGTTGCTTGAAACAAAGCTTTAAGTCTTGTCAAACATAAAGAGAAAAACATACAAGGACAGGTAGCTATGGAGGGAATGCAGTCTGGTTTGTGTTGTGTGTAAGTTTGGCTGACGGAGTGTGTCGGAGAAACCCAGGGGACACTTGCAAGACACCTGGATGGATTGAAGACTAATACTACATTCACAGCACAGAATCGAGCATCTGGTATCCTCTTGTCTCTCTCTGTCTCACACACACATGCTGGCACGGAGAAGGCACACACAAGTACAAACTAAAGGAAAGGGGAAACCTGAAAGTGTGGTGTGAGATCCAGTACAAGCGATATCCTTGACACAAACACAGATTGCCTCTGAAATACACATCCACCCTTTAGCCTGCTTCCAGATGCGTGCAGATGAAGCCACATAGCTGGAAAGAAGGAGAAGTTATAGAGAGCAGATTAAGAAAAAAGGGAAAAAATAGAGTCGGGCATCCTGAGAAACCGATTCCAACATGAAAGCACTACAGCGTCACACCGCATTAGCTTGGATATAGATTGAAGAGGACGTGCATACCAATATTCTACACAAAAACTGCCTGCCCTGAGGATGTGTGCATGGGGCCTCTGCAGACCAGAGAAAACTTCCCACCCACATGTGAAATCGGCAGATTGTATTCTCTCACCTGTCATGCTGACATCAAAAGGCAATTTCCTGTGCTCCTGCTGTCTCAAACAATCACTTTCATTTTCAGTCACAAGGAACAGGGTCAGTGTCTTCTGTCCTTCCTCTTTAACATCCACTATATGCAGCATTCCTAATCAAAAGACAACTTTTAAATATTCCGGCAACACAGGATTTTTGGGTGTTCAGGAGAACTTATTCTCACCTCGTAGTAACGTGTGATCTCTATATATCAAAAAACACATGGTGGGGACCAGAATGTGATCAGATTTACGAGATCAAATCTGTAGGTGGTCTGACTTTAGTATAAATCAATCACAATTCACCCAGAACCGATATTAGAACACTCGCCTAGAATACATGCAATGGCCTTTTAATTGAATATCACTATCTGCTAAGACTAGAGACTTAACGGGATTGAGACTCTTCCTGTTCAATCATAGTTGTAAAAGATGATCAACAGTTTGAGAAAATGTCAAGGTTCAGACATGTATATAGAACAAAACCTTAACAGAAATGTAATACGCCTTCCAAAAGCTTTGCAGTGACTAACACAGTAAGCTTAAGCGAGCCAACTGTTGATTTTTACCACATTAACAGATGTATCTACGATGATAAATGGCATATTACTTTAAGTAAGTGGGTACATTTTGTTTGCATTTTGTAACTTTTGTGTGCTCTTTAATATTTTTTCCAAGCCTCCAGCTACCATTTGTGCCACATCATCCTATGAGTTTATTAAAAACCATTTACCACACTGACCTGAAAAAAAAACATTAAAAAAGGAAGACTATTTATGACCAAAACATAACCCTCTAATATCATGAAATATTGCATTAGACATTTCTAAGGAAAATTGAGGTTATCCTGAAAGAAAGCCTTCAAATGAAAAGCACTTTTAGTTACCTCGCCTCTCTATCAGCACCATGCTGTGTTCACAACAGTGGTGCACTTTGTTAAACAATTACATAATCCTCTATTGCTTGTTGCAGCTTCCTTTGATATCTAACAGCTCAGACAAGGGCACTTTTCTCCTCTGCCATTTCTCTAATTAGCGGCGGCTGGCCCCCGCGGCGGGGCCTGTGAGGTGGGCTCACCATCGTCATTAATCCACCGGTCCATTTTGCAGAATACCGCTGGACTTAACAGAACCAGCGGGTTCACAAGTCAGCTGCTGATAGCTGCCCCAAAACACACATGCACACTCACGGGCAGACATGCAAACGCGTACGCGGACTCCAAACAGCATCTGGTCGGCCACAAGGGGAGTCCGGCCTGTTCAGCCTGTTCAGCCTGTGGCCCACAGACTCAATATGCTGTGTTGTTGTGTGCAACACCGTCAGCTGTGTGTTGGCGTCTGCTCTCCAGCTGACTGAAAATGAGCAGCCCACTTGTGTCTTGTGCAACAGGAGGTGAATAAATGGCCATACAGACCATTTCTTATTTCATTATAGCCATATGCATACTTTTAACTAGCATTGGCATGTGGATTTACAGTAGTAGGAAACGCAAATTATTTCAATTCAATTAAAGTAATTGTTTTTGCTTTGTGATAGGTACAAACTAGAAACAGGTGGTGGTGGGATTAGTGCACCGGCATAGGCATATGTCTTTTTACCAGGGTGAAACCGCAGTCAGTGCCTGCCTCTGCATCAGGTACAGCAAATGTTTTGTCTCTGTGTCCACTTACAATCAATTCAAACACCATGACACAATTCCATCAGATTAATGATAAAAAACCTAGAGGACATTATACAACTTCTGAAATCCTCCTCCTGCTGCCTTGATATTATTCCAACAGGGTTTTTCAAAAATGTTTTTCCTTGCATGGCCTCAGATCTACTTCATATAGTAAACACCTCTCTTCACTCAGGTGTTTTTCCACAGGCCCTGAAAACTGCAGTCATTAAATCGCTCTTAAAAAAGCACAATCTAGTAGCTTCAGTAATGAACAATTACAGGCCCATATCAAACCTCCCATTTCTAGGTAAAATCATTGAAAAAGTAGTTTTTCAACAGTTGAGTAATTTCTTGCATTTAAATAACTGGATGTGTTCCAGTCAGGATTTCGTCCAAACCACAGCACTGAGACTGCTCTTGTAAAGGTCTTCAATGACATCCACTTAAACACAGACAGTGGCAGAACTTCAGTGTTGTTATTATTAGATCTCAGTGCTGCGTTTGACACTGTTGACCACAACGTATTACTAGACTGACTGGAAAAACGGGTGGGACTTTCATCAACAGTTCTAAATTGGTTTGAATCCTACTTAAAGGACAGAAACAACTTTGTTTCTATAGGTAAATACAAATCTGAGTTGACAAATATGACATGTGGGGTTCCTCAAGGCTCCATCTTGGGGCCTCTTCTCTTTAACATCTACATGCTACCACTGGCTCAGATAATGAAAAACAACAACAAAAAGTTACCATAGCTATGCGGATGACACACACATTTACATAGCCATTTCACCAGGAGACTATTCTCCAGTTAAAACACTGAGTAAGTGCATTGAACAAATCAATGACTGGATGTGTCAGAACTTTCTTCAATTAAACAAAGATAAAACTGAGGTAATGGTTTTTGGAGCCAAGGCAGAATGTATAAAAGTTAGCGCTGAGCTTCAGTCTGCAATGTTCAAAACAACAGATAAAGCCAGAAATCTAGGTGTAGTCATGGACTCTGACCTGAGTTTCAACAGTCACATTAAAACAATTACTAAATCAGCCTACTATCACCTAAAGAACATATCAAGGATTAAAAGACTAATGTCACAGCAGGATTTGGAAAAACTTGTCCATGCTTTTATCTTCAGTAGACTGGACTACTGTAATGGTGTCTTTGCAGGTCTCACTAAAAAATCTATTAGAAAGCTGCAGCTGATTCAGAACGCCGCTGCTCGAGTCCTCACTAACACTAAGAAAGTGGATCACATCACTCCTGTTCTGAAGTCTTTACACTGGCTTCCTGTGTGTCAAAGAATAGATTTCAAAAATACTACTGCTGGTTTATAAAGCACTGAATGGTTTAGGCCCAAAATACATTTCTGACCTCCTGTTAAATTATGAACCATCCAGATCTCTCAGGTCTTCAGGGACTGGTCAGCTTTCTGTCCCCAGAGTCAGAACTAAACATGGTAACGCAGCATTCAGTTATTATGCTCCAAATATCTGGAACAAACTCCCAGAAACCTGCAGGTCCGCTGCAACTCTGACTACTTTTAAATCCAGGCTGAAGACTTTTCTTTTTGTCGCTGCTTTTAATTGAAACTGAGCCGTTGTGTTCATCAGTAAAGTGGAACTTCTGTGTGAACTATTAATATCTTAAACTGCACTGTAACTTTTTATTCATGTACTTTTTATTTATGTATTTTTTCTTTTAATGTTTCTTTTATTATCTTTTCTTTTTAATGACTGTTTTTAAATGCCTTTGTCTGAATGGCTTTCATGTTTGTAAAGCACCTTGAATTGCCTTGTGTTGAAAGGTGCTCTATAAATAAACTTGCCTTGAAACAAGCAATCCATAGGAAAGGCACATGGTTATTATTGGAAATGTGTTATTTGTACTTTTGGATGATATTGGACCAATACATAAATGTATGGAATGACTGGACTTGGAGTATTTCCTGCGTAAGATTCGCTAGCTGGTGCCTCAGCGGCAGTTATATATTTTTAGTTAATTTTCAGTTTATTTCTTGGCCGCTACACTGCTACTAAATCACTATGATAAAAACGTATTTGTACATATGCATCATGTGGGATACAAATAAATGCTGGAAGGAAAGAAAAAGCTCATAACTGCTCCCACTTTTAACATGGACAATGAAAGCCTTGCATGCGAGACAATCTCCAAAAAAGGGAAAATAAAGACATTTCTGTGAACATCGTTGCCTCTGGACAAAAACTCAAAGTTCAGCACTCACTGGTGTATGAGCAATAATGGGTTGATAAGCGATGTGTGAACATCGGGTGAACACTCCACCAGAAGCGTAATTCAGGTATAAATCTCTGGTTTATGTGGAGCATAAAATGGGAGGGGGGGTTGCAGAATGAGAATTTGAGGCAAGTATCTGATCCTATGAAGCAAAGACTGAGCTGGAGGGCTGAGTCACTTTGCTGTGAAGTGGATATTGCAAAAAATAAAAAAAGGGGGGAGGGGAGGTTGAAGAAGAAGGAAGCCATATGAAAAATAGAAATGCTGAGGGAGAGGTTGAGGGGAGGCTGGGAGAAAGGATAGATGGAGGGGCAATAGTAAACAGAAAGACGTAAGGGCAACATTGCAGATGTTATAGATATGGCCAGAATGTACTGAGCAAAAGTCAGTATTTTCTTTAATATAGACAGATGCTGGTTGTGTGTGTGTGTGTGTGTGTGTGTGTGTGTGTGTGTGTGTGTGTGTGTGTGTGTGTGTGTGTGTGTGTGTGTGTGTGTGTGTGCGTGCGTGTGTGCGTGTGCGTGTGTTTGCAGTAGAGCCTGAGGCTGTACCCGCTGAGAACAGGTAGACTGGGAATCAAGTGAGCTTGTTGGAGACAGATCAGCACCGACTGGGAGACGGATTCCTGCAAGTAGACTTCAGAGACCATGCATCCAATTTACTGCATCTATTAGCACTCAACAGACAACATGATGGGAATTTACTTCGCACTACACGATCATGAAAAGGGACTTGGCTCGGATCAATTTTACTTTAATGTTTGTTTCAACTGCTCACATCTAAAAATACCCTGCACTGTATGTGAAGCAGCTTGGTGAGGGATAAAGAAACAGAAAGGAGATGGAAGAGGAGGAGCAGATGGTGTTTTTGCATGCAGGAATATGTGTGTGTTTGCATGTGTGTGTGACTGGAAATTCTTGAGGAGGGTCACCAGATACCTAAATGCATTATTAAAAATGTGTCACATTCACACCTGTCGCTCAGCTACAGCTAGAGAGTGGGCATTCTGAGTGCGATGGATAATTAGAGAACAATTAAATATCATGGAGAGACACGATGGAACAGTGTTTGAAGTGAAGTGTTTCTGACAAAATTAGCATCCGGAGAGCTATAATAGGGAGTTTTTGTGTACTGGATAAAGCCGAGGGGTTGATTATTTCAAGGTTTAGACCTTATAGGATATTGATAGTAAACACACATATATTATTGTAAAATCACAACATACACAGCACTTCTTCACTACTTTTTATATCTTACTTTTCCAAGGATGAATCATTTGTGTAAAATAGGCAGTAAATGAAAAAAGAAATATATTAAATGTCTGAGCGACCAACCATTTCTTTATTAAAACCACTCTTCAGGGGAATAAGTACTCAATGAAATATTGTACATTGTGAAATTACCTTACGGTTGTCCAACTTTCTGAAAAGTCTACATAATATTCATTTATTAAAGCATAACCATCACAGATTTGGCCCAGTCCTCTAAAATACAGTTATTATTAATTATGCATGGGTGCCGCCAGCAGCCGTTCACTGCAGATTCAGCTGCTGGGTCAGTCTGTGTGTGGTTTATCTGACAGAAAGGCAGACATTATGCAACCAAGTTATGCTTTTCATCATCATCGGTGCCTGTAGGACATTTGAATATACTTTCTATTGTTTACTCTGCGAACAATAGCTTATCATTTATATATATATATATATTTATTTTGTGTCGGGAAACTTTCTGCAAGTGTGGAGAGGCTGCTCTCTCCATGGATGTTTACGAACTGCAAGAGGTGACGTGATTTCCGGTTCTTTAGGTTCTTACACTATTAGTGTGATTATTTTTGTATGCTTTTGAACAGTTAAGATAACAGACTCTTGAACAATAAACAAAGGTAAGAATACATGTCTAAAGATATACTGATAATATAGTTATTAGTCTTTGCCCCAGTGTTAATCGGGTTCAAAGCTGTTCGCCACCTTAGTTTGCTTATTAATGCTTAACAACAATTAGGCCAACGGCTGAAGCCATTTTAAATCTCATTACCTTTTCAAGTATTTGGCCATAAACCAAATTATTGGACAAATTAAACTATGACCACTGGATGAAAACCAAGACGTATAAATCTTCCTGAGGCGGGACATCTCTATGCCAAATGTAATCACAATCATTCCCATTATTTTTTAGATAATACACCTAAAGCTACATAAGTCGACTTCATTGTGGCTAAAACAATCATGAGGTCACTAACAGTCTTATGATTTATCCTCTGAGGACCATGAACATCTGCGCAACATTTCTTCATCCATAAAAGATCGGTCCAATTTTTGTTGAAATATTTCAGTCGGGATTCAACGGACTGACTGTGGCTAATATCACGTAACTGACACTTTCATGCAGTGAAGATATATCCTTACCATTAATCTAAATCAGCTTTCACCTGTTATTTTTAAAGGAAATGTACTCGACCCCGCCATACATTTGTCACGCCCTCACTGCTGTCATAAAGCAAGCATCTGTTGGTGTCGTCAATGGAGCGAGTCCCTCTCTTTCTGTCTCAAATGCACCATATGGTTCAGTATGAGGGCGATTTAACAGAAAATCTGGGAAATGTTCCAGAAACTTTGATATAGTAGACACAATGTTATGGGCTGGATGCCGGGACAAAGATTTTATGAGACTCCCTATAGAGAAATATAAGAGGCACCAAATTAGATAAATGTTACCACTAATAAAAGTCAGAGTAGCTCCTTCTCTTCTTTATTTGCAGATAATACTGTGCCAAATAATTCTCCTGAAAGGATAAAAAACTGTCAGACTTGCTCTTTTGCTGTGAAAGTGGAAGAGAAATCACAAGCCTAGTATGCTAAAAAGTATGAGCAAGACAATGCGAACTGAAATTAAAGAACAAAAGTTTACTTTAGACCTCCTGAGAAATACTTGCACGTCTCTGGTTTCCATGTTTTATTATTCCAATTTACCTCACCTCTGACGCTTCACTTGAAAAGGACATTGGCTACTATTTTGGGTTTGGCACCAAGAGTGAAAAACAGTGACACCACACAGTAGGGAAGTTACAGAATTAAGAGACAAACAAAGTCGTAACGAACACAAACTCGTTCAGAACTCACAATTTCACAGCAATTAAAAGAGCAGAAACTGGACTCAAAGCACTTACACTTTCTTATCATCTAAATGTGTGGGTGGATGAATCATATATGGTGGAACTATACCAGCTCTAACTTCATACTACAATAGAGACAAAGTGACTTTTTTTAGGATATTCAAGTTATTATCTGTCAAAACAAAGTGCTCGATTTTCAACTATTCATTAATTTCTTCAGGCTGAGAGTAGACACCGGCTTCAGGACCAATCATGCGTACTAATAAGCCAAGCATGTCATGGTTTTTACATTTTCTGACATCAGACTGGCTCCGCTGGGTGCAAATGAGTTCGCACAAATCTCTTTATTTCAGCCCAAACTGAAGCTTTGAAGGTTTGCGGTATGCAGTTTTCTTTTCGTGACTGTTAATGGATCCCAGTGGGCACACTCATCAACCAATAGCTGACAAAGAATACTTCTAAACAATGCATATGGTGGGTTGTTAGTTATTTCTAGTGTTACGGGGCATGCATTAATGAGTAATGCACTACAAAGCCTACAAATGACCAATTGCACAATGCAAGAGTTGTTTGCATTTCGAGGATTAAAGTGTCCCGGCCCTGCTGAGACCTATTAATGGTGTCAGCTTGACCAAAAGCTGGATCCTTACTTTTTTAAATCTTGCCTCCTCCCTCTCTGCATCAGGAATTATTAAAAGTATTGGTAGAGTTACTTTGTTCCACCTGAGACTAAAACAAAACATCAAAAAGTTTGAAACACACTTTGTTTCTTTGAGATATTGCAGATTTATAAACTTATCACACCTAAATGAATTTTATCTTTCCCATTGCTCATACACAGATGTACTCTTTCTATCAGAATGTTATCAATATGCCAAAATGCACACCCTTCTTCCTACTTTACTTCTTCAAGGCGAGATCCACACTAAAGCAATCACATTAGATTAAAAATAAAAACTCTTGAGATAACTTTTTAAAGGAAAATGCCCAAAGTGTCCCAAACATTTGTTACATGGTCGCTGAAACCTCTCCACCTTAGTGTCTGAAATGTAAATCTTGTTAAGAATGAAACAAATGTAACAAAAAAAGTAAGCTTTTGGAAATATAGACTCCTACTTTATACTGTATTTGCAAAACACTTGAGGCCATCAGTAATGTAATAGGGCACTTCATTTTAAGAAAACTCCTATCTATACAAATATCCATCGTCATGGTGTCACAGGGAACCTTAGAATGTATAAGAGCTAAATATTGAACCATAAGGCACTAAGGGATTGTGTTAAATTGTGTGTTGCTGGCTAAATGGCAAGCAATTGTAAGCCTGGCAACAAAGAATGGATCAGGGTTTGTTTCACTTTCACAAAGCTTCCCACTCTGTCCCTGGACCCTGGGGTAAAGCAGAAAACTAAGTGATCGCCCTCAGCCATGAATGATTCAACAGCTCACACTGACCAAGATTTCTGAGTCTGCAATGCTAGCAAACAACCTGGGGTGACAAACAAGGACTCACTCAAGTGAATTGTTTCTGTCTAAAGCAGGGGTCTCCAACCTTTCTCCATCTGAGAGCTACTTTGAAAAAATGAAAGTGGCCAAGAGCTACTTGCATCGCATCGCTTACATTTATTCACATAGCACTCATCAGTTGAATTAAGCTACTTTTGTGTGAAATTGCAATACCTAAAGCTTATCTAAAATCTTAACTTCACATCAAGGTCCAAGAAAACGACAATTTCTCACATATTAATATGGATAACATAGTAAGTACATCACTGAAGATTCACATAAATGTCCAAGAGAAAAATACAATGTTTTCACTTCTTATTATGGCCCACATAGTAAATACATCGCCTTAATTACCACCTTGCAAGCATCTTATGGCACGTGTAAAATAAGTGCATTCACTCTTTTTTACAGTTAGTGAGATGACTGGCGCTGCATGGAGTCCACCATAGAGGTGTATGCTGGAGTGTATCCCACTTAGGTTCACTGTTACGATCTCAGGCACTTAGGATATTGGACCCAATTGCAGACAGGGAGACAGAGGTAAAGTATTGTAAGATACTTTATTTTTCCATGACTGGCAAAAATGAACGAAAAGGTAACCACCAAAACTCTAGTCGAGATGACAAAAAACAGAGAACAAAAAATGAAGGCGCTCACGCAGTGAGGAATCAAAAACCTTTCATGAGTACCAGGAGCATAGACCTTACCATGACAATAGACAAGACGAACTGACACTGAACACTGGGAGACAGGGGAATTTAAACACAGGGCAACTAGACACAGGTGGGAACAATCAGGGGCGGGGCTGACACTGTAGAGCACAGGAGACACACAAGGAGTGACAGGTGAAAACAATCAGGAAATTAGACACACCAGGGAAACTAACGACAGACATGAAAACACAGGGAAAAGAGACCAGACAATATACAGGGAGGAAAACATGACAAGGAGAATGGAAAAACACCCACACCTAGACATAGAAACGTGACATAATAATCCTGACAGAACCCCCCCCTCAAGGGACGGATACTAGACATCCCTAAACAAAAAAATTAAATAAATCCAAAACGTCCAGCAGGGTGGGTGGAGGGGGTCCGGAGGACGGGCCTTGACTGACAGCCCAGGGCACGGCAGAGGACCAGGAAGGGGTCTCGGGCGGACAGCACGGGGGTAAGGCAGAGACCATGGATGGGGTCTCGGGCGGACGGCCCGGGGGCAAGACAGAGTTCGAGGAGGGGTGAAGACCACAGCGGGCAAACTCAGGGGACCGGGCTCGAGGGCGAAGACCGGACAGCTCCGGAGGCCGGGCAGGAGCCGGTGTCGGCAAGATCCCCCACGGAAGAGGACACAGGGCCGGCAGGACTCCCGGCAGGAGAGCAGTCGGCGGAACCGCCAACGGCACGGGACATAGGGTTGGCAGGACCCCCGGCAGGAGAGTAGTCTGCGGGACCTCCAATGTGACAAGACATGGAGTTGGCAGGACCCCCGGCAGAAGAGTAGTCTGCGGGACCTCCAACGGCACAGGACATGGGGTTGGCAGGACCCCCGGCAGAAGAGCAGTCGGCGGAACCTCCAACGGCACGGGACATAGGGTTGGCAGGACCCCCGGCAGGAGAGTAGTCTGCGGGACCTCCAATGTGACAAGACATGGAGTTGGCAGGACCCCCGGCAGAAGAGTAGTCTGCGGGACCTCCAACGGCACAGGACACGGGGTTGGCAGGACCCCCGGCAGAAGAGCAGTCTGCGGGACCTCCAACGGGACAGGACACAGGGTTGGCAGGACCCCCGGCAGGAGAGTAGTCGGCGGGACCCCCAACGGGACAGGACACAGGGTTGGCAGGACCCCCGGCAGGAGAGTAGTCGGCGGGGCCTCCAACGGCACAGGACATAGGTTTGGCAGGACCCCCGGCAGGAGAGTAGACGGCGGGACCTCCAACGAGACAGGACAAAGGGTTGGCAGGACCCCCGGCAGGAGAGTAGACGGCGGGACCTCCAACGGGACAGGACATAGGGTTGGCAGGACCCCCGGCAGGAGAGTAGTCGGCGGGGCCTCCAACGAGACGGGACAAGGAGCTGGCAGGACCCCCGGCAGGAGAGTAGACGGCGGGACCTCCAACGGGACAGGACAAAGGGTTGGCAGGACCCCCAGCGGAACCTCCAACGGTACTTGAGTAGGGACTTGAGTGGGAACTCGAGAGGAAACTTGAGGTAACTTGAGAGGAGACTCGGGTAGGAACTTGAGAGGGGACTCGGGTAGGACCTGGAGGGGTGACTTGTGTCGGTCGGTACGCCGACAGGACACGGAGAGCTGGCGTCGTCTGGGGAGCCAGCAGGAGACGAGGTGCTGGAGTCGGCCGGTACGCCGACAAGACTCGGGGAGCTGGCGTCGGCTGGAGAGCCAGTAGGAGACGAGGTGCTGGAGTCGGCCGGTACGCCGACAGGACACGGGGAGCTGGTGTCGGCCGAAGACGAGGGGCTGGAGTCGAAACCATGGCTGCTGGGGCCAGGACTGAGGCTGGAACCATGGCTGCTGGGGCCAGAACTGGGGCCGGAACCATGGCTGCTGGGGCCAGAACTGGGACCGGAACCATGGCTGCTGGGGCCAGAACTGGGGCCGGAACCATGGCTGCTGGGGCCAGAACTGGGGCCGGAACCATGGCTGCTGGAGCCAGAACTGGGGCCGGAACCATGGCTGTTGGGCGCGGAGCGGAAGCCTGGACCCTGGCTGTGTAAGCCAGGTAATGGAGTATGGACGCAAAGCTGCGTGGGCCGGTACTGGAGCATGGAGGCATGGCTGCTAGCTTGGCTTTGCGACTCCTTCTCTTATCAGCCGCCTGAAGGCTCCGTGGACAGTGCTCCTGTCCAGGAGTCGTATGCTGGAACTCGTCTGGCTTATGGAGATAAGCCAGACGAGTTCCAGCATACGACTCCTGGACAGGAGCACGACCTGGGGCAGAAGCATGGGTTGACTTCAGACGGATCCCACCGAGGCATATGGTGCCAGGTTGGGAATTGGGAGACAGGGAGCTAGCATGCCTGGGGCTAGCAGACCGGGAATCCCACACCGGGATCATGGCTGTTGGAGCACGGGCTGGAATCCTGGCCCTGCGTCTCCTAGAGGCTCTTTGGAGACTCCGTGGACCTCCAAGAGGACCGTAGTCGGATCCGGGGAAAGGGTTGGATGCGTCGGACCAGTCCTCAGGACAACTTGTGAAAAGCTGTAACCACTCCGGCAACGAACTCCTCAACCAAGGCATTTCGGCCACCTCCATTCGTGCCCTCTCGAGAATAGCCTCTTTGTCCTTTCTAGAAGAAGTTCCTTTCCACTCTGCATGAGAACATTTAAGGGAATAGTCTAGATCAGTGTTTCTCAAACTTTTTCATACCAAGGACCACTTAACCAATAGAAAAAAACACTCGCGGACCACCTTACTCCACAAATATCCCAAAACACATCGTTTTTTACAAATCGCCTGAAAATTGTACAAACAAGTGGCAACATGTGTGATGAAGGTGTTTATCTGGGTTATATCATGCAATTGAAAGTTAAACTTAAGCTTGCTCCATTGCGGAGATATTCCCGCGAGAGTGCGGAAAACTTTAATTAATTAATTAATTAAAAATGTGAAATTTTACCAATATACTCACGGACCACTAGGGGGCGCTCACGGACCACCAGTGGTCCGCGGACCACACTTTGAGAAGCACTGGGATCGAACAGATCTAACTCAAAATCTTCCATATCCGCTGGGTCCATATTCTGGTCAGTTCGTTCTGTTACGATCTCAGGCACTTAGGATGTTGGACCCAATTGCAGACAGGGAGACAGAGGTAAAGTATTGTAAGATACTTTATTTTTCCATGACTGGCAAAAATGAACAAAAAGGTAACCACCAAAACTCTAGTCGAAATGACAAAAAACAGATAACAAAAAATGAAGGCGCTCACACAGTGAGCAATCAAAAACCTTTCATGAGTACCAGGAGCATAGACCTTACCATGACAATAGACAAGACGAACTGACACTGAACACTGGGAGACAGGGGAATTTAAACACAGGGCAACTAGACACAGGTGGGAACAATCAGGGGCGGGGCTGACACTGATGAGCACAGGAGACACACAAGGAGTGACAGGTGAAAACAATCAGGACACACCAGGGAAACTAACGACAGACATGAAAACACAGGGAAAAGAGACCAGACAATATACAGGGAGGAAAACATGACAAGGAGAACGGAAAAACACCCACACCTAGACATAGAAACGTGACATAATAATCCTGACATTCACTCTAATAGAGTCATTTACATGTTCATCAGTCGGTCTTGTTCTGTATTTAGATTTCATGACATTCATGCCAGAAAAAGCTGCTTCACAAAGGGATGTAGAGCCAAATAAAGCAGACATTTTCAGTGCTGCTTGGTGAATGTTCTTATAGTTTTCTGGGTCTACAAGGCTCCAGAAATGTTGTGAGTTTTGCTGAGACTTCAGCTGAACATTATTTTGGAGATTTATAACCTCCATCTCCATCTCCACAGAATTGACACTGAACAGTGCAGCCATATTTTCTTCTTCTTCGTCTTGACATTAAATTATAAACCATAATTAATCAATTATAAGTAGTTATGCATTGAATGAAAAACTTGGGTCGCAGGTTCCTCAATAGTGCATTACAAGACATCTATCAATATTTGTGCGTACCTCCAGCAATGTTAACTATGTTGAAGCACTTATTTTAACTGATATTATACATAATGTATTATACTCTTATAAGATGTATGTAGATATTTCATCTCCGACCTTGTCAGGTATTGAACAATCAATAAATAAAGAACACAGAATTGTTGAATATAAAACACAGAATTTGTGTGATTATACTAAATTATTTACAAATAAACACCACTGCATATTTAACTGTTACACATGCTGATGTAACGCAAATGTTCCAACTTGAGATCAATAAAGTATATCTTATCTTAAGCTGATCGATGGCTATACTGCCATATTTGCAAAATGTGCCTCTGAACCTTAACAAGTGCATGTTTTAGGCTTATCAATTAATGTAATGTAATGTAATGTTATCAATTAACAACAGGGGTCACAAACATAAGACCAGCTGTTAAATAAAGCTCTTCTGACCTTAGCTGGCATCTGTGTATATATATATTAATGCTGCCCATTATGGGCACAAGCAATTTTCACCCATTTATTAATTATATGTTTTAAATGTGAGTGTTTCCTATCCCCTAAACCTCCAGGGATGTACACAGTTTAATACTGGCAACTTCTTATTATGGGAAATACGAAAACGTCTTTTAAAACTACAACTCCCAGTAGAGACGTGCCATAGATACAGAACATGTTGCGAAACAGAATAGCCAGCATTTGTAGTTCTGGGGACAGGGTGGGGGAGGGGGGGACGCGGTGGACCCGTTCAAATCCAGTTTTGGACAGTCTGCGTGGTTCCATCCCATTTCAAGTGCTGTTCGAGGCTCGGCGTAACCCTCGGAGCACACTCTCCAATCACAGAGCTTGAGGACTATCACGGGGTTTGTCAAACAGAGCACATGGTGTAGTCCAAACGATAGCTGGGGATTCTGGGTAGTGTAGTGTCTTCTGCCATCCTTTACTCAGAAAAAACATTTTTTTCTCCGAATCGAAGGGGAAAAATACAAAAGCATTGCACACAATTTAAACCAATCAATGTTGTGTAATTAACAAGGATAATCTGGTGAACTTGACATAACGTCAACATAGGCCGACCTGGGAGTGAGGATGTGTTGGTTAAACCCCAAGGTCCCCGCCGGCGGGGACCCTGGCTTTTTTTTCACGACACTGTATCTCAGGGGATCTTAATATTTAAGGACCTATTAATGTGTTATACCAGATTAACGGAAATAATCTCAGCTAATTGACGATACAAACCATTTTTACCAAAACAAAACACAAGTCTCATAAGAAGCATCTAAATGACCCCTTAGCGAAAAATGCTAACGGACATTGGCACAGAACTCAAGATAAAAGTACCCTTATTACTTATCGTAGCTACACATACAAGATATCCGATTAAAACTGAGGTTCCACAGATTATTTAGGTATATAGTATCATCACTGAGTGATCCAAACTCGCGACAGGGGAAGCAAACACAGACATCACAACACGTACCTTTACGGAGCTTCTAGGGAGATCGTCTCACCGTAGCTGTCAATCTGATCAAAATACATGTTCAATGGCATTAAAACGAGAAAAAACGCGGCTGAATCGGTTAATCCATAGGTTTTTAACGTCTCTGTATAAAAAAATTATTTAATTTATAATCCATAATTCCATTTTTATGTAAAAATCGCAGAGCAAAAGTTAGCTACTAATGGTAGCCACCAGAGTGGCTGCTGCTTCCGGTCTTGGATATGCGGCAGTCTAACACACACACATTACCAAATAAGGACTATGTGTGAGTTCCCCTCGATTCCATTGGCTCTGACCGTCAGAAAGAGATGTCACATGTCAAAATCGAGCAATGGGGGCCAGAGGTATGGAAAATCCACCCAAAATGGCCCCAGAAGAGGTTTTATTTTGCTAAATCTCTCTAAAAAGGTCAACTATCACTTGTTTTGCATCAATCTTGATACAGGCTACTTATTATATGTTGTACTTTGGATTCCTAAAGCTTTTAGTCTACTAACCCATCATCCAAGGTTAGTTTTCACTATAAGTACAAAATATTCTTTGGACGGACACTATCATTTACAGTTTGTTTACCATGTTCAATCTGAATTTTCTTTAAAATAAAAAACATCTATATTTATTCTGACTTTTCTACATCCAACTCACAGATTTATCATTACTTTGAGAAAAAAGATTATTAATTTAACCCTTTTAGAAGGAAGATATGGTCATTTGTTCCGGGAATTGATTGATTGATTGATTGAAAAGTTTATTAACAGCTTGTATATTGGGTACAGTACAGTACAGCTCAAAACATACAATTGTTAAGGGGATGCAGACCAGAGAAAGACTTTCGTCTTGTTTACATCAGGGTCCCCCATTTCCAATTCATCATATCATTTAAGACATATAAGACATATTTGACATACAGATGGCTTATTTACAATTTACATACAGGTGGTTTTTTTACATACAGATTGCTTATTTACAATTTTCATTTTAGATTTCGTTCTAATACATCCTAACCGGACATTTAAGACATACCAAGTCTACAGATATACAGTTAGTAACAGAGTCTAAAATGCGAGTATATACATAGATGGGGGGGGGGGAAGCTGTCCATTGAACGACAGGTTGAGATTTGTACCATTACCGGGGCCAGTTTTGCAATGCTCTCCCCCGAAGGTGCTCTTTAAGAGAGGTTTTGAAGGTAAGTATAGTTTTACTTTCCTTTACAGTTGTGGGAAGAGCGTTCCACCTTGATGTGGCATAATTGCGAAACGTGTATTCCCCCTTTTTTGGGCCAAATCTGGGTTTCACATGATTTGTGGAGCTCCCTCTGGTGTTATGATCATGGTATTCCTTGACCTTTGGGAAGAATTTTGACATGTACATGGGTACCATAGAGGTGTAGTGGATCTTGTAGACCAGGCCCATTGCAAGTAGCTGTACTCTGTCGTCTACTCTAAGCCATCCTAGGTTGTCAAAGTGGGCAGAGGTGAGGTGGGTTCTAGATGAAAGGTCAAGCAGTAGTCTGACCAGTTTATTTTGCGATGTTTGAAGTTTTATTTTTAGCGCCTTGGAGGTGCTATGGTACCATGACGTGCAAGCATAGTCATAGTACCCTTGAATGAGTGCTCCTGCCAGAGTTTTCAGGGTGTTTTTGTTTACCAGAGAGGAGATCCGGTATAGGAATCTAGTTCTCTGATTGACTTTTTTTATTACATTGGATGCCATTTTGTCACAGGAGAGGTTTGCCTCAAGAATAGATCCTAGGTATGTAATTTCCTTCTTACTTGTGACAATAATGTCGCCCACTGCAACTGAGAAGTCGTCGGATTTGCTGAGATTATGTTTCGAACCGAAGAGAATGGACTCTGGCGAAGAGTCATTTTCGAGCCTGAAACCTGAAAAACAGGCTCAGGGTTTAACAGGTTTTAAAGCATTTGCACTTTCCAGACTTTTAGGTTTGGCTTCATATCGAGTTATTGGACATAGTGTCTGAAATACCTTACTTATTATTACCTGATGACTCATTTTAATTAGACCCTTTTATCACTTTAAATTGGATCTGTCCTGTTAGTATATCCAGCTCCAAGTTATGAAGGCTCTCTTGCTTCTTCTAGATAATGTAATTGACCACAGCACCCAGGCATGGAGATTAATCTGTCAATTATCACTATATTAAACTGTGGCTGAATATGCAGGAGATGGTAACAATGGAGACAGAGCAGGAGCTGCAGAGGAGACTCCATGACTACTTGGCTTTCCCCAATGTGAGCCTTAAGGCCAAACTGCTTGTCAACATGGATACTGTTGTTTGTGTTTTGCTTGCTTCAGCAGATAAAGAGCATTTGGTGTCTCTAATGGACAAAATACAAGAGTCAAAAGAGCACTTTGACACAGGTTAACAAGTGTTTTGGTGCAGGACATGAACGTCAATACGCCCTCCCTCATGTTTTGTAGGATATTCATACTCTAAGCACATATTGTTGGCATGCAAAATAACTTGGATTCTAGCCTTTTTTGTGAATTTCTAAGCTATTTTCTAAACTCTTTTGTCTGTATTGACTGATGTGGCATGAAAAGAATCTCCCTGACAACTTAAAATTGGCTTGTTCAAAGTATAGTGTGTTTTTTTTGGCTGATTTCATTTTTGGTTGTGCATTATGACAAATGTATTTTAGATATCTTATGAAAGGCTGGAAACAAGCTGCACATTTAAAACGTCCATCTTTATATTGTTTTGCAAATTTGAAAGAAACAAATCTGTGAGCACGGGCAAAGAAAACTGACACACGCGGAGTAGGTTTATCAGTAAAGAGAGTGATAGTAAGCATTAGCATAGTGAAGGTTTTGACGGACAACATGGTGGGGTGTGCGTTTTTGAATGTAAACCGGGATCTTTGAAATTCACTTTGATACCCACCAAAAATGCAATTACATATTATTGTGTTTCATTATAGTAACGCTATGTCAGACACTGCCAGTAACAAGCTAGCAAACAACATAAACAAAAAAAGATGCTAACTCAATGATACTTCTGCTAGATACCAATTGTGGGGATCACCAGACTCCATATCTAAGTCAAACCTGTGTTGCTCTATCTTTCAGAATGTGTTTTTTCTCACTGAGAACTTGGAGAGCGGAGCGCCCTGCAGCTGACTTGAGTTGCGAGTTTCTACCTTGTGCGATCTGTTGTGGTAGACAAGGGGAGGTAAGAAAAAAAGAGTATAAGCACTTCCAGCCTCTTTGGAAAGTTGTACGAAAACCAATGTTAAACAAAATATTAATCACAGCAGAGTATATTTACATCCTTTAAACAGTGAGTCTAGAGGGGAACTTGAATGCATTACAATCTGAGAGCTTTTGAAGCTACGCCTTTGGGTTGTATTTACGCTACTCGTCCTCAGTCCTTTTCTACCGGGTGCAGTTTTTATCTTCTGGGAAGATTGTGTTCCTGCTGCACTGGTTTTGTATTGTTTCTTGTTGAGGTGACACTTGCTGAAACAGCTAAAATAGTAGTATTGAAAGGCACCCATGGAAAGGTGAGCCTCAGCTAGCATCAAATAAGAGTTTAGGGCTGGATAAAGAGATCAGCAGCAGAAAGCTTTGCAGATAAGATGGGTGAAAAAGGTGTTAAAAGGTTTAGTGGAGCTTTATTTTTTTAATGTGTGTGTGTGAAAGAGAGCTCTCTTTTTAGAGAGAGAAGTTTACACACTTACTTACACACTAAACTATAGAGACATATTTGTAGCTCCACCAAATGACATATCCAGCTTGCAAAACTAAGCAAATATGACTCAAAGCAGAAACATCACAGAGATGAATCGGCCATTTTTCCTTTTTCTTTTTTATCGCAGCTTTATTTTGAAATGCTCACAGCACAGCGGACTGTAGGAGAAATGCAAAAGCTCGTTCTAATGGGACTTTAGGTGAACAGCTGGCAGGTAAAACGTCACCATCTGATTTGGGAAGAAGCCTTAAACCACTCCCTAAACACCTGCTAGAGGATTTTATGCACCAGCATCATCAATCAAGTTTGATATCCTACATCTCAGCTTTCAAAGCGTCACATCCACATACGTTGACAAGATTCGAACACATCTTTGTATCGCTTTGTTGATTTCTTTTGGTAGAAATACAGGTTGCCCATCAAATCTTTCCGAACACACATTCACACCTTACAAGTGTTCCTGCTGCTCCAGTGGATTCGGTGGAGACTTGCTGTTTCTTATTGCATATACCTCTACAGGAAAGCATCTTATCTAATGGCCTCCCTTGTCTTTCTACAGAGCCACTCTCTGACTTCTACATGTTATACCAGGTTTATGTTTGTAACCCCTGCTGGCAAACTAATGGATGAGACATTGTGTCTTTCTGCTCCAGCTGATGAGCTGTCTTGAAAGGAGCTGCATGTTGGACTAAGCTAGCAGGTTGGTGAAACGAAGATAATGGCCATTATCTCTTCACCGCTTCTCGTAATTGCTAGATGTCCGTTGACCCCGACAGGTGTTTTTGGCTTCCCTTCCCCTGCTGCTCCGGGCTGATGGGATGAGCCGCGATACGTAGTCCTGGTGTATCAGTGGGTGGCATCAATCAGCAAGCTTTTGGAACCGCAGCTTTTTGCAACTGATCGTTTGAGGAGCTCAAAGCAGGGAATTGTATGTTTAAACGAGGTGATTCCTATTTATATGCAGAGGCGGCTCTTTTTGGTTCCTCGTTACAGTGACACAGTAAGGAGACTCCCACTGCCCTGCTGCGGGAAATGTTTGTGTGTGGAGGACGAGCTCCTCAGGAAAGAATATTAATCATTTAAATAGGACGAGCTTCATTTTGGTGTTTCAAAGCTAATTCTCCTTTTGTTCTTTAAGGGATGCAATTGAAACTATCTAATGCTGTTGCTAGGAGACACAAATAATGGTCTACGGATAGGGAACAGTCCAAGAAAGAGGTAAGCGGTGAAGGAGTTTGATTTGGATGGAGATAAAGAATGTAGACTGTGGAAAATGTGTGATGCAAACTAATAAAAACAATGAGGAGGATAAGCAGATTCAGATACCTCAGTGGCTGTTTAATGTGCTTCCCGTAAAAACTACTCTACCTTTGGAATTTGAACTTCAGCAACCCTGAGAAGCATCTCCTCCCTTGATGCGCCACCTTCCAATAAATCCTTCATACACGGCAATCAAATAAGCATGAATTATTCAGTGTTGCAAAGCATAATCATTTAATGAGATTCTCCTATCTTTTTGTTCCAATATAGTCGGGTGGAAATAACTTCCCGCCTATGAGAAAACCTAACCAGTAAATGTTTAAATACTTATCTGACTGAGGATGACTTGATTATTCAGAATCAGTTGTTAAATTAACAGATTTTTTTCTGGGAATTTTAATGAAAAACAAACGGAGTTATTGAATTATGAGATTAGAAGGATATCTAAACCATACACATCAGGAGACAATTAATTAGTTAAAAAGCAGCTACAGCTGTGTACACATCAACCGACCAGCATATGTACGCTTCTCTCTGCCAGCGCTCTTCTCCTTTGTCACATACTGACTGCACATTCTGGGAGAAAACTGAAGGAACACACTTATCTTCGGTGCTCGATATATCATAACCAAACAAAAAAACATGACAAGATTTTCTGCCAGAGTGATTTAGCTGATGGTCTAATACAAAACTGAAAGGAAAACGAAAGAAAGCCTAGACTGACTAAGAAGGCAACGTTTATTTAAGTGAATATTCTTTGGGTACACCTTGAATTTACTGCATTAATAAAAGAGATTTAGAGCAAATGTAGCTAGATACTACCAGAGATAACACTGGCATTACATTTAATATGAACTATAAATATAATAAAGTCCAGGAGAAGGTTTCACAGGCTACTGTGATATCAAATGTTGTTGACCTTGATGTAATGGATTTGTTTGGCAGAGCTTTTTCCTGCCAGCGTAGAGTCTGCACATATGAGAATTGTAGATGAGAAATTAGTCAAACACCTGGTTCATCATTGAACTAGCAATATGATTAACTAATAGCTCATGAATCAGTCTGAAGTGCAGCAATATATTTTACATTTAGCAGTTAATGTGTTTTAGTTTAAATAGACCCATCCTGCCTCAGATTCATATTAAGATTAATGTGACATTAAATATAGGAGCCGATTTATCTCTCAATGAAACAATAGTGACTGCAGACGCTAGGCAAGACTATAATATAAACACATGAATGAGAATGTACCATTTCTGTTTTGTCTTGTTTGCCTTTATTACTCTTTTGCTGTTACTTTTTAGGTGCATGTGTTTATTTTCTTTGCATACTGTATTTAGTACAACCTGTCCTTCACTGCAAACATCGCTGCTACAACCCGCTGCTGCAGATACACGCTTTACAACATCAGGAAGATACGTCCCCAGCTGACTCAGAAAGCGACTCAGGTTCTGGTCCAGGCTCTCGTCATCTCACGCCTAGACTACTGCAACTCCCTCCTGGCTGGTCTACCTGCATGTGCCATCCGACCTCTGCAGCTCATCCAGAATGCAGCGGCTCGTCTGGTTTTCAACCTTCCTAAATTCTCCCACACCACTCCGCTCCTCCGCTCCCTTCACTGGCTTCCGGTAACTGCTAGAATCCACTTCAAGACACTGGTACTTGCTTACCGTGCTGCGAATGGATCTGGCCCTTCCTACATCCAGGACATGGTTAAACCGTACACCCCAGCGCGTGCACTACGCTCTGCATCAGCCAAACGACTCGTTGCGCCCTCGCTGCGAGGGGGACCCAAGTTCCCATCGGCGAAAACACGTGGGTTTGCTATCCTGGCTCCAAGATGGTGGAATGAGCTCCCCATTGACATCAGGACGGCAGATAGCTTGCACATCTTCCGGCGCAAACTGAAAACTCATCTCTTTCGACTCCACTTCGAGCGTTAGAACGATTAACGAAGCACTTTTATACCAATAAAGGACTGGCTTATCTAAAGCCAGTTGAGTAGCACTTGAAATGTTTGGCTCTATGAAACCTGATATACTTATATGATTCTGTTTTCTTCAAGGTTGTGTCTTCCTGGTCGAATGTACTTATTGTAAGTCGCTTTGGACAAAAGCGTCAGCTAAATGCAATGTAATGTAATGTAATGTAGTACATTTACGTCACACAAAAGAGATTATCATACTACAGCAGAGAAATATATCTGTTTGCCTACATAACGTTTTGTTGTCAAGTATGGATATAGAACTATATAAACTATAGAGAAAGTCTTTCAACTACAACATTTGATTTGATCTTTCAAAGAAATTAGATACTTTCAGAGTAAGCCACTTAAAACGTAATCAGCCGTTTAACAAGGAACACAAAGAGAGTGAGCAGAAATCCTGAAAATCCCCAAAGTTCTCTGGGAATTGTTTTCTGAAATTCTCGATGCTTGACAGTTCGAGGATGAATTACAGTTTAAAAAGAGAAAATCCAAATATAAGAAATATTAATAGATATCAGCTACTTAGAGCAACGTGTGTGAACTGTCTCAAAACATACTATATAGTGTATTGACATTGAGAATAACACTTATGTCAAACACAATGGGCGCACTGTCCTTGGAGTATAGACATCTACAGTAGAAAGATGAATGTGTTCGATGCCTTGAAAACATGGGATGTGAATATCCATTATAAAAACTGGCTAACCGTCATCACTCAATGACATGCTTTTGGATCCTTAAGTATGATAAATAAAAGTGTCTTATTTTGTTTGGGGTTGTATGAAGAAGTTGCCACATTCTAGTTTAGAGACTAGAAACCAAATCACAGTAACATGCCTGTATGTTTAAAATCTGATAACAATAAAATAAAAATAGGAGCAACTCAAACTTGACCTGAGTATCTTAAATCAACGGCTAACAGTCATCGGGAAAAAAAAGTTTTGACAACAGCAGCCGGTATCTCGGCAGCTGGAAGAATATGGCTGCTAATTAAGTGGAAGGATGCCACTGTTCCTTCACTCTCAACCTGCCAAACAATGTTCCATCTCACAGCCTTCCTCTCCTGCACCTGGAATAAACACGACACTCCGAGACGCACGTCAATGCAAAGAAGAGGAGATGGAGGGAATCGGAGTGTCATGTACTGTAACACCTACTTTCTTTTTTGACAGAGCAGGTTTAATATCAGACTGAACCAACATGATGTAAACATAACATGATTAGAATAGTCTTTGGTGTCATTAGTGCACGACTAACAAGAAGGCACTGGCATATGTATATAAATCACTGTAGAAAAGTGGACAAAATAACAACACCACCTTGCTGTATAATGCAGTCAGATAGAACCTTTTAATTTATCATCAAACTGTTCACTTTCTGAGCTCCTTTTAAAGCACACATTTACATATTAAATGCAATTCAATAAAACAGATCTGCCTAATAATTCAACTATATGGTTATTAATGAAGTTTCAGTTAGTAATGGTGTTGAACTAGTTTGCATTATTCTCATTTAATTCTTGAAAAGTTTGATAATTGTTTGAAAAGTTGTTTGAAAATTATGTTTCTGATGCATTGAGTTGTGAAAACACCATCTGTTTTAACTGCATTTTTAATCAATGTAAACTAAGATGTCACACAAACTCGAACCAATAAGGACAGCAGTTTGGATATTTTAGTGTGAATGCAACAGGACATTATGGAGGCGGAGGGAGGTAGCTCTTAGAGATCAGGAGGGAGAAAGCCTTGGCTCCGCAGGCAACAGGCATCATTATTTATTAATACCATGTGTAGCATTACATTGCAGCAATTAACAGTACAGTAAGGCCATTCAACTGTGCTTCAGTAGAAATATTACAAAGCTGGATTGTGGTGTTGCATAATATGTAGTAGACATAGATGGCATAATAGAACAATGACATTGAGAGAACAATATTGAACGCGGGTGATGGATTAATGTGAAAATAATTACCAGAGTATATTATATTTCTCTGTATAACTGTGTGTGTGTGTTTTCTTATCCACCCAATGTTAGTCCTCACAATATACAAAGTTCCTGATAGGGCAGATAATGAAGTACAGTTAAGGAAGCTTGTCAAGGTCAATGTGAACAAAGGCCTATACAGCGGAATTAGCTTCATGTAAGTCGGTTGTTTGTGCAAATTGCTCAAGGGACAGGTGTATGAAAAAAAGTCAACTAATAACATTACATACCATAACATGCATTTTTGGTATGTATCTATGGATAAGTAAAGTACATCTGATGAAGGCGGGACAGTCATTTTCAAGATGGCTGGGTTCAATTTTGGTTTAAAGTTTGATATTGTGGCCTGAGGGAATGGTATTCAAAATGGAGAAAACTGAATAGAATAGAAAATAGAATAGTGTTAATCCTCTGTGGAGTGAGGTGCTCTATACATTCTGATATTTAATTGGAATTCATTGTGTTTTGTTCGAAATGCAACAGTCAGTGGCTGCGCCATCCACCCTTCCCCTGAAGTTTGCAGCCTGGGCGTCACTCTGGACTCTAGCCTCACCTTCAACTCCCACATCAGGTCTACTGTCAAAACTGCTTTCTTTCACCTTCGAAACATCTCCAGACTCCGGCCCTCTCTCCCCGACCCAATTGCAGAAACATGAATACATACCTTCATCTCCTCTCGCCTGGACTACGGCAATGGAGTTCTGTTCGGGGTCACCAGCAAAGCCCTGGACAGACTCCAGTACGTCCAGAACTCTGCAGCCAGGCTCCTCACCCACACTAAGCCCTGGCAACACATCATCCCCACCCTCATGCACCTTCACTGGCTCACGGTCAAGTCACGCATCCAGTACAAACTCCTTCTGCTAACCTCTCCACTCCCTAGCCCTTGCATACATCTCTGACCTCCTTCAGCCCTACACCCCCTCTCGTCAGCTGCGGTCCTCTGACAACGGGCTGCTCTCCATCCAGCACTCCAAGCTGAAAACCTTTGGCAACAGAGCCTTCAGTGTCACAGCCCCCACCCTCTGGAATTCTCTCCACTCTGCTATCAGGAATGCCGACTCTCTGGACACTTTCAAAAAACAACTCAAACACCATCTGTTTACTCAGGCCTTTGGCCTCAGCTAAAATGCAGTACCCAGCAACATGTTCTTTTTCAAACCTGTGTATCTGTGTTATTATTTTGTTGTTTTGTTTCCCATTGTAAAGCGTCCTTGGGTCTCTTGAAAGGTGCTATCAAAATTGAAATTATTATTATTATTATATCTCCTTGTTGACCTCACTGTATTGTATTATGGATTAGGGTCCATCCTCTGTGGACTATGAAGGAGTTGTCAAGATGTCCTGCTTTGGATCAAAGTGTTGGAAAGAAGGAAATAATATCTAACTGTCTCACTTTCCTCAGGCGATTCTACTAGCTGAAAACAAAACAACTTTAAAAGACCCACTAAAAACACAAACAGAGCATAATGCATTGAGGCCTGGGAACACAACTTTATTTGTATCTCTTACGATACTTGCCAAGTTTGAAACTTAGTTCGTTATTAATTTACCTGGTCTACTTCTTCCCTGCAATACCAAGTTACAGTACGACCCAAAGGTTTTACTTCAGTGCAGCAGCTTCGAGCTAACCCTGAGGGTCTATCTGTGACCTGATTGCTCATGTAACATGAAATGTAACTTAATATCACAGAGTGGCTTTATTTAGCATTTCATTACATGTTGCTAGCAGAACGCCATACTTACGCCTGTGTGTCTTTTTGATGAGTTATTTTTTCTCTGACATTTAAGATCTATCTTAATATTGTCACGCTCTCTTATCTTATTGGTGTCACAAAGTAATACAAATAGATCAGCGACGTGCAGTCAGGGGAGGCAGGGGAGGCAGAGCCTCACCTGTCATACTCCAATGTAACGGAAAAACAACTAAAGAAAAACTAAATAGTAATAATAATAATAAAATGTCTCCAGTGATCTTTGTTGTAAGTGTGATTTCTGTATGATTCCAATCGCTTTTTATAGTCAAAATCAGCAAATTGGCCGAGCTCCGCTACAACTCCTACATGGGAGCGATGAGGAGTGAGGCAGGGACGAGCTCTGCCGGTTACTGTGTGGTGAGGTGAGGCACAGAATGCGTCGCGTCACCCCACAGAAACTGGCTGGAAAGCGGGCCCTACGCGCATGCCTGCATCTCACTGTATGTCACCAATGTAATGTTTGTAGATCCCTTTATTACATTTATCCTCGCCATCCATAGTCTCTAAATAACTTATTTCACGTATATATGATATTTAGGCCCGCTGGTCTCATCGTACAACGGCAATGAAAAAAGCACCAGGGGAGGCAGCCATTACCTCTGCCGCACTGAAGGGGGCGCACGTGAGCCCACAGGTTCTTGTTGCTACTGTTATTCTAGCAGAGGCAAACAAGTTACAACAAGCTAGACTTTTGAAACTAGAGGAAGATAAGGAGGACTTTTACAAAAATGTAATGGAGATTGTTGTCCAGAAGGATAGCATGGACTTCATCTTCAAGTCAAGGTAAGACCACAATTGTAATGAACATGGGATCTTACTAAGAAAGAACAATCCAATATTTAGATTTTGGGTATCCTTTTGTTGAACAGTCTGTTTAAAATGAATCGAAGCATCAGACTAAAAAAGCTTTTGAAAATAACCGAACATTTCGATTAAGGTCAAAATATAATATTTGTAAGTCTGACTCTGAAAGAGTCAGTGCCTCACCAGCCATGAACCTCACCGCACGTCACTGAAATAGATAAGGAATCATGATAGTTTCAGGAAAGTCGTTTATAAAGACCTCTAAAACAGCTGAACAAAATGTCGGGGACAAAACAGAAAGATCTTTGTTAATATCCTGTCCCGGAGTTTTACTTTTTGTCAAACATTGCTTATTAATATGTTTGTAATTTTAATGAAATGCAAGTTCTGGCAAGTTATGCAATTTTAATATCAGACTGTTCATCTCACAACATTGGATGATCCAGAAATTACAGGTATTGGGCCATCAAATAAAAACTCCTTAACTTTAGCCTCACCAGTGATGTCATTGCCTGTGCTGTATTCAACAAAGATGATTTTCTTTTTTGGCCTGCAGGACACTATAGGATCAGTGAGAAAGCATCATATATCTACTGAACTTCCCTTTCAGATAAGCTGCACTGGGGGATTTTTAGAGAGAACACTCTAGGTAGAAGTAGCTTTCTCATTCCTTACATCTGAAGGACGATGTTTACGCTACAGTACAGGGAGATAAGATAGAGGGCGGGCGGTGCTTTATCAGTATTTACAAAGGGAAGAACATACTGTGCTTGGAGATGGACATATAGATGCATTTCTAATTGGTCTACCGAAGACACCAGGGATGTCTGCATGTAGTGGGGAGCTATTCAGTGGTAGTGACACAGGAATGATGGATGCCAAAGCTGGCAGTGAAGATAAAAAGCAAACAAAAAGACTCTCTTCCAGGTGAGGAAGAGAGGGGGCGATTCGGGAGAGGGGAAGCAATGATAGATGCTGGGCAGGGGACTAAGATAAGAATATGGCTGCATATCAATGGAAACATATTGAACAGTGAGAAATACGCAGCCATGCAGAGAGCAAAAGCACTGAGCACTGTACATTGAATTGCAAGAATCTATACATTAATAAGAAGTGTTATGAAAGATATATTTGGCATGGTAATCATCTTAAACCCATTTCAGGAAAGCCTAACAAATGAGACGTATAGACAAAACAACAAAAAACTAAGCTTTCAAGCGAAAACGGGGCCATTGCAAAACCAAGTGTGCAGGAAACATACGAATAAAGCATGTACGTAGCAGTTTTGATTAATCTGGAATGCAATGCATCCTCCCTCCAAGGTGCATAAAAATCAGAGCATGGTGTATTGCAGCAGCAAGGGGCCCTCAATAATTAAAATTAGCATCCCAATCATAACATCAGCAACTTTTTAAACGTCACAACATTACTGCGCCTCCTCTCTTTGCAGACTTTGTCATTTCTACCTACAGTACTACTTTCAGAATGACTCTGGCTTTTTGAGGGCTTTGTCACATAAACTCACAACTATTTTAGTTTTGGTGCACTTGCTGAAAAAACTGATGCCGTCATTCCTTTTGGGAGGACAGTGTACACATTGATATTGATCCAAGATAAACCCAGAAAGTAATGCACTGTTGCCAGTTTGACATGAAGAAAATGAGCCTTTGACAGTCCTGTGGCTCTTCACCAATAGACACAGGACTGTGTGATAAAACGTATTAAAGTAAAAGAAAGGTCATTTAAAATATAAGCTAAAAGATCAGTAATAGTGTTTTAGTCTTTGAAATTCTAGAAGAGGCTACAGACACAAAAATAATGGAATGTCATTCACTGAAATAGCAGGGAGAAAGGGTGACTTAACCTTGTGTCTGAGAATAACACAAAAATAAGAAAATAACCATGCTTTCAGACCAAAACCTCTCTGCTATTTTGTACAAAAGAGGAGCAGACGGAAAAGTGTGAATGTATGCCTAGAGAACTGGATTGCATCCTCAAAAGCTTTTTGAAGCTCTTATCTGGCACATACATACAATTTTAAAAGAAAACCAAACAGAGCCTAAGGCATGGCAGAGAGATACTTCTCTATTGGCAGTGAGTGGAAATGAGTCTGGCAAGCAGGAGGAAAAACACAGCTATTCAGTTTGTCATTGCTCTTAACTTCTCCACTCAGAAGTCATGGTGCTCTTACCGAACTAACAGCCACTGGAAATTCATTCATTGGGGGGTGAAAGATGGAATGTGGTTGAAGCTTTTCTGGTTCAGATTTCAATATGCAGTACATAACCGTATTCACATGACAAAACTAAATGGCAAAGTTGAAAGAGGAGTTTTAATAAATGCTAAAAGTATTTGTTCAATGGCTTGAATGCTAATGAATTCAAGAGTTAACTCCAAGCGGGACAGAGAAGTTAGTCTGTTCACCTAATAAATGTCCCTCAGTGCATTTTCCCTCTGGGCTGCTATTGTTCCAGTAGCCTTTACTGTACCAAGGAACATTGAAAGCTCCAATGACTGCAGCTTTACAGGACATTTTCCGGTGTAGTGCTTACGAAAAAGGAGCGAGTGGGGATAATTAAAATGTAAGAGACTGGTGATAAAACAGCATATTCAATCAAAGACAAAAAAATATTCAAACTCAAAGGAGGAACAGATGGGCTACAACATAAACCCAATTCAGCGTATCACCAAATGTTTTTTCCTGCTTTTAAAATATATTCTGCAAGTCGTCACAACTCTCTACCCTCTCAATATTTAGTCATGACTGGACCTTTTATTCATTGCCTATTACCTTTGAATGAGGCGAATGAAACTGCATGCATTAAATCAATGATGTGAGCCCTTGACAATTCCATTTCACCAGAACTGTTTTCCCTTTCTTTGCCTTTGCCATAATTTCCCTAAACGCTGTGTGCGCCTTGTGCTTGGTTTGTTATCATTCGGGACATTTCCTTTGCACTGCAATCATTTGTCAAATGCAAGCAGTAACATCGTTCAGAGTTCTTCTTCAATTCCATTGTCTTTGTCATTTTAGATTATGTTATTTGTCACCTTTATCTACTCTAGACAGCTTCCTTAATAAATCAATTGTCATACATTTGTGCTGCATAAACAAATTGCTGTGTTTACAACTATGATTTTACAACAGTTTGATATTAATAAGACTGACAAAGACAGATTCATAACAGTAAGCATCCCGAACAAGCTAAAGCAGGGAGACACTTCATTGCCTCTGCCAACCGGGTAGTTCTTCCATCTTATCCAATCATTACTCTGCCCTATATATTAAATAGTGTCTGTCAACAGAGCTTCTACACCCCAACACCAGCATTATGAAAATCATTCATCGTTGTATCTTAAGTATGGATACGGGAGACGGACCCTGCGCATAAACCTCCATCAGGAAGCTCCCTATTATGCAAGTTAAATATATGTTCTTGTTCCCGTCTCTTCCAGTGTTGAGTGTTTTTTCTGACTATACTCTTTCTTATTAGTAATTCAAACATCAATAGTATATCACAAATATATTCTTTAGTTTGTAACGGCTCACATATACTGTAAATAAACAAGCTGGCAAATTTAATTATGTCTTATTATGAGGTAGCTTTATTAAGTTCATGAACATTTTATTGCCGTTTTCCATTAATGAACACTAGTGAGATGCCAGTCATTTGATACAGCTGGTTGAATCAAAAGCTGAGGTGTTTAACACTCATGAGGGTCTCCCAGCATCCAGTGTGTCTGTTATAATAAACCAATTAAATTACATGGAGTGAGTCTGTGGCTGACAACTGAAACAACGTGGTAGCTCATATTTCCCATGGAGTACAACCCTGCAGGAACATCATTTGTTTGTGTGCATTGAAACTCTTATTTGACGATGTCAAATAGAGGATGTGGATGCCGAGATAAATGGATACCTGTACAGTTTAAAGACTATCAGCAACATGGAAGAAACAGCCATCAACCTTTGCAACATGGTGATAATAGAACAAAACAGATGGAATCGTATAAAAAGGTTAAAAGCTTAGCCATTGGCGTGTCTAGAGCCGTGTGGAGGCAATCCATCAATAGTAGATGTGCTCTGAAATCCGTAAAGCCTTTGAAATCCGTAAAGCCTTAGATGTAGATCACACAGTTCGTGAAAAAAAACACACTGTATTTTTTGTCCAATTTGTATTATATCGCTTTTGACCCAGATTTAACATTCAAGTCTTCAATCTGTGTGAAGTGCCACAATGTGTGGAGTGCCACAAGGCTCATTTCTGGGTCTGCTACTTTTCAATTGCCAATTTTATTACTTAGCAGAATATTAATTGTGTGTGTTATATAGTTAACATTCAATTTCATATAGCAGTTTTTCCTGATTGTATAAGCATATTTTAGTACAGTGAAAGTCTCTTTTAAGGCAGTTAACTCATCAATAAGGGCAACAACAGACACTGTACTAGGGCAACAACAGACACTGTACTCGGGCAACAACAGACACTGTACTAGAGCAACAACAGACACTGCACTATAGGGCAACAACAGACACTGTACTCGGGCAACAACAGACACTGTACTAGAGCAACAACAGACACTGCACTATAGGGCAACAACAGACACTGTACTATAGGGCAACAACAGACACTGTACTAAGAATAAACAGCTTATGGGATCCGGGTAACCTCAGGCAAAAAGTAAGGTGTGTCATTAACTCTGATCCAGTATTGCAGTTTAATGTAAGGAAAAGCTAATAACAGTATTCTAGCATAGAAAATAATATTGGAAAAGTTTCTTCTACCTAGGGATGCTCCGATCGCCAATTTCGGGGGCCGATCGCCGGAATCAGTATCGGCCGATACCGATCGCCAATCCGATCGAGTGGGTGGGGCCTAAATGGAAGATTTAAACATCACTTTAAATCTTCCATTTAAAGCAGGGGTGGGGAACCTCCGGCCCCCGGGCCGTATACGGCCCGCGAGACCATTTGGTTTGGTCCTCGAGGTAATTTATAAACACACGCAAAAAAGAAAACAATTTAAGAAATCTAGACCGCAAAATAATTAAACAAGCGAGTGCCTGTTTTTCCTGGCAACGGTCATGGTCCTTGAACACAACACGAGCCTAACGTGTCATCACGTGGTATATGTCTCGTCTGACAGGGGTGCAGTGCTGACGGAGAGCACCAGAACGCCACTCCGGGGTTGCATTTAGGAACCTTCCTAACGGAGTGAAATGACCCGGAAGTACGTCACTGGCAGCCATGATAAGTGCCGTTCCAATTCTCCAAATGAAAGGAAAGGAGGTTTCAAACTTCCTTTATAACCTCCTTTAGCTTAGGAACCACTGGACCTCCCTAGCCGAAAAGAGAGGAGAAAATGCTGCCCCACAATGCATTGCAGCCGCAGCATTTGCCGTCACTCAACAGTCGGCCGTTCACGGAAACAACCGATTATGACCGAGAAATGATATCATGAAAGTTACGGTGCTTATTAAGCATTTTAAAACGTATGTGGTAAGTTGCCAAAGTGCTTTTTTCAGAACGTTCATCAGTATTATAATCAAAAAGAGAAATATGAACGTTAGTTTTTACTGAAATGATCAAATAAAGTCAACATTTCACTGAGCTGTGTGGAGTTTGTTCAACTTTTAAAAGATGTTTGAATGGTGATATAGCCTACACAGTGATAGATGTTAAGGACTAACGTTTATAATAAATACATTTGTATTTATTTTAAGATATTTTCATAGTTCATACAATTATACGTATTGGGATCATTTGTATTAATGTGGACCATAGGGAGAGGGTGATGAGCATACGTTTCACTTTCCTTTTTTATTTAAATTCCAACTTTGGTCATGAAGAATATGTTTCTCTGTTGTCCCCGTTCATAAAGCATAAAACAACACAATCAGAGCACGGTGCAGAGTCTCTAGATGAGTTTACAGTAGTCCCTCGTTCTTATTAAACATCCATGTTGTAGTCCGCTGTATAGAAAACTGTAGTTTCCATAGTTTCCCCACAGCAGCAGACGCACATTCATGACGTCCGCTGGCGCATCATAAACACGTCGGATAGTGAAAGTGCATTCGGATTCTCTAAAGTACCGCTGTCTCTTCTCCTAAGTCCTTTTGAATTCTCCTATCCACTATCCCTTAACCCCGTGACGTTTCACTCAGAGGTCAAGGAATAGGAGATAGGGTTAGAATTTAGGAGCTGATTTTTGGATTATCGGAACTTCAAAACCCGGGACTTAAAACAATTGCAGTACCCATAAATCCGTAGGCTACACATGCTGCAGTTTTTGCGTGGCTGTGTCTTAGTTGAAAGCCCAGTGGCGATCTGTTCATCTGACATACTGATCATACAGTCAATAACTTTGTTGTTATTAGCATCTGGTTAGCTAGCTATGCTAACGAATATAAGAAGCTTTTTCTCCAACCAGTGAGGTAAAGGCACATCTTTATATGATCATTATAGTTATCAAAAAACAAGAGAATAAAGTAAACAGGTATAAAATACTATATGACAGTAAAAAAAAGTTGTTATTAATAAACAAGAATAGAGTTTCAAAGGAGAGTGATTTGTAAAATATCCATAAAGAAAAATTAAATCTGCTTACAGTTCTGTTTAATATGGGTGCTGAGAGATGTTTCCATAGATCTCTTCATTTTGCTCTCAAAGTGCACCAGATTGATGCTTTCAACTTCAATATTTAAAAACAAATCTTCCCGGGGGAGCAAACCCCCGGACCCCCCTAGAGGAGGTTAGGTCCCCCCCACTTAAATCATGTCCATGGATAGGAAACTAAATAAATTTGCACACATATTGTGTTCATATCTTTCTGTTTGGTGGTCATGCCACAACCGTGCACGTGAATGCATGCGCGAGTCATGGCAAGATATCTGGATTAAGAGGTTGCTTTTTCTTTGCACAGCATGAAAGAAAGGCCAAATGAATGTGCTGTGATTTTTAAGCAGAGGTCAATAATTTGTACGGCCCTCGGAGGATGTTGAACAAATTGAAATGGCCCTTGAGAGGAAAAAGGTTCCCCACCCCTGATTTAAAGTGATGTTTAAAACTCAGTTAATGGGGCTCATTCACTGGAGCTTCCACAAACAACAATCAACTTAATTATTACATTCAAATGATGTACATTATTCAAGTTTACATTCACTTTGGATAATAACACGGGAGAAATGAGCGGAAGCGCTCTCTTTTCCTCTCTCCCTCTCTCTCTCCCCCCTCTCTCCCTCTCCTGACAGCCTGTCAGTATCTCATGCAGCTCACTGATCCAGTAATGAGTGACCCGACAGTGAAGAATACCTATATTTATAATGACTAGTTTAGCTTGTTCCAGAGGTAGATAAAATAGCTAAGTGTGTTAGGTCTAACTCTTGTGTGTTTCGCTCCGCTCACCGGTCCGTCTCAGCGGGCGGAGCTGCAGGATTTCTGCTTCACACACACGTTGCATACCGCTATTTTACTGTCTTTTTCGGACACCTTAAAATAATGCCAGACCGGTGAAGCCATTTTGGCGAGCTTGTTTTGCCGCACACAGAGAAAAGTGTCATGTATTTTACGTCATGCGATCGGCTCTTGCGATCGGCATGTTTAGAGAGCATCGGTCGATCGGTAGAGAGTGAGTATCGGCCGATCTCAATCGGTGACCGTTCGATCGGAGCATCCCTACTTCTACCTAATACAAAAAAGTCTGTATCACCTTTATTACAAATCCACTACACAAACTGCAATGCATTGGTCCAATGGCTCTCTCTATACGCTAAAGTAAAGCTAAGAAAAAGGTTATATTGCCCTTGTCCATGCACTTGGTTCCTAATGGTATGGTTTCCATCCGTTTCTGTAAAAAAGACCTTTGCATTTACGTTGAATCTGTAAAGTTACTACTCAACTTTGAGTATTCAATTAGAACAGGAAGAACCAGGTCCATTGAATCGTCTTTAATCAAACATTTAGAATCTGGGTGGCCCAAGTCATGTTTAATAAATAAACACACATTTACAACCACATATACAATCTTTAAAAAAAAACAGTGTATGAAATGCTCCCCTGCACAAACGCATTACAGGATAGGGCTTCCTCTTCATTCAAACCATTAGGATATTTAGTTTTAAATGATGAATCCAATAAACTTGTCTTTGCACAAGTTTTGTATCCCCCATCACCTCCCTTTCTCAGAGCTGTAACTACCTCAATAACCATAAAACACAACGCACAGACTTCACGGCCTATGCCATTAACGTCTAGCCGCAGATATTTCTCATCTCCTAATGCTGCTTTTATGTTCACAAATTCAATTCTGTGCAAAGCAAACCCACAGGGATATCTGCAGTAAATAAACCACATATTTACTCATAAGTGTGACTCTACCTTTCATTTGTTTTTTTGTTTTTTTACTGACTGTGTGGGTGTAAAAATGCATTATTTTTTAATCATAGCACTGCAGTCCCATTGCATTGCCCATTCCCTCCTGAGACTAATCATGCATGATTAGCTGATGGGTTTCGAGATTGGCTTCAGAATGAATACATTTCTAAATATAAATCCAAAAGCGCAGTTTGAAATGTCACTGTGCTCACATCATAATTGCTTGTATTAAACTCGACACTTTGGAAAAACAAAAAAGGACACTCAATTATTTTGGTTTAAACACACATGTGACATCGTAAAGAACTTATTGTCTGAAAAGATCATATTTGTTCAATCTTTCCATACATTGGGTACAAAAGTCCGAAAGGTGTTTAATTTATTGTGCAGGGCAAACTAGCTTCGCTTCGGACTCTTCCCGGGATTTTATAGGAAATGATCACCTTTTATGGTTCATAACTGTTGGCATTATAATGAAATGAAGGTCATTTTGATTTAAAAGCTCAGACAAACAATTTATTAGTCCACAAGGTCGATTCATCCCAATGGAAGAGCTAATAAATGTGTCCCTTAGGAAATATTACACCCTGTTTTCTTGTACAGATAAACCTGTGTAAGGCATTTCCTCACATTTTATTTTAGGTAGGTATGGTTTCCTATTTCCACATCAAGGTACCTACTCCATGTAGAACTCATTTGCATTGAGCTCCAGTGCCAGTCTCACTAGTCTGTTTAATTTGATTGCTGAGCCTGTACGCCCTAGGTGGTTTTGGTAGAGAGGTTACCCCCCAGGCAAGTCTTCACCGATCAATGTAAGCTGCTTTCGATCCTTGTGGCTTCATAATTTGCCAAGCAAGTGATCAAGAGAAGTGATCCAAAACATTATCACGTTTGAATGTCTGGCCGAATGAAATTCATCATTGATTTTCTGCACGGGGCAGTCTAGTATGGACATTTGTACACAAGGGTCCTTACATTTCCACATGAACAATTTACAGTAACACCAATCTTTAAAACACAATCTCTAAAGGATTGTAGTGATATGTATCGATGTACAGAGAAAAGGAACATCTTTAGGTTTGATAGATTCCCATTTCAGTTCAACTTAATTTATTAAAACCAGAACTATTAATAGTCTCACGTTAATCACATGCACTACACCCAAAGCTTGTCAGAGATAAAACTAATAAATGTATTGGTTTTAAGTTTTTATTAAAGACTCCACTGTTATGAGCATCAGAGAACTGAGATGCTTACATTTGTGTTTGTGCATCTGGGCCGAGTTGACAAAAGTGAGTTCATAGAGAGGAGAAAAGAGGCTAAGTGTTGATTACATTTCAGTTGACAGGTCACATAAATCATCTCAATCTCGACAGTTAGGGTGAAATTGAAAATAAAAAGTAGAGATATACAATGGGCCCCTTTGGACAGATGCATAACTCTCCTAGAGAGGAGAAAAACATTGAGAGTTGAAGTGCACAGCACCTCAACGCGGCTGGACATTACTTTGTTGTGGTTTGGTGTTAACTTGTAACTTTACATCTCTGTTTACATTGTGTGTCTCTGTGGTGGTTTGAAATTATTTTCATTGTGTGCTTATTTTGCATCTCTTTATGGTTGCTTTACATATATATGTGAACGTGTTAAAAACAACCTTTTGAAGTTACTAAGATTGATACAAAAACACGCTTTTTTGTTCTGTTAGTAACAAATGTTGAAAATAAAAATACATTTTTTGATGAATAATATGTATTGGTACCTACCCCTGCTTTTTTAAAACATGGTGACAGATCTTTTCTGGCTTAAGGTGGCCCGTCAAATGCAATCAATAAAACAGTGTTTAAACTGAATAACAAATGAGTTGCATTTATCTCCTTTTACTGGACACAGGACATCTATAATTTGATTGTGTATTTGTTCTTTTTTTTATATATTCTTGAATAACAAAAACAAATAGATTATTTTGATGCACAGAACAAAGAGTACACACCAGTCAGTCCTGCACAACCCTTCTGCCCATTGTAACAACTTCACATTTTTTATTTGTACAGGTATACCTATACTTCATCCATATTCAATGTAAATATTGCTATATTTTAATGTTGTTATAGTTTTCTTTAAATTGTTTTTTATTATCATTGTTTTATTTTTATGTATGTATGTTCATGTATGCAGCAAAAACACCAAGACAAGTTCCTCGTATGTGTTAACCTATTTGGCAATAAACCTGTTTCTTATTCTGATAATCATTGTTCTGCTGTTTGCCTGTGATGGCAGCTTTCGCAATGTGACAATATGCACGACTAGATTCCCATCAGCCCTCTCTATATATCTACACACCAACAATCTCCATCCCAAACTTAATTTAAGGAAAAATAAAAGAGAAGCTGGCAATTACCCACTGTGATACTGCCAAAAGTTTGTAGCAGGAGAATGGTGTATGAAATGTACCCTAACTAGTGGCAAACATTAGGGAGAACAACTATTATATACAGTGGGGCAAAAAAGTATTTAGTCAGCCACCAATTGTGCAAGTTCTCCCACTTAAAAAGACGAGAGGCCTGTAATTTTCATCCTAGGTACACTTCAACTATGAGAGACAGAATGGGGGGAAAGAATCCAGGAAATCACATTGTAGGATTTGTAATGAATTAATTGGTAAATTCCTCGGTAAAATAAGTATTTGGTCACCTACAAACAAACAAGATTTCTGGCTCTCACAGACCTGTAACTTCTTCTTTAAGAGCCTCTGTCCTCCACTTGTTAACTGTATTAATGACACCTGTTTGAACTCGTTATCAGTATAAAAGACACCTGTCCACAACCTCAAACAGTCACACTCCAAACTCCACTCTGGCCAAGACCAAAGAGCTGTCAAAGGACACCAGAAACAACATTGTAGACCTGCACCAGGCTGGGAAGACTGAATCTGCAATAGGTAAGCAGCTTGGTGTGAAGAAATCAACTGTGGGAGCAATTATTAGAAAATGGAAGACATACAAGACCACTGATAATCTCCCTCGATCTGGGGCTCCACGCAAGATCTCACCCCGTGGGGTCAAAATGATCACAAGAACGGTGAGCAAAAATCCCAGAACCACACGGGGGGACCTAGTCAATGACCTGCAGAGAGCTGGGACCAAAGTAACAAAGGCTACCATCAGTAACACACTACGCCGCCAGGGACTCAAATCCTGCAGTGCCAGACGTGTCCCCCTGCTTAAGCCAGTACATGTCCAGGCCCGTCTGAAGTTTGCTAGAGAGCATTTAGATGATCCAGAAGAGGATTGGGAGAATGTCATATGGTCAGATGAAACCAAAATAGAACTTTTTGGTAAAAACTCAACTAGACGTGTTTGGAGAAGAAAGAATGCTGAGTTGCATCCAAAGAACACCATACTGTGAAACATGGGGGTGGAAACATCATGCTTTGGGGCTGTTTTTCTGCAAAGGGACCAGGACGACTGATCCGTGTAAAGGAAAGAATGAATGGGGCCATGTATCGTGAGATTTTGAGTGACAACCTCCTTCCATCAGCAAGGGCATTGAAGATGAAAACGTGGCTGGGTCTTTCAGCATGACAATGATCCCAAACACACCACCCGGGCAACGAAGGAGTGGCTTCGTAAGAAGCATTTCAAGGTCCTGGAGTGGCCTAGCCAGTCTCCAGATCTCAACCCCATAGAAAATCTTTGGAGGGAGTTGAAAGTCTGTGTTGCCCAGCGACAGCCCCAAAACATCACTGCTCTAGAGGAGATCTGCATGGAGGAATGGGCCAAAATACCAGCAACAGTGTGTGAAAACCTTGTGAAGACTTACAGAAAACGTTTGACCTCTGTCATTGCCAACAAAGGGTATATAACAAAGTATTGAGATTAACTTTTGTTATTGACCAAATACTTATTTTCCACCATAATTTGCAAATAAATTCTTTAAAAATCAGACAATGTGATTTTCTGGATTTTTTTTTTTCTCATTTTGTCTCTCATAGTTGAGGTATACCTAGGCCTCTCATCTTTTTAAGTGGGAGAACTTGCACAATTGGTGGCTGACTAAATACTTTTTTGCCCCACTGTAATTTAATTCAATAAAAGATACTCATTTAGACTTTTATGAAAATTCATTTAGCTGTGCTGAGGCGCTGTTTCACTGTAGGCCTCTGAGAGAAACACTAGTGGAAATGTAAATGATAAACATTGACTGGGATCAGTTTCCCCCCAAGCTCTGTGAGAATAAATGTGAGTTAAAACACTTAAATCGACTCATCTAGCCTCTCTATTCCCTACTGCAGGAGCCAGTAACTGTTGGGGATTGAATCACAGCTGCTTGATATGCACATGCATGTTCCCTCGTTTTTTTATTGTCCTTCATGCTCAGTGGCTGCAGCACAATGGGGCCATCATGCTGAATGTTGAAATGCATTAATGTAATATCCTCCACCGTTATAATAGACAGTGACCCGCAGGGAAACGCCGGCCTGATGTGAAAATATTGCCCAGCGTTGAGTAATTGAATCATGTCTTACATTGTGTACTCTGCCTTTGTACTGTGCTGTGTGAAAATTCGTTTAATGGTTTGGAACAATGTGAATGCATTTGGAGCATTGTGTACGAGGAGGCTGGTGACCTATACAGTGCTTTTGTTGGGGGAGGTGGGGTTTATGGGAAGTGTGAGAGTCCCAGTGGAAGGTTAAACAGTAATTACTAAATGTCATGAGTGTGCATTGTATGCCCGGGTTACAATCATGTTCTATTTTTTTTACAATGCCATGTCTTGTATATAACAGAATGGTAGCAAGCGTTATAGATACAGACGCATTCACTTTACAGTCAGTTCTGCTTTTGGTTGTACAACTGAACGTCTTTAAAGTGGAAGACTGACAAATGGCACTCTGATTGTGCCCGATTCATTCCCAAAATGTCAGAAAATGTCTACAATTGAGTTTGGTAATGCGTCCTGCATTTCTTTAATATTTCTAGAGTGAAATGTCTTGGGTAGGATCTATAAAGTACATCTACATCTCAAACTTCACTCAGTCATACTTACTGGGTAGTGTTCAAACAAAACCATATGCAATTGATTCGCAAACTTTAACATGCTGTTTCGCTAGCCAACACATTAATTCAAAACATTTTAGTTTTTAGTTGTCCTACCACTCTACAAATCATTTAATACAATAACACATTTTATAGGAATGTGCTTGGGTGGTTGCCTTGGCTTTTGCATAAGTAACAGTCATCTCTGGAACTCATGCATTAAACGTCTGGATTGTGAGGACCAAAGGAATTTTAATCAGGCAGAAAAACATGCTGCTGTTTAGCTTTTACAACCCAGCAGAGCTATTGATGTAAACACTTTAAATCTTTCTCATAATTATGCCGTGCACTCTTATCACCACAAACTACAAGAGAGAATAAGATAGGAAAAGAACAAAAGGGGAAGAGAATATATCCAGCAAGCTCAGTTTTCATCGTTCAGCAGCACTACGATCAGCTGTGGTTAAACAACGTGGAATTGATCAGAAAAAGGATTATTGAGTCATAGTGCGTGTTTGCAAGTATAACTTTTCGTAAGCAAGTTTCATCTCCTTGAAAAATATTTTTTTAATTAGAAACTTATGTCTGAAAATTATCTTCTTAAGTGTGTGCTAAGCAACACTTATTTTTGTTTGAATCTGTACTCTTTGAGATCATGGATAACATTTATCATTTTCTTTTGAGATCTCTATTCATGTTCAAACCTAACCTAGAATTAACCCTTTGTAACCTTTCCTACATGGTTGTATCTAGGAAGTCACAGGTCCTTTGCCATCCCACAATGCTTTGGAAGACAATTTGCTTTTATTACAAACACATAAAATAGGGAAAAACCTCACTGCACTTTGTTATGGGTGTTTAATTGATCAACACTCAAAATGGTTTTCAGACAACTTAAATTCACTACATTCATGCGCCAGTGGAAAGAATAATACACCTTTTCCCTTATGTTTTTGTTTGAAAGAATATGAAAACTATTCAAATAATTCAACGTTTGTCACAAACTCTGCAGCCTGTGTTTCGCGTTCTTTGTTCAATTTTAATTTGGTGTTGCTACACTGTGGGAGAATGAAATTGTGATGATGAGCGTAAGAAATGGTACTGTCAACAATCAGAATTTATTTTTTGAAATACTTTTCTGTTGATTGCCTTGTGCGTCATTATTTTTAATGAAAAAGCAAAGCCTCTGAATTCTGAGCTTCCAAGTTATACTCTTTTATACCAGTGATGACAAAGCTGAGGTCTATATATTGTTTCATCACCAATGGTATCATCCTGTTAATATCAACCCAAAAACTTGAGGAAGGGTCCAAGAAATGTTATGTCCAACCATGATATACTGATGTATTTGGTCCACCAGTGTACAAAGCAAATGTAGGTGTTCCAGAAACTTTCTTTGATGAATATCTTTACTTGAGAGTACATGACATTTTTTAATTGCTGTGCTCTAGAAAGAGAGGTACGTGCAGCACTGCCAAAGGCTTGGTTGAGAAGCTAACAGCCTCCATGGATCACAACTATTTTCAATTCTTACTTGTTAAAAAGACCTGAGAGGTATGATGAGTGGGTGTGCAGCAGAAAGTGAGAGTTCTACATTTTCAAATTAAATGAGACTGACTGTTGACTCCTTTTGTTAAGCAAGACTTAGCATTAACAAAGGGATTGCTTTTCTTTGCTTTTCAAGGCTTGGCAGAAGAGATAACTAAATAAAAACACAAAAGGCGAGGAGTGTGAAAAGTAAGAAAAAATAGTGGTGATTGGAAATCTGAAATGAATGAAGAAATATGGCGCGAGATGAGCTTTCACGCTTTAGCACCTTATCTCACATGACGGACATAGCAATCCAGTGGTGGGACAAATGTGTTGGATTATCACAATACAATGTCTTGTTCAAGGAATAGGGAAAATAGTAATAATAATTTCTTATTCAGGACTTTTTGTAGATGAAGCAAGTGAGAGATAAAGTAAATAACTTGAAAAGAGATAAACATTTAAGCTTTACCAAAAGTTGAAAAAGGCACAAATATGAGTTATTGAACTAAGAGTAGGGTTTTCCTTTTTAAGACTATAGACTCTAATATGCTAATAACACTCAGGTTGACCGAGTCAGGCTTCCTATAATTATAACAAAAGTTATTTCACACGTTGTGAGAATTGCCACGCTGCAGAATGAGTCATCTGAAGAGTACAAAAATAAAGAGTGGACGATCTGTACATTGAAAAGCTGTATGTCAAGCAAATACATTAAATAAACCATTCCACATGAAGTTTAATGATTGTTTTAAATCAAGCAGTAGTCCAGTTCCATTTACCAGTTTTTTGTTTCTTCCAAAAAGAGAGGTTATTTTTCGAGATTTGTTCAAGTGTTAAGTGGCTCATTTGAAATTTGATTAAACCAAATATGAAGGAAACAAATAGAGGCACACACCACACACAAACCTAGAGCAGCACACAGCATGCAAACAGACCCAGCATGTAATCAGAACAATGTCCCTGTTTCCCTTTTTGACATGGTTAGTTGAAATATGTTTTAAACTACTGGGGAGCAAATGAGGCCAGAGACAGATACACTTATATCATATAAGATTATCTAATTTCCTTCTTTCTTGACAGCAAATCAAAATTGCATTACTGACTTCACTGAGGTTTATAGAGTTTCAATCTCCCACACTTCAATACACAAAAACAAACGCACACATCTGAAAAAGTATCAAGCAACATTTTGCCTTACCTTCATAAATCTACCATTTATGATTTAAACTTGTGCATATTTTGATAATAGATCTGTTACACTGAGGTGCACTGATGCTTCATTCACTGCAGATGTTCAGCGAATATGCATCGTCCACTGGGACCTCCTACATGTCACAATTATCAGTTTGAATCTGGTTAAAATGTAATTATCTGTATAAAAACATTACTGTATCTGCTGTGTCAATCAGAAGTCATGGGCCCTTTTTTGTCTTAGTTAGTGGCAGTTCTATGGTGGTTGAAACAGCAAAGTCGCACAACTAAACAAACACTCACACGTATGTCACTGTAGAGAACAAGCTAAACTGTAAACAAATTAAAATAATTGGTTCACTGGTTTAGCACTGAGGCTTTATTCATTGAGACCTCAGCCAGGATTGTAAGTATTTCGTAGTACAAAAATCAGAACACAGACAAAAGCTGATGATGAATTGAGATGAAATAGCGATGCACCTGAACAGCTTCATACACTTTTACCCGTTTTTAAATGAATAATGTATTATGACCTACATGGCAGAAAACTTGTATTGAAGGGATAATATTGACTTGTTTTGCTCAGAGAAGTGTCTAAGCATCCTTTCAGAAATGTCCTCTCTTTTACACTGCCAATAAAAGTATGCACTTGATCGATCTGTGTCACCTCTTGCGAGTGTCTCTCGTATTGACTGGCTTGACCTTTTCACTTTGTGCAGTTTGCAGAGTAAGCACAAAGTCAGTGAGTCTTGTTATCTCTCTCAGCGGTCCCAGAGAAAACACCGTATATGTTTACAACCATTTTAAACATTGATATATGCTGGGCCTGCACCTCCCGTCACTACACAAGCTCATTAAGAGCCAATGTTCCTGTTTTTATGACATCAACAGTTGTTAATGTTTCCTGGCTTGCACTGCAGGTTCCAATATAAAGAGCCTTGAAAATGGGTGGGCATGAAGAAAAAAGAATGAAGAAAAAGAAAAGCAGAGAAATGGAAAAGGGCATCATACAAAGAAGGGTGAGGGAAAGACCCTGCAAAACGAAGAAAAGCAATACATTGTTGACAGTTAAGAAAAAGTAAGGAAGCACAAGTCCTGGAAACATACCAAGAGGGACTACCAATTAACTTGCTATGAGAGTAGCGGCTTTCTCTTGAGCTTTCACATTGGCTTCAACCTTTTGACCGCTCATATATAACTTAGAGACTATTAAGTGCCCCACAAAGAAAGCATCTCATTATAATTGCTTTTAAATATTCATTTTCAAGTTGAATCATATTTTCCACAAAGACAAAAGTAAATGTGCATTACAGATTAGTTCAAAGTCGTTGAACTTTGACCCTAGCTGACTTGCCCTGACATTTTGTTTGCTGGTGGTGTTGTTTGATTGATTAGCCTATGGCTATAGCAGTATGTCAGCTAGAGGGTGACCCTGATCACTGTGGCCAAGATTAAATCTTAATAGCTTGTGGATGGATTGCCGTGAAGTTAGTACAAACATTTATTTTTCACAGAAGATACATTCTAATGACTTTGGTGATCCACTTACTTCTCTTCTTGTGCCACCACGAGGTTGACATTTATGCAATCCCAACAAGTGATGGATGGACTGCCATAGATTGAATTCATGGTCTTTGTGAACCTTGGTGGTCCTCTGACTTTCATCTAGCACCATCATCATGAGCAATGCTTTGGTTAATTTGTCTAACAGTTAGGTTATCTTGACAAAGACCATAGAACGCTTACAAACTTGTTAGCTTGGCTACCGAGTCCAAGTATTATTCTCTAATCACAATCCAGCAGGGCATTGCAATGAAAGCGTCAATTTCTCAGGTATTGAGCCGTTTTCCTATTTCTCTAGACCAGGTCAACAGCATACTGTACACCTCTTATATGTTACACACTTTCATTGGGGTTGCTTGTCTTCTTCACTGAGTATGCATCTTTTGACCTTAAGATTTACAAAATCACACTGGACTTGCTTTAGAAACTTAAAGACGTGTTGCATCTCATCCAAATTATTTCTTCAAAGTTTCCTCAGAAAGAAGAAGACTTGGCTTTTGACTCTTCTATATATTATGAGCTGGACGACAGAGAATATTCACAGACTTCAGTTGGAAATAATGCCAGCACTAAAAAGACAGTTTGCCTGTATGACGTATTTTTTCAGGTCATTAACTATGGGCTCAGAACAGTCTCATAATACACACATGCCCACAGAAGGATTCAAACTTGTATTTCCGGATCCATACTTGTGTTTTTCAAAGCACACACAATGTATTCCGTTTCATATACATGTAAATAAAATCCAATACAGAAAAAAGTTTTACATATATATTTTTGATCCTCACTTATTAGTTTCCCGTTTAAATCCTCTGAACCTGCAAACACAACCAGCTTTCTGTGCAGTGACCGTCAGGGGAGTCTCAAAAAACCCACACACGAATGCACAGCGATCCGTGCACAGAAAGCTGTTTGTGTTTGCAGGTTCAGAGGATTTAAATGGAAAACAAATAAGTGAGGATCAAAAATACACATGTATATGAAACGGAATACATTTGTGTGTGCATTGAAAAACACAAGTGTGGATCCGGAAATACAAGTGTGAATCCTTTTGCGGATCATGAAATACAAGTGTGAATCCTTCTGTGCATATGTGTGTATTATGAGACTGTTCTGAGCCCATAATTAACTCCCTCCCTTCAGAGCTTTGTGAAGGCGGCAGGTATGTTTTCCATCTGCACAGTCTAATTCAAGGGACATGGATTAGCAAAGTGAGATTACTCACACCAGATCCACTGTGGGCAGCCAAATGGGTCTTGAGCAACCAACACCAGACACACAAACTTCTGTTATGTCTTTCTATTCTTACATCTCCCCAGTTTATAGGATGATGAGTTATAATCGCCAGGAGTGTTTGAGATTACATCCTGGGGACACACGGGGACACACACAATTCACTCAAGAAACAATAAAAACTTCTTTCTCTTATTTACGCCTCAGAAACCCATCAAAAACTGCCTCTCGTAAATTGCATCATTTTCTTTCCAGCAAGTCTGACAAAAGTAACACCTAAAGTGTCACCCCGTAAATTACAATAGAGGTTTGGAGATGTGGATTAGGCCTGCTGATTTTTGTAGAAGGTCAGTAGAGTTGAAAGCGTCTAGATTGAGAGAGAGGCGTGTAAAAAGGCTTTTTAATTTGTTAAAATGTATTATCTCTTCGATTTACACACGGCATCTATTGCACGTCTGTCCGTCTGGGAGAGGGATCCCTCCTCTGTTGCTCTCCTGAGGGTTCCTTCTCCCATTTTTTCCCCTTAAACTGTGGGTTTTCCTCCGGAAGTTTTTCCTTGTACGATGTGAGGGTCTAAGGATAGAGGGTGTCGTATTGTCATACTGATATTCTGAACAATCTGTGCTGTTGTATTTGCTGTAAAGTGTCTCTACTGTAGGCTATTTTTATTATATGTACAGCACTTTGGCTCGACCAAAAATCGTTTATAAATGTGCTATATAAATAAAACTTGATTTGATTTTGACTTGAATAGTCTTTAAAAATAGTTGTTAATAATAGTACTATTTTTTGCTTTAAACAACCTTTTCTTATTTCTGTGTGTTTGTATGAACCATTTACACCAAAGCACCTCATAAGCTACTTGGAAATAAAAACGATTCTAGATTCTGACTGATATAAATATATTTGATATATTCTCATCATAACTACAGCCCTTTTGTCAGTTTACAATCATTGCCAGTGTAAACCAACTGCTTCATCCCTCCATTGTGCCAAAATAAAAGTAGATTTTCCCCCCATGCCGCAGTTAGTGTTTTGGCTGCTTGCCAGTCAGCACTACGCACTCCTGCCTCTGCTCTCTCCCCGTTCCAGGGACTTCTGATGAGCTGTGAAAGAGCATCGGTAGACTCCTACAGTGCACCTTCCATATCTCCGGGAGATTGTAATCATGGGCAACTTTTGTTTTTCTCTTCACACATCCTCTGCACACTTATTCATAGGCATAACAAATAGCATTCATTCTCTGCGGACTAATGAAAAATCAGAAGCAATCCATGTGAGTCAAGGCTCAGCAGGAAGAAATTAAAATCCCCCTCACGTTTGGAGAAAAAATAATAGATAAGGTTACTCACTGCATCACGTTTGCTACATTAACGCTTTCTCTCACTGTGAAGGGTATTTACTTTTGCTCTAGAATGTAGGCTACTCTGAGCTACTCATCCTGTGGGGTTTTGTGGTTTCCTAATTAACAATGCTATTTAGTGATCCAGGAGAGAAGATGACTTCCTTAACTGATAGACCCTCCCAGTAGTAATCACCAAATCCAATAGAACTTAAATCTACCCATAAATATAAAACACAGAGCTTGACCAACTCCATGATTACTAATTAATAGCGCTGCATAATTCCCCTTCAGATTTGGTTGGCGATAGTTAATGTTACTACTCAAATTGACAGTGTAATTATCGTAAAATAAAAGGCGCCCCCATCTCTCAATCTTCCTATGGTGGTTTCTTATTACCCTGATCAGAGCAAGTGATTTAAAGTCAATGCCAGACATCGGCACTTCTTAACAGGCATTATTAAATTACTGCCTGTTAAAGGTCACATGTCATGGCCATTTCCACTGATCATAATTCCATTGTTGAGGTATACTAAAATAGAAAAATACTGTGCAATTTTCCAAACTCACATTGGTTTCGCATACAGCATCTCTGTAAAGTATGTGTATTCAGCAGTATTCACTTTCTCCACTAAACGGCTCATTGCGGCTCATTGCAGCTCTCCCCCCCCTGTCCATATGTGCTTTTGGTTCACATTTCAATAAATTGTATTTGTATTTGCACTCCTTTGTCCATTATTCTTACTGAAAATGTTAGATTACACATTCACATCTGACTGAAGATTGGCCCCATTTATTTGTGACGTTGCAAAACAAGGTACATGTTGTGAAGCTCATAAAGTGAGGCAAATAGAAATAATCAGCTGATGGAGTGTAGATGTGGAAATAGCTGCATTCGATCAGCTGACTGTTTTTACAATAAAAGTAGTTTCTTAGTGAATGTCCTGTACTGGTCTTGAAATCTCATAACATCAGCTTTTAATGTTCCTCTTGGATGTTCTTCTTGACCCTCAGAGAAGGAGAACATGTCGTGTCTTTCAGGCATGTCCTTTCCTAACAAAAATGACAGGAAACATAAAACATATTATTGCAGAACAAGTGTGTTATTTATGAAAGCGGTGTGTTTGTGTGTTTAGGGGCTGTAGATATAATTATTTTGTAATTATAATGTTTTTTTTTATTTCAACAATGAGCTACAAAGACAATCAGATTATGAATGAACAGGATGAAGTTCATCAACATTGAAATATATGTTATTATCAAAATAATATTTAACTGTTATCAAAACGTAGTGCAGCTGTAGAAGCTTGCTCTGTTGTCTCACTGAAAGAATCACTTTTATCACGTTTTTTTCAGACAATATTGAGAGATAAATAGTAGCAGTTCTCACTATGTGTTAAATATATTTGCCTTCAATACATTAAATTAGAAAGCTGACAAAGTCATATTGCTAAATATCTAAATGTAACTTTTTGCATGGAAAAAAACCCTCAACTTCACTGATGTGTAGGTGATCTAGTATTGTTTAATGGAATGTATATCAGTGTATTCAAGTCAATACTTCATTCATTTAAACCAATATCTTTCTTGATTCTTTGTACAGTATGAAAAAAGAGTCTTTGTACCTGAGCTGAAGTTCACTGCTGTGAGGAGTCCATTTCTGTCTCTCACTCTCTGGTCCAGCCTGTCTGCATCACCTGGACACTTTAAACAAACAGATATATATGTAAAGTACCATGTGTACAAACAATATAACTGATTCTCTTCTGTTGAACATGTTGGATTGTGTATTGTCCGAGTCAGGGTCCTTTTTATTTTTACTGTAACTTTGGAAGTTGTGTTACCAATGCTTACTGTTTATTTGATACCCATTTGGTAATGCAATTATAAAACAACAAGGTTTGGGTTCGTTCTTCAGATGACGGTGACGTTAACGTGTAAGCTCGATAATGAACTCCAGCTCAACCAACCATATTGTAATATCTAAGTAATCATCTTGAAATATGACATTAATAATTGTAATATACACACATCTTATTGTGAGGTTGATTTCACATACACTACTTCGACATTAGCTTGTCTACATACTTGAGCATAGCCAATTTAAATTAACCTTAGATGCATACAGTTCTACCTACATAATAAAATATTTCTAAGTTACAAGGATGTAACCTTATTTATCAACCTCAAACAGAAGCCGTTTGTTCAACAGTATTATCCCACTTAACACTTGTCTATTTAGTTTAACCTTTATATGATTTTATGATTTCTATGATTTTAACTTGGAGGCTACGATTACAATCGTTAGCACCGATGTAGCTACCACTAGCCACTTACTAACCCAAGCCTTACCATTCATTACGTAGCCGATTAAAATCATTAACACATAAATAAAGCACTCGAATTTCACTTACCGCATTCATGCACCGTCTGTTTTAAACCGCAGAGCGAGTCACAATAGTCCGATATATAAGCATGAAGAACAAACAACCACGGCCGGCTACAAGTTGTGTTTCCTGGATGAGCTGAGCAGGCAGAGTCCCTGTAGCTAGCTTCACGGAGCAGCTAGCAGAGAGACAAAAAGCTAACAGCGGCAGGCACTTGACAGAGCCGTCACTCAATGTGACCACGCCCTAATCTATGCACAAACTTTAAGACATAATATAAATAAAAGGGTCGCGTTAGAAAACAATTCACTCACAGATCCATAATTATGAAGGTGGAATCTAACTATATCGCTAATAAAATGCATGGAGCCAGGGGTAGAAACATGTTTTTTTCTGCTGTAAAGTTGGGCATTTTAACATGGGGGTCTATGGAAATTGCTCCTTTCTGCAGCCATCGCCTATCGGCCAATATATGAACTGCAATGTGTGGCACTTCCGTATTGGCTTCCCGGCTCTACCCCACAGTTTGCCGCTTGGCTGTGAGCAGAGCGTCTGTTTAAAAAAAAATCGGAGTATACTGTCTATGACAGTGGTCGCCAACCAGTCGAGTGTGGTGCGGGTAGATCGCGGACCTTTACAAAAAAAAGTAACAAAAGAAAGAAAAAGAAAAGAAAAAATAATAATGTTTGAAAAATACGTTTGTTAGATGTAAACCTATCATCCCACCACCCCGTTAGCAGGTGCCACTTGATTGACGTATATTTGAGACACCTCAATAATATAATACATTAACCGTGCTTTACGTGAACCTCATCATGACACAAGAGAGGACGGCAGGAATGCAATTTCCCGTGTTCAGTGAATGCAACAGAGGCAAGTCACCAGACCAGAGAGTTGCATGGAAATACACGTGTGCTTGTGTCATTCAAGCTCGGCTCTGTGTGTGTGTGGCAATAGCGCATTTAGTGTGATAGAGGGAGAGGGAGAGAGGGAGAGAGAGGGACCGGTGCTAGCGGGGACCGTGATGTTAGCATCTGGTTAGCTAGCTGCACTAACGGACATAAGGAGCTGTTTCCACAACAAGCTGGAGGAGAGTCCTCCCCTGTCAGACTGAGGGGCTCAGGTGAACTGAAGGACTCTCTGAGTGTTTAGAACGGTTTTGTCACAAATTATTCAAAAGATTATTTCCGCGGCACACCTTCATATGATCATTATAGTTATACAAACAATAAGAGAATAAATGAAACCGGTATGAAATACTATATGGCAGTAAAACAAGAATACAGTTTAAAAGGGGAGTGATTTGTAAAATATCCATAAAGAAAAAGAAAATCTGTTTACAGTTCTGTTTCATATGGGTGCTGAGAGAGGTATCCATAGATCTCTTCATGTTGCTCTCAAAGTGCACCAGATTGATGCTTTCAACTTCAATATTTAAAAAAAAAACTTCCCGGGGGAGCATCCCCCTGGACCCCCCTAGAGGAGGTGAGGACCTAGAGGAGGTGAGGACCCCCCTAGAGGGAGGTGAGGTCCGCCCCCCACTCATAAAAAAATAGCACTTTACCCCTGCCTATATGCCGTGAGCTGATTATGGAGTCTTCATTGCAACAGTAATTCAGATGCAATTAGCCTATAAAAGGCCTCAAATTGGAAGCACTGTCTGGGCCGTCTTTTTCACTCAATTCTGCAATAGGTAGATCTCGCCTTTCACCTAGGCCAAGGTCGGTGATCTTGGGCTTAAAAAGTTTGGTGACCACCAGTGGCGAACCGTGTCTATCACAACTGGACCTTCTGTAGACACAACACACCCCCCCCACCGCCGCCGCCCCCCCCCCCTCCGCGGCAATTATAATGTCCGTCTTTTCACTGAATTGTCGTCTTGAAAAGGGTACTCACAACAATTCCGCAACAACTTCATCTTCACCTGTTGCACTTGTCAGTTCAACGTTAAAAACAATAAAACGGCATGAATTGCTTCGCCGCATTCATCTAGCTCCTCTGTCTCTCTCCAGTTAACTAGCGGGCGGGCCTAGAGTACCCTGGAACCGAGGGAAACTCTGAAGAAATACGCCCATTAGCTACCAAATCAATGTATGATTTGGTTGATCAAAACTGTCAGTCCCATACGTGCGCTCTCATTCAGTGCAACGGCCAGGGCATTCGATCAATGGATTGTAGAATACCTTGGTTGAAGGATATTCTACCCAGAGATCCAGAACAAGATCTGATTGGTTGCTTCTTTTCTAACCACAAAACCACTGAAATGCGTAGTGCATGGTCCGAGAAGGACAAACAAGTCAACGTAACACTGTAATATTACAGATCAAACAACACAGATACCATTCTCATTTATTCATTTTATTACATGTTATTACATTTTATTTATATAATTAAATCGATTTTTTGTTGTTTTATCTGAGTGTTCCAGTGGTATTCTCTGAATACCTTGAAGGCCCTGACAGTTCGCCACTGGTGACCACTGGTGACCACTGGTCTATGAGTATGTTGTGTGTGAATGCAGACATTCTCCTGCTATGAGATACATGTAAGGCATCTGCTGACATTAGTTGGCCCTGTTAGCACTGTGTCAATGGCTTAGCAGGCAGAAAAACGTTTACCCATTTACACAGTTGTGGTAGATATACCTTGTTTGTTTTAAACATCATAAATACACAAACAACAATGAATACTTACAGGTTGTGTACCCGAATCTCCCGCTGGTCCAAACAAAGTAGGAACAGCATCGTCCTTCAGTAACCTACGCTGTACATATCCGGTATGAATCGCTCCATGTTTTGTGAAGCTATGCTCCGTGAAATGCAGACAGTAAAATACCGGCTCGAACATCTGAAGCAACAGTGTTAAAAAGGAATGTCAACCACTGACTTCGTCGTGGTTCTGCCCTCAGTAAAGCATGCATTGAACATTTCCCCTCACAAGACAGGAAACAGACCCTCTTTGGCATGACTGGATACAGTTTTGAACTGAATCTGAGATTCCAACAGTATATATGCTAGGCTGGCAGAGGGTGCGGCCATAGCTCTGGGCGTGGCTACTGGGTGCTTCTACGACACAGCACCAAGGAAGTAAACAATGGACAATGACGTTTCACCAACGAGGCGTTTTGGGGAGGTATTTTCTGTTTTAGAGTTTTACTCGCTACAAAAGGTGTACTTTAAGGGTTTTGACTCTGCAGACCATTTACATGCATAAAAACCTTCATAACACACAAGGGGACGGGTAATAACCGGAAAAGCATGACATGTGTCGTCCATATTGCTGAACTTCACCATGGACATAAAATCAAGAGGTGTTCAATACGCAGGAGAAAACCAAACATGAAAACCATTATAGTCTACACCTACACACAGAGATCTATGGAGATATATTTCATTTCAACACATGTCAACCATGTTGGAAATGTGAAGAACTAATGTTTTTTCAGTATTCATTACACAGGGGCTTAATTTAAACTGAATCTGTTTATTTTGTAAACTTTAAAACATCAAAATAGTTAGAAATTGACCTTCCTAACTATGGCATTATTACCCCCAACCCCCAAACATGTCTACAGGGCCAATAGCCAAAGACTCTTCACAATCATAACTTTAGTGCACTGCTTAATGTAATACATACTGTATATTTACTTTGCATGGAGGGACCAGTGAACTATAGGATTTAACAAACGCATTCTGACCTACAAACTTCCTTGTAAAGATTCAAAACCCAATTGGTATTTTTTTCCAAGGGGAAAACGCAGACATTTTTCCAGAAAATGAAATGAAACATCTACATTTTCTGGACCTTATCTCTGGTGCTTTAGATTGCTTTCACCAAACCAAAACGGATCATCCTGAATCCTCCATCCCCACAGGGTACATACTCGGTGCCTGAAATCAGCGTTAGCTAAGTACATCTCTCCTTTGCCACAGTAATACTTTCCAATTTCCTTTGCAATGTCTTGCTCCACTTGGCATAATCAATTTCAATTTCTTATTATTTAGAGACAATGGAAGCCACGCTTGGCTGGGAATCTTTGATCTAGCAGCAGTTTACTCCACAGTCCTTTATAATTTGAAACACTAAAGTAGCCCACTTTCTCATCCTCCTCACTCTCCACCTCACTGTCTGCTGTTACCTCAGCTGATGGAGCTCATTGCGGGTCAGATTAGATTTTATACCTGATTGAGAAAACTTGTGCCAAGTAAAGTGTACTTTTGCAAACAGAGCAATACACACTGGCCATTTGAAGATGTGTTAGATATTTCCAATCTCCAGCTTTTTGTCTGAACAATAGAATACAGAAGTGTATGGAGGCAAATGAAGAGTAACATCCCATAGAAAAACATTTGAATTTGTATGTCTGTAAAGGCGTTGTGTCCTTGGGCAAGACACTTCACCTGAACTTGCTCCTGTGGGTATTGTCTAGGGGTGTTGAAAATAATCGTTTCTACGATGCATTGCGATGCGGACGATTCGGTATCGATGCAGTGACGGAAGATAATCGATTATAGCGTAGTAGTAACGTTGCTTCCTGATTTCCGGCCGCGGCTTTACTATAACGTTTTTTTTCTGTCACTTTAATATGAAATCCGGTCGGTGACGTAGAGATCAGGGAACAGACGTGACAGCGGCACAGCAACACCAAACACGGAGCAGTCTGCTTTATCCACCAACACAAGCAAAAACCAGTCCAGAACCAACAGCAGAAGGACCCGCTCTGAATCACTCCGTGTCGCTGCGGCACAGGGATTTATGTTTTTCAAAAATAATCGCGTTACAATCATGTCAGGTTTTTGGTGGATTTAATCAAGTCTTGGATTGCAGAGTATGAATGTCCTCTAGCAATTTCAGACGATATATACGGTTGTAAAGTTTGTGAAGCAGGAGGAAAAAAAAGCTTCCGCGATCACCGTCTCCTCTCCGTTCCTCCAAACCCCGCCCCCTCCCTTGAAAATAACTGAGTGACAGGCTGATAGTGACCCGATAGAAACTTTATTATTCACTTAATCCACTGAGATATAATGAAGCTAACTTAATCTCATACATTCATGGGATGTATGCAACAGTAAGACAGAATGTAAGTGTGCACCCACATGCAGTATTTTTTTTTGTATGCTGTTGTAAATACTCCTGTTGTCTGCTGTGTTCAGACTCAAGTCCCTGTGTGTGATGCCACATTCAGGACATTCAGAGTCCTTTTTTATAACAGAAGACCGTTGCTAGAAGCTGCAGCTAGAATGCAGAAGCATTATTTTTTGTTTTTGAGGATGGAACAACTTCACACACGGAGGCTAGACCTATACAATTCATTATTTTGGTTTATAAATTAATGTCAAGACATTTATGTTAATGATTTCTGAAGCACTTTCTAAATAATTAAAAAAGAGTGTTCATATGTATTTACTGCATGTATGCATTGATGAAAAATAAGCCATGTGGCAGTAATATAGAAATGTAGGATGCACGCATTGGTATGAAATCGTGATATCGAATTGAATCGAATCGTTGACAGGATAATCGTAATCGAATCGATCGTGAGAACCAGTGAAGATGCACAGCCCTAGTATTGGTCCACAGTGTGTGACCATTGCATGTATGATATGTGTAATGTGTATTTGTAAAGCGCTTTGAGCATCTGGAAAGCGCTATAATAAATGTAAGGAATTATTATTATTATTATTATTATTATTATTATTATTATTATTATGACTCCCAGTCTCTCGATTCCCATGAAATCCCTCTGAATGTGAGCTTTGTAACTTGATGACACACCAGGAAGCAAATGCAAGTGTTATATTATAATATTATTTTTCTAGAAAATGTCCTATGAGTCTACTAAGTTAATAATTTAGTGATAGAAACTTTTCTTCTCTAACCGCTCCAGCTGCTGCTTGCACACAGTTTGCATGAAAACCAACTCATAACGTTTTAAAGCAATTTTCCATTCTAAGGACTTTGCCAGCATTGTCACAGAGCATTTGCTTTTGCTCTAATCATCTCTAACTGATCATTAGACAATGTTTCTTCTTCTCACCAGCACACACACTGCTCCCAGTGGGCCTGGCTGTTTCTGCGAATTACACGTCTTGGTTGTAGTTTGTAATTTCCAGTTGTCTCTGTATGAAATAGCACAGCCTTATCTAAGTGGGAGACATTTAAATGTTAAAAGAAGACTCTGAAAAAAACTCTGAAAAGAAACAAAAGAGATTTAACTTTTTAAGTATCCCCTGTCTGCTTGCAAAGGCAGAGTTTCTATTATGGGCACAACACCTGTCAGAATAGGACAGTTTTTTAACATGTAATCTGAGCATTTGCGTCTCAGCTCACGGTACAAAAGGCCAAATTGCCTCTTATGGTGCCTTTTTTATATCCAAAACAACAGTCTCTGAGTCATTGCAGCGTAGAGCTTTTGCTGTTGGGGAGGTATTTACAGTCCACAATAACCTCTGCACAAAAACACAAGCAATGTCCTCTTACATTCCCTTTGTGCAATCACAGGTGGAAGCACCATTTAAGGAGGAGTTGAGTATCTTCAATGAGACAGACCCGGAGCAAAGCCAAAACAACAGCCTGTGTAGCCTAGGCAAGTACTGTTTTCTCTTCTTTTCTTTTTGGTCATAGCAAGGTGCGGGTTGGACATCTTCCAGGCAGAGATGACCAAATCCATTCATATGATGCAGGCTTATAAGCTGATAGGCTACAAATAAAAGTACGGTATAATTTGATGAATAATGCCAATATTTGCTGTTTTTATCAAAGTAAAATCTGGTCTCTGAAGAAATCTGCCAAAACAATGTTAGTGGCTTAGAGCAGAGTCCTGCATCGGGTCGGGTACCCACGGGTACCCGACGGGTGACCCGCAAAAAAGGTGATTCGCGGGTGGTATTTTTTCAAACGCTTTTTTCCGGGTTCGGTTCTGGGTAAAACAAAGATGATGCGGGTCGGGTCGCGGGGTATTGTGCATAATAAATATATTACATAATAATAAATTAGTTTAATGTTTAAAATCCTCAGACCTCTCCCCCGCGGGACCGCGTATAATCATAACCTCTGCAGCACATCAATCTGCTGCTGTGCGCGCCACATTCGAAATGGCTGAGGTGAAGCTCTCTAGCGGAGAATAACAGGCATTTCAATAACACTTCCTCAAGAGCGAAATCCACGTCTGGGAGGCTTTTTGTGTCATCCTAGATGGAGGAAATAACCAACATCCCACGCTTTCTGAGACAAATATGAAACTGCGTGTGTTAATAATTGCACGTTTTCACTGCTCATAGGCTATGCGGTTCGGGTCGGGTTGCGGATTCTTGTGCCGACGGGTCGGGTCGGGTTGCGGAACTAATTGGCAATATGTGCGGGTAGCGGGGCGGGTTCGGTATTGCACGTCGCGGGTGCGGGGCGGGAGCGGGTCTTGAAAATCAGACCCGTGCAGGACTCTGGCTTAGAGTAGGAAAAAAAGCGTTAACATTTGGTGGGAAATATAAGTGTAGAGTGGAGTTTAAAGTTGAATTCTGTCTGTGTGGCTCTACGATAACCTGATTTCCTGCTTTGCTCCAGATGTAGTTTTAATGGCTGCATTGTCATTTGAACGTGAGCATATATCATTTTGGAACAACTCCTCAAATGACTGATTCTGTCATTTGACCCCCCTCTTAAGGCGGGTCAAAAATAATGGCCTGCGTCTTCTAAAGTTGTTCCAATTCACTAATGTAACAATTGAACTGATCACAGCATCAGTTAAGGGAAATATCGTGGTGAAGGGTATAGGTCGTTATACCTTAACGACTTAAGGTCAGGGGAGAGTTGTGGTCATGGGTAAAAATAAAACCCAACATTGACCCTTAGTATTAACAGGAAGTGGACAGCATTTATTGACCCATTCAATCACCTCCCACTGCAATCATTGTGATTTGCCCTTGACAGAAAAGCAAACCGGCTCCTGTAATTTGAACGTAAACATATGGTGCTTTTGGGCACTTGCTAACATGACTGATGCTGTCACTTTTCTTGGGAGGAAAGCAATGCTTCATTCCAGAAACAATGTGCTGTGAGCAATTTGTATACAAAAAAAGAATCCCACACCCTGGATATCTCAAGTTTAACTAACAATACCAAACTCACACATTTGGAAGAGATGTCGCAAATTTGCTTCTCACCTTGACTTTTTTCACATAATTAGCAACAGTCCAATACACACATGGACACTTCAATGCTCTGCCCTTCCTCACAGTTTCAAGTTACTTCTAATGAGTTTTTAAAGTTTTAAGAAATTCAGTATGTACAGTATGCAGTGAGTAGTCTTGTGTGTGTTAAAGCAAAACATGTTTATGGCTCGATACCATAAGAGGTACACAAGACGTTTTAAGGGCATTGACCCTTTCACAGCTAAATGTGTACATGCCAGCGTTAATGCATCCTTTCAGTTGAGTCTTTTACACGTAATTGTAGAACTGCTCCCTGATTTCAGGTTGTTCACCAGGGAGAGGTGTGGGAGCCTGAGACGTGGACACAGAGGGCAAAACCCCTGCTGGTCTTCCACAAAGCTCCATAACACATCTGCACTCTAATATGGGCATTCATCTCGATTCCAATTATCCCCACTTATCTAAATAGCAAAAACGTTTCAGGCAAATGAACACATTGCTCATCTAAGCTTTATCACAATAAGAGGTTGTGGGGTTTATTCTTGAGTGTCACCATTAATGACATATTCATGTATGCTAGACCCCTAGCAGTGGTTTTGAGGCTTTGTCCACCAATCCACTAATGCCATCACTTTCACTTAATTACCCTCACATTACGACACTATAAAAGAATTGCAAAGAATTGCTAATTAACCTATATTTAGAGACGTGGAAACATTCAAAAGCGTGATCCTGGTTTGAGGGGCAATTAACCCCAGGCATGATAAGCCTCTTTTCTCCCTTATTTCCTCTTGTTATGGTATAATGGGGAGAAGAAATGTGAGCTTGAAGCGTTAATTTGTTCTGAAATACTAGTTAGCTCAATGGATTGAAGATGAATATCCGCTTCACTGACCAAAATAAGTGCACAACCTCGTAGATCAGAATGCAAATGCTCTCACATGTTGCTACACAGAATTGTTGAACAAAATGTCAACCGGAAAAGATGTCCATTTATAAATACAATCGACCATATTCTCTTCCCTGCATACAGATTAAGTCTCCCATTAGGTACAAGTGACTTAATTTGATTCACCTGGCACGGTAATAAGTGAAAGGTGGGTGTTAATTAGATTCACCTGGCACAGCCTAAGTGAAAGATGGACGCAGGGCTCCTAGTCCTAGCCAAAGTGTTCAATATTAACACAATACACCCCTATCAGAGCATGCAAGGTGGAGCCACTCAAAAGGTAGAAATACAAAATAAAAACCATCCTAAAACACATACCCTTTCATACAAATGCATGAAAGAGTAAAGCACTAGCAAGTCATTGCCCACATCAATCAAACAAGAACTACAGTGAATTTCCATCCCGGGTGTGTCACTAGTGGGTTGAATAATGCTGAAGCGGTGGATTTGCTAATGACACCGTCAAATACGAAGACTAATACCTCAGCAAAACATAGAAAACAGCAAACAGGTGACCAGACTCTAGTGGAAAATACTTCAAAAAGCTGATGAATGCAGAACAGCCACTTGTTATTCTGCATAACTCTGAACAAGAGTACAGGGAAAATTAACATACCAGGTGGAAAGACTGGAACGGAACAACATCTAACTCTTCAAATTAATACTCATGACACAAAAAAGTGTGTTTGGGCGCCGTTTTGTGAGAGCTATTAATGATCCTGCAAATCAAAATGTTGTGACAGTTGTTTGGCCCATTTCCCTGGATTACAGGTGAATCGCCTTTCCCATCGTCTATTGATTTGAGCGTATCGTATTCCTTCTGCTGCCGGCTTTCCCTTCTGCTTGGTCTTTTGCTTTAGTGGTCCTGAGAGGATTGTGGGTACAGCTGGTCAGAACTTGCCAAACCCGATTAAGACGACTCTAGCTAATTTACCAGATAATACACAGACTAGATTTTTGGATTATGAACTCACCACTACAATGGTTTGTTTAATGTCTCTTTTTGGTGTAACAATTCAAAGCTATGTCATTTGTTTGAGGCCAAATGTCAGGCAGTATATTCTCGTGCTATGTTTAGGATCATTTGGGTCTATTTTGACTGTAGATGACTGATTTTATATTTACATTTGAAAGTATGTTGGGAGTTTATTTGATCACTTTGTTTGTTTAATACATATTTTAAATGTTCACCCTAAACTCAAAAGCAAAATATTTTTTTCAAGAATGAAACTTCATACATCTTTCAATCCTCCCCAGCTTGGAGAGCAGTAGGATACTTTTTACAGAAATCCATGGTAGAGAGTTGCTATAAAGATGTTTTCATCCTTCTGTTTAATAAGGTGGAGTTTCAGGTTTTTTCAACAGTAAGTGAAATTCTCTCGACATTTGTTCACATTGATTGACAGTTCCATGATCAATAAGTAGTCTTTAAACACATGATCCTACTGAGTACAAAGAGCACTTGAAGTAGTAAAAACAAGGTGAAGGTGATACACGGATGCTAAACAGGATTTGAAGTGTAACAACTTGGTGAGGAGGAATCATATAAAGATTCAAACTAAAGTTAGGAGAAACGCCACTTTACCACACTAAAAAGAGCTGTAAATCAATAAACACACTTCTTTAATAAACTTCATATTCCCTTATATTTTATGGTATTTAATTAAATTAATCTTTATTATATGCCTTTAATTAGAGTATGCTAGCAGTTTTATAAAAGTGAACCATAAACTTACAGCCAAAATACATATCCTGAACATCACTGTAGCGCCGCCACACAATATAAAGGGCAGATGAGGTGGCTTGCACACTCTCAGCGCCGCGGTTCTAATTAACATACATTAATTACATGTACTTGGTTATAAACAATGTGTACTACTTACTGGATTTAATGATGTAAAAGTTATTGCAGAGTGAAGTAAACAATGTACTTTTAGTTGACAAGCTAAGTTATGTGTCATGGTAGCAAGTCATTGTTCTTACCATGGGTGTTTTTTTCCACCAAATGTAAACCAATGAGTTCCTTGGTCCTTTGAAAGGTATGAAAACAAGTATTTGTACCTTGGAGTCCACTCTGAAGTGATGGCTTTGGAGTTCACTGCACAGAAGAAAGAGTGTTGCTGTAGTCCAGTTCTGTCCTCACATGTTGAGCATCCACTGTCATAGTCTGCTCCATCATTCACCAGTAGTTTTCCATTCACCTGTCTCACCTGTTTTCCCACACCCACTCATTAGCTCACTCTCTTTCTCTTCTGCACCCATTAGCTTCTGCCAGTATTTAAACCCGCACCTTAACACACTCTTTGCCAGATTGTACTTTGCCTCATGCTTGTCTTTCCCACGTTTGAAACTAGATTGCCTACCCGGTTCCGACCCTGCCTGTCCTCGATCTGCCTGCTCTGCCTTTTCCCTGATCCTGCCTGTCCCTCGACTATCCTGTCTGGCCTGTTATCCGACCCTGCCTGTATCCCCGCTGACCGCCTCGCTTACTCCCTGACTCTCTGCCTGTCCCTGACTCACCTTCTGCCGCTGTCCTCCGGTGCGTTAAACTGCTTCGGTTGGAATTCCTCAGATCCAGTGGAATCTCCAATAAAGTGTATTACCAATTCTCCTTGGTTTCTCGAGTGCTGCATTTGGGTTCTCCTTAAGATTGTGACAGAACAATCTGGCCAGAACATGGACCCAGCGCACTCCTCTGCACCTAGAGACCGTTTCGTGAGAGTTGAGGACGCTCTCCAGAGGCAGGAAGCCTCGATAGCCGCCCTGGCCACCGAGGCTCATCATGCTAACTCTTCACATGACCAGACGCTAACCTATTTAGCTGCGCAGCTACAGCAGCTAACGGCTACTGTGCAGCAGCTAGTGGCAGGAGTGGCCGCTCCAGCGCCTCTTCCTATGCCGTCGACACCAGCTTCTGCATCACCTCTGATGGGATTTACCCCGGAGCCTCGGGTGGGAACTCCGGAGCGCTACGCCGGGGAACCGGAGGGCTGCAGCCCGTTTCTTACGAACTGTTCTATCCTGTTTGCGCTGCAGCCACACACTTTCGCTTCTGAAGCTGCTCGTGTGGCCTTCACGGTCAATCATTTGACTGGGAAAGCCCGACTATGGGGCACAGCGGAATGGGAGCAACAAACACCCGCCTGCTCTTCGTTCCCCGCTTTTTCTGCGGAGCTGCGCAAGGTGTTTGGACCCGTGTCTGTGGGTCCAGACGCTGCAGGAGGACTACTGAACCTGAGCCAGGGTAATGGATCTGTGGTGGATTATGCCATTGAGTTTCGCACCCGGAGTCGCCTCAGCAACTGGAATTCTGCAGCCCAGTGTGACGCCTATCTGCGTGGTTTGGCGGATTACATTAAAGACGAGCTGGTGTCGTTTGATCTGCCCAATTCACTGGATGGGTTGATTGAACTGACTTCCCGCATGGATCGGCGCATCCAGACACGGAGACGGGAGCGACGATCGGCGGGAGTTCAACATGCCTGGGCGCCCCGACGTCCGAGTTTGGCTACGACACCTCACCTCACTCCAGAGCCGCAACCAGGGGGGGATGAGCCCATGCAGGTGGGTCGCACCAACCTCACTTTGGAGGAACGTGAGCATCGCAGACGTCGTAATCTGTGTCTCTACTGCGGCCGGGCCGGCCATTTTGTTTCTCACTGCCCGGTAAAAGGCAAGGCTCAGCAGTAATGGGGAACATACTGGTGAGCCAAACCCCTGGATTTGTTCCCACTCAGAGACCATTGAGCCACGCCAGGTTGCTATTACCGGATAGCTCTCAGGCGCTTGCTGTTTTTATTGACTCTGGTTCGGACGCGAATATTATGGACGAGAAGCTTATGCTGCAGTTGGGAATAGACCGGGTTCTTTTGTCTCGCCCAGTTCCAGCCAACGCTTTAGACGGTCACCTGCTGGGGACAGTGACTCATCAGACTGTACCCGTTCACATGCTCCTGTCTGGGAACCATCACGAAACTATTCAGTTTCATGTTCTCCGGTCTCCACATATTCCGCTGATCCTGGGTTATCCATGGCTCCGCCGCCACAACCCTAACATTGACTGGGAGACGGGAGCCATTTTGGGTTGGAGTCCTTCTTGTCATCTGATCTGCCTGAAACAGGCTGCCGCGCCTCAGCGTTCGGTAAACCCCAGCCAAGTTCCAGATGTTACAGGGGGTTCCACCGGAATATCTGGACTTCAAGGAAGTATTCAGCAAGTCGAGGGCTACTTCCTTACCACCACACCGGCCCTACGACTGTGCCATCGACCTGCATCCCGGGACCAGCCCCCCCAGGGGTCGATTGTACTCCCTGTCTGCTCCGGAAAGAGTTTCCATGGAGACTTATATCAATGACTCTCTGGCGGCTGGGATTATTCGCCCGTCCTCATCACCTGCTGGCGCAGGGTTCTTCTTTGTAGAGAAGAAGGACAAGACCCTAAGACCCTGTATCGACTTTCGGGGTCTTAATGACATTACGATCAAGAATCGATACCCACAGCCTCTTATCTCTTCTGCATTTGAGTTGCTGCAGGGAGCAACCATATTCACAAAGCTGGACTTGCGTAACGCGTACCACTTGGTACGTATTCGCGAGGGGGATGAGTGGAAGACAGCCTTCAACACCACCTCGGGGCACTACGAGTACCTAGTCATGCCTTTTGGGCTTACAACGCCCCTGCAGTATTCCAGGCGTTGGTAAATGACGTGCTCCGAGACATGTTGGACCGACACGTGTTTATTTACTTGGATGACATCCTGATCTTTTCCAAGACACTGAAAGAACACGTGCACCACGTCCAGGCGGTTCTCAAGAGATTGCTCGAGAACTCGCTGTTTGTTAAAACGGAGAAGTGCGAGTTTCACACATCCTCTGTCTCTTTTCTGGGATACATTGTGGGACAGGGGAGTATCGAGATGGATCCTTCCAAGGTTGATGCAGTCACTTCCTGGGCGGTTCCAGAATCCCGGAAGCGGCTACAACAGTTCCTCGGGTTCGCCAACTTCTACCGGAGGTTCATTCGTGGATACAGTACCTTGGCCGCTCCTCTCACAGCCCTGACCTCCTCTAAGGTTATGTTCCAGTGGTCCTCCTCGACTGAGGAGGCGTTCCAGAACCTTAAGGCCAGGTTCACCTCCGCCCCCATCCTCCGAGTACCCGATCCTGTAAGACAGTTTGTTTTGGAGGTGGATGCCTCTGATATGGGGGTGGGAGCCATCCTGTCTCAGCGAGCAATGAACAGCCAAAAACTCCATCCTTGTGCTTTCTTTTCAAGGCGTTTGACTCCAGCGGAAAGAAATTATGATGTGGGAAACCGGGAGCTGCTAGCAGTGAAGTTGGCTCTGGAGGAGTGGCGTCACTGGCTCGAGGGGACCAGTCAACCTTTCCTGGTGTGGACCGACCACAAGAATTTGGAGTACATCCGGTCGGCCCGCAGACTGAATTCCCGACAGGCTAGATGGGCCCTTTTCTTCACTCGGTTAAATTTCTCCCTCTCCTACCGCCCTGGTTCTCGGAACATTAAGGCTGACGCTCTTTCTCGTCAGTTTGGAGAGGGAGGTAACATTCCCAGGGGCTTGGACACCATCCTTCCGACTCCTCAGCTCGTCGCCGCCCTCATCTGGGAGGTGGAGGAGAGGGTCAAGGCCGCCCAGCAGGACCAGCCGGGACCCAGTGCCTGTCCGCCGAACCGCCTGTTCGTTCCGCAGACGTTGAGGTCTGATGTTATCCAGTTGGCTCATAACTCCAGACTCACCTGCCATCCTGGGATCCAACGTACATGGGAGGTAGTCCAGCAAAGGTTCTGGTGGGCAACACTTAAGGAGGAAACCAGGGAATTTGTTAATGCCCTGCCCTGTTTGCAATCAAAACAAGTCTTCTCACCAAGCTCCTGCTGGTCTCCTACGACCTCTGCCTATCCCTCATCGCCCCTGGTCTCACATTTCTCTGGACTTTGTTACTGGTCTGCCACCGTCCAACGGACACACTGCCATCTTGACGGTGGTAGACCGATTCAGTAAGATGGCTCATTTTGTGCCGATACCCAAGCTCCCCTCAGCCAAAGAGACGGCGGAGCTGGTCCTGCTCCATGTGTTCCGGCTCCATGGGCTGCCTACTGATGTGGTTTCCGATCGTGGTCCTCAATTTACCTCAGTGTTCTGGAGGGAATTCTGCACGCTCCTTGGGGCCACGGTCAGTCTGTCATCCGGTTTCCATCCGCAATCCAACGGTCAGACAGAAAGAAAGAACCAGGAGATGGAGACGACCTTACGCTGTATAGTCTCCAAGAACCCAGCGGCCTGGGCTAAACAACTGCTCTGGGTCGAGTACGCCCACAACACTCTGGTCAGTTCGGCCACCAAGTTGTCCCCATTTCAGTGTGCTTACGGGTTTCAACCCCCTCTGTTTCCAGCCCTGGAGAGGGAGGTTACCTGTCCGTCCGTCCAGGCTTTCATCCGTCGTTGTCGACGGACCTGGAATCAAGCCCGGAGAACTCTCGTTTGTTCGGCCAACCGGTACGCCTCCTCTGCCAACCGCCGACGTTCCAAAGCACCTGTCTACCAGGTGGGCCAAAAGGTATGGCTTTCCTCCCGGGATATTCCTTTACGGGTGGATTCGAAGAAGCTTGCACCTAGATTCATTGGACCTTTTGAGATTGTCAGGATAATCAATCCCGCAGCAGTAAGGCTAAGACTGCCTCGGACTCTGCGGATCCATCCCACTTCCACGTTTCCAGGATCAAACCTGTGCGAGAGAGTGCCTTGGTTCCTAAGGTCCCTCCCCCACACCGCCCCGGATGATTGACGGCGGGCCTACGTACACTCTCCGACGACTTCTTCGTTCCCGTCGCAGAGGAAGAGGAGTCCAGTACCTGGTGGACTGGAAGGGTTACGGCCCTGAGGAGAGGGCTTGGGTTCCAGCTCATCATGTGTTGGACCCCCGGCTCATCAGGGAGTTCCATCGGCGTAATCCTGAGCAACCGTCTAAGACCGTCACGTCGACGGGCAGAAACACAGGGAGAGTCTCTCCTCTTACCGTCAGCTCTTCAGAGGAGGACAGCGAGGGGCCGGCTTCTGATGAGGACGCAGATTCCGACAGGGGGCAGGAGAGGGAGGCCAAAAGAACTTTTTCAGATGAGTATTAATCCCACCTCCCACCCTCCTCTGTAGATTAGCATTTAGGGACGTCAGGAGCCGTCCATTAAGGGGGGGGTTCTGTCATAGTCTGCTCCATCATTCACCAGTAGTTTTCCATTCACCTGTCTCACCTGTTTTCCACACCCACTCATTAGCTCACTCTCTTTCTCTTCTGCACCCATTAGCTTCTGCCAGTATTTAAACCCGCACCTTACACACACTCTTTGCCAGATTGTACTTTGCCTCATGCTTGTCTTTCCCGCGTTTGAAACTAGATTGCCTACCCGGTTCCGACCCTGCCTGTCCTCGATCTGCCTGCTCTGCCTTTTCCCCGATCCTGCCTGTCCCTCGACTATCCTGTCTGGCCTGTTATCCGACCCTGCCTGTATCCCCGCTGACCGCCTCGCTTACTCCCTGACTCTCTGCCTGTCCCTGACTCACCTTCTGCCCGCTGTCCTCCGGTGCGTTAAACTGCTCGGTTGGAATTCCTCAGATCCAGTGGAATCTCCAATAAAGTGTATTACCAATTCTCCTTGGTTTCTCGAGTGCTGCATTTGGGTTCTCCTTAAGATTGTGACATCCACTGGTGCAGCCTGTCTAGAACACCTAGAAAAACACAAACAAATAGATATGCAAAGTAGGCTAACGTACACATTAATGCAATGGATGAGCTTAGTTTTCAATGAAATCAGTTATCCATAATGAAACATCCACTATCTAAACTTATAAGCATGTTTTTAAAACATACCTAGATGTGACATTGTAGTCGTGATGAAAATAGACACAAATAACTAATATATTTGAGCAATACCATTGAAATCAATTACTCTCAATATTCCTTGTTTCTATAGTATGACACTGACACTGTCCAACTCTTACTGTGTTAACGTGAAGGTAAGAGAAAAGGCACATCATGCTAGTATTTAACCACAGACAATGTTTAATTATCACACTTAATTGTGAGGTTAAGTGCATATTGTGGTGACGTTATTGGACATAATTCACCTTGCTTATTGTGTTGCCACACGGACCCTTTAGTGGGGAACACCTGTAGCTTTAGCTGCCATTCCTGCTAGCTCATCAGGCAGAGCAGTGCATGTGTTAACCTCTCTGAAAGTAATGGATAATAAAGATTGGAACTCCATTCTTAATACACCGCCTCCGACTCTCTTTTCACGGCACTACACTGGTGACCCTGACTTTTCCGAGAAAGTTTCCGGAAAATTAACGAACATGGCTGAGCGCGATGTTTTCATAAAGCTGCCGGAATTCTGGGAGCACGCCGCGGAGGCATGGTTCGCACACGTGGAGGCACATTTCGCCTGCCGACAGGTCCGTGACAGGGACCTAAAATACTACCATGTGGTAGCAGCGCTGGGGAGCTCCACGTGGTCCAGGTTGGTGGGATTCATCGCAGCCCCCCCACATCATGGCAAATATGAGGCGATTAAGGCCCTTCTCCTTAAGACATTTAGCTTATCTGCTAAGGAGAGGGCCCGCCAGATACTTGACATTCAAGGCCTAGGAGACAGCAAGCCATCCCAGCTAATGGAGAAAATGCTAAATCTGCTAGGGGGGGAAGATCCCCGGATTTTATTCACGGAGATTTTCCTGCGTCACTTGCCTCCCCGGGTACAGACGGCGCTGGCCAACACGCCTGTCACGGAGCCCCGTGCTTTGGCGGAGGAAGCGGATCGTTTTTTCCTGGCTACGCAACAGCCCGGGGCAGAGACGTTAGCCGCGACGCTCAGCGGCCCACCGGCAGTCAAAAAAGCGTGGCGGAGGCCGGACACGGCTGTGGCTAGCCGGCGTGGAGACGCCGGAGAGTGCGTTTACCACGCACGTTTCGGGACAAGGGCGAAGAGATGCATCGCTCCGTGCAGCTACAAACCCCCGGGAAACGGAGGGGCCGGCGCTCAGTAGTGGCTCTGAGCGTCGGCGGCACGTGCAGGCTCCTCTTCGTCAGCGACAGCGTTTCGGGAGCTTGTTTCTGTGTGACACGGGCGCTCAACGGAGCGTAGTTCCAGCGTCGAGTGAAGACGTCGCCCGTGGGGGGCACGGACCGCGATTGACGACGGCTAACGGCAGTCCCATTCGCACGTACGGCGTGAGGCCTATGTGTTTGTGCATCGGAGGACAGCGTTTCAGCTGGGATTTTGTGACAGCGGACATTTCTTTTCCCCTCCTCGGAGCGGATTTTTTGTGTGCTCATGGACTCTTAGTGGACGTTAAGAATAGGCGTTTGGTTGATGCCTTAACGTTTTCTTCCCTCGTGTGCACACTTGGCAGCGCAGCGTCACCTGTCAGGCTCGCTGTCAGGTGCAGACACGTTTCTCAGACTGTTGGCCGAGTTTCCAGACCTGTCGCTACCCACCTTCTCTGCACTTACCACTAAGCATGGCATGGAACACCACGTCACTACCGGGGGGCCTCCTGTCTACGCCAGGGCCCGGCGGTTGAACCCTTCTAAGCTGGCTGTAGCGAGGGCGGAGTTCGCAACCATGGAGCGCCTGGGCATTGTCCGCCGCTCCGACAGTCCTTGGGCTTCCCCCCTGCACGTCGTTCCCAAATCGAACGGCGGGTTCCGCCCGTGCGGGGATTACCGCCGACTCAACGACGCCACTACGCCTGACCGCTATCCGGTGCCGCACATTCAGGACTTTTCGGCGCCTCTGGCCGGTACGGGGGTGTTTTCCAAGGTGGACCTGGTGCGTGGATACCACCAGGTGCCCATGCACCCCCTGGACATTCCCAAGACAGCAGTGATAACGCCTTTTGGACTTTTTGAGTTCCTGCGGATGCCTTTTGGACTCAAGAATGCCGCTCAGACGTTCCAGCGCCTGATGGATTCGGTGCTGCGGGACCTGCCGTTTGTGTTTGTTTACCTCGACGACATACTCGTTGCCAGCGCTTCAGTGCAGGAGCACCTGTCCCACCTCCGAGCCCTTTTCACACGGCTCAACGAACACGGATTAATCATCAATCCTGCAAAGTGCCAGTTCGGGGTGTCGGACATCGATTTCCTGGGGCACCGCGTCACCAAGGGCGGTGCGACACCTGGAGGCTGGAAGGTGGAGGCTGGAAGGTGGAGGCTGTTGCGGCGTTTCCTCACCCGCTCACAGCCCGGTCGCTCCGTGAGTTTTTGGGGATGGTGACTTTCTACCACCGTTTCATCGCCCGGGCCGCACACATCATGCGGCCGCTGTATGAAGCGTTGAAAGGCAAGACCCCCGTCCAGGAAATCGACTGGACAGCAGAGGCGGACGGCGCTTTTGCTGAGGTCAAGACCGCGTTGGCTCAGGCGGCTTTGCTGGCACACCCATCATCTACGGCTCCCATCTCCATCACCACGGACGCGTCAGACTACGCGGTCGGCGCAGTGCACGAGCAGTGGGTGGAGGGCGCTTGGCAGCCGCTCGCCTTTTTCAGCCGCCAGCTGACGCCTAGAGAACGCAAATACAGCGCCTTTGACCGGGAGCTTCTCGGACTTTATTTGGCCGTGCGGCACTTCCGTTTCATGCTGGAAGGCCGTGAATTTACGGCGTTTGTCGACCACAAGCCGCTCACCTTCGCCATGTCAAAAGTGGCGGAGCCTTGGTCGGCACGTCAGCAGCGGCAGCTTTCCTACATCTCTGAGTTCACCACAGACATTAAGCACGTGGCTGGCAAGTCGAACCTGGTTGCTGATTGCCTCTCCAGGGTCGTCATCGGTGCCGTCCAGTTGGGCCTGGACTATACTCGCATGGCGGGAGACCAGGTCACAGATCCCGGCGTCCAGGCCCTGAAGGTGGAGAGCGCGGGGCTGCGCTTGGAGGACGTGGTGTTCGGCAACGCGGGCATTACTCTCCTGTGTGACGTCTCTACGGGCCTGGCGCGGCCTGTCGTCCCTGCCAGCTGGAGGCGTCCTGTGTTCGAGGCTGTGCACGGCCTGTCACACCCCGGCGTTAAACCTTCGGTGCGTTTGGTAGCGGCGAAGTTCAGTTTGGCAAGGACTGAAAAGGGACGTGAGGACTTGGGCCAGGGAGTGCGTGGCTTGTCAACGCGCTAAGGTGCACCGCCACATGAAGGCCCCGTTGGAGCGTTTCCTGGTGCCTGAGAGGAGGTTTGATCACGTCAACATTGACCTGGTTGGTCCGTTGCCTTCCTCTCAGGGGTTTTCCTACCTCCTCACCATGGTGGACAGAACGACCCGTTGGCCGGAGGCGGTTCCGCTCGTTTCGACATCAGCCGCAGACGTTGCCCGGGCCTTCATTGCAACGTGGGTGTGTCGTTTTGGCACCCCGTCAGACATTTCCTCAGACAGGGGCTCTCAGTTCACGTCCGAGCTCTGGAACACTGTGGCAGGCGGTTTGGGGGTTAAGCTGCACAGAACTACCGCTTACCACCCTCAGGCTAACGGCCTCTGCGAGCGCTTTCATCGCTCCATGAAGGCGGCCCTCAAGGCCGGCCTTACGGACGGTAACTGGGTCGACAAGCTGCCCTGGGTGATGCTGGGCCTGAGGACCGCACCTAAGGAAGATCTGCAGTGTTCTACAGCGGAGATGGTCTACGGTCAGCCGCTGAGAGTTCCGGGGGATTTCCTCCCAAATGCATCGGCTCCCTGGTCGGCGTCGGCCCAGCGGGCTTTCCTGCGTGACGCCGCTGAGGCCTTTGCTCCAATCCCTACTACTCAGCACGGTACTCAGGTGTCCCAGGTTCCCGTGTTCATCCGGCACGATGCGCACAGAGGCCCCCTGCAGCCCCCTTATGATGGGCCTTTCCGGGTCTTGGAGCACGGGGACAAGCACCTCGTGGTCGACCTAGGTGGCAAGGCCGAGCACGTCTCGGTGGACCGGGTGAGGCTGCTCACCTGGACTTGGACCAGCCTGTGGTGCTGGCTCGACCTCCGCGACGAGGCCGCCCCCCGGCCTCGTCCCCTGTCACGGATTTAAGACCTGTTGTTCCGGTCCCTCCCCTTCCGGGGGCCGCACAGGCGGGAGTCACTTTTCCGACTCCCGTGCTCAGGAGTCGTGGGGGTCGGCGTGTCGTTCCTCCCCGCCATGCTGATTTTGTTTATGTGTGAATTATGGGGGGGCTTGTGTGGTGACACGTTATTGGACATAATTCACCTTGCTTATTGTGTTGCCACACGGACCCTTTAGAGGGGAACACCTGTAGCTTTAGCTGCCATTCCTGCTAGCTCATCAGGCAGAGCAGTGCATGTGTTAAGCTCTCTGAAAGTAATGGATAATAAAGATTGGAACTCCATTCTTAATACACCGCCTCCGACTCTCTTTTCACGGCACTACAATATACACACTCCCCCCTTTTCTTAAAATAACATTGAAGTTACCTGGTCTGTTTTGTTGACACGCTTAACCAACTTAATAACAAATTAACTAATGTAGCCTAGAAGACTTGTTTTTGCCAAACTCACACAGACGGGCTTTATTAAAAAAAAGTATTATAAATTAGTGTTAATAATAGGCTGTAAACAGTTTATAACATGGTTTAAAGATGTTGCTATTACGTTTTCACTTGGGTGCTCGAATGCTAACCCAAGGCTAATAATTCATTTACGTTAGCAGGCTAAATAAACCGCCAACTATATATGCTAATATATAAACAAAGTACTAGAATATTAACTTGCCGAAGCAAAGTCTTGTAGGACGCTGTTTTTAACGAGACAGCAAGCCAAATGATAAGTCCAGAGAGCACCGCAACAAACACGGCAGAGAGGTCAAGTTGCGTTCCAGCTGAGCCCGTTAGCACAGTGTGTTAGCTAGTGCTAGCCAACAGTGACGCAGTATCTGTCACCGTGACCACGCCCTCAATTATACGTAACCCTAAACGTTATTACAATGTACCAAACACGTTTTTTGTACAAGGCATTTAACATGTTTATTTCAGCTGTAAAGTTGTGCTTTTAACAGTGGGGTCTGGAGATTGTTCCCGTTCGTTTAGCTGCAGTGTTTGGCACTTCCGCATGGGCTCTGCTCCTCGGCTTGGCGCTGACCTCCTCAGGGAGGAGGTCAGCGATTTGGGGGTAAGACCCCTATGGTAAGAAGTCCTTTTTCAAATTCTCTTATCTTTTGTATTTGTTCCTTTCCCTTTTCTTTTTTTAGACATTTCTTTTCTCCAGCAGTGAGTGTCTGCAGTCAAAGTACACCAGTAATGAAAGACACATACACACAGAGAGACACACACAGAGAGAGACACACCCACCCACCCACCCCCACACACACACACACACACACACACACACACACACACACACACCACACACACACACACACACACACACACACACACACACACACACCACACACACACACACACACACACACACACACACACACACACCACACACACACACACTCAGACACACATACACACACACAGAGACACATACACACACACAGACACACACTCTCACACACTCAGACACACACAGACAGAGAGACACACACCCACAGACACAGACACACACACACACACACACACACACACACACACACACACTCAGACGCACACACACATACACACACACACACATACACACACACAGAGACACATACACACACACACATACACACATTCACACAGACACACACACACAGAGACACTCACACCCACAGACACAGACACACACACACACACACACACACACACACACACACACACACACACACACACACACACACTCAGACACACACACACATACACACACAGAGACACATACACACACACAGACACACACTCTCACACACTCAGACACACAGAGACAGAGAGACACACACATACACACATTCACACACACACACACACACACACACAGAGACACTCACACCCACAGAGACACAGACACACACACACACACACACACACACACACACACATACACACACACACACAGAGACACATACACACACACAGACACACACTCTCACACACTCAGACACACACAGACAGAGAGACACACACATACACACATTCACACAGACACACACACACAGAGACACACACACCCACAGACACAGACACACACACACACACACACACACACACACACACACACACACACACACACACACACACACACACACACACACACACACACACACACAGAGAGAGAGACACACAGACACACACACACACACACATTAATGACATCGTTTTTTTTTTATCACATTTTGTTTAAGATCAAAGAGGAGTTCAGAAGGGTAACAACTCTTCATCTGGAGCGAACCTTTTTGACGAAACTGGACTTCTACACCCCCAAACTGCTGAAGATATTTGGGAAGAAAGGCGGGGTTGCATGCTCAACAATAAAGCTGATACTGGATTCATTCAGTGAGGTAAGCTTTGAAATTCATAAAACAACATTACTTTTACTGACGAAAAATAATAATGGAATGCGCAGGCCTTTACAGAAACATTTTTAGCATCTTTTAAGTAATTACGTGTTTTCTCATCTCTCCCCCTCTCTTAAACTGCCTGTTCTGACTAAAATGTAAACGTGAAGCATTCTCTTAAAATGTGTTCTGATTGCTGTATTTCTATATACATGAATACGTTTACAATAATGTAGTATTCTTTATTCTAATTTACATTTCTGTTTAAACAGCAACATGTTGAAGGTAGACGAGATGCCATCATCCGCTGCCTGATGAAAGCTTTAGCGCAAGTTCAATAAGGAAGACCTAACACGAGTCACTTTCACGTCACTCTATGGCTCCCTTCCCCCCTCATTAAATACGAGGGCGTCACCCCTCAGCAGCCAATCGCTGCACATGCTAAATTCCTTAAATGCCTGCTCTTCCTCCCTGTCAGTTGTCATTGCAGATGATCACACGCAATGGTAGTTGCAATACAATACTCCTTCTCGTGAGAAAAACCGTAAGAAACAACTAGCTCAAGATGTCCAACTCGGACAATTCGGAACACGAACCTTCTCTGGAAGTCTCCGATCCCGGTTCGGCTCCCCACAGCGGCTTATCAACAGAGGCAGACTTCCTCATCGCTCGGCTCCTGCAGCAGGGCTTTCCCACAGCCCCAGGCCTCACTCTCTCTCAGCTGCAAGAGCTCTCGGACCAGGTCTCCAGCGTAGCTCCCCAGTCCGGGGCAGCAGCTCCAGTCAGCTCCCCAGAGAGCAGGACGAGGGCCGCAGCCGCGGAGGTAAAAAAAGGGCAGGAAGTCGAGCCCTCCAGGATCCCGTCCCCCTCCAAAAATCAACCTCTTCTCAGGCTCGCCAGGCAGGGAGTGTCACACCCCTTAGGAGAGTAGCGCGGCCGGCTCCCTGCAATCCCTGGCTAGCTCCATGATAGCTATCGATGCTCGCCTCCAGGCTCTGGAAGACTCCGCCACAGGAGCTTCAAATTCCGTTGCACTCAGGTACTAGTTTTAACGAAAATGTTTGCACTCACCCTTACACAGGGTTGGGTGTGTAACGGAATACATGTAACGGTGTTACGTAATCAGAAAAAAAAATCAGTATATTCAGCTGGTGTTACATTTGAAAAACGAGTAATCTGAGTGCAGTTACTTTCGTAAACCTGAAGTGAATACTTATTGGAATTATTGGTGGAAAGTTTCCTCACAATATGTAATATTCATTACCGGCAGAACCGTGTGCACAGCGCTGCAGCGTATCTGCGAGCGAGAGATGCAGCGTGTCCGTGAGGCCCCGCCCCGCACGCAGATGAGAGAGAGAGAGTTCTCTTTCAAAACATATTGGAAGGTAGAAACGGAGATGTTTAGATAAAACGTGGAAGATAACGTTTATGTAGCATTTATTTATTGTCGAAATGATGACATTTATAACGGGATCAAATCTAACTGAATGGCCTGCTGCTGCCGAATGCATGGGGCAAGTAACTGGGAAAAGTTTTTAAAAGTTATTACATCGTTTCAGATAATAAATAATAATGATAATGCATTCTATTTAGGGGCGCCTTTCAAAGCACCCAAGGACACCTTACAATGCATAAACTTTTCCAAGGAAAGGTTTTAAGACAGTACAAAGAATGCAGTCCGGGTGAGTTTTTCTTTTTTATGTGCGGTTGCAGATGAGAGAGCTGTCCAGAATGACACTAAAATGTTGTGTTTGTGCTCTTCATAAGCCATTAAAACAGTAAAATACGTGTCTCCCGTTCACCAAAACATACCCATATGTTATGGAAAAGAAAGTATTCTAAAGAAAAAGAAGAAAAGAAAGAAAAGATAAAAGAAGAGGAAAAAAAAGAAGAAAAAGAAAAGATAAAAAGAAGAGGAGGAAAGAAGAAAAAGAAGAGGAAATAAAAAGAGAAGAAAGGAAGTATTCTAAAAGTAATCTGCCACCGGTACCGGCGGGATTGTGGTTAGTTTCTGATGCGCAGAAGAAAAATCTGGCCCACCCTATATTTTTACAGGCCCACCCTAAAGTACATTTCTGCCTACGCTACTGGTCCGCACAGCAGCAACAACCAATCACATGAATCTCTTGCCCCCGACACACAAAGCAATAGCAATGTTAAAACTAAGTAAACTGGAAGAAAAAAAAAAAATCCCCAATAGGCGAAAACCTACCAGTTTCACCCACTGCCTCCCTCCAAGCCTCGCTCCTCTGGTTTGTATCCCGGTAGATGAACAGAGACTGATCATACAGCACCGGGTGATTCACTACCGCTATAATGAATTTTCCCTCAAATGTTTGGAATATGAGGAATTACCTGCGTAGTCTCTCCCAGCATACACGCGGTCTGATTGGCTAGCGCTTGTACTGGCAGATTTGCATAAACGGGATTTCATTGGCTGACGCTCCTGCCGAGGCGCCAAAGTTGAACATTGCTCAACTTTTTGAAGCGAGCAACGCCAGCAAACGCTCCACGTCGCTTCCCAAAATACAGTTCTGCTAAAAGTGACGTCACCCCATTCAAAGTGAATGGGCAGAAGCGTTTGGAAGCTGTAACGCACGCCACCGTGTGGACGGGCCGTCACAGTGGCTCTGCGCCAGAAACATCAAAAATAAATAAATAACTAAAAACATTCTGGAATATCACCCCCTCCACTCCCATTAACATCCCTCAGCTAGCAGCTGCGCTATCTACTCACCCAGATTCCGTGTTTGTTGACTATCTCCTGTCAGGGCTCTCCCAAGGCTTCAGGGTAGGGGTGCTCCCATCTCCCACAGTGACTTTCGTAGCAAGAAACTTACAGTCAGCCGCTAAAGAACCCAACATAGTTTCCCAGCTCATCGACAAAGAACTTCTCAAAGGATATATAATCGGTCCTTTTAGCTCCTCCCCCTTCTCAGTGTTCCGTTCAAATCCCATCGGAATAGCCACACGTAAATAAAAGGCTGATTTTCGATCTGTCCGCTCCCTGCTCCGGCCCATTCTGCAGCGTCAATAGCATCATCCCTCCAGATCAGTTCTCCCTTCACCATGCCTCAGTGGATAATGCAATAAAGATGATCAAGTTCACAGGGCACGGAGCTCGGCTCTCCAAAGCGGACATTACCGATGCCTTCAAATCATCCCCATTCATCCGTCTCAGTGGAACTTGTTCGGTATTAAGTGGGAGTCCAAACTCTATCTTCGCCATTCGCCTGACCTTCGGGTGCAGAAGCAGCCCCCGCATCTTCAATTCCTTCTCGGAAGCGCTCCATTGGATCCTGCTGAACATCGTCAGAATCCCCTCCATCCTTCAGCTACCGGACGACCCTCCTCCCCCATAAACCCGCCACAGGACAGCTCAGGGATCTCACTGGCCAAGCTTAAACACTGCTTCAGGAGTGAGGTGTCCCTCTCTCCAAAGAGAAAACGTTAGGTCCCGACACACGCTTAGAGTTCTTAGGCATCATCCTCGACTCCATAGACATGAAGGCGTCTCTCCCCTCCGACAAATTGCAGCGCATCCGGGACATCACCAAGTCATACTGCGAGCAACAAGTTATCACAAAACAACAGTTGCTCTCCCTTCTCGGACACCTCAACTTCGCCATGCACGTCATCCCCCAGGGGCGCTCGTTCATCTCCCGCCTCCTGGACGCAGCATCAGCGGTCGACAACCTCCATGACTGCATTTTCTTAGACGAAGGCTGCCGCTCAGACCTTCGGTTCTGGTCCCTCCTGCTCGCCCACTGGAACGGAGTTACTTTCTTTTACGATGACCTCGTGCGTTCCTCTGACTCAATGAGGTTCTTCACGGATGCCGCCCATCCATGGGTTTTGGGGGTTTCTTCCAGGGAGAGTGGTTCGCAGGGTCATGGCCCCGTCAATTTCTACCTCAAGCAAGTTCTCATTAAATCCGGCCTATCACCCATATCATACCCGGGGCATTCCTTCAGGATAGGTGCAGCCACCTCTGCTGCTAATCAAGGTCTCTCTACCTCATCCCTACAACAACTAGGACGGTGGTCCTCCTCCGCCTTCACAACCTTAATTTGTCCGGACATCAGCGCCGTACGGGCTTCCCAAAGATCTCTCAGACCCTAACTATGGTATCTATGCATATAACTGGTGGTGGCTCATAAACACATTCATAAGTATACATGTCTCACTAAGGTACCTGATATTCAAACTGCATTCCCGTCCTACTCCGCGGGCCCCGCCCACAGGGAATAACGTCTCGTCTCACGCGCACCTACACGTAACGGGCTTCATCTCCTGGACACAGGTATCCAAATCCCAGGCCCTTGCTCAAATGTGTCAGTGTAAAATGTATATCCTGCAAAGTCAGGTGCGGACTCGGGCCACCGCACACTTCGGTGTCAGTTACAAAACAAAGAAAATAAAGAAAGAGGAAAAAGTAAAGAAGGAAAAGAAAAAGATATATCCTGCGAAGTCAGGCGTGGACTCGGGCCACCGTACACTTCGGTGTCGTGGCTTCGGGCCACCGTACACTTCGGTGTCAGTTACAAAACAAAGGAAATAAAGAAAGAGGAAAAGAGTAAAGAAGGAAAAGATAAAGATATATCCTGCGAAGTCAGGCGTGGCGGAAGGCCACCGTACACTTCGGTGTCGTAGCTTCGGGCTACCGTACACTTCGGTGTCGTGGACGTTGGGCCACCGTACACTTCGGTGTCAGTTACAAAACAAAACGTTCGACCTTCGGGCGGCGTAGTCAAGCCCTGCTAGCCAGGCAGGCGACCCGCAGGTCGTTTTCAGATAAGACCGGCACTGATTTCGGCAGTCAGAGTCTCAGCATGACCCGTAAGCTCCGGCAGTGATTCCGGCCCAATGCCGCTTACATATCTTAATCTATTATCTTTCATTCCCAGATCACCAGTCACCCCACAAGGTAAGCAACTCAGTTCATCTCAGTATTTCATACTTCACTGGTTTTGGGGATTTCATCGGAGCGGTTCTTTCCCTCCTGAATGATTATCCTGCAAACCGGGGCCTAATCGCCAAACACCATTACATTCTCCTGTTGTATTATCATGGCAATCATTTCATTCATATGACGTGTAAACAATACATATGTAATTCTTACATCACGTCTCTCCGGTTTGAAATGAAAGCTTTAGCGCAAGTTCAATAAGGAAGACCTAACACGAGTCACTTACACGTCACTCTATGGCTCCCTTCCCCCCTCATTAAATACGAGGGCGTCACCCCTCAGCAGCCAATCGCTGCACATGCTAAATTCCTTAAATGCCTGCTCTTCCTCCCTTTCAGTTGTCATTGCAGATGATCACACGCAACCCGCCTCCACCCCTCTTGCCTCCTGTCTCCTTCAGGACAAAGCTAAACCTTCCTCCTTCAGACCGGTCTCACCTACTCATCACCACCACCAGTGTCTAGACCCCGGGGATTTCATCGGAACGGTTCTTCCCTCCTGAATGATTATCCTGCAAACCGGGGCCTAATCGCCAAACACCATTACATTCTCCTGTTGTATTATCATGGCAATAATTTCATTCATATGACGTGTAAACAATAAATATGTAATTCTTACATCACGTCTCTCCGGTTTGAAATGGAGTTCCTTGGAGAGAGTACAGAGGAAACTCATCAAAGACTACCAGGTAAATGTGTGTGTGATTGTTGAATTCATGTTTTAATATGTTGTCTGTTCTTCAATATTTGTAAATAAGTATCTCTATAGTGAGCAACTTGTGCCATAATTTGGAGAAAAAAAATATTCAGATTAGCTAATTAGCATTAAATAAGGGAGGCGTGTGGCGCAGTGAAATAGTGCGTTGGTCACAGGTTCAAACCCCACTGCAGTCAGCATGTCGTTGTGTCCCTGAGACTCTTCACCCCAAATTGCTCCTGTGGGGATTGCCCTCAGTATTGAGTATGTAAGTCGCTTTGGATAAAAGCGTCTAACAAGTGACATGTAATGTAAAATACATTTAACATAAGTTATATATTTTTACTGCATTTGATGTATTATTTATAGATTTTATTTTATTACTTTCTCCATTTCATTTTCTGATTGAAAATGTGTTAGAATTTATGGTTGAGACGTTAAAACCCAAATTCCCCCTAATTTCTGTAATATACTTAATGCAGTTTACATATTGTTATTTACTTCTTGGTTGGAACAAAGCATATATTTATTTAAATGAGCTGCATTCAGACCCATGTCTGGACCAAAAAAATACATGTTAATATAAATTCCCTTCATTAACTTACCCCATCCTTATTTGAGTTGAAGGACACTAGATAATCTACTTAAATACTGAATGAAATGCCCACTTTAATGTAATGAGTCTCACACAGTAACATGTTTTGACAGTATGTAAGCAAGGACATCGTCAAAGAAGACTATGCTGGCCAGCTCTTAAAGATCATTGTCGTCAGCGACAGTGCAGCGCAAGGAGATGCAAATGCTGGTCATGTGTCGATCGTCACAGAGGGAACTGAGGTGCAGGATGGGTGCAAAAGTGTGACAAACGCATGCATACTGCTCATGGGCATAATCTATGCCATGAACTTGGTTTACCCACCAAAGGTTAAAATACACTTTTGAAGTGTTCCAAAAGCTCTTTCTCGAGCTCAATTCGCAAAAGGTGTCTCCTAAAGTCCAGACCTTGAGCTCCAAACTTTTAGCCTAGAAAGTGGAATGTAATAAGTACATTAGTTAGGTGCAAAACTGTTGGTACTTTCCTTTGTTTTCTTTTTCATAGCACTGTGTACTTCTACTCTACTGTAACTCCATTTAAAAATGGAAATATTGTCATTTTAACTTCAGTTCTTGAAGTTAGTATCATATTTCAAACATGTTGGATTAACTAATTCAAATATCATAAAAAATACGATTTTTAGGGGTTTATTTTTATTTATTTTCCTTAGTTTTGTCCTCGAGTCTGATTGTTGTTGGTGGGTGTTTTTTGTAACTTTGTGTTGTGATTGGTACATAGTATTTTTCTAAATGTGTGTGTGTTGTGAATTAAAAACATTATATTTAGAAAAATGTATTCACGATTTTGTACTTTTACATTGTTATATTTATGTATTGAAAGTGTTGTAAGCTGTTGTCTAAAACATGACAAAATAAAGTTGATTTTGTTAAGTGTTTGTTGTTTCATGTTTTGTAGTAGCCTTATTATAGAATGTATAAAAACTAATGGGAAATAGAGCTGATGTTTAATGTAGAATATGTAAATATGAATTAAATATGTTTGCATAAAATAAAGAATAGGAAGTAAAAACTACCCTGAAAAAGCTAAATATTTTTACTGGAGATTTGTAATAAGATCCAAATGTAATCTTAAGTCAAATCTACTATGCAATAGTAAGTACAATGAGTCAAATCTTACTATGCAATAGTAATTAAAATCTACTTACCTCAAGTGCCTTTAATAACAAACACCTTCTTAACTGTAAGTAGATTTTACTTGAAATATAAGATGTTAAATTTACTTAGGTTTTCTACGGTGCGTTTTGTTACCTCGATTTTCCTAAGTAAATGTTACTCCCCGTTTTTTTCAGTGTAGGCAGGGGCCAGCCCATTTAGGGCTTTAAAAACAAATAAAAGGATTTTAAAAATCTATTCTGAACTGAACTGGAAGCCAATGCAATGAAGCCAGAATTGGGGTGATATGGTCGTGCTTTTTATGGCCAGTGAGAAGACGTGCAGCTACATTCTGAACTAGCTGCAGGCGTCTAATTGAGGCCTGGTCCATACCCACATACAGAGCATTGCAGTAATCCAGTCTCGAGGGTAACAAAGGCGTTAATAACCCTTTCTAGGTCTTTAAAAGATATAAAAACGACTTGGTCTTGGCCAATAGTCGTATTTTTGAAAAAGCAGGTCTTGACTACATTGTTAACCTGCTTATCAAATTAAAGGCGCTGTTTGAAGGTCACTCTAAGGTTCAGAGGGGAAGTATTTTTTATTGAGGGAGCCAGAATATCAACCGGGGGAGACTATTGGTTGGTGTCCAAAAAAGATGACCTCGGTCTTACTCTCATTAAGGGTGAGGAAGTTTTGGCTCAGCCAGGATTTAATCTCTATTAAGCAGTCCTTCAACTGCTGTAATGAGTTGGCATTTTGATTGACAGGCAGATAGATCTGTACATCATCAGCATAACAATGGAAGGGGATATTATGTTTTGTAAGAATTGAACCTAGGGGCAGTATGTACAATAGAAAAAGGATGGGGCCCAGAATCGAGCATTGGGGAACCCCACAGGTAAGAGGGGCTTTGGCAGAGGAGAAGACACCTAACTGCACTGAGAAGCTACGGTCCGTCAAATAAGACCTGAACCATGCAAGAGCAGAGCCTGTAATACCTGCGGACTATTCAAGCCGTGCCAACAGAATACTATGATCCACAGTGTCAAAGGCAGCAGTTAAATCTAATAGCACCAAAACAGCTGGGCTTCCTGAATCGGCGGCTAAGAGCAGATCATTAAAAACTCTTAAAGGGGCTGTTTCAGTGCTGTGCATGGGTTTAAAGCCAGACTGACATTTTTCATGGATACCATGCATGGTTAAAAATGACTGCAACTGGGCGTAGACTACTCGCTCTAGGGCTTTAGATAAAAAGGGTAGCTGGGAGATGGGCCTGAAATTTGCGAGAATGGAGGGATCGAAATTTTTCTTTTTAAGTAGTGGCTTAACCACGGCATGTTTTGAAGACAGCTGGGACACATCCTGAGCCAAGAGAAGTGTTTACAAGCAATAAAACACTTGCTCTAACTGATTCAAAAACATCTCTAAGGAAGCGAGAGGGAATGCTGTCTAAGGTGCAGTTTGTCGGCCGCAAGTACTTGACTACTTCCAAAAGAGAAGAGAGGGATACAGGCTCAAAATGGTCGAGGACAGCAGGGCACAGAAAGGGCGCAGGATCTGGGGTAGCACTAGTATAGGCTAGCCTAAGAGCAGATACTTTTTCGATAAAAAATGTAAGAAATGTATCGCAGAGAGTAGTTGATGGTACAATTGGAGAAGCATCACAAGGATTAATGATCGAATTGAGGACATTAAAAAGAACTTAAGGTTTATGGCTGTTTTTGGAGATTAACAGAGAAATATACTCTGTGTTGGCTGCCGTCTGATAATCGGAAAGGCAAGCACGAAGAATTTCTAAGGAGACATGAAGTTTATCCTTTTTCCATTTTCTCTCTGCACGCCTACAAGCGCGGAGTACAATAATTGAGCCACGGCTCTAAGAGAACTGTATTGCGTCTAAGCGTAAAGGAGCAACAGAATCCAGTATTAGTGTGCATGTCGAATCAAACAAAGAGATAAGCTCATTCGGAGCGTGTGTCGAGTAATCCCGGAAGTTTTTTGTGAAGCTTGTATCGTTTTCACTATCTCTGTAAAGCGACTTTGAGCACCTGTAAAATTGCTAAAAAAATAAATATATTATTAGGGATGCTCCGATTGATCGGCCCTCGATCGATATCGGCCGCCGATCGATATCGGCCGATTCTCACTGTCTGCCGATCGATATCGGCCGCCGATCGATATCGGCCGATTCTCACTCTCTGCCGATCGATCGGTGCTCTCTAAAAATGCTGATCGCATGACGTAAAATTATGACGTAAAATACATGACACTTTTCTCTGTGCGCGGCAAAACAAGCTTGCCACAATGGCTTCACCAGTCTGGTAGTATTTTAAGGTGTCTGAAAATGACAATAAAATAGCGGTATGCAGTGGCGGCGCCAGAGTATTTTTGTTGGGTAATCTATGGTAGGGCTAACCCATACAGTGGTGGGGCTCAAGCAGTATTTGTAATGTAATTACATACACGCTAAATCGCCCCCCTTGACAGTGAAACGCACGCGTGAGGCTTTTATTAGTCTCCTTTTATCAGCTAAATTACATCGAGAACAACAGATGTGAGTTAAACAATACAATAGCCTATTCTGCTAATTCCACGTTGTTACAACATGCTACGCAGCGGCAGAAACAAGAAAAGTTGGCATATAGAATTGACACGGAGAGGGAGAGGGAGAGTGAGGGAGAGAGACAGAGACACAGGTAAACAGAGAGAGACAGACACAGCACACAACAGGTAGCCTGTATCTCTATTGTCATACAAAACACTTTTTCAAATGACCCATTATTACAAAATATTGTAGCGACCCCTGTATAGCAGGGGTTGCCCACACTTTTTTGGCTGGTGAGCTACTTTTGAAATGACCAGCTCACCGAGGTCTACCAACCAAAAATAAGATCCCAAATTGCAAGGGTTGCTGAATAACACGTTTTTATTTATACATGGGATAACTACAATAGGGCTGCAACAAACGACTAATTTGATAATCGATTAATCTATCGATTAATGAAACGATTAATCGACTATTCGGACTATTACGCCTTGCACAATTTCTCAAACGCTCTTATTTAGCCATCAACTTTTAGATTTAGCTTGAGGTTGTTTTAGGCATGTGGAAACTAACAATGAAGACAATAAAGATGAATACTTGATTCAAAAATACATATATTATTAAATTAACTTAACAAATGTTGAACAAAATTAACATTGCTTTTTATTTAAATTAAATAAATTGTTTGTTTTGTAGCCTTTATTTAACCAGGTGAAAGCCCCTTGAGATCAAAAGATCTATTTTTCAAGGGTGACCTGCAAAAAAATAAATAATATTTCACATCAAAAGAAACAACAATGTTTTAACAAATCGTATTAAATAATTTGATGACAGAACTGTAAACAGAATAGCTGAAACTTTTACAAAATAAAGAGTAACTCTGTTACCTCTCATTAACCCATGTTTGTATAATTGTGTTATCTCCGTGTGGTGCTACACCTGACGTGGAAACGTTACTCGTGGATGTCAAGACAGTCGAACCCGGTGCATTCCTCCGTCTGGATGTGGTGCACTTTTGCTAAATGTTTCGCCAAATTACTCGTGTTACCGCCCTTACATGCTAAACACTCTTGGCAAGGAGCATTGTCCACATCGAGACGGGTAACATTTAACCACACCTTGGAGCGCTTCTCTCCGCCATCTCCTCCGTGTGTGTGTTGCTGCCATGTAGCAGCCGCGTGTGTGTAAACTGCCCCGCCCCCCTCGCACACAGACGGGAGAGAGATCTCGTCTCGATTGGAAAGATCAAAAATTATACCGACCATAGACGCATTTGTTTGTCTTTTTGCATGTTAGAAACGAGTTGGCGACACTAAGACTGCGAGATAATATTTGTGTAGCAATAATAGCCTACATGAACTTTCTCTTTCTCAACTCGCTACTCGGAGGGACGTCGCTGCTATGCCTTGTGAACACTCCGATAATGCCTCTCCACGTTACCTTTCTTTGGCAGAGCGACGCTTGCTTTACAAATAAGGCAAATAACCTTTGAATGTGACATCACAAACAAATATTCTTCCTCCCATTCTGGGTGGAAAGTGGTATGTCTTTAGCTTTTTGCTCGGTCCCGCACTCATTTTGGTTGTCTCTTTAACTTAATTTGAGTTTTCCCGGCACTTGACTGATTTTGTATCGCTTTGCATTCTGGGTTAACAGACTGGAAAGCGATAGGTCGCTTTTTCTGTCAATCAAGTAAACTCCTGAATTAAGTGGCAGGGAGGCCAAGGGAGGAGGGATCAAAAACCTGTTTTGTCTATTTTAACGGAGCTGGATTTTCTTTTCTTTTATGAATGACTCGCGATCTACCAGCATTGCCAGGTCGACGTACTGGGCACCTCTGCTGTATAGGATGCTGAGGGTGTCACTCAGGCATCTGGTTGAGGTGCGGGCCTGTGGTTGGGGGAGCAGACGGGGAGGGCGGGAAGTTGTGACGTAGACACTGATATATATATGGGTATGTGTGGGAGTGTGAGTGGATTGTGAGGTTGAACCCACAAGCTGTTCCTGAACCTGTGATCATCTGTAAAGAATAAGTTATTAAAGCCTAATAACTAGCAGCCTGTTTCCGACTCCCTTTGTGATCGTTACAATATATTCAAAACTCACTATTCACTCTTCAGGTGGGTCGTGTGACTCTGGCACCTGTTCGACTTGTACCTCAATGCGAGGGCGTTTAAGAACAATCTATCCATCCGAAATATACAATTAATCTTAGAAGTTCTGCTGTCTGTCTGTAATTTACTCAGCGCGAGTTTGGGGAATTTTTCACTGTGAACGTGACGAATCAGTAATGCATGACGCAGCAGACCCAACGTTTCGTTTGCTCCGATTGGCTGTAGGTCTGTTCAAATATAGACATTCATATTGCATTCGGAGGCATTTTGATCTGACCGCGGCCGCGCTGATATTATAACGCGAGAGAATGTCCACACCTTTAGTGTATAAAACTCCCCCACTACTTAGACTATTCCTTGCACCCCTCTAGCATAAGCCCGAATGGTCTCAACCAGCGTCGGTAACGTGCACTTGTTGTTACAGCAGGATCAGTTGTGTGTTGTGGACACGACCGGTAGATTTTCGCAATCCGTGTTCTTAACATGCTTACTTTAACATAATTTTTCATGGTCGGGCTAAGGTAGGCGATAAGCCATTCTTGGTATGGCTGTAGCCTACCCCAGCCATACCCCTGGCCACCGCCACTGGCGGTATGCAACGTGTGTGAAGCAGCAATCCTGCAGCTCCACCCGCTCTGACGGACCGGTGAGCAATTAGGGCCTGAACGATTAATCGATTTTTAAATCGAAACCGCAATTTTAAATGATGCGATTATCAAATCGCAAAGCCTGCGGTTTTTAATTTTTTACATTTGTTTGATCTTCTTGTGTGTCAGTCATCCACACCAATCAGAGTGCTGTGCTCCACATGTACCAGCCATTGTTAACCAATCAGGAAGTGGCCCATGATAGAAGGTGATAGACAGATTGATCCAATCATCTGCCAAGTATTTTTGAAAGTGCCTGCCCTTTCCCAATGGCTTCCAATGGAGCTTTCCTAGATGGTTTGGTGAAACCATCTGAGTCAGGTTAGTAATGCTCCATCACATGTTTTACATCTATTACAGGGTGAATCTTAAACTGAAGCTTGACTTTAAAGCAGTGGTTCTCAAACTTTTTCTGTCAGGCCCCCCCTTTGGAGAAAAAAAAAAGTCGGGCCCCCACGAACACAAATAGTCAGGCTCAGTGGCGCCGCGCCAGAGATTATTTTGGGGGTACTGTGGGGTAGCTTGACGTTTCATAGAGGGTGCTCAAACATTTAGGGTTTCCCATTAATGTACCGGGCGCTACAGTGGAACTTTCTACTGCAACACTCCCCACACACACACACAATGTACCCGCGACTGTTACAATGAAGGCTCGATAATCAGCTCACGGCATATAGGTCTAAGCAGGGGTCAAGCGCTATTTTTATAGGTGGTGTGTGGACCTCACATAGGGGGGTCCGGAGGCATGCACCCCCGGGAAGATTTTTAAATATTGAAGTTAAATGCATCAATCTGGTGCATTTAGAGAGCAAAATGAAGAGATCTATGGATACATCTCTCAACACCCATTTGAAACAGAACTGTAAACAGATTTACTTTTTCTTTATGGATATTTTACAAATCACTCCCCTTTTAAATGTTATTCTTTTTTTAATGTCATATAGTATTTCATAGCTGTTTTTAATTGATTCTCTTATTTTTGTATAACTATAATGATCATATAAACGTGTGCCTCGGAAATAATTGTTTACATTAATGGTGACCAAAACATTTGAGACCCACTGAGATAACACTGAGAGAGTCCTTTAGTTCACTGAGTCCCTCAGTCTGACAGGAGAGGACTCTCTTCCACCTTGTTGTTGAAAAAACTCCTTATATCTGTTAGCGTAGCTCGCTAGCACCAGAAGCTAACAACAACGATCTCCGGCGCGCTCTCTCTCTCTCTCACGCACGCACACAAAATGGCTCGTTCCACACGCACACAGAGCCAAGCTTTAATGAAACACAGAGACCCAGACGTAATAGTACTGTATCATATTATTTTCGAATCAATCATTTTTCAAAATATGATTTTTTTTAATTTAATAATAATAAAAAACATTTTTCCTCCTGGTCTCTCGCGCCCCCCCTGTCATGCCTCTGCGCCCCCCTGGGGGGGGGCGCCCCCCACTTTGAGAACCACTGCTTTAAAGCAACCCAACAGAATTTTCATGTAAGTTTAGTTATTTCACTCGTAGCTCGGGCTGCGGGGCTGCCAGAGACGGGAGCATGTTGATGCGACCTTCCTAGCCGGAGATATGGCCGCATTTTTACAATAAACTTCCGTTGGGTCTGTCCACTACCCGGTGCTGCTTCTCAGGTCGATTATAATGAATTCCTTGCTTCCCTCACTTGCGTCGTTTCCCTGCGTTTAGTCCCTCCCACCAGGGAAGCATGGAGGGACGCAAGGAAACCACGAGAAGCAGGGAAGGAAATGAGTTTTAAGAGCAATGGGACGTTCCTTTCCTCCGGAGCGTCACGTGAAACGACGTCTGTTTGTGATGACGCTGCACAGCTGATCGTCTGACAGCAGCTCTGTCCCCGTATTTCCACAAACACCCCCCGCCTCTGTTAGTACACATTACTGACACAAACATTTGTATCATCTGTTGTAGACCCCAATAAATAAAATAAATAAGAACTCATTCTCAAAAAAGATAAACGCCATTCTTAAAATGTATAAACGAACATTAGTTTGATTAATATTGATTAGAGTGCACAAAAGAAATAAAATTAATTGAGAAAGAAACAGAGATATGTTATCTATCAAAACCAGTTAGATTAACATTCATTGGATTGCACACTTTGGTGTGTTTGTTTGGATATGTAGCAAATTAACATTGAATAGCACCTTAATGACTGACTGAATGGAAATGACAATAAATGAAAATGTAAAACGAAAAAGCGATCCTGAAAGTTTCCAAAAAATGAAATAAAATGATTTTTTGACCACTTTGTTGTTCAGATATATCACATATCTGTAACTAAATGAAACAGGAATTGAAACAAACACGGGTATAAACTGTAGGAGTGACTCTCGTGAGGTTCATTATTTTCTTCACTTGCTGGGAAACGGCTCTCATGTCAAGAAGCATGAGATCAGTGCATGCACTGCATCGTCCAATCAGTGAGCCGATACACAGTAAGGGGGGCGGGGCGCGTATCTGAGGATTTTCATCGGAGGATGTCTGGTGGTTCCTCGATTATCGCTCCTCCATTATCGCTCCTCGCTCCTCGATCCTCGGTCCTCCGGCAGAAATAAGAGCCATGCGACGGTACTCAAGATGGCGCAGGCAAATCAACTTCCGGTGAGACCGAGGGACCGAGGAGAGGAAGGGAAATGAAAATAGTCGACCTGAGAAGCAGCCCCGATCTGCAGCTCTGCCCGATCTGCAGTGCGGATGTGCGAGATGGTCCGCCATATTGTTGTTTAACCTGACCATATTTGGAAGTACAACTTTCGCGGCCGCAGCTTGACCCTTCTCAGCCACCGTAGTGTCGTGTCAGGTGGGCGTGTCGTGTACCATCGTGTACCATCGTGTACTGTCCGCGGCCGCAGCTAGACCCTTCTCGCCATATTGGACAACTCCGGACGGCAACCCAAGTAGGACAACATTGACACAGTGGCTTTTGGCAAAACTCAAAAGGAAAACGAGAGAGAGATGAGTTATTGTTATACAACGTGACTTCACTATTATTTAACAACTCTTTTTATTGGGTTCTTTTATTTGGGGTTAAGTACATTGTCAGAATAAGTGAGAAATGAATGTAACTTCTGTTAGACAGCTATCATACTGAACACATATTTACTGTGAATGTGTGCAAAAATGTATGGCATATAGCTGTCTAACAGAAGTTAAATCCATTTCTCACTTATTCTGGACAATGTACTAACCCCAAATAAAAGAACCCAATAAAAAGAGTTGTTAAATAATAGTGAAGTCACGTTTGTAATAACAATAACTCATCTTTCTCGAGTTTTCCTTTTGAGTTTTGCCAAAAGCCACTGTGTCAATGTTGTCCTACTTGGGATGCCGTCCGGAGTTGTCCAATATGGCGGACCATCTCGCACATGCGCACTGCAGATCGGGTAGAGCTGCAGATCGGGTAGTGACAGGGTCTGTCACTACCCGATCTGCAGTGTCATATTCAGTCATTTGTGCTTAAACGTATCGTTTTAATAATATTATAGCCATTGCATGATATAATATTATAATTTTCACTTTTTCTCTTGCAGCAATTTTTATTTATTTGCTCTGCTACAACTGCTAAATTAATACACAGCAGCACTGCTGCTTTTGAATTGTTTTCATGTCAGCATATTTGTATGAATGAAAAAGCAATTATTTTTTCTGTATTGCATGAGAAGCATTCACATATGTAGCATATCTACACTTTAATTTGAAAACTTGATGGCATTGTACGCAGGACAGATAATGACAGGGGCGATTGATCCTGACTTATCAACTTTCCCCTGTTGTAAACTTGCTTTTGTTTGGTTGTTTACAGGATTCTCACAGGGATGAGGCCCTGGCACAGGTATCTGTCATCAGAGAAGATGAGCCTTCTCCAAATACGGACCCATTGCCTACTGCTATCATTGTTTAGGAAGGTAATGTAAAGGATAATCTCCAGATCCTACTTTAAGCACTTTGCCTTTTGTTTGGGTTGTCCATAAACCCATTAAAACACTTTCAACTATTTCAGAGTGATACATTGCCTGGGACAACTCCAACCAACACTGCAAACTCTTGTGCATGCATCAGTTTGTATTGAAGTAATACAAATATAATAAAGGCATATATTTGAACTTTGAACTGAGTCATTCATTTAATCAACAGTTTTTTTATCAGTGTATAGTGGATGTTTAAAGCACTTTAATTTGTTCCAATAACACTTACTTGGTTGTGTAGCCTCATTGATAATGTATCAGATCATCTTAAACCTTTAATTATTAATTAATAATAACCATTTTCATGTTGGGGAAAAGGTCCTAGTGAACATTAAGTGAAATAAACCTTTTGAAAATCTATTTCTAGCCAAAGCATTTGCTTAAAACAATATGTTTTATTGATAATATTCTGTCTTGGTATCTTTCGAAGGAAATGTCATCCAACATGTTCTCTGAATACACTTGAGATATTGAATCTTAATAACTAGAAATCATGTCTTTCAGAAAAAATATATCCAAATGTGTTTATGTTTAAACCAAATACGTTGCATATATTTAAATGTCTTAGGTTACGCATTTTGAATCTCCTCCTCTTTTTGCCTTGTTGTGAGTGACTAGGTCAATAAGAACAATTACTAGACGTTAGACAGGTGTAGAAAACACCTTGAGAAGAAGGCATACAGATGCTCTGTATAATACAGGATGGTGTTTTTTGATAGACAAACTGAAATATAGCATCAGACGAGACAAGCTTTTTTAAGATGACATGAGGACAAGAGCTAACCGCACAATACATTACAGCTCCGACAGGTGAAGTAGAAGAACACCGCAGCCTTGACAGCTCTATGCTACTATGAATAAAAATACATCAACACCCAGTTTTACATATGGAGATTGATTTATTTGCCATATACAAGATGGTGCGTTAGACGACTGTTCACTGTGTCTCTCTCACTCTTTAGCATTAGTGAGTCCATTAAAAACTGTGATTTTTCCTCAAATAATTGCACTGCACTCTAACTGTCCCATTGAGGCTCACATGTTCATCAGCATGAGACAGGTGCAATACATGATCTGCCCACCGTGGCCATTTAAGTAAGTATTTACTGTAGCACACTTATATAAGAAGCATGTGCATAGACTGTGAGACACTTTAATAGGTATAACTATGTGATGGATATTTTAACTGTCAAACAAGATGTTTGTTGGCTCTGGCCATCAGATGGGATTTAGAAAATGATAAATAACAAGTCTGATTGTGGTGTTAATAAAATGCACCCCACCTGGAGCATTGCACATGAGCCATTAATTAATATATTCCCTCAAACTTAAAATATGTAAAATTGTGTCTGACATTTGTCACAGCGAGAGCCGCCATTCTTTCTGCATCTTATTTTTGTTCTTAAGTACATTCTTACTTTCAATGCAACCTCAGTGCACCCGTTTACACTTCTCAGTTGCTACAAGAGTTACATTGTTAAATAATACAAGTATAGGATGTATTTTTTTCCCAAACCACCACCACTTTTTAATTGAAAGCTACGGTTCAGGATGGCAAGATTCAAACTGCCTAATGGCTTGTTTTTTCCACCCTATTTGAAAACACATAGGGCTTTTAATAGTGATGGGAAACATCTGGAGTGATAGAATTGTGAGTTTGAGGAGAAAAGACTGGCAGAAGAGGCTTTTTTGTTGCACACACACTTATACACCTATTAAAGAGCTTTTTGTGATGTTCTTCTCCCCAGTAGATGTCAGTAAAACATTCCCATCCTCTGTTTATTTTCCCCAACAATTTTGGCTCTAAAGCAGGTTTCAAAAGTAAATACTAAATAATGTCAAATCACACTAAGCCTTTAATACCAGGTGCCCTATTCTCAAATGCAATGTTGTAATAAATCAGGCAGGAATCCTCCTTTTCAAACAGTGTTTAAGCGGGGTAAATCCTCAATAAGTGCCAGTCCGTTATGATAAAACGAGTCATTGGGCTTTAGCAGCTGTTTGCAGAGAGAGGAGAGACAGCAGCTCCTGGTTCATGTTGTAAACAATGTGACGAAGAGCAGGACTTGTTGGCCATGTGTTCAGATGAGCAACAGGCTCCCTTTGGGGACTAAGATAAACACAAAAAACTCTTCTTTTGTCTATATTAGATTGTTTCCATTTTAAATAAGTGTCAGGTAATGTATATAATCAAGTGTAACTTTGTAGTCATTTATCTTATCTTTTGCTTTAAGATATTCAGGAACAGATTGGTCTTCTGCAGTGGAAATTGGTTTTACAAGACATTTAAAGACATACAGTACGTTTGGTGTAGTTGCAGCAGGCTTTGGATACCATAAGAAGATCGTGTTACAGAGACTATAGTGTCCTCTCAAAGTACCCGATGTATTCAGTCTTTCCGAATTAAAACGTATACAGTAAGTGTGCACGTTTTTCAACATTCTCTCCAAATGTCCGCTCTCCTCGGTGCTGAAAGTAAAAAAAAGTGTGCTTAAAGCTGCGTCTAATCTGCATTGTTGATACATCACAGCAGTGGCGGTTCTAGAACATTTTACATGGGGGGGCAAAGGGGAGGCAAGAGGTCATGCCAGGGTGGCATAGGAGGGCGGACAGTACGTGGTATTTTATACTGTATATAACCTATTTATTGTTAATTCATGCCTTAACACAAGTGTTCTTAATGCACAAGAGAAACAAGGTGTTCAGACAAACAATCGGGTGCCCTTTGAGTCCCCCAAGCTTACCTCAACCATTTGAAATGAAAGGAAACTACAAAATGTATTTTAAAGCAATGAATTAATGGAACAGGTTGTTTTGCATTACAATGTAAAATTAAATATATATTTTGTTTTAGACAGACACAAAATTGGTTGTCTTAGACAGACATATTTGCATGTCCTCACTAAGCATTATTACATATTAATTTAATATCAAAACAAATCAAAATGGCCAATTATCCCAAAATGTTGCTGCTAATATAATCACATGCTTGTCAACTTTAACTGATCAAAAATCAATTCTGAAAAAATACTTGAATTATCTATGAAATTGCAATATTGTCCCTCAGTTTGTTTCAACCCCGTCACGCCATACCATTTACCCTCCTATTAAAATAATGGATCAGTCCGTGATCTGCATGGAGGGAATTACATCACAAAAGTGTCAGTTTCTTCTCTTACCTATATTTCAGTTTTTGTATTTTCAGATTAAGATTGACAAGCTCAACATTTCAACTATGTTGTATGAATTAATAATAGTAAATAATTGTTTATTACAAAAATAAACAATAGTTTTGCAAAATATTACAATTTTGTAATGTCCTTGACTTCCATGTGGTGCCATATCTTAGCTAAACAAGGTCTCATGCCTACTTTTTGTCAAAAACGTCAACCCTGTTACATTTTTTCAAGGAAATTCCTAGTAATTATTTATATTTTGTGCCTGAGGTGGGAACATGTAAGTAGTCCACTACCAGATGTTATGACCAAACATTTTGGTTTCATTTTTCAAAGATATAAAGACCCAAAAGGCACCCGATTCAGAGAATACTCAGAATTCCGCATACTGTAAGTACTTAATTATAATTAAGTACACAAATGACATCACCCATCTCTTCAGAGAGCTACAGGTGACCTGTGCAGCAACACATTTAAATACATATTTGTCAATACTAAGAGCTGCTAGATTGTGCTGCTGTAATGGAATATGTAAGGAGAATAAGAACACACCATGTGGTCCAGCTGGAGTTTCATCTGCCTCCTGATCCCTGCCTCTGGCCCTCTTTCTGATACTTCATCTTTATTCCTCACATATATTTCTTCTTCTTCACTAATGTCTTCATCTCCTCCTCTTCCTCCTGCTCTGACCCTCCTGGTCTCTTCATCTCTCTTTTCCTTTTCCTCTTTCTGTTCGTCCTGATCACTTCTCATATGTCTTTTTGTTGTTGTTGAATCACTCCTATACTCTGGCCTGCAAGAGTCTACTTGTGAAAAGCACTGGTACAAATGCTTGTATAACTTTACACATTAGGGCCATGTAGCCTAGCTAATATGTAGCATATCATAAATATAACATCAGAAAGTATTGATCAAGCGCACACAGGCAGCTGTGTTTGGATCCAGTTTTTCCTGGTTTCATTGATCTGGCCTCATGGCTGTGATGTGTAGTTTACGTGGATTTAATAGTAGGCTACCGCGTAGTTTAGCAAAGTGATCGATCTCCCAGCTAACGCTGTCTGCGTAGTATTTTGTAACGTAACGCCCCAAACAGCGCCCGTCTGTTAAACGCTATTTAGTTTCAAGCTCTCGTCCTTAGTAAAAACAAAACTAGTGGAAAGGGAAATGCTCCAAGGGGAAGCTGATCCATAGGTGCTGGGACAGCTCGCTCCCTCTCTGCAGCGGTGTGAGCCGCGGGCTGTGTGAACGCCGCTCCGCAGTTTAATGCAGGGCCGTAGCTGCGTTTTTAACGGGCCTAAAATGATATTTAAAATGATTCACTTTTAACTAATGTAATGCTTGTTTCGTTGCTTGAGAAGCTTGTGAAAATAGTGTAGGTTTGTTTTAGTACAGTTTTAGGGAAACAAAAGTTAGGGGGGGCAGCTGGGGGGGCAAGGCTCTACAGTGGGGGGTCAGCTGCCCCCCCTTGCCCCCCGTAGATCCGCCCCTGCATCACAGCTAATTAGCCTTTACATACATATGCAAAACATGTCAGTGCCCTGAACCTAGTCCTAGGCTAAATGATATGATTCCCTTGAAAATTGGTAGCATACGTCTGATCCTTCCGGCATGAGGTCTAATTGGTATATTGGTGAATAATGCAATTTAAGGCTTTGGGCCATTTTCTGTTTAATATCACGTGTTGCTGGACCAACGTACTCAAGCCCTGTTTCCGTGAATTTTAAAAGGGCAAATAACGTACTGTCATTATCGGCAAAGAAATACCAGCAATATCTCTCTCGGCTCTGCTGCTATATCTAGAGCGAATATAGAGAGCTCGAGCGATCTCATCTCTGCGTATAGCATATCTCGCTACTCATACGAGCGCTCTAATCCTTCTCTCTCTCTCCTCTCTCTCTCTCTCTCTCTCTCTCTCTCTCTCTCTCTCTCTCTCTACACACACACACACACATGTACACACAGGCGCGCGCACTTCTCCTCACTTTCGCACCCCACCTTCCCACTTTCTCCCTTGCAGCCGAGGCGCTTTTCGTCTCCAAAGCCTGTCTCCAGAAGCATGTCCTCACACATGCAGCCTCGGTGCGATGAAGCGAACCAAAAGACGCCACCAGCTTGACAGCATGAAAGCAGGTAAGCTGATACCTGAATAATCTGTTCCCCTTATGAACTGGAGCTTGTTTTCTCAGATAGAACCAAAATGAATCGATGGTTTATTTGACTCTTTCAGAGCAGTAGATAAAGTGCGTGAGTGAGCAGAGATCAGGTTTCATTTAGTTGTCTTGCCCAAGGACACTCAGATAGAAGGGACTAGTTGTTACCATGTATAGAACCTGAGACTTCTCAAATACAGGATCAGCATTGTAGACACCTGTGATCCTCCAGCGCGTAAAAAGGCGATATTTGAATGAAAACTCTGTTTCGTTACGATTTCAAAGTTGCTTCTTTCAGCCAACTCTGTAACTTTATTTACAGGAAGATATATAGGTAAAAGTCGATGTCATGTAATCGGCTGAAATATCGCGTACAAAACATGCCTGACAATATTTACATCTGTGGAAGATTTGCATGGTGAGTGCAAGGAAAACGAGCTGTTTTACGCTGGATCCACAGCTGCCTGTGGCATATGCGCATTTTGGACGGAGACAGGAGAGCAGAACTTTTGGTTTATTTCACATAGTCCACCAAGCAGAAATAGTCTCCATATTAAACCATGCTGTAGTATCGTTTAATGCCATCATTAGTTTTTTCTAATCAATTACATCCAACCCCCCTGTACTAACAGGCGATTGCGCGTTGTATCATCATGTTAACCATATTTCCAACTGTTTTTCTTTAAGAATTGAATACTTTGTTTATATTTGTAAACTAAGAAACAGCCATTTAACAGTAATCTATGGTGTCATGGTAATTTAACGCACCTTGGATAAAAGCTAATCTCGTTCCATTCACAAAATAGCTGCTTTCTCCGACATTCTTTTGATGATAAATCTGTGCTAAAAAAGAAAAAACCCTGATGTCTTATCATTAAAATACAGCATAGATGTAGATATGTGTAAATATGTATTTTCCCAGGAGCAGATTCCTCTTGTCTCCTTAATCCAATCAATCATTCTTGGTTTCAACGCGTTTGATCTCCACAGCAAACGGACAAAAAAATAAATACATGTTTTAAGCTGCCATATGATTGCTGTGTTTTCAAGTCAATAAAGACACCAGTTCAACTGCTGTGCATGCATTTTGATCTTAGAAACCTATAGAATGAGAGGTGATTTCGCGTTCCGACGCGCCTTATTGCGTAAAAGCGCATCAGAACAGACTTGAGACTGCAGTCGGATTGTGTGACTGTGGGTTTACTGTGGAGATGTTTTACGCGCAGAGTGACTCTCCTCTATCATGCTTTGATCTTGTTGTGTACAAATCTATTGGAGGACTCGATCTTCACAGAGGTAAAGCTGGGATTTATCAAACTGCTTTCCGTAATTCGCCACAATTTCTTCAGCTGCATATCTTGTTGTTTTGAGGAATCAGGCTGACAATTACAGACAATGGTTGCGTCCTTGTGAATGAAAAGGGGGGCAGATGTCTTATTTCCCTATCAATTGGCTGGATAATTCGATGGAGGAGGGTTACTTGTGATGGATAGAGGTAGGTTTTGGAACATTTTACTTCAATCTGACATTTAAGAGGGAGAGTTGGGTAAGAACAGCTGGTAAAACTAAAAATTAAAAGTAATCTGACTTGTTACCTTAAAGAGAAAATCTGATTATTTATTAATTATTTCCCCATTTGCATTGAGAAAGTATGCTTAAAGTTTACAGTATGAGCGACCTTGTTTCATACATTTAAGGACTTTTTGTTATCTATTTTTCTGATTTGTATTTAATATGTACTATTTTGTCATGGCTTATTGATATTTACAGCAGGATCCCAAATTACAATTCTGCTGTTACAGTTCACCCATAGCACCAAACTGTGCAGGGATTTCATATACTTTTATAATTTTATTGTGAAGCGTGTGTGAATGATTTACGCAGCTTGGCCTTGATTAAGTAGCTCGCTATAATTGGTTTTGTTTGAAGAGATGACAGGGAAACAAAAAGGACTAATGTCGCCTTATTTTCGCGTGTAGGTCGATGCTGGTTTTGTTCTTGCACATTCATGCACATCTCCTAGGAACCGGATTCGGTGTCTTGCCAACAAAAAAGACGATTTACATTTTGCTTCTGTCTGGAATCCATTCAAAAGTTTCCATCAGCACTTCAGGGGAACAAGTGAATACTTAAAGGTCGATTATTTGTGTGCAGAATAATGTTTATCCCCCTTGCAAAAATCCTGATCCAACTTTGGGATCACAAGGTAAATCAAACTGATCACAGATGCAGGGCTTAAGAAACAAACATAATTTGGTGCTCCTTCAGATTTTTTTAGCTGGATACTTGATCATGACTGCCATCTGCTACACTTCTTCAACCAAAGGCTTCACAGAAGACCCATTTGTTTGTTTGTAAAGATGTTTGCCTATTGTGTTTTTTAAAGAAAACAGGAGCAGGGAATAATCATTTATTTAATAAAAAAAAAAACTCTAAATGCTAATTTGTCATGAATTCACATTATAGTCATATTGTCAAATGAGAAAATGTAATTAACATACAACCAGTAAATAAGCCCTATGTTTATTTTGTAAACATTGTTTTTTTCTGAACTCTCAAATCAATTTCTCTGAATTATTGTATTTGTCCACAGCCTTTGTTTCCTTCAAGTTATCTTCAGACTTTGGCGCACGTTAACAACCTTATACGTCCGTCAAAAACAAATATTAAGCCTTAGAATAAGGCTGCATACCAATCTGTGCTGCCATCTCTTTGCAAGTTTGCAGAAGTTTCTCTCCCTTTTCCTTATCATCCTCTTTGACATCCTGATGTTGATGTATGAGTGTTGGATGCACTGTGACAGTTATTTGATGGGTTTTCAATTGCTGCTGGCCAACTGATGTTTATCGAGGTCAGCCTCGTTTTTTTCTTTTTCCAAAGACCCTCCCTTAACTCTATTGATATTACATTAGTGATGGAGATATTATGGACTGTGTATCATTTCTACTGGTGCTTCTCTGTGGTAGCAAATGATGGCATGGATTGATTTGTGTATGGTGCTTTGACAGCGATTCCGCATGAATATTGCTTATTGGCATGTTGGTTAATGCAGATAAGTGTCAAATGACAGATGTACATTCAAATGTCATCGAATTTCAATGTTTGAGGCACCAACAACAGATTTTTGCAGCTGTGTTAAAAAGGGAAGCTTATCGCCCCCTGTGGTGAAAACAGGACATTGACAGGTATTGAGTGATTCATTGCTGATTTCTTTCATATTGAAATATTTGATTGCTAAATGTGTATCCACACACACACAAAACAAAATGTATGACTCTTTCTTGGCCACACTCACATGGAGGACGGAGAGTGGAGGAGAGATTGAAGGAGGAGGCTCATGCCAACGCTCCTGCACACATATTCCTAAATCTGTGGTTTTGGCAGCGGTGGAAAAAGTGTTTGAGGCAACGTTGCTTTTGTAAAAAGTTCAATTTAGCCAGTGGGGTGCCTCATTCCATGGACCTAAGCTTCTTGGTTGTAGAGCGGCTGCACAATGCACATTAGTGCATCTGTGTAGCTGGCACACACAATGCACATTAGTGCATCTGTGTAGCTGGCACACACAGAAAGAAATGTCTACTGTAATTATCACGCTTTCAACCGCAGTAGGCTCATCTATTTGCACTGAGCTCCTGCTCTAATCGCTTTCTTTTTTTATCATTACACGCTTATTTTTTTTATTTTTGCGCAATTAAAAAGGTTATTTTTGCACTGTGTGGATGGGCCGGGCAGTCCGTGCAGCATCGGCTGGGTGAGCAGAAAGAGAAGATTGGCTCTGCTAATATGTGGACATTTTGTGGAAGAGAGGATACAAGATTTTGTGAAGGGGTGTTACATCACAGTGACCATGCAGTTTACAAGTGTGTGTACGTATGGGTGGTTAAGGTTGTGCCAGGGGAAAGACTAACAGGTTGATTTGACTCATGCATTTATCTATATATGGTTTCATCCTCAGATTTCCATATGCTGTTCCCACATTGGACAAATGGCTAGTGTAGCCTTTAGCTGGGCTTCTTATCAGATGCTGAGTGATTGCAGAGCTTTACAATATGAAGTGCCGCTAAACCACTGCACGAAGTGGCATTGATTGGAAAAGATGGGAGGAGGGAGGTTCCTCCTTAAGGTCATTATCTAGCAGACCGAAATAGTTAGACGAAACAAACCAGTGTAATTGCATTTGTAACAAAAGACTTGGAATCAATAGACTCATCACTACATACAGCATCGTGTCAGCATATTTCATCGACAAAGAAATGGATTCAGTGGCACTTAAACCGCATGTAAAATGACACGTTGTAGTCATGAAAGTGATATGTTTCACTCTAGTGGTTGAGAGTAAATCATAGCTTAACACTGCTGTAATGTGTGCAGCCTGGGGATAACATAAAACCAAGTGCAGTGTCAGAAGAGCAATATTCCTTTTCTTTAAGGTCGTAGTACCTATGTGATGATATATGTGATGATATAGTCGGTTATAGTTCACATCTCATAGTTATTTTAAAGTTGCATTGATGCACTGACACATTTTGTGGCCACTTGGAGGCAATGGAAACAAGTTGTGGATATAGTAAACTTATAAACAAACAATCGCTTACTTACACATTCAGTAGATTTGTAGCATTAGTATTTCTTTACATTGTTAATGGCCACCTAAAACCAATATTCCCTTAAGCTCTGTTGTTGGTCTCATCCAACTGTGCTCTCGCACAGAAACAGGTCACCGTGGTGATGCTGAATTCCAATCAGAAAAATAAAAATTAACAATTGCTCATATTAAAGAGAAACAGCTAACCCCCGCTTTCAATACACTGTGGAAATGCCATCTTTTCCCCGTCACTGTTGAAGAAACATGTTTTTTTTAATCAAACTGGCTGTAAATGTTCCTTGGTAAGTGACAATGCTAGATATATTAATTTTCTGTCACCATTGCATGCCAGCATAATAGAATAATACATTTCAGTCATTGTAAACTCAAACAGCAGCAGCAGCAGCAGCAGCAGGTGTAGTACGACCCTCGAAATCTCAAGAGATCCCTTTGAATGTTCTCTGCTTCCAAAAGACTCCGGTGTTCCTCAGCTCAGCCGCTCATCCAGCAACAATGTCAGGCGGCCATTTCATGCTCTTAATTACTTTAAACCTCAGTAGGAGCTCATTTCTGCCGGCGACTTTAAGCTCTGGCTCTGCCTTCATCATTGGCTCCATAAAACATGCAGTGTGCTCGTCTGCTCTGGATGGGTTATTGTAATTGCCTGCAGGGCCTAATTCCTCCATGATGAGAGATTATAAAACAATAATAAAAAGGTAGATTAGCGCTTCCCATCTGACCTATAGAGTATGCATTCACACACAGTTGGGGTCTAAACAAAGCGAGATTAACATTTTGAGTTCGGTAGGTAAAAAGGAAACAACTAGATATGGAAATGATGTTCTTAATGTTTGTGCTGCAACTTTAGGAACAGGGGAAATGCTCAGGCTGGTGACATAGGTTCTTGTAAACGGTGCCAACATGACAGGGTGCCCTAATATCTCTCTGTGCTGCTGTGGATGCTCCTTGTGTGGGTGTTTTTTTGAAGTAGCCCTATGTGACTTTTTCTACTCGTGGGCCAGAAACACTAACAAGCAATTAGCCCACAGGAAGGGCGGTTGGTATTTCAGGGGACGAAACCCATAGTTTATAGATTCTAAAACTGCTCTTTTCTGTATTTGACAGGAGGTTGCTTGTTCTGGGAAGCAAAAGCCACTGATACAGATACAAAAGTAGCTCATAATAATTCGGACATACCAAGAGATCATTGGAAAATAAAGCAGACTATGCCCAAACACCAGACAAGGACGCACATACATGACCTACAACATCGCATTAAGAGTTGTGTCGATTTCATACAGATTACACTGCTGTATGTGTGATGCATAAGAAGTAGCAAAGTGTTAATCCATCTACTTTTAACTGCAAATCAATGAGCTGCTGGCACCTGCCTTCTTTTTGAAAAGGCAATACAAGTCAAACTGTACCCCTGAAGGTATTGCTGTCCTAATTACAGGCCTGCCTGCAGCTGATAAACAGGAATTATTACCAAATGGAGGCACAATGTAATTGACGTCAATAATGAATCACTGCCCTCTCTCTAATAATTGTTATTCGGCTGTTCAGTCAGGATACAGTCTGATGGTCTGTTGGTCAGTCCACCATGTTAATAAGTAAAACAATACAGGCTAGTTTGCTAGATCCTAAATTGCTTAAGTGGATTGATTACTGTGTTTTTCATTGAGCGCCACCATAAGGTTGTTTTTTATGACATGTCCTGCCATGACACAAATTACCACAACATTTTGTACAGACATTCATGTCATCTTCAGGATGAATTTGAATGATTTAAGTTGTCCGTTACCATTTAATCAAGCTCTATCATCTGGTCAAATGGTTGGATCGTGACTAAGGAGGCTTGCACAACAGGGTCTGTATGAGTACACATAACCCTAAAGTCTAGTTTATTTGATTAAACATGGTAAACATACAGTAGGCCTACATGTATCTACTTTCCAGCAGTAGGCTATGAAATAGTGAGCCTTTACCGTGCTAATGTCTAATTTCAGCCTCACAGAACTAACATGACTGCAGACTATGTTGGCACTTTTTTATTCAGTTATAGCCACCATAAACAGCTACTTCCTTAAATGTACTTTAATGCATTTTTGAGAAAATGTGTGTAATCTTATTTGGACTTCAATTTTTCATAATTACTGTATGCCTTACATTACTAAAACCCTGAAGATAAAGTTGTTGCTACATAAATATGCTGTGTAATATCCCATTTTCTCAGGTTCGGATTTGGCTGGAATGACTGTGCGTGATTTTCATCGACTCACACCTTGAAAAATATCAAATGATGAAAGATCCACCTTCATCAATCTGATAACAGACCCTTGTTAAAAAGATAAATCTGTGCTTTATTACGTTCGGTAATTACAATCTTTATCTTTCTCTGTTTGCAAAATGTGTCCCTGGGCTTTCCTAAGAAATGTGCTCCCCTGTGACCAACACATATCCATTAACCAGACGCTGCCAGTGAAAATGGAACACCACATTCCCCCTCAATTTATCTCACGATGAAAGATATCTCTCCATGGGGGCATTGGTAGGATATTCAATTCCTTTCCACTCTAATAAAAGGAAGGCACCACAAGAGCTCCGACTGTCTCCTCTGCCACAGTTATTATAATCACTAATTTAAACAAAAACATTTGCTGAAATAGCTTGAGGGGTTGTTTTTAAGTTTAAAAAAAGAGTCTTATATGCACAGGTGACAATAACAATCACATTTGGTAAAAGGACATGCATGAATTCAAAGCGAGCTGCCTCTAAGACACAAAGTTCAATACTGTGTACACACTCAACAGGATCAAATCAAATGGTAAACAGACACTATAGCACTCACTGAGCCAGCAATGTGATGGAAAAGTGGTGCAGGCTTTGAATTCCAGTGAAAATTATTGTCTGTTATTGTTATTGGATTCGGTGTCAGCTCTCATTTTATTCCTGCGCTTTTGAAAGTGAAGACCTGTTTATTGCCTCAGGTATAACTGGGTTCATCCTGTGTTTCTTTAATGCCCCGAGGCATTGTAAACTGTAGTTTCATTTTATGTGGTCAGCCGGTTCAATTTATAGGCTCTGTCTACACTGTCTATTTCAAAGTGACAAAGAGACAAAACCCAGTTAATGGTAGTAAATACCACTGTCTAGTTTGATGGCATTTGGTGAATGTCCCTTTTTTTCACTCGGAAAACAAATGTCCCGTTTGTACGGTGCCTTGGGGGCCCAAAGAGGATATTACAGACGTATAATATCAAGGTCATGAGATACTTTCAAAGCATAAACATGACGGGGTTACTTGAAGAGAGAAAACATAGCCAGAGATTATATATATATATATATATATATATATATATATATATATTACATTAGGCGTCTGAGACTCATGTCTCACTTCCTTCTCTCAAGCTTCACTATAAGAAACCAGTGGACATTGTACTCCATCCACAGCTTTGTACAGATTCATAGTTTGGCTTGACATTCTCAAAGAAGATCCCTGAAGGTCTGTGTAACATGTTCCAGGTGAATGATTTGACATTTGAAGGAAATGTCAGAAAGAAGGAAATTGGGCACTTTTCAGGTTGTCCAAGTGTGTGTGTGTGTGTGTGTGTGTGTGTGTGTGTGTGTGTGTGTGTGTGTGTGTATGTGTGTGTGTGTGTGTGTGTGTGTGTGTGTGTGTGTGTGTGTGTGTGTGTGTGTGTGTGTGTGTGTGTGTGTGTGTCCTGGATCATGTAGGGCTTCTTCTTTGCATTCTGCAGTTGACACACGGTGGATTTCTGTACATTGCCCAATCGGTTTTTCAAACTTCTCTGGCCTCCCGATGAGCTGGCTCACCGTGTCAGAGCGTGAAGCACCTTTGAAATACTGTTATTTGACTTGACAGGAACAGGACTGCCAACAGAGTCCAGAGACTAGGCTGTGTCAGTGGAACACAAACAGACTGTGGGATAGATATACTGTGTGAGGCGCCCACAGCCCCTATGTTCACACTCTCTGATGGCCCTTTCTGACAGCCCTCTCACAAACAGAGCACTTAGAGCAGAGACAAGGTATGTGTGATCACATGAAGAAAAATTTAAAGGCACAGTGAAATAAGAAATTCCTTTACTTTAGTTATTTTTCTATCCTTCAGAATATGTCAAATAGCATTTTTAGTATACATACGGTCTTTGTGAGATTTTCTCTAACTGTAAGATGTTAAAGAATAGCTTAGCACGCATTGAAGATTTAGTTTGTTCTAACCTCCAGTGGTTTAAATGTTCACTTTGATGCTATAAGCTTGGCTGGGTGTGTTAACAGGTGCATCCAATCAGGCATGCTATTACTATAAACCAGACATAATCCCATTGTCTTTCTGCCCTTTTTGGATGAAAATCTCAAATCTGTTTCATCTCTGACCAAATAGCATTATTTATATCACAGTGATGTCATGGTGTACTAACACACCCAGAGTGGCCTTCTACATCAATGTCTCCTAGTACTATGGTTCGTTGATCTGAATTATTGAAGGTAGCCCATGATTGATGATGATAGACAGATGGTTCATCCAATCATCTTCCAAGTATGTGCCGGCCATTTTCCCAACAGTTTCCAATCTTCATTTTCTTTGAGTATTCTGTGTAAAAAAACATCCAGTGCATCAGGAGAACCACAAAGAGGCAGATACAGACATTTTTCAAATCCAATGAGATTTGGGATGTATCTCAACAGATGAGTGAAAAATAACATCTGAACGATTGCATTGCATTCCCTTTGGAGTATTGCCCACCCTTATAATCATTGATATTCAGTCACTTTTCAAAAGGTAACAATGTTCTAACCATTTCATTGTCTCAAAATCTTATGGAGGATCTGAGCATTGTTATGCAGGAACATCTCCACAGCTGTCTCCCCTTTGTTTGTCAATCACTAGGAGTACAAGAGACAAGGTCATCCTGCTCTGCTCCGATTTTACACAGTTTCCCAGTCCAATCGATACTGCCCAACATGGCTGAATCAGAGAGGTCTCATTCCCCAGTTGCCTGTTAATTGGAAGCTGTTAGCATGGAGGACGGGACATGAGTAACAATTGGCTCGGCTTTTGGTAGAATGACTCTGAGGCTGATTAGCTTTGTGCTAAAAGCTAAAGCTCAAGTGTTATCTCTCTAGTTAAAAAGGCACTTCCTTATTCTCCGCTTTGGATAGTCGAGAATAATTTAAACCCTTGAAGCTTTAGTAGAGAAATCACTGAAATGTAAGCCTTAAAGCAGTATTGTGAGTTACCAAACTAAATAAATGCATTATTGAAAAAACGGTGGAATGGGAAAGTTATACCAAATAAACCACGGAATACAATGTTGTTGAGCATATATCATAGCACAGTCATCCTCAAACTACGGACTCCGGTCCGGATCCGGACCGAACCACCACTGTCTCCGGACTCTGAGCAAATTATATTTTTCATATGTATTATCTTTCTGTATTATATGTGAGACATCGCCACAACGCATTCGCAACGAGTCAAAATTCTCCGCTATGTCCACTGCAAACAGCGCTCTGCATGTCTGACTGTTCCACTGTGTTCCACCCCAAACAATTTGCGAATCCAACACATCCTCACTCCCAGGTCGGCCTATGTTGACGTTATGTCAAGTCCCCTGTCGGCTTTTTCCAACGCAAGGGGGGGGCTTTAGCGTCCATTTTCAACGCAGGGGGGGGAACCTTAGCGTCCATTTTCAGCTTTCCGGGATGTCCATATGTTTCTATGGACGCTCATGGAAGCACGGCATTCGTTTGTGTCGGCTGCCCTTAAAGGCAATGTGAGCGTCCATTCTCATTGGATAACGGAGAATTGTACACCCGGAAGTAAGTATTCCCCTTACTGTCGATTGATTTTACAGTGATATCTGCACTACTCATCGACTAAAAAACACCAGATTATCCTTGTTAATTACACAACATTGATTGGTTTAAATTGTGTGCAATGCTTTTGTATTTTTCCCCTTCGATTCGGAGAAACAAATGTTTTTTCGGAGTAAAGGATGGCAGAAGACACTACATTACCCAGAATCCCCAGCTATCGTTTGGACTACACCATGTGCTCTGTTTGACGTCACGTGATCTTCAAATTTCTCCCTGCAGAAAAAAAAAACATGGCCGAACTTCGTTTTATTCTCTGTGGAAAATGCCTATTTTAGAGTTAGTTTGGCCATTAAAATGCGTTTTGATGTCATTTGATGCGAGAAATATGAGTTGTTATTTCAGATTATGTGTGCAGTGGATGTACATGATCTTTAGTTTGCTAGTTATTACGAAGATTACTTCAGGAAATTGCGTCCATAACGTTTTCATTGTTACCAAGGTGGTTGCTAGGGACGCTGCTATCGATATTATTTCTGTTATGTTGTGTAACTGTTTAATGGTGTTATCTTTATTGCTACCCCCTTCCCCGTCAATGTATAGTGTTGGTCCACAGCGCAAACATATTAGTTTAACAAAATCCGCATCTAAAGATAGCCTACGTTATTTCCCCCTGTGCAATTCCAGTCTCACATCTCACACCACATCGTCATTAACAAATAACGGAAACAGACCGAAAACATTTTTAAAAAATACAATAATGCTTTATTCCGAGTGTGCTTGACTATCACGGGGTTTGTCAAACAGAGCACATGGTGTAGTCCAAACGATAGCTGGGGATTCTGGGTAGTGTAGTGTCTTCTGCCATCCTTTACTCCGAAAAAACATTTGTTTCTCCGAATCGAAGGGGAAAAATACAAAAGCATTGCACACAATTTAAACCAATCAATGTTGTGTAATTAACAAGGATAATCTGGTGTTTTTTAGTCGATGAGTAGTGCAGATATCACTGTAAAATCAATCGACAGTAAGGGGAATACTTACTTCCGGGTGTACAATTCTCCGTTATCCAATGAGAATGGACGCTCACATTGCCTTTAAGGGCAGCCGACACAAACGAATGCCGTGCTTCCATGAGCGTCCATAGAAGCATATGGACATCCCGGAAAGCTGAAAATGGACGCTAAGGGCCCCCCCTTGCGTTGAAAATGGACGCTAAGGCCCCCCCCTTGCGTTGGAAAAAGCCGACAGGGGACTTGACATAACGTCAACATAGGCCGACCTGGGAGTGAGGATGTGTTGGCGAATCAGAGGCACAGTAGGGCGGGTCTTCGCGGAATGCGGGTGGGAAAAATTTGTGTGTCTCTTTCAACCTGTCCAGAGCCATATAATAGAAGAGTTACGACAACGGAAGTCCAAAAACGGTTATCGTCACGTGGTTCATGTAGAAGAGGATCGTTCCCCGGAAGTTCATGGCGGGCAATGTGAATGCATTGATAACAGGAGATAGAACTACGATTTTTGGTAATTATTAGTGAATAAAGGTTTTGATTTGCAATATTTATACAACAAATCGATATGTGTATGTATTTACATCAATATGTTTTAAAAAATAAAATAGAATTTGCTAATATTAAGTGATAATATTAGGATTAGTGTGAACAAGTTTACATGTTAGGCTAACAGTGCCTTGGTTAAAGAGCCTGTTGCTGTTTATTTATAGCTTTGAATTCTTTAAAACCAATATTATCTTCTTAAACTTGTATGGTAGTCAGGAGCATCACTTTCTAATGTTTATTGATATATTTAGAGGGAGGGGATCTAAAGTAATGCTTTCAGATTAGATTAATGTCTACCATTTTCTTAAATTCATGGTAGTTTCAGTAATCCCATGGTAATTGAGGACACAAGTTATCTAAATGACTAATGTCATCTTTATGGGTTTCAGAAAGGACAGGAGACCGACAAATGACTATCAAAGGACTAGCAGCAGCAGCATGATGATGATGATGTTAAATGTGTTGTTTTAGGAACATCCATTGCAAATACATGGAATTCAATAAACATTGAATAGCATATTATGCAGTTTGTCTGTGCCTTTTCCTCCTTGTTGTCCTGGTTTGCTGTGCTGCCTCCTAGTCGCCACCATGGTTTGCTGTGCTGCCTGGGGATGCTCCAATCGCTCAGAGAAAGGAGTACGAATGTACAGCTTCCCCACTGACACAGAGCGGAGGAAGCAGGAGCAATTTCACGACCAACAGCAAACAAATATGTGATTTATATACAAACACTGCATTTGCACTTTTTCACAAAACGAAAACCACACCATTGGGAAAGCTTAATGTTTTGTTTAATACAAAAAACAGGGAAAGGCTTGAAAAACACTGAGAGTTGAGACTCAGGGTGCAGGGTGAGGGTCTCAGTGCAGGTATTCAGGCTCCATTGAATCCCCCTCTGGTTCTTGTGCTGAAAGAGGGAGTAACAGACAGGAGAAAGGGTTATACACACCTATATAGCACACCTATTGGATGGGAAATTGCCTTGGGGAGATAAGGTGTGGTCTTTGTTCCCAACTGAAGTTATAGAACTTTATTATTTGTGAGTTTAACAAAGTATGACAAATGGCATCAGTAACATATGTGATATGAACTTCTATAAAGTTGTCTCACATTCTTGGTCATATTGTATATACAGTATGTAATGAGTATAACATGTCCAGTAAGTATAAAGTGTTTCCTAATACTGTGTATTCAACCACTATGGAATATGTATGTGGGCAGACAAAACTGAGTTGTTCTGTGTGTGAAGTAACCTCAAGTCACTCCGCAGGCACATTTTGATGCAGACCAGTTTGTCAAGACAAAAAAGGGCAAGACTAGGCTGAGAGCAGAGGCTATACCCACCATCTTCGTGCATCGCCCTGTGGTCAAAAAGAGAAGGGCCCCTGCACCACGATTCACCCCGGGACCTGTATCTACAAAGCCCATAGCTCATGATCACAGCGATAGTGTGAAAGGTGACACAGGTATAATAAGTATGAACTCTTAGTAACAAAAGTAATATTTCTTATTTTTAAGTGGTATAATATTTTAAATGTTCGAACATTTACAGTGCCATGTCTTCTACTTACATTAGTCTCAAAGATTGAGGGAAGAAGGGAAGGGATCACTGCCCTCCACCTGCCAGAGGAGCGCAAACAACAAAAACAAGCAAGGTGTCCCGTCATGTACCTGGAAGTTTGGGTTGGCAAAATGGAGTAAGAGAGGGACTTGAAAAACCTTGGTGACTGTCTACTCATGTTGTTACAGTTGTCTTGGTTACAGCTCTCAAGTTTTTTTTTGTGCCATTTCCACATCTTTAGAAAATATGAAAAAATTGAAGTGAAATCAACCTCTTCTCTGGAGAACAAACTTCGATTTCTCTGTCTTGTGAGTTTGCAGTCTTGCAGTTTTGCTCCTCCACCTGTAACATCACTGCCCCTCCACCTGCCATACAGTAGGTTACTAACAAGATTACTTATATAATACAGTGATATAATACATGTTTAGTATGCTTACTTATATAAAACAGTAGTATTAAACTTACCTTGTGTGTTCACTCTCACTTAAGTTCCTCTCCCTTTGCCATCAATCCAAAATCAGCTGAGCTGCAACATTATACACACAGGTAATAATCAACATAATCACAAGGACACAATATGGCTCTGCTAAAAACACTCACTCTTACACGCACCAAAGTTATATTTATCTCCCTCCACCCCCACATACAATCCCGTTTAGAAGCCCCTCTTCTCTAATTCAACAACGTTGGACCAAATAGACATTAAGAGAACGGAATTTACAATTAAAAGGCTGTTCAACGTGTGTTGCTAACTTGCTTCGGTATCCTAGCTTGATCTGTTATCTGTAAACGTTCCCTAAATCTACTAATTTAGGGATAATCCACTGACATCCTTTAATACACATGTTCAATTGAATCAGATGTACTGATAATATCCGCAATATAAATCTTTAAACTTCTTCTTACCTTTAAAAGTCCGTCACGAACGGTCTATTATGCTGCAACTCGACAGCTCTGCTAGCCTTGGCGCTAACTTCCGGGGAACGATTGAGAGGCTCCACGATCCGCCATTGCTGTAAAAAAGTGGTCCATTGGAGTGAACGGAGATGTCATAACTCTTCTATTATATGGCTCTGAACCTGTCTAAGTCAGAGCGAGAATTGAAAAAAAAAAATTCAGAGCGAGAGTTAACAGCTCATCTAGTTCCATCTGTACTGTAGCTAGTAACCTAGTTTCACCTACCGGGGTGGCAACTGACACCCTAAAAATAGGCCCAGCTGCCACCCCAGTTGGCAGCTTTGTTTTGAAAGAAAAGTTGTGGCTCATCGGACATTTATGAGAGAAAGTCTCTAATGTCCGAGTGCAAGTGAATGCAGCACAAGATGCACGTCATGTGTAACCCCTCCTCCGGTCCTGGCGCGAGCGTTGATATACGATTGGCGGCGATTTCATTTTGAACTGGACGGCGCAAAACGAGAAGCATTCGGACCCAAGCACTGAAGGAATGAGGTATTTGCGGTCTACAATGACAGAGAAGAGACTGTCAGTTTGGCTGTACTCAGCATTGAATCAAAACGCACTAAAGCTGTTGATCTTAATACGTTTGTGAGGCGTTTTGCTGAACAAAATGGTAATCGCCGCATTCAGCTGTAATAGACATGTCAACTTGATGCTCTGCTCACGGATGAGCATACACAACTATTAAGATGATGACCTTACGTGTGTAAATATATTTTTTTCTTTGAGGGGGTCTGCCCCCAAAAAACAGTTTTAAGTCCTGAGAAAGTCAAATCAGACGGTGTGTAAAACTACACTGCCCAGCCAAAAACAAGTAACCACTTTGATTGAACTAGGCCAGTAGGTAAGGACTTTCCACTGGATAATAACTGCAGTATAAAAGAATGCATGACTGAAGTGATGGAGACCATGTTGCAGGCAAACAAAAAGAGGAAATAACAGGTCAAATCAAGCAAATCCCCCTCTCAGATTCCACAGCAACCAGAAGAACATAAATACTGGCTGGTGATTTGATTCATCAGCTTTGTGATGGAATAAAAAATGCACAGTGCATTTCCTTAGCTGTGGGTGAGTCCACTGACACCACTGACAATGCTCAGTTGCTGGTGTTTGTGAGTTTTTATGATGAGGCAAAGGGGGAGTTTGTTGAAGATGTGTTGGGCCTGACGAACCTCAGTGGACACACAAGGGGGCAAGACATTTATAAAGCAATAATGGGAATGCTGAATGAAAATGGGTGCAGCTGCCTTTATTCATAACTGTGCTGCTCTTACACTGCGACTGAGGGGTCAAGCACAGACACAATAACAATGAAAACTGCTGCATAGAGATTATTTTTGTTTTTGCAACCTCGTGTTAAGAATCTTGTTGCAATTGTTTAAAAGTTTGAATGACCGTAATAAACGGACCTTTGTCTTATTGAAACATTTATTTTGGACCTTTAAGATTTGTATTTGAGTACCCCTGTCATAGCATGTAGCATTGGTCAGGGCTTAGACTGAATCTATTTTTAAAATCATGATGTTAACTCTAAACTTTAAAAATAAAGCGTATCGAAATGGCTTGTATCATGTTAGCCTTCATGCATTGCTTGTCCTTTCTTTGATTTTTCATCAACAGAATTATTTCAAACTGACATTTTCCATTGCTAGATGACTCCTCAAACGCATTGAACTTTGTTTATTTCGTGAGCCTACACAATCTTCAGTGATCAGTCCTCAGCATCTTATTTTCTCCCAGATCCTAATTAGTGCTTTATGAGAGGCAGGTGTTGCTGAAAAGGTCAACCAGTTAGACAGACGAGGACAGCCTCCATTGTGAGGTGATGTTTTCAAGCTTCATAATCAAAGTCATTAAGGTTTAGTCTGTTTTCAATTAGATCCAGGTAATTTCCAAATAGATACAAATTAAAGTCAAGCTAAGGCCAACATTTTAGTTTTAGAAGTGCCTAAACAAAATGTGGCTGGTATTGTTATATATAATCAAAAAGACAACATGACCATGACATGCTAGGTGTAACCCTCCTGTTGTGTTCGGGTCAAATCTGACCGATTTACTACTTTCTTCAATCCTAACTTTTTTCTTTTACATACGATTGCATTAAGGCTTTATGATATCCTTCACAGTAGACATTTGAACATATACAATTGGTGACTACCACTTTCATTGAATTTTGGATGATTTAGTCAACTTTGTAACACCCATGGTGTTCCCGGTTACCGCCATAAAGAAAAGGAATTATAACCATCCGGATCAGATAAAACATGCACGCACACACACAAATATAAAGTGGGGCAAAAAAGAAAAGTCAGCCACCAATTGTGCAAGTTCTCCCACTTAAAAAGACGAGTGAGGCCTGTAATTTTCATCCTAGGTATACCTCAACTATGAGAGACAAAATGAGAAAAAGAAAATCCAGAAAATCACATTGTCTGATTTTTAAAGAATTTATTTGCAAATTATGGTGGAAAATAAGTATTTAGTCAATAACAAAAGTTCATCTCAATACTTTGTTATATACCCTTTGTTGGCAATGACAGAGGTCAAACGTTTTCTGTAAGTCTTCACAAGGTTTTCACACACTGTTGCTGGTATTTTGGCCCATTCCTCCATGCAGATCTCCTCTAGAGCAGTGATGTTTTGGGGCTGTCGCTGGGCAACACAGACTTTCAACTCCCTCCAAAGATTTTCTATGGGGTTGAGATCTGGAGACTGGCTAGGCCACTCCAGGACCTTGAAATGCTTCTTATGAAGCCACTCCTTCGTTGCCCGGGCGGTGTGTTTGGGATCATTGTCATGCTGAAAGACCCAGCCACGTTTTCATTCATAGGTGACCAAATACTTATTTTACTGAGGAATTGACCAATTAATTCATTACAAATCCTACAATGTGATTTCCTGGATTATTTCCCCCCATTCTGTCTCTCATAGTTGAAGTGTACCTAGGATGAAAATGACAGGCCTCTCTCATCTTTTTAAGTGGGAGAACTTGCACAATTGGTGGCTGACTAAATACTTTTTTGCCCCACTGCACACACACACACACACACACACACACACACACACACACACACACACACACACACACACACACACACACACACACACACACACACACACACACACACACACACACACACACACACACACACACACACACACACACACACACACACACACACACACACACACACACACACACACACACAACACACACACACACACATCCCCCCATGTGAATCAAACCTGGCACACACAAACACACACAGAACAATTTGATAAATGTCCCGCTCTTATGTGCCCATCCCCCCACATGGATCACACCTGGCTCAACAAAGGATTCTTGTAACATGTAATTCTCTTTTTGTCCCCCCCTCCATATTTCCTGTGGTAACCCATTGTCTGCTTTTGCCTAAAAAACACTTACACTTCCTAAATTAAAGGAAGAAAAATGTAGTACTATAATAAAAAAGATAAGGAAAGTGACCTTGACATTTTTGTTCCAGTGCAGTGCATAAAACCCCATTTATTTGTATCTTAATTAAGTGAAACAAGAACGTTTTATGCCTTCAGACAAAACGTTCTGTTTAGGAAATACATTTATTTTTGTAGATAACAGACACAAACCTTGTAACGGTGCAATCCTATCTTTAAATGACGCCTCTGTGAGAGTGTGATTGTGTGATTCCTTGTAATTAATTACGCCCTTGTCGAACGACTTTTGTTCAGAGACTGAATCATCTCGTCCTTGAGGTCACTTTTCTGACACACTACAGGACTTGCAAAGCGAGAGCATTCAACTAACCTGATAAGAAGGACAAAACCTCATCTCAAGTGCTGGAAACTATGGAAACATCTCAACTGACACACATTAACATGACTTACACTCTGCGTTCAGCCCCGTCATGGCTGTACATGTTAATTGCTCGGGGTCATTAGTTCTCCAGGTCTACATCCAGAATGTTTCCTGCATCTACGTTTGCTCCCTAGACGGCTCCATCATAAAAGTTAAATGATGATAACGATTCCTCCGGCCTTACAGATTCATTAAAGCCACCATCTTGTCAGGTATAACATTCCTGAAATTAATCCAAAGGGAACTGAATCCCCATTTCTCCTCTTGGAGTTAATTGCAAATCATAGTGTCACTTTTCATGGCGTTGCTACCGTCCCTTGAGTGCAGCTCGTCCAATTATCTGTTGGCTAGTGATTTATTTGGTCACTTTTTTTCTCCTTCCGTCCCCGTGCTAGCATCCTTCATTCACACTCCCTCATTCCCTCTCCCAGCTTTATCATTCCGCTTATCCTGCATCCTCGCTCATCTTTCCATCTCCTCTCCTCGCTTCAGCCTCACTCTCTTCCTGTCTATCTCTCCAGAGCAGTAATGGGGTGGTTCACTCTGCCGAAGCTCAATAATGAAGCTGCAGCCCTAGAAAAACCATGTTAATGCTGACTCTGGGATCAGATATTTACTCCAAGACATACAGCAGTGGCAAATAAATGTTCCAGCATTAGCAAACCGAACCAAATGGCTTTGACTGAGAGATGCTATGCAGACAGAATGCATATATGAGGGAATAGAAATTCAAATGTACTCATCAGGGAATGTTCAAATGAGCTGTTGACATGTGCTCGTAGTAAATAACTCAGCAGTAGCCTATAGGCATTTTGGGGCATGTCCAAGTGCATGTGTGTGTGTTAATGAACAGGAAAGTAGAACTGTATCTCCAAATGGGATTGGTTCATCCATCTGGTTGTCAACGGCATTGACAAGCTGTCTGCCTTCCCCTGCTCCACCACTCTGACCTGCCTTAACCTCCTCGGTCCAATCCGTCAGCCGGAGATGTGCTCGGCTCATGGAGAGGTGTGTGCGTCTGTCTGTCTGCCGTTGTGTTTAGATTAATTTACATCAGAGGCTTGCTGTGCCGGTGACCCCGCTGACGTACATAGGCAGTCGTGAGGAGTTTCCTCTTTGGGCCGTCCCCATGTTCCTCCTGTCAGTGTCAGTCCGTCTGGAGTCTGTAGAGCAGTCATGCATGTCTTCCCACCATCACAAAGATGGTATCTGTCTGCTAAACCCACTCATGCTCCCCTAGCTGGGTGTGTAATGCATTTATGGAACACTATATTAGGTCTGAAACATTTCTCCTGTACACTACTGTAATGCTTCACCATTATGTAAAAACAAAAACAAATTCTCTGCCTAGATCCATGGTTAATTCAAATATATGTAGGCCTAGATTTGGGTTTGGACACTCTTTTGTTTGTGCTTTTACAGAATTATTCAGTTTTGTTGTTGTTGGGCTGATTTTCAATGCTTTCTTCTGGCTTTAGATTTAATAAATGTCCGGGGTTTGGGAACCTCTGCATTAGAAGATGATATGTTGTTTGTTGTCTTTGGAAGGAAAAATGCAAAAATGTGCAGCTTAGTTGACAGCACCGGCAGCCATTTAAAGAACTTCATCTTCTTAATTCTGCTAAAGCTTGAAGCATCTCCTCTTTCAAACCTTTGGTATTTTCTAAAGTCGATAAATCAGCATGCTGTGCAGTTTGCTTTCTGGTTATGTGTTTTTTTTTTTGGGTTATGAAGTTTAACTATTTTTGCGAAATAACAAGAGCCTTTAAAATATGCTTCTACTGCTTTATGCGATTATCGATGAATCAAAGTTTATTGTAGGAATGTTATTCTCTGATTTGGCGACTTGACATACATAACAGCTGGTAAAATTGGATTCAACATCTGGGGCTTGGTTTACAAAACCAATTTGCGAGCACTGCTAATATGCAGATTGAAATTGGTAGCGACGTCTCTTTTAACAAATGATTGCACCTCACAATTTGCAGATCAATTTGTAATTCCTACAGATTTCTTCCACGCCCATGCAAGTGTGACAATTGTGTTTGTTTTGTTGAAAACTATTGCAGCTTGCCTGCTGCACGTTTGATGGAGCGCCCCCCCAGTTTAGAACATGCAGGCTCCGATGATAAGTGGGTTCATACTTTCATTGGAATACATTTGAAAGACTTATTACAGTAGCCAATTTTTACCAATTTAAAGTGACATTTTGAAAATCATCTATCTTGCACAGTTCTACATTCAGCAGACACAATCAGTGGCTTCACAAAATGACGGGCATCCATCTTGGATGACAGGTGGAGATGATTCTGACGACACTGGTGTGGTTTTTTGTTTGTAGCAGTTGCAGGGCAGATGCAATGGCACATGAAACGTAGATATGAGGTAGTCTGTTTCCTAGGAAAGCTGCATCCGTCATGCAAAGATCACCCCCCCGCCTCTTTGAAGTGGTGGCTTGGATCTGGTGAAGCAACACGGTTTCATCCGCACAACCTTCTCCACAGAGAGACACCAGTATGGAAAGGTTCTAACGTCATGCAGCCGCCTGTTGAAAAATGCATCGCTCCCTATGCATGAGGGATGTGGAATGTCATGAGACCAGGTGTAGCGCAGCCAAGTCAATCCATTTCCAATCAAGCCATGCTACTCAGTCATCCATAATTCTTTTTAGCATGTGAGTGGCTTTTCACACAGGAAGTTATGCTGAACCCATGCACCGTCTATGAAAAATGTCAACAAGTACAGGAGGGCTTAATTAAAAGAGGCAATGTTGCTGATGGATAATGGTGAAACCCAATGTTAAGTATAGTTCATTCTTTTAATGTAATAAATATGTTAAAATCAGGATGCCCAGCCCACTCATTTCCAACTTAAAAAAACACCAACGATTTACCACATCAATTATTTATTATCAAATCTCTCCGATGGATCCCAAGCAACTTCAGACTCTTTTGTGTTGGATAGTAAGAGTTGTAAAAGCTAGGTCGTTGCTTTTTTAAAATTCGTTGGACCTTTTTGCTATAATGGAAATTGCAGAGAGATCGCCTCAGATAGAGAGAGAAGCATTACTCAACTCAACAGTGAGATAAGGAGACCTGGTTTTCCCAGTAAATGCTCTCAGTTGCTCAGCATGGAGAAAGTGATGGAGCATGTCTGCTTACACCACCATCTTGCTATGTTCCTCGATATGTCGAATGATTAAGTTGTCCCTACCTGGATTTCATTGGCCCGGTGCCAATCCTGGGTCCAAAAAACACCTGCATGGCCTGTCAGCTGCTAAAGTTATGACATCATGAGGCTCCTCATAAGGCACCTCTATTGTTTTGAAATGAAGGCACATCAATTTCATGGGCTTCATTGCCCAGTGGATGATTTGTGAGTGCTATTATCCTCTGAAATGGCTCCGGAAAATGACTGCGGTGTGAAGGCAGGAATTGGTGATGGGGGAAGGGGAGGAGGCGGTTGGTTGGTTGGTTGCATGGAAATGGTTCATTGGATGTGTATGTAGCCAGTAAGATCAAGGTCAGAGTGTTTAGGAAAATTGTCGTGTTTCCATAGAGAAAATGAAGCTACGTTTGGGAACATGAAAGCAATTCATAAACATGACATCTAGGAAACACTAAGAGCCTTATGTCAGAGAAGAAGATGAGGAAATAGATGGCGTTAAAGCAAGAAGGAGGGAGAGAGCGACCAATAACCTAGATAGAAAATCAACTTGCAAGCACTTCTTCTCGTAGCAACCGCGAGTACAGGTCTGACTGCCATCCAGCTGACAGCCGAAGTTTTCATTTCCAAGCTTGACTAATTCATTATAAAGCCATGTGAGCGCTAGAACTCTCAGTTATTATAACCTGAATCTGAGAGATAGGGCAGAAACTGTTGACTATCTGAAATAATCATTTCAAACTTGACCACTGTGAAGGGAAAAGCAGCGTGCATCTTGTTAAGAATTCACTTCACTCCCCACTCAGTGTGAGCGGTTCAATTTGTCCGAAGCTTTCTCCAATTTAGCAACAAAATAAGCAGATTGCTGATAAGAAACGCTCATTAATCTAGCCTGTGCAGCGATTGAACCTGTGCTCCATCTATTTCCTCTCCTTTTTAAACGTCAAAGTTGTGCAGGAACATTAATGTGAATCTGTTTGGAGGAAAGCATCGCTGATTGCTTTCATAAGATCTGCTGCCAGAACACAATACTTGGTCAAATGTTAAAGTTATCAGTGGATTGCAGAAGTGAAGGAGCGTCTCTGCTTTTCACACCTGCACCAAAGAATTTCAATTGACTAGCAAAGCCCTCTATGGCAGCGCCAAGCCATTCTGCTGGGCTGAGATAAAACATAACACTATAAAGAAAAAAGTCAAATAATCAATTCCAAAGAAATAGCTCGGTATTAATCTGGAGCAGACCGCGGGATGGAGCCTCCCAGAGGACTGCAAGATGATTTGCAGCTTGTGAAAAAGTATATAAATATTTCTTGAATACAAATATTTCATACATTGTTAAATGTGTGCAATGAACACGTGTAACCTTAAGGCTTTGCTCATATTTTAAAGGAAAATGTATAGCTCAAATGTGAGAAAATGGTCTCCTTTGTTTCATTGCCTTGTTGCAATGTGTGGGCATGATTTTCTTTGATCAGGATGCTGAAACAAAAGTGATACTCATAGAGGAAGTGCGAAGGCGGCATTAGACTTTTTAGTCTTTTGAGATGATCACAGAGACAAGACAAAATCCATCTTGGACCCCTAAGGAAAGCTTGCTGTCTTTCACAACTTACGTGACATACATTAATGTATGTATTCAGGGTTTAATAAAAGAGAGTACAGATGGAAACTCATCACTGCGGTGAAGGTGGACTCAGCCGGTTAGTCGAGGGAGGAGAATTGTGTTGATGATCTGCATAAATATGTGTGCAGAGGGTAACCCACAGGTGTGATTAATGTGGTATAATACAACTGAACATCATTACTCTTTCGTTTTTCGTCAGTTGAACAAAGAAGCGCTCTGTTCTCCTATGTGGATTCATGTCATAGAAGTTGTTAAACTGTGTTACTAGAAAGCAAAACATTTCTGACATGATAGTGAATTGGTTGGAACATCGTGACATGTCCCAGATGTCTTTTCTGACACACCAAATGGGATCAAATGAGCAAATCTGCCCTACAAAGCAGCAAGCTATAACTGCAATTTGTTGCCATATATAACAAATATTGTGCCATACAATTATCCAGAAATGTATGTTGATAATCTTCTTACTACTCTCTCTGTCATATAGAGTAGGACAGCTAAAGAAAGAGCTGTGTCACGACCAAACTCTGGGGCATGGACCCAAAAGCACAACTCATTGACAACAAAGGTTTTAAAAGAGTCTTTACTGATAGACACAGAGTGAACAATTTTTCATGTAAAAAAATCCCTCTTATGAGAAAAAATATATAAACAATGGCCAGGCACTATAGGCAAAAGGTTTCTCTGGCTTGACGATGCGCTGGTTCTCTGACTCACTAGACAAGAAGAACTGGCACAGGACAAAGGGATGTATACACAAGGTAAGGGGCACAGGTGGAAACAATCAGGGCAGACGCGGGGGACACACAAGGGCAAGAAGCACAGAAACCAGAAACTAGAGGGAGAGTTACTTTTCATGTAAAAACAGGAAAGCGCGATACAACACTATGACAGGACAAAAACGTATTTAGATCATCAAATTTAGCATCTCTTTGTTGACAAGCTGTATCAAGTGAAACCTAGTTTTTTGACATGGCATCGGCTAGCCTTGGCTAAAGCTGTTTTGCTTTTCCCTTGCTGTTATTTGTGGTTGAAATTGGATTACTGACAACTCAAGAAATTGGTTTATGACACCTTGTAACTAAACAAAGATAAATATAAGTTTGACTTTATTGATTAAAAGAGACATTTTATTTCAATCCTGACGCCCCACGTCTGTTTGGTCAGGCTATTATCAGGCTGATACTGTGTCTGAATTTGGCTTAACATGGACATTTCCTTGTTCACGCTAGTTCAAGAGGAAGAGTACAAAAACTGCTGTTCACTTGTAAACACCGTGCTGGTGTTTTGCCCCATGGGATGAAGCAGTACATCATTTAAAAGAAACAACACAGCATGGGATCTGGAGTGGTTCCCTGTGTGGCACTTCATACCCAGGAATGTCTACAAAATAATAGATTTTATGAAAAATACAGGCTCATTACATGCAAATTCAGAAAAAACCCCGAATAAATCTCTGCAATACCCCACACTGCTGTCCGATAAGGGATTTATAGGCTTGATTTGAAAAGCTGCTCAAGTTTATATTTTCTCCAAAGTGTTACTCCTAATCCTCCAACAGGATTATGGTGATCAAAAGTAGTTTAAATGTGCTCTCAGCTGTCCTAAAAACCAAAAACATTCCACAAATGAATGTCAGTTTGTGTAAGAAGGATGTTAAATTCACAAAAGAAATGACACTAACAGAATTTTGAGAGTAGAGCAAATAACTTCCACTAATGTCTGCTTAACCCACATGTCTGTGCTATTCTTTGCTGAAATGTTCCCCGGTGTGTGAATATATGATTTAAGTTAGTCTTTCCTTAAAAATGCATCCATTGTGAAATTAATTACAGTGCTAGCAGAGAATGCCATGCTACTTCACCCCTATCTTCGACAGTGAAATGAAGCCATTGAAGTCTCATACAAAGCTGCCATGTGATTCTCTCAATTCAACCTCTTGACTGGAGCTTTGAAATGCAGCCCCCGGACATATGTGATTAAAATCCCCGATGGCATTGTATAAAAAGGTCCAGACAGTTGCCATCAAGATCATTTTAGAATCAAAACGAAGAGGAATTTCATCTAATCTCCTGAGGGGTTATTAGGAGCTTCAGATTGGCTCTAATGTGCAAAGCTAACCTCCAACTTCAACGCCCTGAACTACATGCCCAAATGTTTCTTCAATCCCAGGAAGTGATTTTCACTGAAGTAAAGATGAGCAGTGTAAAAGCACATCTTTCAATAGCATGGATTTGAAAGGCAGGGTGCAGGTGGTTGGGTTAAATATGACTTTTTTTGCTCTGAAAGTAAACAGACTCCTGAAGTTTAAACATGCGTCTGTTCCATTTTAAATCATAGATTTAGTTTAATAATAAAGTTATTTAACACACAAACATTTCTCCCAAGCAAGAACTTTTTACAGAGCACAAGAGCACAAAGGGTATTACCAACGAATCATGTTACTAGCTGTAGTTTTTTTCATTTTCACTTCGTGACAGCCATACGCGTTTGTTCAACAAAAAGTGGAGTATCAATTCAGAAAACAAATCCAACGTATTGAGATGTTGTTACAACATCAGACAGACTCCTCAGTGATTTTCTTTTCAGGTTAAACGTCTTGTTGCAGACTGGAGAAAAACTCAAGTGCAGTGAACCCTCAAACTCATTACTATATTATTTACTAAATGTAGAAGATAAAATGAGGAATGAGAGATTAAAACTATTTAGTGTAGAATGGTTATTGGTAAAGCATAATTCTAGAAAACTCAGCTAAGAAACAAATTGAGAAATGTACTTTTGACATTCAAAAACGATTGAGTGGGCAAAAAAGTTGTCACTATTAATACATGTGTTTACAACATTATGTCAGCGACAAGTCAATTGTGGCTAAATGGTACAAATGCCCCAGGTTTGTACTCAAGCCCAGTATTTGAGTAAATAGGCTACTACAGTTTAGATTTAACAGAGTGATTGGCACGGATGAAAAAAGGATTTGGTGCCGTCCCTAATTAGCGCCGTTAGCTCGGAGTCAGAACGCACTGCGGAGAGAGAGGACTGGAGGATGGCAGAAGGCAGAGCACAAAGCTAAGTAAACTCTCCGGTCTAATAACGGGATTGTTCTGCCCTGAGGTTAAACAGATCCACTAATCACTCTCTTTGTTTGGTTTGGGTTTTGCATTTATCCAAGCGGCACCCAGAGCCATGGACGTCTGTGTTTCTCCAGCTTTGCTTTCCCCTCCAGCTCAAACATTTGGCTAAGTGCGCAGGTGAAGAAACATCCACCCACTGAAATAAGAGTGATGTCTACATTAGTCACAGATTCAATAAATGATGGGGGTTTGTCCATGCATGTTTAGTGACTTGTTATTCCCTGATTGATCAGAGTAGGCAATTAAACGACATTTAGCAGCAGACCAGGCAAACATATATCATGTATATTGGAAGTCCGGATATTTCAAAGAGGTGAGCAAAAGATTGATGCATCAGCGTATAAACAGGCAGCCAGACAGTTACATAATCAAGGCTTTTTATCCAGACACATGCCCCCGTGCTGGGATGTTGGCTGAGAGCAGATAATGAAGAGATAGCGTATATGTCCGCTGAGAGCTATGACCAGGTTCAGACTTGAAGAAGCAACCCCTCCCTCCTCAACATCATAATGCTGATGCTGCAATAAAGCAGCAGCCCACACTTGACAGAAAGGCCCCGGCAGTAGCAGTCTGGGGAACCAAGTACTAGGAAATTGCTTTACAGGGCTTTCCCTTCGGAGTATTTAAAAATGGAAAGACTGGAGGGCTTGTTTTAATTGCTTATACCTTCAATGAGGGTTTTCCAAAGCGCTTCTGACAGTTCTGAGCTGTGTGCACATGTTTTTGTTATAAAGACGCTTAACAAACAGCACTCTTAGAGCCAGGGCCGGCCCTGACCAATTTGCTGCCCCCCCCCCCCCCCCCCCCCCCCCCCCCCCCCCCAAATGCAGACACTCACTATGACTCGCGCATGCATACACGTGCACGGTTGTAGCATGACCACCAAAACAGAATGATATGGACACAAGATGTGTGCAAATGTATTTAGTATCCTATCCATTTGAACATGATTTAAGTAGGGGGTGCACCTAACATCCTCTGGGGGGGTCCGAGGGCATGCTCCCCCAGGAAGATTTTTTTTTAAATATTGAAGTTAAAAGCATCAATCTGGTGCACTTTGAGAGCAACATTAAGAGATCTATGGATACAACTCTCAACATCCATATGAAGCAGAACTGTAAGCAGATTTTCTTTTTATTTATGGATATTTTACAAATCACTCCCCTTTTAAACTGTATTCTTGTTTATTAATAACAATTAATACTGTCATATTGTATTTTATACCTGTTTTTCATCTATTCTCTTCTTTTTTTATAACTATAATGATCATATAAAGATGTGCCTTTACCTCACTGAGCTGAGGTTATCAGAGCCGCTCAGTCTTTCAGGAGAGAGCTCTCTAAAGCTCCCCCCCCCCCTCCGGGGTATTTTGAGGGGAAGTTGTGATATATGAAAGTGTGATATGAATGGTTTCATCTCCATGGATATCAAATCTAGCTTGGTCAGCACCTTTTTCTAATTTTCAGTAACCTGCATAAATGGAATTTCACTGTATTGCTATATTCAAGTAACCAACAGTGAACCATATTTATAATAAAAGTATGGACATTTGGATAACTTTAAAATGGCTGAAGCTTCAGTCGTTAATGTAACATTACGTAATACAAAGAAAATAAGCAATTTCTCACAACAAAGATGCTGAAATCACATCATTTTACTGAATTTTGAAAAATACTGAACTGCTAAAATGAGCATACAAGCAAAAACATTTCCCTTGAGGAGCATAGCTGTTATCTTCCCAGATGCTCCATCGTTATTACTCACCGATGCCGATGCACAATCAATTTAAAGATCTATTACCAGAGTGTTTTACAGCCTTCATCCCCCACGGTTTGCCAATCTCCTGAACATGACTTTCAGCAATCAAATACAGAGACAAGCTGCCCTAAAAAAAACACATTTCTGAGCACCGATATCAAAGAGAGATTTAAAAAAATAAACGTTACTTAACTATTCCGCCTAAATCCTGCATACATCTGGGAGATCAGTCTGGTTTGTTCTAACACACATCTTCAGAATGTCCGATTTAAATGCAGCCAAACGAGCTAAAGCATCTCATTGATTATGTATTGTGAAAACACAGGTGTGAAAACGGATGTAGAAAGAACAGGATAATTTGAATACATATCAGATTGGAGAACCAAGCCAGAAAATACATTTTGTTATTTGATAATAGCACAGAAGCAGTGCTAGTTAACTGGAGCTAAGCGTCAGCAAACTAACCAATTTATAATGATCTCTCAGCCGTCAAGTTATAACCTTTACAGGGCTAAAACACATTTCAGGGTTTCATGCTCAGTGAAGTGTCTGAGCAGTTCAACCTGCAAACTTTGAGTGTTCCTCAGTGATGACATTCTGCTGTACAGGTCAGTCACTTTATTTAATAAGAGTTCCCCTTCCTCCCCAGAGGTTGAGGTAATTCTTGGGAGATTAAGGAGATAGATTGTGGATAAAGACAGCCCCAGGTCAGTGCCCCGGGAGAACAGTAGGCTACTATCCTTAGCATTGACAGACAGTTTCAATGTGACACATATATACAGTATGTCCACTTCTTGGAGCTGCAAAACGTATTTTAGGGTACAGCCAATCAGTATGCATGATATGTCGTCTGAATATTTTAATCCTTAGTGCACATTTATTCAGAATTATCAGATTTTCTCATGGGGGAATTAACTGCGAGGGAGATTGCAATCCCTGTCCAAGGCTGCCTATTTGATATTTTAAACCCTTATCATCATCTGACAATTTTTAGGAATAATTGCCATCCTCTTTTAATGCGATAGAACTCCTTCCTTGAAATCCTGATCCGACATGATGAGTGAACATTGAAGAACACATATGTTTATGCAACGTCTTAACAGACTAACAGGGTTTCCTATTAGCATAATATGAATTAGAGCACCAGAGATCATTAGGCAGATTTTCACCATGGGGAAATAATTTGGACAATGTATTGTCTAACAATGTGAGACCTCTGCGATGCTTCATACTGCGTCAACATGTTGCAACACAGTCTCACTCCCTGATAGTCCAATAGCGACGCTTGGTCAGGTTCCTTTGGCGTGCAGTTGTGACGCACCGAGTCTCCTTCAGCTACATAAACGGACGCAAAAAGCTTTCAACTGATTGCAATGTATTCCCATCGGCGGCGGTATTTGACGCTCAGGGAAGCACCGCATCGGTCCATGGCGGCAGTTAAAAGCAATGTGAACGTCCATTCCCATTGGATAACGGATAATTTTACACCTGGAAGTAAGTATTCTCCTTACTGTCGATTGATTTTACAGTGATATCTGCACTACTCATCAACTCAAAAACACCAGATTATCCTTGTTAATTAAACGACATTGATTGGTTTAAAGTGTGTACAATGCTTTTGTGTTTTTCCCCTTCGACTCTGAGAAACAAATAGTTGTATCGGAGTTTAGGATGACCGAAGACACTACACTACCCATAGCCCTCAGCTATCGTTTGAGACTACCCCATGCGCTTTGCTCGACAAACCCCGTGATTAGTCCTCAAAATCTGTGATTGGTTGACCTCCGACTGTATTCCATATGAAAAAAAACGTTTCGTAAAAGATAAAATCATACTTTATTCAGCTAGTGCTTGCTTTACTCTTTGAAAGTCATCACATAAATGCATTGTAATAAATGGTTCGGCTGCATTACATATTACACATCTGGCTTAGTTCTTTATTTATCTACAGAGATTGGACCTCAGGATAGACCAGAAACTATTCTTTTACCGTTCTGTTTTAATTTCACAATAAAGTTAATTGTAATATTTTGTTTGAGATTATTACTTTTTATTAACTAGACCGCTGGGTCATGTTAAGACCATCTTTTCTGTGTAGCTGTGGGTTTTTCCCATCGCTTTTGTGTTATAAATATCAAAACAATATATGTGTGATTGTCTGTGGATAACAAAATATATCCGTCGTAAACTAAACCGGAAACAGCACTATATTTTATTGTGTTAACACTGTAAACTTGACAGCTTTTTAACCCGAACCACCTACTGGTTAAAGCACGTTAATACACGTTTAGAGTAATTGCAATGTAGGTAGATTGTGTTGCTTTTTAATTACTGTTTTTAAATGCCTTTTTCTTAATGTCTTTCATTTTTGTAAAGCGCTTTGAATTGCCTTGTGTTGAAGGCAAGGCAAGGCAAGTTTATTTATATAGCACCTTTCAACACAAGGCAATTCAAAGTGCTTTACGAAAAACGAAAGACATTAAGAAAATGGCATTTCAAATCAGTCATTAAAAAGAAAAGATAATAAAATAAACATTAAAAGAAAAAATACATGGATAAAAGTTACAGTGCAGTTTAAGATGTGAATAGTTCAATTAAAAGCAGCGGCAAAAAGAAAAGTCTTCAGCCTGGATTTACAAGTAGTCAGAGTTGCAGCGGACCGGCAGGTTTCTGGGAGTTTGTTCCAGATATTTGGAGCATAATAACTAAACGCTGCTTTTCCATGTTTAGTTCTGACTCTGGGGACAGAAAGCTGACCAGTCCCTGAAGACCTGATAGATCTGGATGGTTCATAATTTAGCAGTAGGTCAGAAATGTATTTTGGGCCTAAACCATTCAAAGCTTTATAAACCAGCAGCAGTATTTTTGAAATATATTCTTTGACCCACAGGAAGCCAGTGTAAAGACTTCAGAACAGTAGTGATGTGATCCACTTTCTTAGTGTTAGTGAGGACTCGAGCAGCAGCGTTCTGAATTAGCTGCAGCTTTCTAATAGATTTTTTTGTGAGACCTGCAAAGACACCATTACAGTAGTCCAGTCTACTGAAGATAAAAGCATGGACAAGTTTTTCCAAATCCTGCTGTGACATTAGTCTTTTAATCCTAGATATATTCTTTAGGTGATAGTCTGATTTAGTAACTGTTTTAATGTGACTGTTGAAACTCAGGTCAGAGTCCATGACTACACCTAGATTTCTGGCTTTATCTGTTGTTTTGAACATTGCAGACTGAAGCTCAGCGCTAACTTTTATACGTTCTGCCTTGGCTCCAAAAACCATTACCTCAGTTTTATCTTTGTTTAATTGGAGAAAGTTCTGACACATCCAGTCATTGATTTGTTCAATGCACTTACTCAGTGTTTTAACTGGAGAATAGTCTCCTGGTGAAATTGTTACGTAAATGTGAGTGTCATCCGCATAGCTATGGTAACTTATTTTGTTGTTTTTCATTATCTGAGCCAGTGGTGGCCTTGAGGAACCCCACATGTCATATTTGTCAACTCAGATGTGTATTTACCTATAGAAACAAAGTTTTTTCTGTCCTTTAAGTAGGATTCAAACCAATTTAGAACTATTTCCGAAAGTCCCACCCAGTTTTCTAGTCGGTCGAGTAATATGTTGTGGTCAACAGTGTCAAACGCAGTACTGAGATCTAATAATACTAACACTGAAGTTCTGCCACTGTCTGTGTTTAAGTGGATGTCATTGAAGACCTTTACAAGAGCAGACTCAGTGCTGTGGTTTGGACGAAAGCCTGACTGGAACACATCGAAACAACTATTTAAATGCAAGAAATTACTCAACTGTTGAAAAACAACTTTTTCAATGATTTTACCTAGAAATGGCAGGTTTGATATGGGCCTGTAATTGTTCATTACTGAAGCATCTAGATTATTCTTTTTTAAGAGCGGTTTAATGACTGCAGTTTTCAGGGCCTGTGGAAAAATACCTGAGTGAAGAGATTTGTTTACTATATGAAGTAGATCTGAGGCCATGCAACGAAAAACATCTTTGAAAAATCCTGTTGGAATAATATCAAGGCAGCAGGAGGAGGATTTCAGAAGTTGAATAATGTCCTCTAGGTTTTTATCATTAATCTGATGGAATTGTGTCATGGTGTTTGAATTGATATTAGGTGGACATAGGGACAACACATTTGCTGTACCTGATGCAGAGGCACTGACTGCTTGTCTGATTTTCTGAATTTTGTCAGTGAAGAAGGAGGCAAAATCATTGCATGCCCTGGTGGATAGAAATTCAGAGGCTACTGACACTGGGGGGTTAGTTAGTCTGTCGACGGTAGCAAACATTGTTTTTGTTTTTGGTAATGATGTCAGAGAAGAAAGACTGTAGTGCGTTTTTCAATTCCAAATTATAAAGGCCAAGTCTCTCTTTATAGATTTCAAAGTGAACCTGAAGATTTGTTTTTCGCCACCTACGTTCAGCTTTTCGACACTCTCTTTTTTCTGTTTTCACGGTCATGGCCTTTCTCCATGGAGATATTTTCTTCCCAGTCACTTCCTTTACCTTAGTTGGAGCAATGGCATCTATAACATTTAAACATTTTGAATTAAAATGATCTACTAGCTTATTTACTGAGATGTTAGCAGGGGCAAGTGTGGAAGAAAAATTCTGAGTAAACCTTTCCCTAGTATTTTCAGTTAAATATCGCTTTGTGGTTACCTCTTTTTGAACAGTTTTGTGAACAGAAATAGAGCTCTCAAAGAACACACAGGAATGATCAGAGAGTGCAACATCAGTCACCACAACCGTAGAGATATTCAGACCCTTTGAGATAATTAAGTCCAGAGTGTGCCCCTTATTGTGCATGGGCTCCGTCACATGCTGAGTCAGTCCATAGTTATCAAAAACACAACAGTTCTTTAGCCCCTCTGTCCTGGGGGTTGTCAACATGGATGTTAAAATCACCAACAATGACTAGACGGTCAAAGTCAATACACACTATAGACAGCAGTTCAGTAAAGTCATCAAAAAAGCTTGCACAGTATTTGGGTGGTCTATAGATATTTAGGAACAGAGCTCGAGAGGAGCATTTCAGCTGAAGGGCCACATATTCAAAAGAAGCAAAGTTCCCATAAGATGTCTTCCTGCATTGAATGGAATCATTGAACAAAATAGCAACTCCACTCCCTTTCTTATGCATTCTTTCCTGACTCATAAAACTAAAGCTGGGAGGGGTTGATTCGATAAGAACAGCTGCACTGTTATTTTGTTCAATCCAAGTTTCCGTTAAAAACATAAAATCAAGATTGTGCTCATTGATAAAATCATTGATTACAAATGTTTTTCCTGCCAGAGACCTGACATTTAATAAAGCTAGTTTAAGTTTGTTAGATACACTATCAGTAAGATTTTTTGTGACGAGCTGTGGCTGACATGGAATCACTGCTAAATTTGATAAACTCACACAAACGTTTGAGCACTTCCTGTTTCTAAGCTGATTCACCGCTCTTAATCTATTACCTATCAACACAGATATTGGCAAAGCTACTGGCAGACAGGGCCCTGGCATGTCCTGGAAAGAGTTAAGAGTGCCATACGCCCTTGAGCCTGGACCCAGCACATATCAGTAAGAGTTTGTTGCGTTTTGTACACACACATCCTTATCAGGCTTCGGAGACTGCAGATGCTTTCTTGAAGGGAGGGGAGGTGGTTGACGTAGGCACGGTGATGGAGACGGGGGAGATGGTGCGGGGGTAGAGGACATGCTGCCAGGGGGGGGAGGTGGTTGACGTAGGCACGGTGATGAAGACGGGGGAGATGGTGCGCGTCTCTGCGGTGATTTTGGTGGGCGTCGTTGAGGAGCGGGGGTAAAGGACATGCTGCCAACCCTGCGTATCGCCTTAGTTTGGTCTTTGAACTCCAGGAAGGAACTGCCAACCCTCTGTATCTCCTTCTTGTGTTCAGCGATCTCCAGGAGGGTGGGCGAGGGTGAAAGGGTGAACGGAGAGTAGAGAGAGCTATGGGGTGAAGGAAGAGTATCCTCAGAGGTGATAGGGGGGGGTGAAGGGCGGTGGAGACTCCTCCATTTGTCTCCCATAATCAAGACATTCCTCAGGCGGGTGCAGTGATAGATTTTCAAGGTTTTCTGAGCGATGTGTTGTGTCTTTCTCTTGTTTTGATTCCTCTTGTTGCTTGTCCTTGGCAGAGGGAACAGATTGATGACGTAGGCAGTTGAATACGTTAGAGATAAACAATTTCACTCCTGACTTGTTCAGACAAATTCCATTTGCCTTAAAAAGATGTCTGCGGTCCCAGAAAAAGTTAAAGTTGTCAATAAAATGGACAGATTGGTCAGTACAGGCAGTTGAAAGCCAGGTGTTCAGTGCAAACAATCTGCTGAATCTCTCCACTCCTCTTCTGACTGGCGGTAGAGGGCCACTGATGAACACATCTGCATTTAGAGAGCTGACAGTTTCCAACAGACATTTAAAGTCTTTTTTCAGCACTTCTGATTGTTGTTTCACAACATCATTTGTTCCAATGTGCAGTACCACATTCTTCACAGTTGGATGTTCAGCCCCAATATGCAGGATCTTCTCAGCCAAGTCAGAGACCATATCCTTGGGAAAACAGAGTACTTTGGTGTTGTTCTTACTACACAGACTTTTTACATCTCTTACAGCAGAGTCACCCACAATCAGAGTTTCAGGCCCAGTCGTCAGCTTTCCCTCTAGCCTTTTACTTTTGGAGTAGCTATTGGTCCTTACCCTGCTGCGTGAAGAGGACAGGTTATCCAGGTCATCAGAAAGAGATATCCGGTTCTCCGTCTATTTACGAAGAATAACTGTCCCAGTGATAGGTTAATGTCCAGGAGCCGCTGCTCGAAGTTTTCAGAAAAGAAAAATAGAAAAACAGCATAAAAAAGTAAGCAGAGGCAAGAGCAAGCAGAAAAGCGTCTGCACTGTAAGAAGGCTACACCACAGACACACAGTTGAAAGGTGCTACATAAATAAACTTGCCTTGCCTAAGGTCTGCTGCATGTTTTGTTGAATGTGTTATATTTTATGAAAACATTTAAATAATAAGAGTACATACAAAATAGGGGGAAAGTAGAAGGTCAATGATAGAAATATAGAATAGAAACATATCAAGAAGATACTGTAAATGATATCTAGAATACAATTGTTTAGTGCCAGATGTACAAAGATATTAATAGGAGGATGTGTCCCGTAGATGTCTTCGCGGCTGGACTGTTAGCACAGCGTGAAAATACCGCCGCCGATGGGAATATATTGCAATCAGTTGAAAGCTCTTTGCGTCCGTTTATGAAGCTGAAGGAGACTTGGCACGTCACAACTGCACGCCAAAGGACCCTGACCAAGCGTCGCTATTGGACTATCAGGGAGTAAGACTGTGTTGTTGTTTTTTTCTAAATTCTTCACTCACTAAAGCCCTGCTGGTGTTTGCATTGTGCCCAGAATATGGGCTGACTCTCCTCGGGCCTGCGAATGCAGAATGCCCGAGAAGCGAGGGGGGGTGACGGTGACTTGGAGTCTGTAGCTCCGTGTAACTGTCTTGAGAAACCCAAGCAGATGTCGTGAGCATCTCCCGCTGTATGCTCCTTAGAGCCAGCTGAGATGTCACGTCTCTTCCCCTCTGAGTCTCTATTTGTTGTGTTATGGGGCCCTCCAGTGTCTGAGCACTGTGGTGCCCCATTTCGACAATCCCCACCGACACTGCGCATGCGCGTGACGGTGGTGCCCTTACGGCTCCAGCCGGCACTGCGCATGCGCGTGACGGTGGTGCCTTCACAACCCCAGCCGGCACTGCGCATGCGCGTGACGGTGGTGCCTTTACAGCTCCAGCTGGCACTGCACATGCGCGTGACGGTGGTGCCTTCACGACCCCAGCCGGCACTGCGCATGCGCGTGACGGTGGTGCCTTTACAGCCCCACACGGAGACAAATGTCTGTGACCGCGGCCAACTCGTCCAGAACGGCCGGTCCAGGATTACTCGACATATCCTCACAGAGCTCCGCTTGGTATGCGGTTAGCAGTGAGGAAACGTTCAGAGCCCTGGCGGACAACGCTGCGGCTCTGTAGGACCGTTCAGTCATGGTCGACTGGAAACGGTCCACCTTCGCTGGCAGCGTGGGGTTCCTGCTTGGTGACGGGCCCATCCTCGGTAGGAGGTGGGCTGCCACCAGCAGTTCCATCGGCGGTATGTGGAGCAGGCCGAGCCTCTCCATACCGTCGCAGTCTAGGGAGGAGGCACCCTGGATTGGGGCCTTGTTGCTAAAGGGTCGGTCCCTCCACGAGACCGACACCTAATCCAACATCTCCGGGAGGAGTTGCCTCCTTGTCCTCGTTGCTTGGGGAGAATGTTTCCCCTCGTAACGGGACCTGGCGGTCTCCTTGGCCATTTCGGGCCACGGGATGTCTAGCCTGGACGCAGCGCGCTGACACGCGGCCTGCAGGTCCATGCTCAGACAGGGCGAAGCTGGTGTGCTATCGCCCGGGAGAGCAGCCATCGCTCCCGGCTTTGCCGTTTGAGCCGATGACATGAAGATATCTTCTTCTTGCTCATCCGAATCAGACAGGAGGAACTCAGAGGTGTCCTCTTCGTCCTCCATGTAGTCTAATTCCAGGACATCCTCCGCGGGCGAGACCATAGTGAGGTCTCGCCGGGAGCTCCCGCCTGGTGAGGCGTGGGGCTCCGTTCCCGCGTCTCTTGCCGCCACCGCCACCGGCCTGACACGGCGTGGGATCCCGGTTCCGCAGCTGCCGCTGTTAGTGAGCCCCAGACCGACACAGTGAGGGGCTCAGTCTCTGCGGCGGACGCCCCTGTGTCTTGATTGCCAAACGGCGAATCAGTGGACATGAGGGAGTCCTGTTCCAACAAGCTAGCTTGGTGTGATAGCCGTCGGTGGAGGATCTTTCGGGTGAAACGGGCACAATGCCCGCACGAGCCGGGGTTGTCGATAGCCTCCTGGGCGTGTTCCAGCCCGAGGCAGGACGAGCAGACCTGGTGTGAGTCTGTGCCTGCTATCTTCAACCCGCAGCCGCATGACCGAGCCTCCGAGTCCCTGACTCCTCTGGTGTGAGGGGGAGAGGCGTCCATCTTGTTCGCCTCGTGGCGTGGAGAGGACCCGCTCGTAACAGGTATGTCGTTGAGAGAAAAAGTGTTACCAACCCGTCCTTAATCCGGAGAAAAAGGGACGGTGTGGGTCCTTTGTTCTCAAAGAATATTGACTGGTGTGTCAATATACTTCTAATCCTTTTCTCCTCCGTGAGAGAGAAAAAGAAAAGCGTCCTCGCTACCGTGGTGTCGGTAGTAAGGGGAAGCTAGCTAGCAACAGGTGCGTTGATAGCTTGAGAAAAATCAAAACCGTACCTTACTTTCCGGGGAAAGAAACTGCGAGGTCAATTTTAATACTAACTGGCGTTAGTATTACCGTCTTCTTGCGAAGCAGAAGGAGTAGCCGGCGAGCGCCCGTCGACCGAAATGGTTATATTTGGGTTCAGTCTGTGGACCGTTAAGCTTGTCCGGCTACTATAGAGATGTGCTCTGAAGCGAGAAGAGGTGTTTGAATGACGCATGCGTCGTGGTGCAAGCTACTTATAGGGGGTGAATTCCCTGACGCTGACGTCAAGATCACCAGCCAATCAGGATTGGCGTAATGAGATTGATGCTTCTGTTTGCTCCGCGATGAGGCGCATCCCATAGTGAGACATCGAACGGAGTGTTATGAATGAGAACAGTGAATGTCATGCAGCAGACAGTAATGGCTAATATGTCCACGCAGTGATATGCTATAAACAGAAGTTTTTTATCATCACACTACATCTCTCCACAGCACAGACTGCTAATGGCGCGTTTCCACTGCAGGCCTCGCTCGGCCTCGCTCGGTTTGGTTAGGCCTTATTAGGCCTGGCTCACTTTAATGCTGCGCTTCCATTACAGTTTAGGAACTGGGGCAGTTACTATAGTAACGCAGTGTAGGCGGAGCCGTGACGTCATCTTCAATGAGAGCCCCAGAAAACAACACAGCCGTTAGCTCTTAGCACTCAGAGCTCACAGCTCTTCATATCTGTTCAGAAACTAGATAAAAGTTAAACAAGTACAAACCACAGACTGTCTGTGTCATGGTGAATACAGTCGCTGGTTTATTTATGTCTGTATAGGCCGTTGTTGTGAGTGTGGACGGTCGGAGCATATATAACGTTAGCTTAGCCAAGCTCCATTTAGAAAGCACGCATTTTAAAAGGGTTTTTCGCCTGCCGTCTGTCTGCAGACTTGTCAAAGCATTAATTCATGGTTTTTACTAACCGGTATCAGTATGTTGTTACTTCGGCATCATTTTGAAACGTGTATTACAATTAAATCACGGTCAAATATGTTCATCTTGTTGTAGTTGTAGCCCTGCCAGCGATTCTCTCTCTAGTTTAGCATACTCAGCCCGACTCAGCCTGGTTGTTCCTTGCCCTAGAACCACGATTTATTCGGGCCAGAAAAAAAGGTGAAAAAGTAGCCCCGGGCCGAAACTAGGCCAAGTGGAAACGCAACCAAAAACGGGCCCCGCACGGCTCGGCACGCTTAAAGCGAGCTACCCGCTGCAGTGGAAACGCGCCATAAGTGTACTAAACACTGTAGCCCCGGGATTAATCCCTGTATCTGCCGTCCCTGTCTTTCCCTCATCCTCTTCTGCTCAAGTTATTTCTCTGCCTAAAGTTCAAAAGCAGGTGTGACATTGCTTCGTTTTTGCTCTTCATTTGTTAAAGACATAAACAGTGGCTTCTTAAGAGTCCTTTTTAATAAGTGTTCAAGGCCTAGGTTACCATATTTCTAAACTGCTGTGTTTCCTGCAAGGTTCTCTTTTGAAATTTGCATTTAAACACGAGGTGTGCCTGTTAGACGCTTGTCTGGAAATGTGAGTGAGAGTGCTGCAGTACTCTGGGAGAGGGCTGTTAGGGCGCACATGTAGTGAACTTAGGCCACAGTCATTTACATTGGAGGCGGTCAGAGCCACCATCATTTTTCTTTGATTGTGGGGCAGAATGTGCACATAGTGGGAGTGTAGAGGTTCATCAGGGGTTGAGGAATGTATAATTTACATAGAAAGGACTGAAACTTAAATCCTTAATACCCGTGAACAGAAACACTTCTGATCATGAATGACGAGTGCAGAAACCCTTCATAAACACAATGGAGTGGATCATTCTGCTCATCATGATTGCAGATAATGCAGACAATTATGTGCTCTTTTTCTTTCCAGTAAAATTATATAATCTTTATTCAATTTTGACATGATTTGCTGTTTCCACGAGAAGACGTTTAGCTTGGCTTATTGTAAAGACTTTCAAAACCACTTGTTTAACACTTATTTTTGCTTAGTTAAATGTAACCATAATCCTTATAGCCATATTTAGTGAACATGAAAGTGGTATTGACGTTCGTGGCAAGAACATACAAGTACAAATATTTCCTCATAACAATAGATGTATTGCCTTAATCCTAACCCTAACCACAAAGCTTCCAAGACACTTGAAGCCTTTGGAAGTGAACCATCAATGAACAAGTCCTGTCAGTGAATACAATGTTTGAATGATTAATAAAATGTTGGCAACAGGTTTTGGGGGTAATTTGAATCCCGTTGTTCATCCTTATTTTCTTTTTTCAACAGTGGCCATGGCTATTAACCATGAAGCTGGAGCCAGACCCTCCCATCGCTTCCTTCCGTCAAACAGAGCCTCTCTGGTGCTATATTGAACACACACTCTCTGAGTATGCCATCCAAGTGTGAGAAAGCCCAACGGACCGCTTAACACCCGCTGTAAGTACCAACACACTCTGACACCACAGTGTTAGCTTTTGAGTGTTTACTCATGACACTCACACCAAGTCAAACCCAACCAGAGCAACTCATCCTCAGCTCCAATATCCCAACGACTCATTACCGAATTATGCAGCTGCTGTTCAAATATTGTAGTAAGGTATCTCACTCACCCTCTGCACATATGGTGCACACGTTTGCAGAGGGTGAGTGTCTTACATTTTTTTTCAAAAATGTCCATGTCTCTCTTGACATACGTTTTGACCTGCTGTAGGTCAGTGCTCACAATTAATTTAATTGGCAAGCCTGAAATGTATTTACACAAATGACATATTTGCATATATTATACCTCCTATAGGCAGAACCACAAACCTGGCAGCTAGCATTAATACACTGTATAATTTATTCAGAATCCGACTTAAATGTATTCATCATACATAAAGTTGTGTTCATTATGCATACAGGTAATTTGTTGAATGGGCCATGCACATCAAATTATATCTGATATTCTTTGAAGAGCTACCTACAATTTAGTCCGGCTAATGGTTGTTGAACCATTTTTACAGAATCTGCACTTGACATTTTTGTAACATGTGAAAGGAGTTTCAAGAGCTAGTCTAGATCAAGAGATACAAAGAGCTTTTGTCAGTACATGTGTCATCTTACTAAAGAGTGGTGTTGTGAATCCTCACACACTGTATGTATTGTGCTACAGTAATACTAAGACCTTTAACAAAGAAAAGTGTAGTGCTTAGCTTGGTACCATGAGTTTTCAAAGGCCATCAGAACAGGTGTCAGTGGTGTCCCTGCAGACAAAAAGAACATCATGTATATCAGTGTGCGAGCACTTGATATCAACAACCTCACTTCACTCTGCGGGAATGTGCGTGGACATAATCAGTGATCATCAGGTGATATGAAAGAGCCGCAACTTCATTTCAGATATGGTTCTGGACAGTATCGCTATGGTGAGGAGGGAGAGCTCTTGACAGTGTTTTGGTGGAACAGCATCAAACAGTAGTGTGGTGTGTGTTTGTGTGTGTGTGTGTGTGTGTGTGTGTGTGTGTGTGTGTGTGTGTGTGTGTGTGTGTGTGTGTGTGTGTGTGTGTGTGTGTGTGTGTGTGTGTGTGTGTGTGTGTGTGTGTGTGTGTGTGTGTGTGTGTGTGTAGACGTCTGTGTGCGGTTGTCTGTCTAACTGCATATCTGTTGCTCTCATTTGCATCTGAGTTCATTCCATTTGTGTATGTGTGTCTAAGTGGCTGCATATTCATCCGTCTACTTTATTTTCCTTTGTGTTTGTTGGCGCTCTCCCCCCCCCCCCCCCTCAAAGGACTGTCAGGTCAGTGTTGTGTCAAGCCAGCCAAATTCCTGGCACAGATTAACAGGAGAGTGCAGCGCCAGCCTTTGAGGGCAAGAGTAGTGGGAGCAGTCGCACCAATTAGGAACCGGCAACCCGGGCCACCCAGCCCAACGCTTACCCTGGCTGGCTCAAGATAACAGAGCCGACACACATGCTCAGACAGATAGGCACGCACAGGGAATGCTGCATACCCACTCATAACTTTGTAGCTTATACATATGCAACACAGTGCCGAACATCATCCATTAGCTGCAACCGGGACCTGAGAGTGCTGCTAGAAGTGTCAAATATGCATGAGGGAGTGGAGGTCTATGTCCCATAATCCTCCAGGCAATTAATACAATTGTTTCCAAGGCCAAGCACCATAGATGCACACATCAAACCTCTCCCTGGGCTCAGAGAATTTTTTAGACAGACTAATTTACAGGTACGCTGGTCAGAGGCTTGCTTTTGTGGATTGGAGCTGTCTCGAAGCCGACGGCGGGCCATGCATTGAGAATTGTCCGCAATGAGGAATGAGGCTTTGGGGACAGAACACTCACAGTGGAAATACCCGGTTGCAAAATCTGTATTTAAACATGAAAAGTTGTTTCTGCTCTGCAGATTGGATCGGATCCGTAATTGAGCGGTGATTGCTTGAATTGCTGAGCCGAAGTAATACGAGATTAATCATGCACGTGTTTGGAGAGAAAATAACTCTTTTGAAATGTGAACCATCGTCACATAACAAACACGTTATTTGTAGACTCAGAATTCAATTTAATTTTTATGTATCCAACTGTTTTCGTTGCATCGAAAGTGTCGTGGACTTCCGTATATATTGCAAAGCATTTAATTCTACCTTGCTTTTTGTTGTTGCTTCTGCAGATGTTTTTAGCCTTCAGTCAGATATTGATTGAAATGTTCAGCCTAGTGTGAGGAGAGGGGTGGTGTATACGGTCGGTGGGGAAGCAGTATTGATTGCTCTTAAAGTGACAAGATTGAGGAGGCCCACTTTGACATGTTATGCCTATTGCCGCCAACAGACGAATTGTGGACCAAAGAAGCAGCGCCGATTGATTTATATGATCATGAATGGCGTGAGACCTATGAATCAGTCGCCCGAGCAATGGGGCTTGAAAATTACTCAACAATTTTTCATAGCGCTGTGGTAATGTAAGGACTGACAGCCTGCTTGATTTAATAGGACAAGTAAATGCTATGGTAATCAATAGGCCTCATGCACATTCTGATAAAAGTCCTGGCTATAATAACCCAACATGTAATATATCTGAGACGGTGGGTATAGCCTGTTCAGACATATATGGGATTTTCTTGTGCATAATTCACCGGCAAGGCATGAAGCTGATATAGCCTCTCCACCCTCTTATGATCATCCATCAGGTAAAATTGCTTTCTTCTAACATTAGGCTGTCAACGAGAAATAACAAATGTAGCCATGCAGAGCAACACATGATTACAGGGTAATAATGCCCCGAGGTCAGAGGAATGTGACCTCATTCAGAGCCGCCTGTTGAAAGTACTAGTCGCGTAAGAGTCACCAGAGGATTGCTCATCTTGATCCGGAGTGTTTGCTGTCAGACGCCCTGTACTTCTCCGATGCCTGTTTTTTAACAGCAGAAATGTTTTATTTAGACCATGATGTTCTTTAAAGAAAAACACTCGAGGACAACATTAACTGGGAAGCATAGAGAAACGTTCAAAAGCATGCCGAAGCGTAACTGAAAACGTTTACGTCACCCTTGTTTCTGGTAGGGCTCTTGGACCATTCCTCAAAAAACATCTCTCGGCGATAGTTGAGGGCTATTTCGGGGCGCGCATTTTCTCTGATTGATATTGTGTAAATCCATCACTATAATCTTCCAGGAAATTGCACAGGCGTCTCCAGAGGTCTAATCGAGATATGGGTGCACTCACATTCTGAGTAGGAGTGAGAACGAGGAGGAAAATTAAGGTGAGGCAAGAGAAATGGAGGAAAGACCTGCACATCTCAAGAACTCAAAATATAGAGACAATCGGCAAGACTAGGGGGTGTTTGATTAAAGGGAAAGAGCACAATTTAATAAGTAAACAACAGGATGGAGTAATCAAATGGAGGGAAAAAAATGACATGCTTCGGTGATCTCCATCCCAGTGTTCCCCTTCCTGTGTGTCACCTGTAGGTTTTTTGGTTCCATGTGCTGCAGAGCCAATTACCCGTGAAAATAAAAGCCAGAAAGCGTGTTGCATGTGATTAACACACACTAAACGATAAGCACCTACTGAATTCAGAAGCTGAAATGTGGATGGAAGGACAAATGTTTTTCAATATATAGTCCAATAATTTCCTGTGATGAGGCTTAGTGCTTTATCTTTATTAGGAATTAATTTGTCTTATTAGTTTTTGAATTAGAGCATTTAATCAAAACACCACATTCTTCGCCCCTACCTAATATTGTGTCAATAATGAAAATGCGATAGCAAGAATAAACTGGGGAGCTGGTATACATGACTCTGTTTTCTTTGTTCAGCATTCAGTGAGGTTCATAACACCAGGTTCTGCACATGCAAACACAGCATGGCGTATCATCGCAGCGTGCACTTGGTTATGTGAATTGTTACTAAGTGAATTGTGAGGTCTAGATGGTATTCTTTTTCGTAAGGAAGGACTCGAAGGACGTTTTAATGAATGGAGCTTGGGGAATGCTTCAGGTGTTTTCTGATGTAGTCACTGAATTATTAAAAAGGAGATTGGTGTACTGTTAATATGGCTATTTCAATCATCAGTGTTTTGACTACTAGACAGTTTGATGTCTCAATGGAAGAAAACAGAAATAAGCACAGTGTGTTTCATGCTCTTTGTATATACAAAAATCCTTCAACCTGCAGACCAAAGCTCAGCTTATGTCCAATAACACCAGCGAGATTGAAACTGGCTGAGAGGCATGTTTCTAGATAAGTTAGATGTGACAGCCCACTCTGCTCAGCCGGGGGTAGCTTTGTGAACACATAATGCAATAATGTGCAAAAGTATTCAGGCAACATTGTTGTGCTGATTCCATCCTTGGTATATTTTATTTGTTACCTACATCTTTCTCACAGCCCCTAATCAAAACACAGGAGGCAATTGGGAATTTATGTGCATACATACATCTTTAATATCACGAGTATGTGATTCTGTGACATGGTAATACATTTGAATCATCTCAGGATTTCAGTGATTCAAATGAGCAGGTTTTGCCAGCGGGGCAGGATTAGCGATGCTCTGCTAAATGTGTGAAGAGAAGCTAAACGGCGTGTAGGATCCTAATCCTATCGTTGTCCGTGTGAATACTTGTAAGGTTGTGTATGTTTTTATGTGTAACCACCTGCATGTAATGAGCATCTGACCATGCGTGGATCATTTCCTTTCTTGGTTTTAATTAGGTTGTAAATGTCAACATATGAACAATTGTCTTCCGCAGTGTGAAGGGTTTGCTCTGCCGGACGAAAGACTGCTGTTCATCTCTTGTCACATGTTGGATCCTCTGACAATTAAAGAATGTGGATTACTCAAAGGTAGGGCCGAGAATAGCTGCTGTCTCTCACTTCCTGAACTCCATTCCTCTTAATATGCATTACAACAAAAGCTGGAGATGCGCGTCCTGGCAACCACCAATTAAGGCCACATATCCTTCACATAAGGACTATTGCTTAATCAAGGCTCTGAGAATAATGAGCTAAAGTAAACAGTAATTACTGGAACCAGGTCATTGATTACAGTCCTGTCTTTCACTGGCCCTATGGGGATTCTAGGCAAGGGAATATCTCCAAATCTCGTTTTAATAGCAACATGGTACCTTATGGTTTGCAATGAAATCCATTTATCTTGCTGAATTTGTATTATTTATATTCTATTTTACAACACAATTGTTCCCAGATCCTGCTTTGTTGAACCATGGAGATTGATGACGACTCCTCCCAACAAAACATATAATCACACTCAGCTTGAGGATAGCTGTTTAATGGAGGTTATTCCGATCTGGGATACAATTCAACCGTAATCCAAGAGTGAGAGGTCCAACACAGCAGGTTAACAACATGGCTCATATGGGTAAAGAGAGGATTTATTTTCCTTTGAATGTTCTCCAGTTGTATGAGACTCTCGTCAACAAAATAAATGGCATTAATTGATGTTTGTTCAAGTGATTAAAATGACCTATGTTTGCCAAACCTCGTGGATTATTTAAATGGTTGTCCGCTATTGGTGGAAGAAGCATGTTGTTACAGTGCTAGAAAAAGTCTTGGTGCATTCAGACAAAATGTAAAATCTTGATAAAACCTGAAGCACATCGAAACACATCACCTTGAATTTCCTTATATTCCCAATAAAGGACTGTAATGTTGCCTTACTTAAGAGCTGTTTATTTAACTGTAAAAGGGAGATACTACAGCCTGGGTTATTTAAAACAACCAGGGAAGGACATCAACATTGTGTCAATCGAAACAGCACTCTTATCGTACTGTAATGCCGAAAGGTATTGAATTATCTGCAAACGCTGTTTTGCTGCAGGGGGGTAAAGGACAATCGTGAATGGTGGCTGGTTGTTGCCGCATTAGCAGTGTGAACACGATAAGGCTGCTCAGATCATTACCATTCATCACTGCTATTATCATTAGAATAGATACTCTCATACAAAGCCACATATTACCTCTCAGTGCACACACATTATATACAGTACATCATTTTCTATTACAAGCTGTTTTGCATTCCCATCAGGTCATTGACTTGGGAAGGGTTCTCGGTCATATACATTTGCATACATATTACAGCCAGGCAGTGTGTGGGTAAGATGAAAAATGCTATGTTCTGCGTGAATTCTCACTTTTTAAAAGATGGCAGCTCTGTGCGACATAGACTGTGAGAGGGAGAGAAGGGGTGAGAGAGAGAGCGAGAGTCACCTGTAATTACACTGCTGCTATCATTGTTCATGATTTTGACTGTTGGTGCAAAAGTCTCTTATTGAACAGGCTGGTATCTCAGTAAAAGAAATGCTGCATTTTTGTATCAGTCATCCCTCATAGCCTGGAGTGCTGGGCGATAACGTGTCACATTAATCGTAAAAATGTGGTCTCCAAAAGAGGCCGCTTCAGAGAGAATGAAGATAACTAAAGACCCTTTTTATGACACCAAAATGTTCGTAATAAAAACATAATCTTGGTTGTTTGCCAGGGATTATCTACCGTTCGTTCAGTGACACACCCAAGTATCCAATAAGGTTTTTTCCTCACAGAAAATACTGATATTGGAAATATAATCTAGGGTTTTGCACAATCAACTTTCTTGTTTGTTCATTGGGTTTAAGGTATCAGAATAGCAGATGGTCAATAACTAGATGTTGAGTGAGTGGGTTATATGGCAGGATTTGAATACGACTACATTTGTTTGGGAGCACACAAGAGGATACCTGACATTTATGTAGAATGAGTTGATTAGAAAAGATACACGCTTTGTTTTGTGTTAAAAGGTTACGATATGGATCATAACCATGCTGTAAGATCCCCTTTTTGAGAAGTCAGTTTGAATGCCAAGCAAAAACTTGTGATTTGTATATTAACATAGGGAGGTATCGAGTTCAACCACTACCGAATCCAAATCCTCCTCTGACAGTAGAGAGGGAATGAAGGGATGTGTTCCAGGGTCACATCTGGCTCCCTGCTATTTTGAATCCAGATAATCATCCATCCAAAAATTAAAGTCCTCCAAAAGGATTTCATGATTGACTACGGCAGTTTAAGTATCTCTGAGGCAAACACTTACATCAGTGACAGACATTTTCAATTTTGCTCTACATAGTCAAAACCTTTGGCTTCCCACGTTAGATTAATGTTCTTTCATGAATACCGCCCCTTGGAGAGTTTCTCTGAGCCAACAGTGTCCAAGATGTTCAATTTATGACAACCCTGCCTCCCGTGAGAGATTCGATTTAGCACTTCAATGCACTCTGTAAGTTCTAAACAGAATGAATGAGTAGCTGGTGGGAAAGTCTAAAAGAAGAGACTTCGCCACAAGAAGTTCTTTCTCCTTGTCCTACTGCATTTTGGGTGACGAGATTGGTCCGGGCACAATAACACAGAACATGTAAAAGTCTATTCGACTTTGCTCTCTGCGAGGGGGCTGCATCTAAGAGCACTGGTGCAACACATTTTTGAGAATAAAACAGTAATGAAGTGGCTGCAGTACAAGAGTCTTTACATGGTGCTTTTTGGATATTCAGTGTACGCACTTTCATCACGGCTCCAGCACAATCCACCAGCTGTTTGATATTGGTGCACAGCAACGAAAGGGTTTTAATCTGCAGCCAGAGAGCGGGAAAATGGCCAGATTTACGCAGAGAGAAAAGGGTACATGTGTCCGTCCTGAATGTGAGGTGTCAGCATTTGATTAATGCATGACATCATTGTGCGTTTCGACTGGGCAGGCTGATAAACTGAGAGAAATTGTTGATGGATGGCCACCTTCCTCGGAGATAAGGCTCATTTCTTTCCTTGGGATGCATGCAATACAGAAATTGAAGATTTCTATTTTGAGATTAAAGACCTTGAGTGTATCTCATCAGGATTTGTTTACCTGTGTGTGTACTGCAACAAAATGTCCTTGACTTTGTGCATGTTTTCATGAAACGGCTTGGATACTGAGGGATAGAACTGTTCAGCTTTCGAGAAACAGATTGCATTTCTTCAAATGAGCCAAATGACAAGATGCCAGACTCTGGAACACAAGTAATAGCTAAGTGGCAACCTACTGTGCAGTGAGGCCTATAGGTGCCACATGGGCCCGTTAATGATGAATTAGTTAGTTTGTGGCAAATATTGTTTCTTTTAACATGAATTATTTTTCCTTCAGCATAGCATCATGTTAAATTATTTATTTATTTTTAGCAAACAAAGCATGACATTAGAAAAAAAAGAAAAATGCATTCACAACAAAGGAAAAAACTACGAGCACACAATTCTTTAAAATACATTTGCCTCACTTCCTGGAAGACAGTCATGTCAACTAAATCAAAGCTATCCATCAATACTTTAGATGGATGATGATTAGGACAGCCAGAGCAGGTGGTCTAGGAATCAATTACATGTGCTGGGTTCCAAGCAGTTAAAACGTACAGAACCAGATGTCCTAAATTACTTTGCAGACCCTAAATTGCTGACTTTTTTAATCATAAAATATAACTGTAACCCTAAACCTAACCCTGGGAGATATTATTATGTCTCATAAAGATTCTTCTTCTTTCCTATTGAAATAAATGAAAGTAAAAGTAAACAAAAACACGTATTTATGTCCCGATCTACATATCACCGCAAATGTAATAGCATAGCAATCACGCTTAATACATAAACTGAAGGCATGTCTTTTAGGAAGAGTTACCATATCTTTGAGGTGGCTGCAATTGATTTGGGGTCCCATTGCAGTGAAGCAAATTAAATGTCAACATCTATTATACGAGATGAAAATCAATGGTCTTCCACGTAAGAAAGGTGACCATAAGTGGCTTAAATAACTAGTTTTGCTTGTCAACTTGTATTTTATAACCAAAATTAAAGGGTCATCTCATCGAAATCCAACATATTTTCTAGCTCGACCCTTGTTACCTAGTAATGCAGGTATTGTTATTATTTATGAAAGGAATGCATGTCCAATAATTATTATCCAGCTACCTTGCTTTTAGGGATAGCAATATCGATTGGTTCATCACTTTGGTCCAAACTGATTTACTGTTTAATTCATTTCCAAGGCTATTTTTCTCCCTACATTGGTGGTCCGCAGGGGATAAATCTTACTATCTTTTGTTATCCTTTGCATTTTTCTCTGGTAACACCATGTGTTTCCATTTTTTAGTGAAATAACCCTAACCCTTTTTACATCAATATCAGGTCAAGGTATTCATTTGTCAAACACGTTCACCACGGTTGATTGGCGGCCCTAGTAATCGTATTAGGTAATCCCACCACTGAATGGAAGCAACAGGACATTGTTGAAGAACTTTTTTCTAAGATGCTTAGGCTGGCAACGTGCCAGACATGACTCTATTCCACTACTCTAATTTCCCCTTTCTTGCTACTGAATGTCGGTTCACCTTGATCTGTTCTGAAGGTGTTGTCAGCTTGGGACACAATTTGTAGCTGTTATAGGAGCTTAGCACAGCGCAGTGAAAATGACACATCCACACAAAAAACGCTATTGGTGTTTTTCCTCCCTTTTTCTTTTCTTTAAGCTCTATCACACATTGTGGGTTTTTGTTCATACTGTTTTTTGCCAAAAGCAACAATAGCTTTATTGAGGAAGAGAGAGACTTAATAAAAAGTGCAACATTATATAAAATATATTACGATTGGATATTGAGGGAAATTGTAAACGTACATCACTACTGAAATAGCCAGAGAGAGAGACTAGGGATTCTATCAATCTGCAGTGTCTTCATTATATTCGGACAGCTGCAGATAGGAGATGGGACCAGATCCCCCCGGACTCTACACGCTGATGGTGGTTGAGAAAGGCCAGTATGGGGTGGAAAACAGAATCTCATAGTTGAATCTCCTGGAACAATCTGTACATCATGGGGGTGATGGGGGATGTGGGTTCTTCAATTGTAGGTCTGAAAGGCAGCAGCAAGGGATTGGTTCAAGGAATGTGGACAGCAAGATGATTGGCCAGATATGATGATATAGAAATCGAAGGAACTCGTAGCCTACAGTAGCTTGGGAGTTTTCAGGGTAGATTGGAGCAGGAAGTCAATAATGGAGTAATAAATTCATAAAAAGAGAAAGTCACACAATCACTCTGGACTCAGATCTATTGTCGGAAGTTGCAGGAATTCAATAAAGTCGCTGTGTCAAGCATGTGAATGAACTTTATCCAACCTCATTTTAAGGTACAGTTTCCTGCTGGTTCTCTGGAAGCACAGCCGTTTTTTAAGCCCTAGTTGCACGCTCTTGTTGCACTGAATGTTTGATCTGAATGGGGTACACCAAAGAGACAGTTTCAACTATTTCCTCTTTTATAAGTCCTCTGCATGACCAGTGTTACTAGATCCCATTTTGAGCAGTGCTGTTGTAATTGCATTCAGCGATGCCCTAGTGTCCTGGATGATTGTGTTTCTGAGTGAAGTTTCTATAGTTGGTCAAACGCAGGCAGGGCAGGGCTGAAGGAGCAGAGCACGCTGAATTAATAAGATGTGATCAACTTGCGCATTTTGGGTCATTTCTCAGACGCCCTCCTCCCTTCTCTACGACTCTGGCATAATGGAAAATCGCTCTGTTTCACCAGCGATTACCCCTCTGTCCCATTCATCTCAGCCAATGTTAGAGCCAGCAGAGAGGAAAATCTTTATCCGTTCAATATTCCAAGAAGCACGATCAGATATACAATTCAGACACATGCATTTGATTGACAATCTTTCAATAGCAATTATTGTTTACCTCTGGATTAATCGCTCAGATATATAGATCAATAAACACTAGAATTTATTTTGGGAAGTAACCACCTGCAAGCTCTCATTTCTCCCCAAGCTTTCACTTCTGCTAGGTTTATAGCATCCACAATAAATACAGGCTTATATATTGGTCGTACTCTTGTCAACAGTCCAAGAGAACATCATATTTTTCATCTATATGTGTCACCAATAGCTCATGCACAGTTCGTTTCTCTGTCACCCAAATGGGATGTTTAAATATAGATGCAAAACCTTAAATCATGCCATTTTCTTTTTTGGAATGTACCATGGCTGTCTGTGTGGTGAATCATTTGAAATGACAGGCTGATGGGTGACTTTAATCGTTTTTTGGCTGTCAAATTAGAAACAGGCGATACATACGAAATCACAACATCATAACCGAAGGCATAATTGCAAATTATAGTTCTGAATGGGACCGTAAAATTGCCCTCTTGTCTGTGACAAAATGGTGCCAAAGGGAGTATTATAAGTGTTATAAGTAGTAATAAATCATTTTAACTAGATTTGTTTTTGTGCTTTGGCACTCCAGTGGAACAATCCCTAAAAAGGGACTTTATACTGACTGGTTTTATATTGACTTTTGTTTGTACCTCAAAGTTTGTGAAACAATGTGTTTTGGCATGTATACGTTTGTGTACAACATTTACAGAGGTGATTTAAGCATGTTAAAAGTTATTTTGAATTGCTCATGGGCTGAAATTGGAATATGGATTCCTAATTTAAAGTCTATAATTAAGTATTTTTACATTAGGTTAGCTTCAATACATACGATGTAATCGTCACAACAACTTTTGGGAGTTTTTCCAACATTTTTCACATAATACTGCAGTATTCAGTAGGTATACAGTACAGCTACCATGCAACAAACAGGTGTTGAGTTCCAGGTCAAAGTTTGGTACTTATCCAGCACTGTGATGAGTTTCATTGTCAAGTTTGATCTAAAGTCCAGTCAGCTCTTTAGGATGATTCCAATTAACTTATGTCTCTAAAACCGCTAACTTCCTTAAAGTGGAATAGTCTATTACTTACTTTGCCAATATTTCTTAATAGTTACAGACCTAATAAATATGCACTTCTGAACTTCTGGCAGTATCATCAGGGGAATCTGTAGTGAGAGAAACGTTCCTCAGATGACTTAAGCTGGCAGAGGAAACTTCTTGGAGGATCTCTATGCTAAGAGCGTGCAGTGACCCGTTACTGAGGTCTGGCCCTGCTGGCTGATCGCTACAGCCTCCACAGTCTCTCATGCACAAAGCCGCTGCCTCTATTACTGCAGGGGTCATTGATAATGGGCCTTTCATGACTGTTTCTGAGAGCAGAGAGCTGCCCAGTGCCCACAGACCATGCAGTTGTACATTTCCATACACATTGACACACACAGGAGGGATATGATGTGCATAATGGAGCCTCTACACACTGGCTTTTAGTTGAAATTGTTTGCTCAAGACCTTCCCTAAGAGCATCTCTCCATAAGCACAAGAGGATGACAACCTCCAGCCTCCGATGCAGCTGCTAATCTGGGGATATAAATCAAATTGGCAAAGCCACTCCTTCTCAGTCACATAAAGGCGGCGTAGCTGAGTGTATGCTGCTGCTGCCAGCCTCTGGAGTCTAGCTGTGGCCGTCCAGCTGGACTGACGCCTGGTAGTGCTTCTGCCTGCTTCCTGCCATTGCAGGCACACAGCGCTTAGCAGTGGTTTATCAAACCCACTGTGCAATGAAAGCATGACAGCGTGAAGCCTGCAGATTAAAACCACTCAGTGCTATGTCATTGGAAGAAGAAACGAACATCACTCTATAAGAATAGATTCAACAAAAGTCATCGCTCTGGGTTGCAGCCAGATGGAGTTATTGTTTATTTTCCGTTTGCCCTTTCCTGGAAAAGAAATTGAACTGAAAAACAGTATTTGGTCCCGAAACACTGACGGCTCAGCTACATTTGGTGAGTTTGGTCCCAGATGTTTGATCTTGCATTCCAAAAACAACACTCATCCACCCATGACATAATAGAGCAATGCAAGTCCTGTGCGTACATTTAAGTCTCTTTATAATACAGATGAAGAAGCAACATTAATGAGATTTGTGCAATTGCATAACCCAACTATTTCGACAACTTTGACTATTCTCTTTGCTTTAAAATGAACAGTTTTGTACAGCATTTCTACTACAGTTCAGTTTTTCCATCCTAAACTTAAAGGGAATGGCAGAAATGAAGTCGTTATGCAACGCAACAGCAGCTCTTCCGGAGAACACAGCTTTTATAGCTCCTGCGTGGTGACTAACTCCTACCAGTCCTGCAGGCTCATATGGGAGTAAACAGATCAATAGGCCCACCTGAGAGATGGATGCTCACCTCCTCCGAGCAGCAGCGATCAAGCAGAGTCTACAAAGCCGTCCTTTCAGCTGCAGCCTAATGACGCTAATGGGCAGCAATGCTCTCAGAGACCCTTTATTACACTGATTAGGCCAACAACCTCAGATATAATGTCCTAATCTGATTAAGAGATGGACACAGCTGAGCAGAGAGGGACAACATAGACGGTGAAAGAGAAAGAGAGAGTGTGAGAGCAGACTAATAGAGATGGGCTTGTGTAGCTCATGAAAAAGGCTACATTGCAAAGAACTGACTGCATGAGCGCACTCCTGCTGATGTATTATAGAATGTATCTGTCTGAAATGTATGGACACGCAAAGTGTTCTTAGAAATGATGCACTTCCTAATGTGTTGTGGTGTTTGCATCATCAGTCAAACTGAACAAGCACAAGGGTGGAAGATTGAATTGTTTCTGTACATTTCTGTTTAAGTCAGCTTAGCTGTAGGGAGTTTTTTTTACCTTTAGGTTCTCGATAGTTAAACAAATGCCTTGAATGCATTTTCCTTTTACTTGAAAACATTTGCATTTCTTAAAAACTTTGTTCACATTCATGTTTATTAAATTGCAGCTTCTTCCTCACTGCCTTTTCTTCACCGCGGTAAGTCATTTTTCAGAATGTTTGGTAAAGCAGCAGGAATGTGCATTGTGTTCCCTACTCTTTCCTAATACATGCATACGTTTTAAGAATACTCACTATGTCTGTCTATAGCAATGTTCACAGTGTCAGATTAGCACGATTTTTGAGTCCTACAGCTAACATTGGACTGATATTGTGTAGTCTGAAATTAAATAGGAAATAATATATATCAGGGCCACCTCAGATGTAGACTCAAGATGACACATCTTTAACAGGAAGCTTGCATTGTAAACTAGGGTTTAGGAGTTTAAAATACTTGTTTGTTAGACTGTAAAAAACACAAGTTACGAGCACTTGTGGAGCTTTAGCCATAATAGGGACTACAACTCATAGCTCTTGTCAACATGTTGTATGTCTCTCATGATTCTCAATTGAACTGACATAAAATCGCCCCCTTTACGGATTTATTCTTGGCTTTTGTAGAGCACATGTCCATCAGACTAATTAGCCAGCAAAGGCTAGCTATCACTTATTGGCAAGACAAAATCTGAAATAAACAGTGAAATCAAGCAACAACGGATCGTCAAGTTTGGTTCATTCAGTTGAGAAAAGCCTTTAGAAAGAAAGCCCTTTTAGAACATGGATTCAAAAGGTGTCATGTCTTGTTATTACTTTGTTAAATCCAAGATGCAACATTTATTATGTGATCCAGGCCAACGCAAATCAATCATTTCCTCTGGGTTGCAACCTGCAGTGATGGATACCCCCTGGCTTGCTGTGAGAGTAGAGTGCCACTTTGGATGTGTTTATGTATGTGCGTAAACTACACTTCATTTAGCACTGCTCCACAGGGGAGCCAAGGGAAATCACAGAGACACGGAGAGAGAAAAAACAAACAAATCAAAAGCATTAAACCAAGCAAACACAACATAGGAGGCTTTTTTAAGGACCGTTAAACCTCCGTTATCCACCTCAAATTAAATGTCTTCTTTGGTAGGCTCCTCTCATTCAGTAGGAAGGTATGAACATGGTAAGCACAGGTTGCAGAAGAGAATTAACAAACCGGCTGCCAATGACAGTGGCTTAAAATAGATAAAGTGGATATCAAAAATAATCCAATCCCACTGCTTCTCATTATTGTAGGGTAGGGAGAAAATGTGTTGTTGTTTTACCAAGATAGAAGTTACTCTTTAATGCTTTTGACATTTATATTAACACAAATGTTTCTAGTTCACACATTTTTCTACCCGAAATACTTTTTCAGTGTCTAATCTTAATATTCCTGAGCCAATGTCTCAAACTTGCGGTCTATATTTATATGACCCAACCCACCGTCTTACAGCTGCAGGCACTCAGTCGTTAGATGATCCAATTACATGATGCAAGCTACCAACAGAGCTCAGAAGGAGTACAAAACTGCAGATCTACTGGTACTACAAGCAGCAAATTCCCTTTAGTTAAGGGACTCATTTCAAATTGATATGGAGACAGCAAACACAAAGACATAAGCATGTGGAAAAATACAAGCAGAGCCATATTTTAATGTCTACATCAGGCTGGGATTTATTTAACTGTTGGTGTCTGTCTTAAAGGTCACCTATTATGCAAAATGCTCTCTTTTCCTCCTTACCCAAATCTCTAAAAAAAGGGGTTCACCGGAGCCATTTCAGATTTGCTAAGGTCATGACGACGTTATTAAAATGTGGGCTGGCTTTACGTTGATCATAGACATGTTTTTTTATATATTTCTATGTATCCGAGACCCATAATATATGCCTAAAAATAGCATGAGTAATGAATGGGAATGTTACGTTAATCATAAGGTCACAGTAATTTACCCTTTTTAAAAAAAACTATATTTACTGATAACAAAGAGTTGTCTCCATCATTATATCTGACCTTATTTACTGGTTTAAAACACTCTTGTAGGACAATGTTCATCTCTTAAGAGTTGCAAATGTCACTTACATCAGTTTTACTAACTGACTGGTAGACCAACTCAACATATGTTGTCAAGTAGGTTTACGCCATACTTTCTGATAAAGGGAATTTTTCACATACTCCTCTGGAACTTTTATGTGCATTGGAAGTCTCTGAGTGCATAAAGAAACAATATTCCAGCTTGACATTTCAATTGAATGGATAGAAAACGTCCATAGAAATTGTGAAGGTTAATCTAAAAATATTCAAGAAAACTAGTGCTTCTATAGGGTATACAAATTAAAAACAGGATTTATAAAACTGATATATATATTTATTTCTTTATTAAATAAATCAAATGAAAGTCAATGTCCACATAGGAAGATAATAGTATTAAAGGGCTATAAAGGGGGTGAATATTGGCAAACTATTTCATCCACCTCAACACATTGCAATCCTCGCTTTCTCAGAATGTCATCATTTATTTTACTGCCAACCGCTTTTCTCTTTTAAAACCAAACGAAGCTAATAGCCTTTGAATGAAAGGGCTTGCAACACTGACACAATTACATTGCAGTTGGCCGACTGAATCTCTTGCTCCCTTATTGCTTATTGGTAGTCCATATGCAGGTCCTGCAATTTGCTGAAAACATAAGGGTGAACATGCAGTCAATGAAAATAAAACCAGTTTAAAAGGATTCACACAAAAAATTGGGGGACATTTCTTTATTTTGATCAGCTTGGGGGAAATACTGCGCGTGTGTAAACAAGTGCCGGAAACAAAATATATCTGTTTTCTCACATTTTCAAATGTTCATATTGTTATACCGTGGTTTTCTGTTCTGATCGTCCATGTTCACCTTCTGAGTTTGACTGACACCATGATTGGAGAGTAATGATGAGCTCCGACAGATTTTAATCTATTCTCCAGAGAAGAGGATGTTCTTGCCCTTTCAGTCGGGTCAATTATCCTTTTATGTGTAGTCGGTAGTCATCTGATTCAAATTATTACAAAAGGGATCAAAATCCCCCTTTTCTCCCAGTAAATTATAGACAATGACAAAGTTTGAGCAGAAATGCGGGATGAATTCATTGGAATTAATCTGAATTTACCATTGCCACTGTCACCGTGGTGTAGGCACTCTAACACTCAGAAGCTGCGCTCAGTTCGTTAGAAGAGAAGTTTGAAGAGGCTCCCTTTGGATTTGTTTTAGGTCAGATTTACCCCATTAGGCTGGGGAAAGGAAAAAGCTTTATCCCATTTATAAAAAAGAATCACTTGGAGCATGAACACCTTTTAGCATTTATTATTAATGCAGAGGTGCCTGATCCCAATTTGCAATGCAGACATCCCTCCTGTTCCACAATGCCTCGCCTTGATTAATTAATTTAAAAGTTTACCATTGCAGCTATAGCGAATTGTTGGTTAGACCAGAGAGGAAAGACTTACCCAGCTTTTAAATAATGAATTACAGCAAAGGTAATGAATTGGTGTTTGGCATAAAAGTTGCATATCTCCGCCAGGTGTGCCCCCATCTTTCCCCTCCCCGTAAAGAAGAGTAGAACTTTTTTTGTGTCCCTTCCACCTCCTTTGCAGTCAAGATTGCGGCAAATATCATAAAAACGGGATTTATTGATTTTTGAGTTGCGCCTAACTTTAGTGGATAATAACTTATCGGGTATTGAATTAATCTTAATGCTTCCATTCAAAGTAAGTGTTAGGGAATAGTTTTCCCTAGTGTCCTCTTTCACCCTCTGACACAGATGCTCCAACCTTGAGCAGCCGTTAGCTCCCAAGGTGGGGCTGCCCTAGCAGTTTTGTGACCGGGCAACTGTCGGTCAGAGATAGTCATTGTGGGACACCTGGAACACATCCTTCTCGGGGTAGATGACCCCGAGCCATAACCGACAACTAAAGTTGATTCAGTTTCCTCCGCTGTTTAGTCTAACTAATAAAGAATGTTGATTACCCTTAGCGAAACTAGTTAAAACATCATACAAGAGGAAGGTTTCTTCAGAATTGATGTGGCATCTCAACCGTGTGGTCAACCCGTGGCCCCGTGATATGTCTTGTGAATTCTCCGGTCGAAGCTCCAAATAAACAGTCAGTGTTTGCCATTAAAGCTCTAGGGGGGTATACTACGAAGCAGGATTTTCGCTTAGCCGGCTAAATTCAGGGAAAACTCCGGCTTTCCGGTCCTACGAAGCTGGTTCTCTTTTTAGCAGGCTAGATCTCCATGGTAACTTATGCTTAGCGGCTAACCTGGTCGGGACCAGGTTAGGTTGCAGGCTAAGAGCTCAACTCAGTGAAAGCACTGCCTGCTGACCAATCAGAGCTCAGTGTGCGGAGTTTAAAGCGATCAAGTCATATTACAGGAGAAAGGAAATACAGAAAAGCTGCCGTCGCAGGAAAGACGGCCGGCAAAAATCACCGACTGTGTGAACGTGAACATCTTGCTAAACGACAATCCTGCTTCGTAGTATACCCCCCTGGTTAGGTTGCAGGCTAACGGCCCGTCTACACTACTACAGGCATCAAAAAATCTTGAAGCTGGGCGTGTCTGAAGCTTGGCGATTTTTTGCGAGCAACGCGACCAACAACCAATCACATGAATCTCCCGCCCCCGACATACAAAGCAATAGCAATGTTAAAACGAAGTGAACTGGATATAAAATCCCCAAACAGGCGAAAACCTACCAGTTTCACCCACTGTCTCTGCCACCTCCCTCCATGCCTGGCTCCTCCGGTTTGTATCCCGGTAAATAGTTCTGGTCGTAAAGAACCGGGTGATTTGCTACCGTAATTTCTCGTTTGGAATATGAGGAAATGAACTGCGGTCTGGCTCTCCCAGCTTGCACGCGGTTTGATTGGCTAGCGCTTGTACTGGCGGGAATTGCAAAAATGGGATTTGATTGGCTGACGCCAGCTTCGAGCAAGCATCGAGCCTCAAAAGTTGAACATTGTTCAACTTTTGACGCCGATAGACGCTCGCGATGCTTGCAACGCCTTGCCATGCTACCCACAATGCAGTTCGGCGAAGTTTGAAAATATCCTACGTCACCCCATTCAAATGAATGGGCGAAGCGTTGAAAGCATTTTTTGACGCCTGTAGTGTAGACGGGCCGTAAGAGCTCAACTCAGTGAAAGCACTGCCTGCTGACCAATCAGAGCTCAGTGTGCGGAGTTTAAAGCGATCAAGTCATATTACAGGAGAAAGGAAATACAGAAAAGCTGCCGTCGCAGGAAAGACGGCCGGCAAAAATCACCGACTGTGTGAACGTGAACATTAATAGAATATCACCTCCCATCTTCAGAGCAATCTGACTATTATAACATTAGCGTTAAGAAAGCTTACTTAAATATATGCCACAACATAAGTAACCGGATCAGAGTAACATTAAGTAGCCTACAGTCCGCGGCATATCACATCATAATGTATCATATATTTTCTTATCTGAGTCAGCTGAGCCGTATCTGGCCGTGCAACACTCAGTGTCACATACTGTATGCAGAAGTATTATTTTAAGCAACACATTAAGTTGACGAAACACTGGAGACAAATGTAATTAAAGTCAGATCGTGTTTTAGACGGGGCAGTGATATCATAAACCTGTTAATGTACGCATTCAAACACTTTTTCTTTTACCAGCTGTATTCACCCTGCAGGTGCTATGTGGCTTTTATCCTGGATAAAGTGTTTAAGACATGGATGTTTAAAGTTTAACTTCTTCATTTTTGACTAGTATTAAAGTTCACTTTTCATTCAGGAAGTATGACGCTGCGCTGTCAGTACGCTTCTCCATGTTTGTGATTGGTCGAATGCTCCAAATACCACCCCTTTCATGTGAACGCGCACCTAACTAGATAGGAAACGGCTGGATTGAGCGATCCACTTGATAACCAGCGTCGTAGTACAGTTTAGCGAGAGCGCGTATGTTTTGGATTAGGCCAACCGGCTAACTCAAACATATCCAGGTTAGGTTGAACCAGCTTCGTAGTACAGGCCCCTGGTGCAGATAACAGCATAAGTGGACCAACAATTAAGAGCAGCTGCAGTGCATGCAATAATCACCAGTGTGGCAAGCAGGCCTAATTGTCCTTGCTGATCAGCTGCTTAGCCACATGTACTGTGTGTTTGTGTGGTCATCTTCTTCTTTTTTTTAATTTGGGTTCGACATAACTTTATGATTGTTACCGTTTTGCTCATTACAGCAATGTTTATCTCTCTGCTTGTTGAGAAATAATCCCTTCATTACACCCTCACTATCTTCATTATCGTTTACATTTCTAATCAAGATAAGGGGACTTTTAGTGGGGCAACAAAACAATATAAACACACATTGGGGCACAGCAAACACAAACCCATATTCTTGCAATTCAGTTATCAGTATGTAAACTCATCATATTCCAATTACTATGTTATGGCCATCAGCATCTTTGGAATCAGTGGAATATCCAGTCGTGGGGAAATAAAGCAGAATTTTGTGGTACAAAAAAAAAAAAATCTTATATTGGTAAACTGTGCTTGAAAAAAAAAGTAAGGGGTGTAGGCCAGTTTTTTTTTAAATGTGTTGGATCAATGTAGGTGTAACAATGGTAGAAATCTAGTAAAGGGCAATCAAGTGTTGTGGCAGAAATTGCACCACCAAAAGGGGGAGGAGTTGGCGGGATATCACATTTTGTTTGCTGATGTGAACGCATACTGTAGCTTAAATGTCACACTATAACCAACATTTTAAAACTTGACTTGATTTGAACTTCTGTACATTGGTGAGATTTAGATGTGGGGTTGACTGTGATGCAGTGTTAGGGCGTGGCACCAACCATACAGGAGTCCTGCTGTTGCTACATGTGCTGCAACTTGTTGGTTTGTCACTGTGTATTAACAGAATATGATTTCTAGTCATGTGCCATAATCTTGTTTCAAACACAACTGCCAAAAGAATAATTCAGTTAAAGCAGAATGGCAATCAGAGAACACTCAGAGAATGACACAATAAATTAGCCTTTTTAACATAATTCGACTGAATATGCGCATAATTGTCTAAACTCGCACTCATGCAGCAGTTATTTCCTTGGTTTTGAACAGATAAAAAACATTAGGCACAGTTGAGAATGAATGTCAATTGATAACTGTGCAGGGGCGGATCTAGAAACATATTCATGGGGTGGCAAGAGGGTGGCAGGAGAATATCAGGGGTGGCATCCCCTGGCAGAAGTATATGCTGATTTAATCGCAGTCATATCAATTAATGTTAACTTGGAAAGCCACAATATTAATATTTTAACTCAATAACATTAGGTGACATTATTGTGGCACATCAGTAAAGCCTTACATATAAATATAAGGTGGCAGACATCATTGAATTCATTTTAACTGAACAATACCAGGGGTACCAATCTATGCAGACTGCTGCAATAAGTACATTAATTAACTGTCTCATCGATGTGTGTCTGTATGAATATGATACTATTAACAATCATATTATTCCTATCAGCTGTCAATCACTGTTATGATTCACATATTCAGTGTTATTATTAAATAAACTATATTTTTTGGAGGAGATAATGATGAATGTTCCTCAAGATGCTTGCTCATCCTCCTTCAAATTTGAAAGACAAGTAATTACTATCATAAATCAAAAGATTCAAAAGAACAGTTCAGCGCCCCTCAACTTAATTGCAAACAGTTACAACCTTGACTTTACATCAGAAAGAACAAACATTAAAGAAGTGACTAACTGCATCAATTAGGGCTAAAAAACGTGTATTCAGCTAAAACATAAACATCGCTGCAGTTATTATCCAGTGGAAAGTCCTTACCTACTCGCCTAGTTAAATCAAAGTGGTTACTTTTTTTGGCTGGGCAGTGAAGTTTTACACATCGTCTTATTTGACTTTCTCAGGATTTGAAACTGTTTTTTCCACAAAGAAGAAAAATGTTATGCACGTAAGGTCATCATCTTGACAGTTTATTATGCGACTCATCCGTGAGCAGAGCATCAAGTTGGCATGCCTATAACAGCTGAATGTGGCGATTACCATCTTGATCAGCAAGATTCTCCCCCCAGAGATCTTTTGAAATACTAACATAAAATACACATTCTGGTACTCTCTTGAGAAGAAAAATAAATAAATCTATAATATTTTTAAAAAATGAATGGTATTTAATCTTTTGTTACTTTGTTCTGAAAGCTGAACCTGCTGCTCCTCACAGAGAGAAGAGGGAAGAGGCTGTGTGAATTACTTTACAGTGTGGATAAGGGTGGATAGCCCCCATTGTTCTGTGTGTCAAAATGAAAGACAGCCCACACACCTATCAATCATCAAACCGTGGGGTCTTATTTCATTACGTGTTGATTTCTATCAACACGTAATGTTGTATCGATGTATTCTTTCACACACACATACGGGTTTTGGGCCGAGGGCGACACCGTACTTCCGGTATCAACTATTTCACACGAGGTGCATACAGAATATCATAGTCCATTGCCTTAATCAATATAGTCAACTCTAAAATACCACATATATGCATTGGCATGATAATATTATTGTGACAAGTGGGGTATTCACCTGGTGTTTCCAGAAGATAGACGTAGATGCTGCCAAAATCGACCGAAGGCCACTTTTGAGGGTCGTAATTCCATACATTGTACATCCAACAACCCACACAGCTCTAGTTTACGCTGGTAACGACCTAGAGCACACCCCTCAAGTCCAGAGATGTAATCCGAAGACATGCAGCGATTTCTTCGGTCGTTAATTCAGAAAAAAAACCTAGTGCGCTCTGCCCGGCTACATTAGCTAGCTGTTTATATTAGCAATCGCCAGGATTTTTGCACCTCCAGAAAAATGGCGTCTTTATAAAAAAAAATATGGCGCGCGTTGCATTGTGGGTAGCTGTGACGTCACTGTGTGTGAAAGAATCGGGACTTCCTGCAACAACACCACGCCGTTATCGTGATTCTGATTGGCCAGAAGACATTAGCAAAGATGTTCTATTTCAAAGTTTTTAAAACCGTTTCTAGTCTTCGGTATTTCCAGACAAGTGGCTACTGAAATCAATCTTACTAACTGCTGTCTGTGCAATTTACTCCGCGCGAGTTGGCGGACTTTATTTTGCTTACCTTAACATCATTTTTCATGGTGGGGCTAAGCCATTTATTGGTATGGCGCCGCCACTGACCGCAAATACCTCATTCCTTCCATCTACTTGGATCCGAAATGCTTCTCGTTTTGCCCCGTTCAAATGAAATCGCCGCCAATCATATTTCCACGCTCGTTCCAGGGCCGGGGAGGGGTTACAAGGCTCGCGTCTTGTGCTGCATTCACTTGCACTCGGACATTAGAGATTTTCTCTCATAAATGTCCGATGAGCCACAACTTTTTTTTCAAAACAAAGCTGCCAACTGGGGTGGCAGCTGGGGTGGCAAGGCATTTTTCTGAGGTGGCAGCTGCCACCCCGTGCCACCCTGTAGAACCGCCACTGTAACTGTGTACATTTCATAGGGAAAGGTTGTTTTTTGGTTAAATTGAGGTTGATTATGACTTGAGTATTAGTTAGTATGACAATGAAAGTCTCTTATCACAATGTGTAGGCTTTCTAGTTCTATTGATATGGTTTAACTAAAACGTGTTTGAGTGAGTTTGTGAATGAAAAAGCTCACATAGACATTAATGAGGCCTTATGGTAGATCTTATGACTGAGAATAGTCGAGGATCAAGGCAGGTTCCTTGAGGAACTCCCCTCTCAATGTGACTTTTTTTTACGAAAGAGACAATGTATGGTCCAAAGCTCTAACATTGTAGTGTTTACAGTAAAATATGATAAAACCTGACCTTGTTTGATCCATCACACAGTTAATCTGATCTTCGAGTTGTCTGTTTCATTAGGTCATCTTAAGTAATTTCAAATACCAGAATAGGTTTTATCCGAGCAGGCAGATGTTTCATCACAACCACAGAAGGGTCATATCATATGTGTATTTTCCACTGGGTATTGCAGGCTTACAAAAGCAACAGGTCACACTTGTATGGATATATCTACAGAGATATTGCTGTAAATACACCTTAAGGCAATACACAAAGCCTGAACAAAGATACAGATTCAACAAACTACCAGCTGTAGTAGAGGTTTTGGAATAATAGTGCATCCATTTTAACCAAATTACAAACCAGTTAAAGATGTTTTCATTGCGGAAAATGGGTCAAAGATTGGCCCTTCAATGGATTGGGGCTACAAGAGACATAACCATTAACCAATTAACAAGATCAGAAATTACAACAAGTTTCCTTGGGCTGATTTCCTTTGCATGCGCTAATGTCAACAAAATAACCATCATTAGTGTCAAGGCTGCAAATAATGTTAGTTGGAAGGGTATGGTAGGCTCTAGGCAAAATGTTTGTTAAAGTATGTTAGGTTAGTTGCACTGTTGTTGCTACAGCAAATGTGAAACACCAATTATATTAGTCACATTTTAACACTGGAGAATGTTTTGTGAGTAGTGGCATGGTCCACCTGAAGTATAAAGCTGTCAGTCAGAGCTCAAGGGAATGAAATACTGAATGCAATGGGAGGACAGAGCAAGATGGGCTAATTACATAGCTGACACCTTGCCTTCAAACATCCTTTTGCAAAGCATTTTTTCAAGCTTTTTAATTTCCCAACAACTGCTTTGTTGAGTGTGCATCGCTGTGTTAGCATTTGGTAGACATTTGTATAGAAAACATATAACATATGTTGTGAGCAAACCACAATGTTTGCATTGTTATTCCTACTCCAACACGGGGAGCAGTGGTTGTCAATGCCATACATTCTGGATGTCAAGACCCTACTAGGAAGATAGATGGCTCAAATAAATCAAATATGATGCAGGAGCATGCCTCTTGTCTCTCAAAATGCTTCATGCTTTCTCAAGCAGCAGTATCTAAAGGCCTCTCCAGCTCTTCATATATAGTGCTGTTTTAAGAGAATTCAACCTTGTGATTATTATTTATTTTTTAAAACTTGACAAAGCTAATTTATCTAAGCAGTCACCATTATGGATGGGTATTCCAGGCGGGACAGCCTCTCGAGGCAATAGTAATACATGGAGGGCTGATAGTGAAGCTGGAATATTTAAAATATTACGTCTGGGAAATATTGCAGATTCAATGGGTAGAGGCTTATTTGAATTTTACTCTTCAGAATAGCTAAGCAGTGGCCTCCTACTAGTTTTTTTTTGGAGTGTTAGACAAATTCACGCTTAAAATAACCAACGGTGTTATGACGACACATTGTGTAGAAAGAGCATTGAGGTGACATTTTTAAAAAAGTGTCAGGTATCACATCACACCACCACTAATCTCCTCTCATCAGCGGATACATGAGAGGTAGTGACAAGGTAATCAAATCGGAAAAGCCTCATAAATGGATCCTGTCGAAATTGCCTGTGTGTGACACGTGGCTTGACAGGCCATCAGGTTCGAACACTTTGGTTTTTGGTCATGGCGCATCTGTTATTTGGATCCAGATCGACTTCTGGGGGTTAGCATCTGTCAGCTTTATTCACAGCAACAGCACTAGGCTTCAGAGTGCAGGTTACTGCCAAGGATGCCTCTTGTGAATGGCTGTGGCACATTGTGTTCCCGTCTTATCAGACTTAGCTGAAGCTGCCTCTTTACAAGTGTGAGATAGATCCATCTGAAAGGGAAAAACCAAAGTGGAGGCTTCATACATCAGTGGTTCTTGGACCCTAAGTCCCCTAACACGCAACTGAAATAGACCGTTTGTTATAGTCTCCTAGTTTTTGGTCCGACTTTTAAAATCAAAAACCGATGAGAAATCATCCAAAATCATCCAAAAAACTTGAAAGAATATATATTACTCACGTTATCCTCACTGAGTGCTTCTGTAGATGAATATACATTGCGATGGAATGTATCCCTCTGGCTTACTGTAACTTAAGAGAAAACTAGAACAGGTACTTTAAATAGAACAACCTGTCCAAAGCTCTGCTTTTTATCACTAAACTCGGAATCACAGGAGAAAGACGGAGTGTGGGGAGGATGGGCAACAGAATACAGAAACAATGAAGTGGAACAAATCCAACAGGCACAAGCTTTATCTCGTTCCCTTCGCCTTCCCTGCCTTTTTTCCATTGTTGCTATCTTTCACTATCTTAATGAGCACCACAGCTTTCTATCAAGGGATGGTGCCAGTGTGATACATCACAGACAGGACACATACAAGGAACGAGGACAGGACAGTAGCAGGGTGACAGTGATGCTGGCAGAGCGATGAATAGTGCTATAGGCATGCAGATTCACAGAGTAGTAAAAGAGAAACTCTTAACAGTATTTTCAAATGCAAAATAAATGATCTTAGTATTTAAGACAGGCCTGAAACAGTCATGAAATGGTGGTTTTATTGTTGCCAATAAAGCTAGCTTTTTTCAATGCTTTCAATTGGGAGGAAAAAATGAACTTCGAGTAGAGGATCATTCAAACGAGGGCCCTTGAGACTGGGTTCGTAATGAGACTCAAGGACTACAGCCAGGACGTGTGTGTGTGTACTATCACATGACTTTTCTCAACTACTGAATACTAACAATGTGCTCAACACCTTTTTGAGAAGCAGTTAAACCTTCTCCTTCCCATTAAGAGTGACATTAACAGGCTTATGTTCTTCCCGCTAAGCACACTCTAGTAGAAGGGTGAGTTATAATTGCACATCGGCCTGAGTTAAAATGTCTGGTCATAAAGTCAGTGTGCGCAGAGAGCCGGTGGCGCGATCAGAACCACTCTGTACTTGGTCTGAGAGCTCACTTGCGTAACACTATCTAATTTCTATAAGGCATTGTTGCGCAACATTGATAGAAGGTGACCTTTTTATTTGTTTGCTGCAGATTCTGCTTTACATTTTTTCTCTTAGCATATTTCTGTAGCACCATTATTGCTGTATATTCCCTTCCTATTCTTGGTGATGCGACACACATTTGTTCCGTGGTGGCAGCTCAGTGCAGGGTTTAATCGAACAAAACCCCAGAGAAGAAACCCGAGAGCAGCACCAGCAGGGCTCTGCTTCACCTGGTGAGACGATTAGTGAGCCACTACATAAATGCAGAGGTCGGGTGAAGAGTGCGTCCATGTCTATGCTCTATGTGAAATCAGTAATGAGCCAGCAACTGCCTGGAGAGACAAGTGGGCCAGCTCATTGCCATGCATAGTATGAATAAGCAAGGACAGCAGGGGAGTCCCGGAGGCTACTGTATATAGAAAAGGAAACAGGCTATATTGTCATTCTAATGGTGGTTTAGATTACCGGTACATGGGAGATGCTCTTAGCTGATAGCAACAATAGGGTATGACATCATCTTGACATATATAATGTGGTACATGATTGTGTTTCATGCCAAGGATAGCTTAACAGATGCCCCATTTGCTTGGATGTATCTGAGTCAGGGCTCAAAATGTAGTCGGTCTGTCAAAGACGAGCTGTGGAGAAAGGCATCATCGATGTTCTATTTTTTCCCACATGAGACACAGATTAGATAATCAAAAATGGGCTTATATTTATAGGAGAATAAATAAAAATGTCAATACAGTTATTCTAGCTCAAAGGATTTCCTGTTGGATGCATTTTTTGATTATTCCATCCATAGCATTACCGTTGCACAAGTATGGAAGCGGTCTGTTGCTGGCAATGTCCTGGAGCATGTCACCCTGGGCCGCCAGATGTTTCTTAATAAGTCTGTCGGCTGATTATAGCTCGTTTCATGGCTGCTGCAAATGTCCTTGGTGCCCAGTGCAAAATGTTTGTCATGTATTCGCTAACAGGGACACCTGGGACGATTTAAATGAGGATAAAGTAAAAGAGGCAAGCTGTGTGTTTCCTGATCTGCATTAAGGGTTTGGCTAACATGGACTTTTTAAGGGCAGATGATGATATAGGTATTTTTAGATCAAGGTTGCTGATAATAGCGGATATTTGTGATGATATTGTAAACATGGTCGATGTTACTTAATAAGACACAAACTCTCCGTTGAGATTCAGCCTAATGAAATTGTAGGACTGGAAGTTCTCACGCATTTACTCTTGAGAAGCAATTATGATTAGAAATATGGAAATCTGCTAATTAAAGCCAAATCAACAGAGGATACACGGTGCAGGGTTTTTCACTCGTGGGTAACTTATTTGTATGAAATAAAACGTTTAATGTGAAGTGAGAGGCGAGATAGGGAGCGTTTGAGTAGGTAGCGTGACGGTGTTTGTCAAGTCGGCGCTGCTGCAGGGTCTCTCTGTATGACAGGAGAAAATTGACTCGTCTCCCTTACCTTCCCAGCTTGCTTCGGGCCTTTGTTCATTCATTACTGGCTGAGCTCTAGTAGGTTTTTTTGTGCCTCACAGAAATCTGGTGATATTTCCGAAACAGTGTGGCTTCTGAACTGTCATCTGCAGTTAAAACCATATCTGATCTTTCCATTGACCCGCATCTGTTCAGAATACGTGGCTCCTGCTATTTCCATCTATGCCCGTTAGAAGGATTAAACAGACTTGCAGTAATTCCATCTTTAAATTGTGTGTATTTTACAGATTTGTGTGTTGAATGTGGCAGCTCACAGTGAATCTGAGTCTTAGGATTGGCTGCCTGACAGAGCAGCAGAGGTCGTATGTGACACTGTCATTTTTCACAGATGGTGTGAAGGATGCCATTGCAAAAAAAAACTGGAATATCAATAGGCTGATCTCTGCGCATTCTCTGGTTAGTGGTAAGGAGGGGGTGTAGTTGAATAGAGGGCACCTTAAAATGACAATTCTGCAATGCTGAGGATAATTTGCGGTAAATCACTTTGAATATAATTTCCATGAAGTGGCATCTAAAGGTCACAGTGAAAGACTTATGAGCCTCTTGCTGTCAAGACTCATGACAATTCATCAAGGCAAATAAAGAGGGAGTGGAGCATTCACTTGGTCTTTATTTAGGTGACCGCTTTGAAACGGAAGATTAGGGAGAGTCTGGCCAAAACCTGTATTCATACACCCCCTCGCTGTATTCATAATCAAAATATGTGCACACACAAAGACATGCAAATTCTCCAGTGTATTTTTTTGATCTCATCCACCTCACTTGGCACACAGTGACACATGGCCACCTACAGGTTCTCTAGGGAATCAATGGGTAGTTGATTGTTTTCAGATTATCCCAGCTTGTTTTCCAACCGCTTGAATGCCATTTCCTGCTCGTTAACACTCCATTAACTTCATGTCCTCTTAACACAAGCACGGCCAGATAAGAGAGGTTTGAGAGGCTTCATCACACCTGCAAAGGTTCTCCCTGTAATTAGATCCCCTCATGCATAATGCTAATGTGTAACTTTTAATGAGAGGTCATTGTCAATTTATTCTTTATAAGTTTGATACTCCATCTGTTAAGCACAGGCTTATCATGCTAGAGAGGTTGTGTGACTCTGGGAGTTGTCAGGGGGCAAAAGCTCCTGGTAGTGGCTTCCAAAACAAATTAGACCCAAGTAAGAAGCCTGGTTTAAATTGACATCAAGACTGCTTGAATCAGCTAACCCTCTTCTATAATTCAGACTGTGATGAGAGTGTTTTTGGAGGGTGTGAGCAGTGGCGGCGCTAGGGGGTGGCTACTTGGGCTCAAGCCCCAGATGTTTTCTGAAAAGCCCCGGATGTTTCACTTAAAAAAAAAAAAATACATTTTATTGAAAATGTCTCAGGAGTAATGTGCAGTACCGGAGTCCACCAGAGAGGCAGCCGCTGTGGGACATTAGCCTGCGTACTGCGTAGCCTTCCCTGCCCTGAAGAAGTGATCATTCCTAGTGCCTGACGAGTTTTAAGCTAATATCCTATAAAGTTATGGATATTAGAAAGTTATTTTCATCGAAGCAGGCACCACAATCTGCAGCAGCAGCTGCAGTATCAATGTCATCACCAGCAGTGAAGAAATGGATGATGTTTCAGGTTTGTGATGTCTGCACTCTGGCTGATTGAGTAAGAAGTGAAAAAGAGTGATGTAACGTTAATGTTAACACTCTCATCACAGTCTGAATGTTAGCTAGTAAACATGGAGTAACCACACTAAGTATACCCTTATATGTTATTAAAAATTATCCTAAGATGTAACGTTAACCCTTCATACCTCAGTCTACTTTTAAGACACTAAAATAACGTATTCCAATTTTTATTTTGTTTTCGCGCGTGGAATTATACCGGCTCTCGTTTCAGTACTCATAACAACGGAACCATAGCAACGGAACTGACAGGCAACCCTCTGAATCAGACTCCGAAAATCCAAATCCAAATCCACTCAGTGTCCGATTCAGAAACGGGACTCTTACACTCTTTACGTCACAAACAAAGATGGTGGATGAGAATAGATCTATAAAACGATAAGCAATGCGCCAGAATCAAGGTGAGACTATCCGCATCCTTTAAAACTCTACGCACATTCGTTTCACCGAAAGAAGTAAACGACTGTATTTGAGTGAGTTAAGGCATTAGTTTGCTTCATTAAAGGGTGTTAATGAAGAAGTGTTCTCCAGTGCCTTTTGTCCACTTTAAGGTATTATTAAGGTAGGGTTAATGTTGCTCTCAAAGTGCACCAGATTGATGCTTTTAACTTCAATATTTTAAAAAAAATCTTCCCGGGGGAGCATGCCCCCGGACCCCCCTAGAGGAGGCGACGACCCCCCTAAAGGATGTTCGGTCCACCCCCAACTTGTAAAAAATAGCACTTTACCCCTGCACCCCCCCAATAACTCCTGGGCTAAGCCCCGGATCTCCTACAATCCTAAATCCGCCACTGGGTGTGAGCAGTACCAACTAGATCAAATTGTGTTCATCTCTACGCACAGCAGGTGTTCTGGAAACAACACGTGGAACGGTCTGGACTTCAGTCACCAGCCAAGTGTTGAGATCAATGAGATGCTTCCGAGGTCCACTTTGTTAGAGCCAATATACAGTATATGTCATGTAGGCAATTGCTGTGAGTCGTTTATAAAACTAGGATGAAGTTTGGGCTATTTAGACATTAGGATTTCACGTGCATGTTTAGTGGATTATTCAGCAACAAGTGTGCAGTTGGGGCCTCCAAGTTTGAGGCATTGCCACCGTGTTGGATAATCCGGGATTGCTTCATTTGGGTCTGAAGTAACATGCTGCCGGCAATACTTAATTAAGAGAGCTTGTGGGATAGTTGTCCAGCTTAGAAAACCACCCTTGGCACCTTTCCATTGTTGGAATTGGGTGTTGGGAACGGTGTCTGACCATTTTTCCTTAGAAAAACAAGAATCTGAGTGATTGGCCAGGTGTGAAGGAACGTAGGCAGGGTTTGAAATTCTTACTTGAGCGGAATAACATTTCCCTGAGAGTAAGACAGAATGAGGTTGACTGACATGCAGGCATTGTAATGGACGGCTGCGGTTAAGAGTTGAGCTCTCAGTTTACACAGTGATCTACTTTATTGGCATCAGGGTAGAGAACGAAACAATGAAGTTGTGGATAGAAGTAGCCGATACTAACTTCTATCTAGGGTTACCTGGGAGGACCTAAAGGGGGAGAGTGAGAAACTCAGATATCCAAAGGGAGCTTTTGGAAGAACCCCTTCTCCTTGTAGTTGAAATTAAAGAATTTGCTGGAGGAATTGCCCATCTTTTCCGGGCAGGGAACACCCCAGGTAGAGCTGGGTGTTGTTTACCCACCACCAGTACAACCTAATAAAATGACTAAAAAGGAGTAGATACATGTCTTTGATCATTCTCTGGTTAAATAATTACCCTGAATCTGTACAGGAATCTGCCAAGATCTATCCCTGACATTCTGACATCCCTAAGACAGTGGAGAGGGCTTGAGGAAATTAATGCAAATTTGTAATTATACTTCAGCAGCCATCTCAAAACACTTCGGTATCTTTTGGGTTTGATGGTTATCGGAGCCTTTTTCATTTCCTGCTAAACATTTCTTCAAATATTTGTATCCGCTTATGTGTCTGTGTAACTCCTTGCTCCTTGTCAGTATCCCTGTTTGAATGACGGGCTTGATGGAGAGTAGTTTACACACACTGATAAAATGAGCCAATATTTACCTAAGCAGGAACTTAACCTCACTGCAGAGTCCAAAAAGATGTGATCAGTGAAGAAAACGACTTCCGCTTTATATTTAATAGCCTACATTGAACAGTCCCACATTTTCGTATTAAATTGTGACCGTTGTAGTTACACCACATGTCTTTACTTTGTCAGGCTTTTCTTTACAATAGGACATCCTTGAGCTTTGGATGAGCAAGTGTTTATTTTCATTTTATACAACTTTCCTATATCAATTAACTGTAATACGACAAATTGACCTTCACCCCCTATGGAGCAGCTGTACTGCAGCAATGATGGGTTTTGCATTCCAGTCATGCTTCTCTGCAAACAGCAAGTAAACGAAAGCCTAACCCTGCATGCTCCCATGGAGAGGGCCAGCGATGAAAATGCATGTAATCATTGAAGGCATGCGACAATTGCCCTGGGCTTTACCTTGGATCAGTGCTCAGAAATGGGGAAAAGGAATCTGGACACGAGGGAGGCAGCCAAATGCATCGGCATCATTGCAACTACACAGCTGCTTGTTAAAACAATATTCCTTGAATATCTAGAGGAAGCAACATCAACAGAGGTTTAGACCTGTTGCACTGTCCGAATTTGACAAGCAGATGCCATTTGAAAAAAAAATGCATCGATTGTTTCCTACTTTATAGTTTTTGGGGTTTAGAGCTGGCACTCCAGGAGTCCGCTACAAAAGACAGGGAGGACAGAAGTTGTGTAGAAAGGATGAGGTTAGCCCTGTCTGCTTCCCAGAGGGCAGAAGCAATTTTAAGCTCTAGTGAGCCAGCTCCCCCAATACCAAAGTCTGAACACAGAACAATACTCAAGTTCATTTATGCACGTCCTCCCATGGCAGCAACTGACTTTTCTCACTTTGTTCTAATACACTAAACAAAAAGGGCACAATTAGGATTGTGGAATCCTCTCAAACACTTTCAATTCAGTTAGTAGTACAGAGACTAGCAGGTAGGCTCTGTGGTTGATAGCTATGCTAAGAGTGCCACTGCTGCTCTCCCCAGGCGATGGCAACTGCACTCATTCTCAGCGGGCTGGCATGCCAGCATTTTTACCAACAGCACTGAAGCAAAGACGTCCTCCTCCTGCTAAGTACAACTTCCCTACAATTGGGGTCACTAATAAAGAATTGTACAAACTGAAACTGTAAAACTAACGGTACTTCCACACAGCAGCTTTTCAAAAATCTTGAAAATCTTGGAGCTGGGCGTGTCTGAAAGCTTGGGGATTTTTTGCGAGCAACGCGACCAACAACCAATCACATGAATATCTCGCCCCCGACATACAAAGCAAAAAACCCCGAGGATTTTATGCGAGCAATATATATATAAACTCCCCAAACAGGCGAAAACCTACCAGTTTCACCCACTGTCTCTGCCACCTCCCTCCATGCCTGGTTCCTCCGGTTTGTATCCCGTTAATAGTTCTGGTCGTAAAGAACCGGGTGATTTGCTACCGTAATTTCTCGTTTGGAATATGAGGAAATGAACTGCGGTCTGGTACTGTCAGATTTGCATAAACGTGATTTGATTGGCTGACGCTTCCAGCTCAGCTTCAAAAGTTGAACATTGCTCAACTTTTGAATCCTGGAAATCCTGGAAATCTTCGCTTCGCTCCCCCACAATGCAGTTCGGCGAAAAGCGAGGCAAAGTGACGTCATCCCCATTCAAAGTCAATGGGCAGAGAAGCGTTGGAAGCGGTGGAAGATTCGTCTAAAGCTGCTGTGTGTAAGGCCTTTTGGATCAAATGAAGCAAAGCTGTGGCTTTCCTTTTAAAGCCAAAGTGTGTTTTCACAGTAGGTTGATGCTACCATGGCTCACAATATGTGGATGGAAGCTTTAAAACAAAGATCAGACTCCCCTGGCTGTTCAAATTGAGCTGAAAAGGATTTGTGCATCTTTAGTTGACTCTAGCCGGAGCACAGCTTTCGCTGTGTTGTGGCAGAGATTTCAGGTGTGGGATCAGGCTTATTGCAGCTGGAGGTGGACAAAGAGCAGCAAAGGGAGTTAACTGCGTCCAATGTGCTTTGACCATCAATACTGATCCACTTAACTTTTCTAATCTCAAGCGAGCCACAAGTGTGTCCCATTTGTATTGTTGGTGTTTTTGAATATAAACCGGTGGACTTAAACATTGTATGGGGATTAGTCCAGCTTAGCTCCATGCCTAATGCAATGATTAGGGATGTTCTGGCACAGCAGATAAGTGAATTTTCACTAGTTACTCAGCAACTGCACTAAACTGTTAAAGACCTTAAGCCGAAATGGCAAAGTCTTGGACAAGACCGGTCTCCATGCAGTAGTGTGTCACCCATAACACTTTAGAGTCTATTCACTTTGAATGCACTACACCTCATACATTAGTTCAACACTAGTCATCAACCATCTGATGAAATAATTGATTGTCCTCATCAAGTTCTAATATATTGCTCACATACAGCACGTCGAGTAAGGTCTTCACACCTAACAGCAAAAAATACAAAGCTATTGCAAAAGAGCTGTGGCATAAAATATATGACTGTATCTATACTGGTCATATATTTATTTGGCTAATGACTCAGCTTTTTTGTAGTATGTCTACATTCTTCAGATGTAGCATTAATCTCCCAACTGAACAGACAATTCGATTCCCTTTTGCATGATTAAACTCCAGATGTTGTCTGAACATTGATGAATGTTTGTGGCTCACCTCATTGTTTTTAGTCAAATTTGTATTCAGTTCTTGGACAGCATATTGATCTTTCTCAGCTGAATGGTATTTTCAAAAGGCTTTTCATTTACAGGCTGAATAACCACATGCGGATCAAGTTTGATTAGTTTACAAAAGAAGGAGCTTGTGGAAAAAGTTGAAGCAGTTCCCCAGCCTGATGATATTTATGTCAAACTGAGAAGTGATATGCCATCGAGTGTGCCATAAAATCTGACCTACAGCGCCTGGAACTGCTCTAAGAGTTGTGGCCCAGCTCGGGAGGCAGAGAAGGCAAACCACATTACTCCTAATACCAAAGGCGTGTGAACACAAGACTGAGCAGTGTATACATCAAAGCAAGGTCTACAACACAGGCACATGTTTAAGGTTAAGGGCAAGAACTAGTGGGTCACTTGGGCATCAAATGAATTTTATAGTGCTGTATGAAGAGAATTTTAAAGTGCGAGTTGGAAATGGACCTTTGATGATAAAATGTCAGCTCTAATTGTGTCAATAATTCCTTTTAAAGTTTTCATTGAACTAATTTTCATTTGGATTCTGTGTGTGAATGGGGTTTATTACACTTTTCCCTATCTTTTTAAGAATGTACAGGCAAACATTGCACAGTATAAAAATATGTATTCTTGGTCGTTCGAAGATTGATCTTCAAATATAGGGGTTTTGAAGCACATTCAGCAGAAATTAAAAGACAGCAATTCAAGCCAAAGGCTAGTCATTAGGCATTATGTGATCAAAAATGTATCCATCAAAGTGGATAGGCGAACAAAAGCCTAGAAAAAAAGAACAGCTTTGAGCACTTTGCATGAAAAAATAAATGGGCAAATGGATTTTTTATTCATCGCATGGATTTTTACACTGGAAAATATGTTGCCAGTGCCTGTTTGTGTTTTGTTATCCTTGTTTTGCAGATGTAACTTGGTCCAAACAGGACTACATGAAATACTTTAATAAAGAATTATACATAACATAAACTCAGTTGTCCAGTAAAGGAACAATCTCGTTCTTCCACTCATTAGTTTGAAATAAATTGCGTTTGATTGCCTCATTTCCATGCATCTTATCTTTCATCAGCCATTCATGTGTATTTCAATCGTGCAGTCCCAATTTTAGAGTTGTTTCTCTCTCAATAATGAAGCAGGTGTCTAATGGGGAGATGTTATTTATGCAATAATTATGAAAAATATCTGTGCCAGATATCTTAGCAGCTAATTACCAATGTAATTGGCATACAGACAAATTGGTACTGTTATTTGATGGATTTCTTTTAGACGAGCTTAAAGCTGATGTAAGAAAAGGTCACACTGCTCATTCGGATGTTATAGCGGGATATATAGTTATATTTTATAATCTACCTCTGGATCAACAAGTTTAACAATGGCATTGTTTTTGCAGCAAAGTGATTTTATTTTTCTGAATGTGACTGAAACTAATAAGGACATATTCAATAATAGTAACTCCATGTTAAATAATAAAATACTGCTGAAGTCCCACAGTAATGTTTTCCTAGTGTTTTCCGGATATTTTGAACATATATGTGCCATGCCAAGTTGAAGGAAAGGCATGGGATTTCCTTTGAGTGAAACAAATGTACCTTAATAGCATAATTGAACTGTGATTAAGCTATGAACCTATTATTTATGCCATTAAAAAGACTTCAGATGACTCAAAAGTTAAACTGACACAGTCATCTTTCGTGCCTCATAAAATCTTCTCTTCTCTTTTGTTCTTTCTCTTAGATTCCATCTGAGTAGGAGGTGGCAACGAAAGACCAAATGCCATGGATGTATTTAATTTCACTTACTGGAATGCCTCCGAAGGCAATGGCACAGAAGTTGTGGAAGAGAGCGAAAGCGCCTACAAGACTGTGGAGGTGGTGTTCATCGTGTTGGTGGCCGGTTCTCTCAGTTTGGTTACAGTTATTGGAAATATCCTGGTCATGCTTTCCATCAAAGTTAATAGGAACTTACAGACGGTCAACAACTACTTTTTATTCAGCCTCGCATGTGCTGACCTGATTATTGGACTGTGCTCTATGAACTTGTACACAGTCTACATCGTAATGGGCTACTGGCCCCTGGGCCCGGTGGTGTGCGACTTGTGGTTGGCCTTGGACTATGTTGTCAGCAATGCGTCTGTCATGAATCTTCTCATCATAAGCTTTGACAGATATTTCTGTGTCACCAAGCCCCTTAGCTACCCTGTCAAGAGGACCACCAAGATGGCGGGAATGATGATTGCAGGAGCCTGGGTCCTGTCTTTCATCCTGTGGGCACCAGCTATTCTCTTCTGGCAGTTCATTGTCGGTGGGCGGACAGTGCCTGAGAGGGAGTGCTACATACAGTTCTTCTCCAATGCTGCAGTCACTTTTGGCACCGCCATTGCCGCCTTTTACCTGCCTGTCATCATCATGATTCAGCTCTACTGGCAGATCTCCAGAGCAAGCAAGAGCCGCGTGAAGAAGGATGTCCGCAAGCCCTCAGCAGCCAAACCAGAGCCCCTGTCGCCTGCTCAGAGGAATAACACTCCAAAACCCAACAATAACAACGTACAGGGGGAGGACACAGGTGGCTGCCAGAGTCAGAATGCCAAGGATGGAGCTAACCAGCACGATGGAAAACTGCAAAATGGCAAGGGACCTTCCTCGACAAATGCTGAGGGAGAAACCGAAGGTGAAGATGTGGCGAGGGAGAACTGCGCTCCTGGAGAAGAGAAGGAAAGCTCCAATGAATCAACATCTGGCAGTGTGGCTGCGTCCAATCAGAAGGATGAAGAGGCGGCACCCTCCGCCGCTAACTCCAGTGCTGAAACGAGCCAGCCCCTCCCCCGCCAGCGAGCCAAGGCAGGGGGCTCCAAGCTGACCTGTATCAAGATCAAGAGTAAATCGCCCAAGGGTGACTGCTACACCCCAACAAACGCCACCGTTGAGATCGTCCCGGCCTCAGAGCGGCAGAATCACGTGGCGCGGAAGATCGTGAAGATGACAAAGCAACCTCCCAAGAAGAAGAAAGGACCGCCATCACGGGAGAAAAAAGTGACCCGCACCATAATGGCCATCCTGGTAGCTTTTGTTGCAACCTGGACTCCTTACAATGTGATGGTGCTTATAAACACCTTCTGCTCAAGCTGCATCCCCAACACAATGTGGACTATCGGCTACTGGCTGTGCTACATCAACAGCACCATCAACCCAGCCTGCTACGCTCTGTGCAATGTCACGTTCAAAAAGACATTCAAGCATCTTCTCCTCTGCCAATATAAAAATAGTAGGTCAGCCAGATAAAGATGGGCCACTTAGGAGGAAGGGTTGAAGTATGAGTTGTCCGTTTGTGTGTGCCATCTGTGTGTTTGTGTGTGTGCCATCTGTGTGTGTGTGTGTGTGTGTGTGTGTGTGTGTGTGTGTGTGTGTGTGTGTGTGTGTGTGTGTGTGTGTGTGTGTGTGTGTGTGTGTGTGTGTGTGTGTGTGTGTGTGTTTGAGTTCTGTGAGCATGATAAAGCCTGCATGAGTCCATTCGACATTAGTTCCCTTCATTTGATCCTTTTGTTTTCCAATTTCCCTCTCAAAAACTGGTTGTAGCACTTCACACAATGTAACTGATTCCAGTTGCGTCAAGATGTGTAGTGCAGAACAGATTAGGAAGGTTGCGCAAAATTAAGTTTTACTCAAGTGTTGTACAGTAAGCTAAACAAATCTGGCTGTGTAAAGCACGGAGCACTTGGGAGTGACATTGAGCTGATAAAAAATGAGGAACGATAAAGAGCAGAGGAAGATCTGCACTGTACGAAAACACACAACTTCAAATGGGAAAATAGGGCTGACTGACTTTTCAAATCTAAGAAGTTTGACGTTCAGTAGAGATACATGTAGATAACTGTACATATCAGTGTAGACTCAATATTTATGTCACATGTGGGTGTGTGCTGACTCTGAGTATGTGTGTACACTCATGTCTGCCCCTCTGCTTACTGTCTGTCTGTGATCTTTATCATGGCACTTCCAAACAGCCACATGTAGAATAAAGTGGGGCAGCTTGCGTAGATTGCCTCTTTAGTGGTTACATTAGGACTGGAAGATATTCCATCTGCTTATGAGCCCCTGTGGGATTGAGTCGCCATCAATACATAATAGATATATAAATATATTAAGCCTGCACTTCAGGCAAATTACATTAAAACAAAACACATTTACTCACTTGCCTTAACTGGTGGTGTTTAGCCATCACGCTGTGTTTGGGTTGATTTTGGTGTCTCAAAATGTCTGCCTCCCCTTCATGCATGAATGCTATATTGTTTGTAGTCACAACATAAAAAAACATTTAAGACACAGTCCATACTGATTATACTTCTTCATGAGAACTATTTTCTAATGAAGAAGTAATCTCTCCCACTTAACTCACTTCAAGAAGTTAACAATAACTGAAAAACTTATGTTATTCTTTACAAGAGTTTAAAATACAAACTTGTTTATCCAATACATCACTACTTCTACTAGCTTGAATCTTACTAACAAACAAACCCCCACTTTGATGAAAAGTTTGGTACCACTCAGGTCATATAGTTATGAAGCTAGGCTAAAGTTAGCCTAGCTTAGCATAGATTCAGGGAGCCGGGGAAAATGGCTAGCCTCGCTCCATTTATCAACACCTCTAAAGCTGAACGATTAACAGATTATATCTTGTTTGTTTTTGTGCAAAATGCAAGTTGTATATCTGTGGGAATATTTATTTTTTGGAAGGGAGCAAAAATTATTGTTGTCTTGTCAACACTGAGGAAATCACTACACCCGGCCAATAAATAATCCCACACATAAAACAACAACTTGACGTTTTGGATTACAAGCTGCCATTAATCATCATAAAGTAGTGCCAAATAGCTGTTAGAACAACAGACAACAATAGTAATGACTAAATAGAAAATGGTGGCATGAGATTGTTCAGTCGCACTCTTTCCTTTGCGTCATATCAGTTTGTACTATTGTTGACAGGATTGAATTTCAGTGGTTATTAGGATGTTTGCTGTTGCTTCTAGTAACCATCCCTCTGTGAGTGAAACAGGTGGCTGGAGCTCAGAGCTGAGGTGTATTACTGTCTGTGGGAAGGCATTGTGTGGTGTGTGTGTGTTTGTTTTTTGGCGTGTGTGGATGAGTGGGAGACATCATATGATTCTGCTGATTAGTAGATTGATGTCACAGCGTGTACTGTACTCACTATACTGATGATGATTGTGAAGTGTGTGTGTGTGTGTGTGATCTTGTGTGAAGCGAGTGTGGGTATACCTGCTGATGTGTGTTTGCTCCAAGAGTGGAGTTTACTTCTGATCACGGGTTAAAACCTTGTGATTTAAATAAGGGCTATTTCTGCGTCTTTAATGTACACATTCGTAATCCATCGTCTTATTTTGAAAATTAACAAGCGGGTTAATTAATTCTATGTAAATCATTTTATTCTTAGATTGAAAACAATAAATAGCTGTGTCTTATTTTAATTGAAAAATAAATTAGAAAAATATCAATTTACTGTAAGACATGTTCAGTGTATCCATGCATGTCATCCATCATTTCAACATATTAGCCAATTCTCTGTTACGGTTATGTATGCTCACCAGGTGGAGTGATGAATATTCAGGAGCATTTGACGTCAGGAGGTTGCCACAGCGGCTGGTAGGGGGGCTTTGCAGAGAATTACTCCTGCACGGAATATCTCCTCAAGGCTGTCTCCTTATACAGAGATCTGGGACAGATCCTATAATGAAAACTCACCATGAGGCTGATCAGATTATAGGACGATGTGGAACACCTACATTTGAGATTAAAGATTGCCCATTACACGCTCAGCTTGTGCTTGCATGCTATGCGCCCATGCCCCACTTAGTGCTCCACTCGGTCCTGATCCTGGTATAGTCTCTACCTCATATATGAGGTCATGAATGTAATGTAAATACCACATTTATTCATTAGCTTGCTCTATTATTAATTCCCTAACTCCTGCACTCATTAAAGCCTTCGTTCCTGCTATGTCAAAGCTCCTAAGTGCAGAGTCAGTACTTGCATTCAAGTGTTGTAGTCACAGAAATACATTAAATGTTCTTTACATTTACATTTATTTGCTGGCAAATAGCAAATGCTTTGTTAAATTACCAGCCATTCATAAACTCTGTATGCATCCCCAAAATGTTGCATTACATCAGTGGTGGAAGAATGATCCTTTACTCAAATCAAAGTTACAATAAATACATGTACAAATAATGTTTAACAAATGATACTCATGCATTTAAAATTGTACTTAAGGTGAGACGACGTCTTTGACAGCTTAAGTCAATTTACAAATCGCAAGAGTTTCTTCCTTTAATACAATTGAAGCCATTTATTGTCAAAATTATTCTTAATATGGTCAGGATAGTTCTAATGATCCTACATGTGACATAGGAAGGGGAGCCAAATAAGAATACATTTTTTAATCCAATGTTTTCTGACCTGGGCAGCCAACGAAAACTGACCATGTCGTCTTATTTCAAAGTGTGTGCGTTTGGTTGGCACTCCGGATGCCTAAATATGGGGATTTCCTCGATATGTCCCATATACATAATTCTGAATGGGCCTTTAGAGTAATTGAACTTTTTCCCCACTATAAGTACCTATACTATTTTGGTATTTGAGTAAATGCACATTCCACCTCTCCTGCTCTTCATAGATGGTCCATGTTTATCTGTCGAGACAGTTTCCGCATGAAGTGAGGCATCCATCCCACATTGACATCCAACCATCCGTCACGTTGATAAGTAGAACCATGTCTGTCTGACATCCGTCACACGTCTCAGTAGTGAGTAGAGAGCCTTTCAGAATATCTGATTAATCTTTGCTAAGCTGTCGTTTGAGTGATACCAGCAGGAGAATAAGTGGCTCACAGCTCAAGCGGTGGTCCAGGGGTCCCAGTTTGAGCAGCTGCTTGAGTGTTTGATGGAAGGTGATGGCAGTTTATCACCTCCTGGAGCGGGAGATGCATCTAAAAACAAACAAAAGTGCTTTCCGTGCTTATCTCCACAGCATGCACTTTAAACGTCAGGAGTAAAGTTCTCAAAAACCCCTTCGCTCCCCCCCTGCTCCTGTTGCCAATATGGTGGACGGATGAGGACAAAAATACGTTGTTGTATCAGGCGTTGTTGCTGGAGGGGGGGGCGTGGGGGTGGATGATGTGAGAGAATGTGGGCTTATGATAGAACGAGTAAGCGTTGTTTCTCGACAGCGAAAGAGAGCGGCTGTCATGCGTGTGAGGGAGATAGCCCCCAAGGTGTACACTTTGTACGTTTAGAAACAGATAAGCTTGCCTTTGTAGTCATGGCTACGAGAAGGGGAGGAGGGGGAGAGACGGGGGCTTGTCAGTGACAAAATCCAAAGCTAGATATTCAGCCTGCACCATGTTTGGAGAAGTCACAGCCGTTCTGTGCAGGTCAGCCAAGGGTTTTGATGCAGGAATTCGAGTGTCCCAGACGAAACCTGCCGCCTGGTGTAAACACAGCGAGATACGGTGCTGTTTACCGGCGCTGTTTACCGTCCCTGCCACGCTTTTATTGCGTCTCATCCTCATATTGTGCAAACAGAATCCACCGTCTGTGCTTATTATATTATAACCGTCTTACTTTACGAGCTCTAATGCATATATGCTCACCTACGGACCATATATTCTGATGTTCATCTGTCTAATATGACTAGAATAAACATTGTCTCCATTGTAATCAACAGACCATCATGTGCCGTCAGAGCTAGCTGGGCTCCTCTTCACACGGCTAATGTCAAAGGGCTAGGCTCCTTTTACGGAGTACGTATGACATTTATCAGAGACAACTTCAAATGTAGGTTTTCTCTGGGCTTCTCTCTCTCTGGGCTGTTGCTGATAATAATTTCGGCAATCTTGTGCAGTCATGCAGAATCTAAAACGCAGCAGCTTGTGCATGCTGGGAGAATTCTAATCGGAAATTATATTTATATCGCCAGATTGTACGGAGCAATTGAAAGTGCCTTATCCAGATAAACATAAAGAAATTGCTCTTTTATCCCTCAATCCCTGTTGTATCTTACAGTAAGTGTGTCTGTGTGTGTGGACGGGGCTGCAGTGTGATGCCCATTAGAGAAAGTGTTCAGCATTTTAAAATTAAGATTTGATGTTTCTCAGCTCTGAGCTCCCAACCCATTGTAACAGCCACTGTGATTGCAGAGTGGACTGAACAATCTAAAATCATCCTCTCAATCCTTTTGAAATCATTTCTCAAAACATGTGACATCATTGACACATTTCAATACATCTAAGAAGCACCGCGGGCTATTTTTTTTGTTTTTTTCATCCAGTGTGTGTGCGTGTGTGCGTGTGTGTGTGTGTGTGTGCATTGACACCCATCATGTGGGAAATTGTGCTTTCCTGTGTGTGTGTGTGTGTGTGTGTCTGCCTTTATACTGAGAGCAGTGCTGTCATTGGTCAGCGTGGGTGTGTGCATGCAGCTTGATGTGCGGTGTTTTATTTGTTCTCAATGGCATCCTCAGCATGAAGACATCAGATTTGGACAAAATATCATGGCACACATCAGGGAAGATGCACACAGTGTAATGTGTATCTCTCTGTCATCACTCCTTTCTCTTTAAAAAATGTCGTTCAATAGCAACAGGTTGCAAGACTCACTTAGACACAGTTTTGTGTGGTATTGGAATACATATAAATACTTATATTGTACATTTTCTATCACATTTAGTATACCTGTTTCTTTTATCACTGTAAAAAGTACAAGTATAATATTCCAAATTAAAATAAGATCAGTGTACAGCAAGAGAGTTTAGTTTTTTTCATTTGAAATTGAAATTGCTATTTAAAATCTTTAAATATATGAGTATTATGGAAAGTATTTAAAGAAAATATTGTTATAAGAGGAGAAGGTATAAATATATGTGTATTTCTGGGGGCATGATTTGCTAAGGATGAATTATTGCTTTGTAAACTGAGCGACTGGATCCAAACTGCGAGGATTTCAAGAATGACTTTTGCTGCCAGATGGGCGAAAATAGAGCAAATTGGAAATCCGAAGATTGACGAAGGCTAAAATTTGCTTCCAGTGACCTAAAGGCTAAGAGGCAAGTGGCTTCATTTTGATTTTACCTGTTAGACACACTCACCTTGGAAAGAATTTGGTCATCTTCTATCTTACCGGACACACTTTCTAACTTTTAGCAACTTTACCATCCTGGGGAAAAGGTTGTTTTTTTGTGTAGAGCAACATAAGTGTTGAGCTTTTTGACCTGATCTGAAATTCAACGGTCAAGATTAACATGTGGATTTAAAACAGAATTAGCACAACAAAAAAAGAGTAAATAAAAAAAAAAAAATGAATAGCCTACTGCAAATGTCAAGTGTACATACAAGTGTTCATTTGCCTATGTACGTAGATGTTCATGTATATTCACTCACTGTGGCTTGTGGCTTCTCTTGCAATAGGTAAACACATTTTACAGTCTATTGTTTGCATTGTATATATCTATATGATAATAAAGTATATGTAATTCAGATGTGGTACATTTGAAATGTACATACACGTCTTTAATAGCTTATATCTGAATGTTTCCCTCATTTATGCTTCTCCCCCTCCCCCACTATGATACTTCCTGTACAGTAACAATGGTATTAATTTCCTTTTTTGAGGCATTCTTAATTGATTATATGTTCTGGACAATGAATCTGAGTGTTATTATTATTGGCCACCTACGACACTGTAAGATGAACTGCATTACGTGGTTACATTGTGCCATATTCTCTCAGAATGGAATTTAAATAAAGATAATATGAAATGTGTTTTTAATATCTGAGTTATTGAATGTGAGGATGCACCGGGTGAAAGAGGAAAAAAACGTTCTAGCTATTTATTTTTCATTCTTTTTTATTTTTGGAAAGAGGATACAAAGGGAATGTTAACTCCAACCGAGGACGTTTTATAGCCAAAAGCTGGAGGGTAAAAATCAGTGGGTATAAATTGAGGTACAACAGAGCAGCAGGAGGAAAAACACTAAAAACAGCAGTAGTTTGCACACTTGTAGAGAAGCTTTTTCATGCAGCCTCCAAACAAAACTAGCTTATGTTTATTCTAACTTGAAATGGAAGAAAAACATCAATAGCATCGAGTAATGGGGAATGCGTTACCAATAACTTGAGACATTGCAAATGCACATCTTTTTTTTCTCCACAAATTAATTAAGTAAAGATGTTTCGAGCTTCACTTTTAGCAAACTGCTTCATTAAGCATGGATCAAAGAGTTTTCCAAATTAGAGTTAGGCTATTCAACTGTATAACAAATCCTATTTATTCGTAAGAAAATAATCCTAGAAACAACATCATTAGGTAAAACACTAGTAAACAAATCTCTTTTCGTATTCCCTACCGCTGAGTATTACATCTCCTATCGCAACATACAAGTTGTTTCTGTTTTTTATCAGGTGCTAGAAAGAAGAAAAAGTTAAACATTTTGTCACTAAAAGACATATTTCAACTGGTTTTGTCAAAGCTCTAAAGGCTCCTACTGTCAATCTACAGGACATACAAAGAGGAACCGTGGTGAATTAGGGACGTGCTTCCCCGCTCTTCTTCCTTCCTCACAGGGAAAAACATCCTCATTAGTCCATTTGGGTGCGATCTCGCTTCTTGCCGTCCTTCTTTTGCTTCTTTGCATCTGCAAAAACAGAAAAGAAAAGGAGTTGCAGCACACAGTGTTTACTTTGGCAGTTTCCCTGCCAGAGGTGGTGTTTTTGCATGTAAACAAATCCCATTGTCTCCATGAAGAGCACATATGCTACGCTTCAGATTTAAATAATCAACCGTATTAGTTTTAATTAGTTATTGTGCATGCCTTCCCAGCCTGCTCTTGGGAATTGATTTGTGGTCTGGTGTACGCCCCATGAAAAAACGCTTTATCAACTTCCCGCAACAGTGACTCTGTACCTGGCAGCCAGGACAGAAGCCACAGTCCATGGCTTCCCTTTCTGCTTTGCGGCCTCTCCGCTCTGCTTAACAGGAAGAGAGCACAACCTGCAGCCGTTTGGCTAGCTAGCTCCTGGCTAACGGTTTTGGTTGACTGTCAATCTTCCTGGCTGTTTGTGTATCTGCCTCATACCTTAATTTGCATTTCGTAAATGCTCAGTAGGTAACGTTTGGCTGAATTTGGAGTCAATTTGATATGGGGACACTCCATTGAATATGATTTGCATATTTATTCACATTTGTGTTATAGGAAGGTAGGTAATGTATGTGATGCTTGTATGCAGTTTTTGTTGAGACAAGCTAGTTGTTTCCCACTGTTTGCGTTTGTTTGCTATGTTTAATAAGCTTGCTGCTAAAAGTAGATTCATATTTAGGGTACAGACAGAATGGTGGTCTCAATCTGCTTGCATTATTCTTGGCAAAAAGCAGAAATTTCCCAAAATGTGGAACTTTTGTGGACATAAAATAGAACATAAAAATGAGCTGCCATCAAAAACGTCAATCTGTCACACCATTATGGTTTACTAGGGTTATGGTTAGCCTTAATGTTATTTGTAACACCTGCACTTTTCAAGTCGAAAGGGCCAATGTCCTTTTTGGAAAAATTGTGAATAAAGGTGTGCGTGCAACTTCTGTCCATCTAAGTACATCATTTCTAAAAGATATTATCATAACTTTGCAGTTCTTAAACGCTTGCCACATCTTATATCTTACTTCAAGTAGTGTTTTATTGCTAGCTCTTCCTTGAAAGTTTCGTTTCTGTAAAAAGAGAAATAGTATAAGAAAAGATCAAATAAATCGTGATTTTATTTTTTTCATGCAATGGATTATCTTAAAAGAATCTCAAATCCTCTAATGACATGCCGGCAAGTAGCTATGAAAAGATTATAATTAGATTTCAGTTGAGTTTCAGCCGTTCAACATTCAGAGGGTGTTTCTCAATGTCGAGTAAAGCTGCTCCAGAGCCACTATTTCAAGCATACTACGTCATCGAGTGTCGCCGAAGTACTGTTCCAATGTCCAGTATACTCGGAATTCTACCGAGCCCGGCGTACTTAGTTTGGAGAAATTTCGAGGCTACACATGTGTAGACTCCGCGGTCTTAAAATTCCCACAATGCTTTGCGCACGGACCAATTTCTCCAAATCTGTGGCGGAAAATGTAAGGCGGGGCCTCTCATATTACGCACACCTGCACACTTGCTAGCCTGTTCCACTCTTCGTTTTCCGAATGCTAGGAAGTATTCTTGCCTCGCTTCTGAAGCAAGTCGCTCGGAAGACATGTGCTACCAAGCAAGCGTATTCGACATTGAGAAACACCCAAAATGTTCACTATGAGAAATCTCTTCCTGCAAACTTCCGTAGGCAAACATATTTTGACGTGCAAAGCGCTCTAGCCCATGTAAATACGGAAATTGCTCTTCCATTCCATTTGTTTGCTTTTTAAAATGTGTTTGAATATTTTCTCTCTTTCATTTTTCTTCTCTTCGCCCTGTTGTTTTTGTCAGCATATTCTGCTCCCCTGGGAGAGAGATGGCAGAAAGGATTCAATCCCTCTCTTTCTCTGTCTCATCTTTCTCCATAAGTGAAATGAGGATTTTATATCCAGGCTGGAGCACTTGCTGCTGCATTTGCTCATTACACGACACTGCTTGCTCTCCTCTCTGCCTCTGACACACACTCATAATCACGCTGGGCTGCCTTCTCCGGCTTTAAACTGCCCTGAGCCGAAAAACAAACCAACATTTTTGGCCAAGACGAGAGCAGCATCTGACTTTTTGGCATTTGTTATGTGTTGGAATGTAGCCATCCAAGTACATCTGCTTAAGTTCTGGGGTATATTTACAATTCCCTGCATTTAAAGAACTATTCTACCTCAACAACATTTCATAGGGAAGAAATATCCTCCACTGAACTTATTTCACATGTATAGTAACTTCCAGATGTAAATAAAGTATAACAAATTAGCATCTCGACTGGCTGTAACATCAAAATACTGCATGGAACATGGATGCATTAATAACCTAAATATATCCGATAGCAATCAACAATACAAGAGGATACTTTTTACACAATTTTAATAATTTTACCATGTTAAAAATATGGCATAGAAACGTGTCATATTCCAGCTTCCTAGAAGTGATGATTGCTAAATATCCTGTCATTTGTCAGCTGTCACCTGTCTAACAAATGAATTAACATTACAAAATAAAGTAAATGTAAAAAGTGCAATGTAGTTTTCAAAAGCTGACAGACACAGCTAATGCAAAAGTATTTTAACTTTAGATTGATGTAGTATACTAATTAACCATTTCAATTGAACAAGACAGTTGTTCAGAGTGAGGTATCTGTCTTTGGACACTTTCCACTTTTGTAGGACAGAAACAAGGAGTGGGTGTAACAATAATAGTCGGTGTAACTCTGAATGATGTCTTTATTTAAAATGGGAACACCACCTGCCTGTCCAGAAAGAATGACACAAACAAACAAATTCCCGGATTCATCTCAACAGAGCCTTTTGTTTAACCTGAAATGAACTCTGGCATCCAAACACCTCAAACGCGCTGCTCCCTGCTGTTCTGCTGAAAGGGAAGGCGGGGGGGGGGGGACCTTGAGCTTTCTGCAGGCATTCATAATGTTTCATTTCTGTCACTCTTTGTTCTCTCTTTCGCTCCACGGGGTCTGCGTTTCACCTGTGCTCGACAGCAAAGACATGCAACTCTGAATCTCAGATCGCTCCCTGAGCACCTCTTAGCATTGTCTCCAGAATCTGCACATGACAGATGCTACCTCCATCACAGAAAACCTGCTGCAGTCAGGGGAAACCAATCTCCCAAACCAAGGTGGCTGTTCAGAATTGCAGATTTGGCCCGGCAGATCTCTGCTCCCAGCCGAGGGTTAGATAGCCTCTCCTCTCTCCATCTCAGTCACTCCAAAGCTAAACATGTCTGGGGTATTTCATAAGCTCCCTGATCCCGCTGCTGTGGACTGTATCTCTGCCATCCCCTGACACAGAAAAGCATTCACGATTCCCCTACCTGTACACACCTCATTGTGAACAGCACCCCCTCTTTCTTTTTCCCAGTAACCCCTTTGCTCGTCGGGGCTTATCTTCCAACTGGCAGACGCGTAAAATCATACGGTGCATAACATGCAATCACATTGCCCCGAAAGCAGGTCTCTCTTTCCCACTGCTTCCCTTCATCGTGGTTACTGTCATCCTCGCTCTGCTTCTCAGTTTGCGCTCAGCCCGCACACCTCTGTCACTCCGCATCCACGCGTCTGGCCTTCATAGGAATTGATGCACGCAGGTAGGCAGCGATGGTTGCAAATCAAACATATTTTCTCTTGCATACCTACACAAATAATCCTGTATCTAGATATTTACATTGGAATTAAATATAGAAAGCAAAGCAGTCAGTGTAATATGTATTGTATATATGTGTCAAAGGGATTGTAACTATTGTCTTGTCTTGAGTGTTATTCTCTAACGCTAACCCTAACCCTATAACACACAGTTGCCATTTGTTCGGTTGATTTTAGGGAAGTGGCTTTAGAGGAAGGCCTAAAGGGACTAGCTGACAGTTTTGGCAACTTTCTTGTTGGATTTAGCGACGTTTGAAACTAGTGCTGTTAGATGCTGTCATTTGAAAAAGGTTGGCAACATTGATTTGGGTTTTCTGGTTGGATAATTAAAAAAGTATAGCTGGCTGGCTAGCTTCTGCAACTCCTCAAGCTCAACAACTAAAACAAGACTTGTTGATATGAGATGTCCACAGTTGCACAGTTCAAAGGCAGATTGAGCAAATGTGCCTTTGGGTGTGAGTGTGAGGGATGCTGATGTATCGGAGTCCTGTCTCCTCTTCTCAATCGCCCCCACTGCATTACGGGATAGGTTCCATCCCCCATAGCTCTCAACGGCCTGGATCAATGTCGCAAATGGATGTCCTCCAAATGTAAAAGCAACACACGTCATTGGTAATGGTCCTTTGCTCCCAATGGACAAGAGTGATAATTATGGCTGCTGGAGGTCTTTAACACAAACATGTGTCATTATCGGGCATTTGCTGAATACTGACTGATTTGCTGACGGATGCTGTTGTTTCGGCGGACCCCTACTATAGTCCAATAATAAATCCAGCAGCATCCTATAATATATACTTGCTGTAAGAATCACAGTACAGTTCAGCTCCTCGACAAACCTCCTGTCACAATGCATTAATGATGTGCTACAGAGCATAACTTTAAACAAATTCCTCCTTTTTAGAGTCATATAGACTTTGGCAAAACATCTCGAGACCAGCATTCAAGCAGACGGATGTGATACAGTTGGCAGCTGCAGACATCCTGTAGGGGGAAATTTAATTTGTCTTATCAATGTTCTTTGGAGCTTTATGTGACTGTGGCTGTTTTATGAAGTGACAGCTAAGTTAACCAAACTCCATGTGCAAACCTTTGTGTGCACACATGTCATCTGCTGAGCGTGATAAGGGCGCAGTTTATGACCATTGGCAGCGATGCTACACTAATTATAGTCTTGTTTGGACAATGGGACAGTCACAGTGGGTCAGTTACATCCTTGTTTACAGACTTAACAAAGGGCATCGCCTCACTAGGATTACATTTAGAGCTTTGTTATCAGCAGTTTTACACCAAGCAGACACTGAATTATTCTACAAGCATCAACCTGGTTATTTAATATTCTCCCATTAGCTCACATCTTGTGTCTACTCCAGTTTACCAATAACTGCCTGTTTCCTGTAGAATATGGAAGCAGAAGCCCTCTGAGACTTAATTTTTCTTTGACGTCACTAAAGAGCACTAAAAGCATGTAATTACAGCTGAATAGTGAGTTAACCTATTTACCTGTGATCTAACACTGTCAGTCACCTCTTCAGCTTAACACTTAAGTATATGGATTTCAATCATGCTTATGTGAATGTGCATCTCAGCTGGCATTACCTGAGATTAAAATCATTTGCAAGGATTTGTGGGATTTAGCGGAGATGCCATCAGTGTGAGATGTGTCAGAAGATCAAAAGAAATCCAGTCACTAATACACCTTGATGCACATATTGATGCTAATGGATCCTAATTAGCATTAAGATCATTTTATTTCAGATTTTGACCTAGTTGTCATAGGTGAAAAACACAACATCCAAAAACAGCACAAAATATACAAGCTTGTCACAGGGACGATTAGCAGTTCAGCTGAATAAACAAAGACACCCTAGTGGTAAACATCCCTTCAGCTATAATTAATTAAACAAACTAAATAGTCCAATGTTCCCTGTAACTGTTTACAGTGATTTGACGGTGCAAGAAAGTATTGGAGTGATACGTCGCATAAATCATTAGTTGTTTCTATAGGTATTTTCTTTTGATCCAAACTGACCTTATGAGATCTCTCGATACAAAATAAACAACATTTACAGCTTTCAAACTAGTCGAAAAAGATGACTGTGTTGCATCAAGGGTTTGAGGACTGTGTATTTGAACAAGTTTGCTTACATTACAAGTATTGGCTTTGACATGGGTGGTACCTTTATTGCTTCAATACATGTCATTGTACCAATGTGTTTAGAATAAAAGATCCTCATCCTCAGAGTCAGTTGATGCAGTATACAGTTATTTGAGGGAATCAAGTTGCCATCCTGATTTTTAGCAGTTTGCTTCTGAAATCAAATATCATATATTTTGTTACAGTGCAGAAAACCTTTTCTCAGGACATGGTGATTCATCAACAGGACTTCAGTGCAACCCCCCTGATGCTGACAACATTTTCCAGGGAGGGTAACATTTTATCAAGTGATGATTTATTCTTCTCAGCTTACCTTGCAGCTTAGTCTTGGGGATTTTCCCACAGGGCTTGGTGGCTGTTACAGTGGCGGCGCAGGTTGCATCGAGGAGCGCTCGCTTCAGCACGCCTGTTCTGTTCTTCTTTCCCGTCGCCAGATCGCACTCCCCCCAAGCCTGGAAGTCATACTTGCACTCCCCTGTGGAACACAAAGAAATCACGTAATTGATTAGATGCTTTTGTATAGTGAAGTACCTCTGGTAGTTAGAAATCTTGGTAAAAGAAATTACCCAAAGTAACATGTACATTTTTTTTAAAGGTCCCCTATTATACTGTTTTACATCAATATATTATAGGTCTCAGATATATACAAAACAATTCTCTGAAGTGTTTGGCTCAAAATACCACACAGATCATCCATTGTAGCATCCCATAATCCCCTCTGTTTCAGCCCTGTTTCAAAAGTGCTGATTCTCCGTCTTTTACTTTAGATGAAAATAAGAAGCCACTCCCAAGGTCCCTCTGCGAGATATTTGGTTAAAAATAACACACTAGGCGCTTTCACACCAAGTACTTTGCCGTACTTAGTTCATCAGAACTTAGTTCATCAGAAATCTTTAGTTGGTTACCTTGGTTGGTCATTATCAATCAGTCAATGAATTAACCCCTTGAGGCTGAGGACTTGTGAGTCACTTGAATGGTTATTATGAATGCTTCTAATTTACCAAGCTATGATCTCCTTCCTATGTATAAATCCTCAAAGCCGCGTCACAAATTATTTCATTAAATACCAAATAAAAGATGCTTATAGCTTTTTTTTCCTAACAGCTACAGAGGGTGCTTCACAGTTTTTTATCTTATATTTCCAATATAATGAAACCTTCTAACAGATACGTGTAATCAAAAGCAGCCTGGCTCCTGTTCATTCTGGAGATAATGGACAGATACAATCTTGGCAGCAGAGAAATGAAAGTACCATCAGCAGCACCTCAAATAAATTTCACATATGTGCTTTCATTTGATAGAAAATGTACCCACCTTAAACTCAACCCCAGTGGATGCCAGAAAAAGCAGCAGTGGCTAGTGTATGTTATAGAAATGTGTTTGAAGAAGTGTGTGTGTGTGTGTGTGTGTGTGTGTGTGTTTGTGTTTGTTTGTGTGTGTTTGTGTATGCCCATGTCTCTCATATCTCCCTCCATTATTTTGTTGCCACTCTAGCCGGGCTCCCTGGAGGCTTTGACACACATTCGTCAGCTTTCTTTCACATGAAAAAGCCGAACCCCTTGTCACTGCCTCCAAAATCCCTGGGTGCTCATAAGAGGAGAGAAAAGGGGAGAGAAGGGGTGAGGAGAGAAGGGACGCAGAGTGGCGAGAGGGAGTGACAGGGCCATTGTTGCAAGAATCCTACAGGGACTTCGTAAGCATCCAACTTTAAAACCGTACACCTCCATAATTTGTCTCTGAGCGAGAGGAAAAGAGATTTTTCAAACTGCCTCCTGGGAATTTCACAGGCAGCCCATGTCCTCTTTAAGGTGTCATATACAAGCAGGCAATACAATGGTTGTACAAGTGTAAACACACCCCCTCATCAGCAACCCTACAGTCCTTCAGAGATTACAAGCTGTTTGCACAAGATCCTATTTACATGCCTTTGAAATTGGTGTCAGAATTCTACGTTCTTAAGGTCACCACGACAAAGAAGTCTAATGGCCCTGACACACCAAGCCGATTTTGGCCGTCGATAGATGTCTGGCCGTCGATGAGGTTCTGACGCCCTACTCAGATTGGTGTGTCCCGCACCATCTTGTCTTTTCAGCCGTGCCGACACCTTCTGCTGCCGATTGACCATGTTGAATCCTCAGCGGAGGCTGTCGGCAAAATAAATCACTCTGATTGGCTGTTCAGCTTAGCGAATCAGTGCATGAGAAGCGAAACGGAAGTGAGGTACGCAAACAAACCATTAGGCACACACAGACGGCTATTATTTTTCATTTTCATCTCACCTGGACGCAATAATTTATTTTACATCATGGCGATCTGGAATGAAGAAAGTATTTAACGGACAGGACCCTGGAAAATGAAACCTCAACAGACAGTTCACTAATTTGTAACGATGTGGCTAATTATTTTTGTATTGTATTACTTACTATTTTTATCTTATTCTAATTTAGTCGATTGTTTACATTGTACAGTTCTACATTTGATAATAAACCACTTTTTACCGCTACTGCAAAATACAAAACTTTATTTCGTACCTTCATACTACAGCCATTAGATAACACAACATTAGAATGAGGATAAAATTAGCTCTAGCCTATACTGCAATAAAAGTCAGAATACAGATGTACATGATGATACATCATTTGCCTGTCAGTGTTATGATGTTGTATATAATCTTGGATTATAATCATTGATGCATGGAATGTGGTAGCAGCAGTACTTTAAGGTTGCCAGCCACAATGCTTAAACTGTTTATTTCTGCTTCAGAGAGCTGAAGTTTGTATCACGCAGTCTCTCTTCCGGTTGTTGCTTCTTTTGAATGACGAATACACACTACCACCGCCTGCTGGTAAGGAGAGTTATTGCCACTCACGCATGCGCAGTGCGTACGTGCTACTTGGCCGTCGGCTTAAGTCTTTGCGGTGTGTTCCAGTGCGACTTTTTGGCCAAGACGCAGGAGACGTGAAGCGACACAACAGTCGGATCCGTCGGGACGTGTTCTTTGGTGTCAGTTTGGTGTGTCAGGGCCTTAAGCTGAGAATTTTCACAGTTTGGAATTGGTTTGAAATAATTTAGCTATACTTTTTTAGGAACCAAATCAGTATTGGGCTTTGTATTATTTTTACTGTTCAAAAATATTTATTTACCTATAGGCTATGTCAACAACCTCTCTTTTAACTATCCCTGAATTGTTGTACTCATGAGTTCCAATAAAACAACATTATTTTATTTCCACAACCAGGGGCATGTAAGTCATTGTTCCGAAACTTTTGCTGCTATAATCTATATAGCCAGTTAGCAGGGCCATTATTTCCTGCAGTGTGTTCATCACTTGTGACAGGCTCATTGCAGAGCAGCAGGACCCTGCCTGACATGCCTTACTGGGGGAACAAAAGTCCCTCAGGCTTGTCACTGCAAGACATTTTAGTTGTGAGGGCTGCACAGTCTCAAGCCCGAAAAGCAAATGACAAAGCAGGATGATTATTTTTTTCCATGATGATGTATCACTTCCTCGGCAGACATTTCTGTTGTACCTCTAATTAGCTAGCTTACTCATCCTTTTGTGAAAATGGGACCATTGTTTGTGTGAGTGACAGGCAGGCATACATTAAAAGGAGGTGTTGGGTAAACGGGGGATGGGAGCCATGCAGTTATACAATAAGAAGGTCGTAGATTATTGAAAGGAGAGCTTTTGATTGGTTTGGATATATCTGGGTCTTAACTCACCTCCAAACTTCTTCTTCCAGTTGCAGGGGATCTTGCAGCGTTGGGTCTTGATGGTCTGCTTGCAGTCGGTGCCGGTGCGTGTTCCCTCCCTGGTGCCGAGTCCACAGTCTCCTTCGTTGGCTACACACACGCTCCACTGCCAATCGCCACAATCTGACTTGCGTTCTTTCTTTCCTGTAAAACCAAACATACACCAGACACATAAGTCTCACGTCTACAGCTCTGCATATACCAGCAACTTTAAATCCTTTGTTTTGTATTAAAAACAAGAAAATTGCGACTTGCAGTGTCTATGAAAGTATTTGTCACCTTCTTAATAATAATAATAATAATAATAATACATTTAATTTATATAGCGCTTCTCATCTGCCAAGACAAATCTCGAAGTGCTTCACAACAAAGGATACTAATACACTTTGATAGATTAAACAAATAATTGTAATAATAAAAAAAAATAAAAAATAAAATAAAGTACAAAAATAAAAATCGGTGATAGCGATAACAATGGCAGTACTCCAGGTGTACCATGCTCAAAGTTTATTGGAAGGCCTGCCGAAAGAAGAGGGTCTTAAGGCCGGTTTTGAAGACCTCGGTGGAAGGGGCAGATCTCAGCTGATCTGGGAGGGAGTTCCAGAGGCACGGGCGAGTGAGCAGAAGGCTCGGTCTCCCATTGTTTGGAGACGTGTGCGGGCCGGGGGATGTAAAGAAGAGGAGCGTGGCTGGAGCGGAGAGAGCGGGTAGATGTCTGGGTATGGATGAGGTCACAGAGGTATTTTGGGCTTTGTCCATTCAGGGCTTTGTACGTGAGGAGCAGAACCTTAAACTGGATCCTGTAGTGGACCGGGAGCCAGTGTAGTTTTGCAAGTATGGGGGTTATGTGTGCGGACCTTTTTGTACCGGTGAGAACTCTGGCTGTGCTGTTCTGGACAAGTTGCAAGCGGTTGATGGATTTGGCTGGGAGACCGGAGAGGAGTGCATTGCAATAGTCTAGTCTTGAGAAGACGAGTGCATGAACCAGTTTTTTGATGTCATCAGTTGAGAGTGAGGGCTTCAGTCGGGAAATGTTTTTCAGGTGAAAGAAGGAGGTCTTGGTGATATGTTTGATGTGGGCTTGGAAAGACAGAGTGGGGTCAAACTTTACACCGCGTTTGGTGACAACGGAGGAGAGAGGAATGAGCTGACCATCAAGGGAGGGGCTGATGTTGGCGGCCTTGGCAAGCTGGTCGGTGGTGCCTATCAGGATTGCCTCCGTCTTGCTGCTGTTGAGCTGAAGGTAGTTGGTGGTCATCCAGGAGCGGATGTCTTCCAGGCAGGTGTTTAGTGTTTGGATAGTGGTGGTATTGGGTTGTGTTTTGATGTAGACCTGATTGTCGTCGGCATAGCAGTGGAAGTTGATGTTATGTTGTCTGATGATATGACCCAGAGGTAATAGATAGATTAAAAACAGCATCGGCCCCAGCACTGAGCCCTGTGGGACCCCGCATGTCACTGCGGTGTCGTCAGACCTGGAACCCCCCAGAGACACGTGGTACTTCCGGTTGGTGAGGTAGTATGAGAACCACTTCAGAGCCGTGTCCGTCACCCTGGTGTAGGTCTCGAGGCGGTGGAGGAGGATGGTATGGTCCACTGTGTCGAAAGCCGCACTCAGGTCAAGAAGGACCAGGATGCTGGGTGACCCAGAGTCGGCTGCCATCAGTAGGTCGTTGGCTACTTTTATTAGGGCTGTTTCTGTACTGTGTGCAGGGCGGAAACCTGATTGGAAGGTCTCATACATGTCATTGTCAGACAGATGAGACTGGAGCTGTGCGGCCACGACCTTCTCAAGTACTTTGGCAAGGAACGGGAGGTTGGAGATAGGTCTGTAGTTGGAGAGGAGTTCTCGGTCGATATTTGTTTTTTTTTAAAAGTGGGGTGACAACTGCTGTTTTGAAATGGACAGGCACCTCACCAGTCTGTAGTGACTTGTTGATGAGTGTTGTCAGGAAATTAACCAGGGTTGGCGAACAGGCTTTTAGCAGCGGGGTGGGTATGGGGTCGAGGGAGCAGCTGGTAGGCTTTGATTTGCCTATGATGGCTAGCAGTGCAGATGACGTCACCTCGTTGAAGCTGCAGAGGGAATTCCGTTGATGAAGGGAGAGCAGGTGGGTGGGGTCCGAGCTACTGTTGAGGCTGTAATGGTTGCTCTGATATCTGCGATCTTGTTTTTAAAGAAAGCAGGACTTTGGACTTTTTATATTATTACAAGGAAGATGTAATGAGTTTATTGCTTCTTCTTCTTACCAATAAAAAAAGATATATCTTATATTTGCTTAATGTTGTTTACCCAAGTGGGAATTATCTGAATTATGTTGCCTTTCCTGAAAGATATTGCTATTTATTTATTGTACATTCTCAAAGGACACCAATTACTTCAACTCAAAGGCTTTTATTCATTATATGTTTAAGACTTGTATCCAACGAAAGTATTTCACAGTGCAGCCCTTTCTGCAGTGATATATAGTGAAATATATGTCATTCAATAAGGAAATGACAATGTTATATTGATGAAGTTGATTCGCTGAAATTGCTTCTCCATCAAACAAGTTGTAGATTTGATGTTATACTGAACATCATGGTGCTCCTATTTGATATACATTTTCAGTTTAAAGGTATAGATTATTTCTATAGATTTTTCTACAGTTGAAGAATCTGAGCTTTGCAAAATTCACCTTGTTTCTCTGCTTTGCCTCCTTCTCCTGCCATCACTGTGATCACCAGGAGTGCCATCACGGCCACCCGTGTCCACTGCTTCTGTCCATTCATTCTGAAAAAACAAGGCAATTGTTAATAGAGAACGCTGCTTTACTTTCACATCTTCTACAATGGAAAACACACATTTGAGATCTTCTTGTGCCTAAACTTGACACGTTAAGGTTTTTGCTAGACCAGGAGGAAGAGGAGGAAAGGGGAATTTCTATCTTTCATCTGGTGTCATTTTCCCCGTGCTGGATTCCAATATCAACATTGTGATAGTCTGAGCTGCCACTACACTGTCAGTCACGGCAGTATTTGCTGTCAATCTCTGTATTTGTCAAAGCTCAACAAAAGATATTCTGTGATTGAAGCCGAGTAAACCCCTTGCTCACAAAATAAGATTGAGGCTACAATGTTGCACCATGTCATAAAAAGAAACCTTTGCTTTGATTATACAGAAGTAAAAACAAACATTCTTTACTTATATTTTATTTTAAAACTATATTCTGAATGTTGATAGGAAATGTTTTAAGGAATGTTAAGTATTGATGCTTATATTGGCATTGAAGGTGTGCTGAGGCATTTTGACCACTATTAGTGCTGTGGAGCAATATGGGTCCCCACTTTGCACGTAAACTAGAATGCAAGTGTACATACTGTATACTAGGAGGACACGATTCGAATACCTGTCAATGGTTTCACATTATTCAAACGATCAATATGTGACAATTATGACTCAAGGAACGCAACAATGTGGCCAATGAAGAAGAACACTGCTAGCCATTTAAACAGCTGATGTAATAACTTATGTCAATATCAGTTTTACATCACTCCAGTCATGGTTGACAGGGGACTCCGTTTTCAATGCCACAGCAATCCCTGGCCTCAGCTTACCTTTGATAAAAATAATGTTTGAGTTCCACACTGAATTATACAGATTTTTTTTTTTAAATAGAGGGTTTCGGTATCAAATTTGCACCTGAACTGAGTTTGGGAGGAAATGTTGCATCATGCCATCAATCATTTGATGAAGAGTGATAGAGTATGAAAGTGTTCTTTAAAAAACGTGATGCTATATATAAAACTGATGTTGAATCCAAAAAAACGTTGTAGATGGATAATATGCTTGAATCAGTATTCAGAAAGCTGACAAAAGATTCCTTGGCAGGTAGTTTGAGAGACGTGTTAAGTTGACAAAGGCTTACTGAATTCTATAATGGTTGTTCAAGAAAAGATTACACCTGCCGCCAGAAAGCGACAAAAGAGCAAGAAGACTGGGATCAAATTGCCATTGTGGAACGAGTTGTCACAGAAAAGAATGTCATTAGTGTCTTTGTTTGCTCGTAGCTGCTGACATCTTTTTTAACAGGTTTTAAAAAATCAATCATCCTCCATACAATTAGAATCACAAGTTATTTTAATATTTGATCCACCAGCTGCTTCCTGATTTCCAGAAAGCACTAACTGTCACTATCACCAGCCTTATTCACTGTGATTGAATTGTTACAGAAAACCAACCCTCTTTGAATTTTTGCGAGACAGAGAGAAATACTCTTGCAGCCAGCACTTTCTGAGAGGAGCGAAAGCATGAGACTGAACCAATTACCAAGTGTTGACACCAAAATAATGCTCCTCTGTGCTCAAATTTCTGTAGAAAAGTCGATCCTTGTGGAGAAATAGCATCCATTTGTCATTTTTAATTAAACATGAGTTGGGTCTGAGCCCCCCCATCTCATTGTGTAAGCAACCTTCAATTCCAACTTTTCATTTTACTTACTTATGACTTTACATAAGTTCAGTCTCAGTATCTTTTAAGCTTCTAGAATTTAAATAAGATATTCAAACCTTGTATTTAATTATGGGCTGTTATTGTGGTGATTCCACCAAGGATTTAATGTCTCCCAGCACTTCTTAGAAACTCATAATGGGCCTTATGGTAGTGTCTGTAGTCTACCTGCTATGACAAGTCATCTGTATCCTTCACATGATTGACTTTATATTTCTCTGACTATGGCAGCGTGCAGGCAAACCCTGTTTTGATTAAATACTTCAGACTCCATCTCAGAGTATTTTTTAATGTTTATTCTTTTTAAGAGATTCAAAAGTATTCATCTCCAAAACCCCAAAAAAGTAAGGAATAAATGATTGATTCCCAACTGTAAGAAGCGCATACAATGAGTTCTAAGAGTTTCAGAGAGAAAACCCAATGAAAGCTTCCTGATAAAGATCATTTTCCAAGAGAAAGGCATTGTTACTTTTCAAAAGATAAGAAAACCTATTCCTCACACACACAGTGATGGGCTCCTGGTGCAGTGCAGGCATCACAATGGACGTGGTTGAAGACTTTGAATGAGGACTCCATAGAATTGCTTAGCCTTAGAGAAAGAAAAGTATTGGAATTAAAGTGAATTACCTTTTTCTCTGCAGTGAGGTTTCCCTCATCTTGAGGTTAATAAATCAAATGAAAGTCTCAACCTTGTAGCTCACATTTCCAGAGCATGATAGCAGGTTTAATGGATCGGAGCATTTGACTATCATTAGGCAAGGAATCTGTGATGCCTATGTAATGCTTTGATAATAAGGGATTGACAATTTAAAGGACATCTACTTGTGCTTTTCATTAAATGCTTTTCCCCTCTTTTTATTCAATACACAAACAGTCAGACATAACTTCAGCTTAACGCTTCGTGACAGAGAAAATATTTTTTTTGTTCTTCCAAGTCTTAGCCCATGGCAACCTGACCCTGACTCACTTATGGCGTATTTCCACTACAGCGCGGAGCGCGGTTTAAGCGTGCCGTGCCAAACCCGGCCCGTTTTTGGTTGCGTTTCCACTAGGGGTAGTACCGGCTAACGGGTACTGTTTCACTGTTTATCTGGATCTCCAAAATCCAGGTTCTTTCCGGGCCAACAACCGGGCTGAATATGCTAAACTAGTGAGAGAATCGCTGGCAAGGGGGCTACAACTACAACAAAATGAACATATTTTACCGTGATTTAATTGTAATACACGTTTCAAAATGATGCCGAAGTAACAACATACTGATACCGGTTAGTAAAAACCATGAATTAATGCTTTGGCGAAAAACCTTTTAAAATGTGTGTTTTTTAAATGGAGATCGGCTAAGCTAACGCAGTATATGCTCCGACCGTCCACACTCACAACAACGGCCTACAGACATAAATAAACCAGCAACTGTATTCGCCATGACACAACAACCCAGTCTCACGGCATTTCGTGTTACAGTCACGACATTTAATCTATTGATTCGTGTTCACCAACACGATTTTCCCCTTTTTTTCGTGTCACACAGAACGATTTTAAAAGCAATGTATTTCTATTGGTAGTGTGTTTCGTGCCTGCAGCACGTCTTTTTGTCCGTTTGGGTCTTGGAAGACCGGAAGCTGTGGGGTTCATAAAAACATGTTCTTACTCAATATCAAGCCACGATTGTTGTTTTTATTTTAAATCGTATAATGTCGGACTTTTTTGTCATCTGTAAGGAAAACAAATGGGGCTCAGAGCCTCAAAATACTGAAATCTGTATTTTTTTAAATCTTTTTTCCTTCTAATTTGTTATTCTTTTCAAAATAACACACTGTTATTTACTCACCAATAACACACAATTATCCTTGTTTTTATTTATTTGTTTAATTCCATAATCTCGGGCTTTTTTGGCGTCCGTCGGGAACTGCAAACAGAGTCAAGCCGACTCCGAGCTGTCCGACTTCATGCAAGCTTTTTGAGACCTCCCCCGGCTGCAATCGGCTATTCTCGTCTACTTTCGAGGCTCATCTCAAACAAGCCTGTGTTTCGTCCAGCATGGAAATATGACTTAGTTTTGTAATATTCTTTGACATATTTCAACGTTATTTTAAAAGTGATGCCCAAGTAGTTTGATACAAGAAAAAAAGGAATCATCAATCATCCCTCTACCTGTCCCCAGATTCAAAGCTAGATACCTGATGCAGGATATTGCCAAACCCGAAGGTTTTACAGAAATGACACTCTCAAATAAAACGGAATTGAATACCTTAGACATGAAGTACGTTTTAAAATATGTTTTATAACAACACAGTATTTAGGAAGAGAGAATGAATACAGTCCCCGATTCAGGGAACACATTCCAATTATTTATTATATATTTTGAGTCTGTATAACCACAAATGAGCACTTCTAGGAACTGCTTGCAATTCAGGTCAGAAATATAGTAAGACATACATTTCCACGATGAGAATGGGCGAACTGAATGTTTGAGGTGGAACATGCAGTGATCAGTGTGTGCTTCATGAGCCACTGAGATTTAGTCCTATAAAACCCTCCATTTCCCTCATTGATCCAGGCACAGTTGTGCGTTCCTGGTGAGGGGGAATGCAGGAGAAAAGCCAATACTTCGCACAAATCAATGCATGGTCAGTGTCTCCTTGTGTGCTCCAGAAAATACACACAAGACATCCTTTATTCCGGAGCACAGACCAGATACAAAACGCTCTCCATCTCTCTCTCATTAGGACTAATCCCTGCCGATACATAAAGAAAAAAATATATATATACAATCAGATGTACAAAGGCAGAAGGCAATGGGGTAGCAGTTTAATTAATCAATTATAAGAAGATATGGTAAATAACTTCAGTTATTAGCCGTAAGGCTGTGCGAAAACGATTTCCATCATTAAAACTCTATGAGAAATGAATTTTGGTTTCTTAGATTCAAACCACTAAATCAATTTGTATTTAAAAACCTTTTCTTACTGCTTTTGGTAAGCATGTACTTAACAGTCCCTCTGTGGTGTGGTAATAATGAACTCAAATATTATCATAACACACATGTATGCCGTTATTATCACTTAGCTCACATGAATTATACATGTTTTTTAATAAGTCTTTGCCCCAGAGGTACAAACAATCAAAGCATGTATTTAAGGCAAGTTCTTCCAGCTCTGTGACTCATCATGCATAACCTCATGAGGAGACTTGTTTTTCCTGTTTTATATAAGTATATATTTTGTGCTTTGAACTTAACTCATATTGTGCATTAAGACCCACGTAAAGTTATTTAAAAAAAACATTAAACAGTTTATTAAAACATCAAATTACTATATTATTATAATCTATAATTTCTAGAACATGTGATGAATTGATAGAGGTCGCTTGGAGTGATAAACCTCTTTTACAGAATTGTTTCCCGAATCTGTAGCTTGTATTTATTTTATGTCGTTGTTAAAGAAGTGTCAATTCTTTGTTTTTATTTCAAGCTTTTTGATTGACTGGCGAGGTATCGATGTCGTGTCTACATAATAAACAACATAGTAAAATTACAGAAAGAACATTAAAGGGGATGGCTAAGCTAAATCACTCACCTTTGAGTGTATACATTTGCATATTTATATGTCATATATAAATGTCCGACCTATCGTATAAGGGACAAGCCACCATGTTCCACCTATCTCATCTGCAAAGTAAAAATAGGGATGGCAGCCAAACATGTTGTAAGACGTAGGGCAGATTTACTGTCCAGCACTGTCCAATATTAGAGAAACTAAAATATAACCCTCCCCATGCGTACTAAGTGCAAATGCTATGATTAGCATTTTTTATCTTGCAATAAGCATTTTCCCCAACTCTGCCCCTAGCATTTCCGCCTCTTCATAGCCACTTTCAATTTGTAGAACATTGTACACGAACGCACAGTCATTTAAGTCTCTCAGTTCCTTTCCAAGAGGTAAACACCAGGCTCAGGTGGTTTAAAAACACTCAGTTCACACGGGTCTTTTCCAAGTGGAAAGATCGACGCGGAGAAGAAAGAGCTGACCATCTTCACCTCTCTCTCTCTTTGCTTTGTGGAAGGTAAACAACTGACAGGTCTCGGTATAAAGCACAGAGCTCCAGGAGGAAAACAAACACAGCTGAGGTAGGGCCAACACAAAGTCTGGCAATCTGTAGTAATGTAAAGCAACCTATGCTGAGGCCGGGTTAACCAAACAACAGACGGTCCCTAAAACAACCCACTCTGTGTATCTCACTACCTGAACATTCCCCATGCCACAAATTAAAGCAGCTTGGTTTGAAATAACTCTAATACGTGTGTATGCCTTGCTGCTTCTAGTGTAGTATTTTAACGGCCAATCTTTGTTGTTGCTACTAATTTTGAATCCTTACCTGGCACAAAAAGGTAACATTTTCACCCGGGTGACCCTTTCTGCTCCTTCTGAGATTTAGAAAAACAGAGACAAAACACATTGTTTTCTGCTTTGTCTCTACGGTTCACTGACTGTTTGTCTATTGTTACAAAAATCCAAAGACAGCACAATGTCCTTGGGAAAAGTCGGACAGAAAAATGAGCGGCTTTCCCATCTCAGCTTTTTTCAGAGAGTGTATTGATGAGAGGAGGACCTTTGAAAGAAAGTAAAGCAGACAAGCATGTAAAGTCAACCATAAAGCTCCAAGAAGACACAGCGGGAACCTAGATGGGGGTGGGTCGTAAACAATGTGAAGGGTTACAGCAGGAATAGAGTAAAACACTAATATGAGAGGAGTTTAAGAAAATGCAGCATTATGTAGTAATACCTCCAGGTTTCATAATGACTGCTATTGGAGGAAAGTGAATCATCTGTCATGGGGCCGTAGGAGAGCCCTAATTGAAGCTTGCCACCATTTCTCATGTGTTAAGGTGCAGATGATTAGAGGAAAATGCCACACATTTTCTGACTTGTGTTTTGTAAAGGTCAGACAGTGGGGGAGAGAGTGTGGGGGAAGGGTCCCCGCTATCTCTCAGAACAGCCCTGAAGGAGCCCCCCGGGAGGCGCTCTCCGGAACAAAAACAGCATGTGTGTGTGTGTGTGTGTGTGTGTGTGTGTGTGTGTGTGTGTGTGTGTGTGTGTGTGTGTGTGTGTGTGTGTGTGTGTGTGTGTGTGTGTGTGTGTGTGTGTGTGTGTGTGTGTGTGTGTGTGTGTGTGTGTGTGTGTGTGTGTGTGTGTGTGTGTGTGTGTGTGTGTGTGTGTGTGTGTGTGTGTGTGTGTGTGTGTGTGTGTGTGTGTGTGTGTGTGTGTGTGTGTGTGTGTGAGTCTTAAAGTGAGCTCAGTTTGAACAACGGTGCAGAATGATGGGCCTGTTTAATGATAAAAACACAATAATAAGGATGACAAGCAATGGCTCTGTGAGAGCATCAGAGCTGAAACAGTCGAAATTGAAGACTTGTATGCATGAATGCCTCCATTACGCTGATCATATTATATCTACGCCTCCAAACACCCACTCAGTCACTTATCCTCCCACTCATCTCAGTGTCCCCCCTTTTTTCTTTATTATTAGCATTCATATTCTGACTTTAAGAGTAACATACTGTCACTGGTGACAAACTCCAGCAGTTCAATCATCAATTACCTTCCTTTTTTAGGATTAGAAAACTGCAGTGCCTCAAATTAAGACATATTCTTTGCAACTCTACTCCCTCCCTCTCTTAATATTTATTCAGCTTTGGGATAGTTCAGCTGTTTTCACAGGGGAAAAAAGGCTGCAGAAAGAAAGCAAGGGGGGCCACATCGGTGGATTCAACTTCAATAAGGGTTTCTTTCCAGTTGAGACAGGTTGGTAAAATACCACGAGAAAAACGTTTAGCACTTGACAGTGAGGAAGATGTGAATGTTAAATGCTTGGCTGTCAGTTTATTTTCAAATATTTCAAGGTTTGGGTGTTGATTCATGCAATGCCATGGCCGGTTGACAGTTTCTTGGAAGGACTCTCTAATACTCACACAAACTGATATTAGGTCCGACTGGAGCCGCAGCATGCAGTATTCATGAGTATGTGATTTCTCCGTGTACAAAATGTCAGAACTAAAAGGGTTCACAGGCTAAACCCTGATAGATGTGGCACATTTAGAGAATATGCTGAAAAAGGCAGCACGGTCTGAATATTTGGAGTCAGCAGGTTTGATCCGTTTAAATCATGCTGATACGGGTGTACTGTTCATACAGTGGCCTTTTGTGATATTCTGACCATTAATCTCCATTCCTCTCGGTGAAGAAAGCCACAGCTGAATCATCTGTAAAGAGCCTGGCTGCAGGGAGTGGGACGTCTTATCACCAGTTCTCGTACTTATACTTTTGTCTCTGTTTGGGTGCCTTTTGATCGCTAGAAATAGCTGTGTTTGTTCCCTTTAGAGTCTGGCTGTCTGGCTACTGGACCTGTGTCTGATCCCCCTGGCAGCCGCTGACAGCCCAGAAACAGAGCTCTGTCCCTCTAACAGCACCAACTCAAAGTATCCCCCTGTGTAATTGAATAAGCAAAATGTATCCTTATGTGAGTGTGTGTCTGCAGTGATGGAAGAAGTATTCAGATGCGTTTCATAAGTAAAAGTACCAATACATTATCGTCTTAAAGACAAAGTCCTGCATTCAAAATGTTACTTAAAGGTCCCCTATTATGCAAAATCCACTTTTCCGTGTCTTTTATACATAAATATGTGTCTCCTCTGTGTTTAGAGATTCTGAAAGTTTCAGGAAAAAAGATTCTCTCTCTTTTGGTCCTGATCAATTTATATAAAAACTAGGGCTGTCAAGTTAACGCCTCTAATTATTTTAACGTGCGATTAACGCATGTGTATTTGTCCTCGGCCCGCCCTGTAGTTTCAGAGCCCAAAGGCTTGACGTTGTTGTTGTTAGTTGGATGGTGGGAGATTCTAGAGAGAGATATGGATGCAAAAAAAGGTGTTTTAAACAGCAAGCCAAGCACACAGCTGATGCTGACAGCCCCACTCCTGCCGCTCGCTTGCGGCAGACCACGCTTGAAAGTTTGCCAGGGAGACGCCTGTACACGGCGTCTACGAGCAGCAAGCTTTCAACAGCGATAGCTAAATGGGTGGCTACAGCTTGCAGGACAATTAACATTGTGGAGAACGAGGGACTGTGTTAGATCATTCGGATCGCATCCAACGTGTCGACTGCACATCACAGCGCATTATTTTGACCCGAGGTGGGAACTTCAGTCTCATGCTTTGACTGAAGATGAAGACAGAGGAGCGGCATTTCGCCGACAACTGTAAACAGGCTTGTCTGTTTGAGCGACTGGCTCAGTGCAAAGAAGTACACAGGGTTGCGAGAGAGTGTAAGAGAGAGAGTGAGGTTCCAGGTTGTTGTGTTGAGAATATTCAGGAGAATATTTGTTATTGTTCCAATGATAATAAACAAACATTTGCATAAAGCATATTTGTCCACTCATATGTTGATAAAAGTATTAAAAACTTGAAAAAGATTCCTCTAAGGTACATTTAGAACGGATAAAACATTTGCGATTAATTTGCGATTAATCGCGATCAACTATGGACATCATGCGATTAATAGCGATTAAATATTTCAATCGACTGACAGCCCTAATAAAAACCTGTCTGAAAATGAGCTGATCACATTTTGGCCACTGTGTGATGTCACAATGTTTTTTTGGGTTGGGCAACCATTAGCCAATAACCAACCAAGGTAACCCCGCCCACCTTCTCACCTGAATCTCCTCCTAGAGCACCATTGTGTTTTTTCAAACCAATCACTTCGCAGAGGGGCGTGACCAGCAGCAGCTCATTAGCATTTAAAGCTGCAGACACAGAATCCGCACTTTTGGAACAGGGCTGAAACAGAGGGGTTTATGGGATACTGCAATGATAAGTTTTTGTATTTCGAGCCAAATACTTCAGAGACATGTTTTGTATATATCTGACACCTATAATATATTGTTGAAAATGTGTATAATAGGGGACCTTTAAATTAAAAAACACAAGTACATTACTTGAGTAAATGTACTCAGTTACTTCCAATCCTCTGTGTGTCTGTGTGTAAGTCTTCCTGTGGAGAGCCTTGAGTCCCTTGATCATTAAAGCGTGCTGGATGAGAAAGCCTTCGCAAACAGCGTGGGCAGTTTTGTCCTTCTGTTGATTTAGCCATCCTCCTTTTCTCTTTTCTATCTGAATGCCTCTCCGTTCCTTTATCTGTTCCTTTCTCCACTTCTCATTCAGTGTATTTAGCTTACAGATTTGTATTTCTCTCCACTTGAGTAATACTGTTCATATCTCTGCATTTTTCATTTTGCTTGTAAACAGATAACAGGTTTTTCATATTTGGAGTTGGACAGCTTATTCAACAGCCCAGTATCAGTCTCTGAAAAATGAGAATGCACTTAATATGCTTTGGAAGGAAATAAATAGTGCTCTAAAATAAATCACTCCATAAATCAAACCTGATTCTATGGATTCAAAAGTTTATTGTCTAAAAAGTATAAACATAAACACAGGCAAAAGACTACAATATCATACGGTAAACACGCAACATTAAGATATCGGCACTTTTAATCTGTCACTAATAGGTGATTATAATTTGTATTAACTGAACACCTTTACTGCCGGGAATTCAAGGACGAAGTCTCTCTCCATATGTATTTGAAAAATATTGGACAATGGCAGGGTTTTATGGCTTAGACAAGAGTAAGAACGTCCATAACAACTCTTTTATCCACTCTTCCAGAATAACCCACTTCAGTGCCGTCTCTCTACATTCTCATTATAACTGCTTCTATATCAGCCCTAATGCAAAACTCTCTTAAGATTACAAAAAGGTGCATGTTAACGTGGTTGCCTTTTCCATCCGTTTCAAGCTGACAGTCTTTCACTATAAAGGTAATTCAACTTTTCAAAGCTCGTATGTCATGCTCAATGCAATTTTAGAAACCATTCTGCTTACAGTCTGACGTTGACGTTATTGTTCATTTGTAAATTCAAGAAGTATATTTTCTACTTTCTTGTTTATTTCTTGCCTTTTAATTGTTATTGTACAATGCCATGTCTTTTTATGCCGCTGCAACACAAACATTTCCCAAATTGGGATCAATAAAGTTCAATCTTATCTTATCTTATCTTGACTTAGCCTTTAAGTACAACTGCATTCCTGGGGTAATTGTGAAGCCAGCAGATATCCAGATAACAGATATCAAGACTTATACTTCCAAGCGCTGGTCGTTGTTTACAATCCGGTTACCAACATAAGATTGGAGAATGAAGTTGGAGTTGAGATGTCCAACCGGATTGTTTCACAAGATGCCAGTTTACTGCCTCGTTTATAACTGCCTCGTTTATAACTTATAAAAGCTAAATCCTCATTAGACAATAGCGAATGGGTTCCCTAAATGTGTTTGTTCCAATGAAATCAGCCTCTTAACACAGTCAATTTACCCGCATGCAAACTTGACTGGTCAAAACTAATCAGACCATGAAACAGACGACAAATGCACCCTAACACTTGCAACACCAACATTGACTCTTCGCCTGCATGTCTTTGTAAAACGTATAACTTTTTTTCAGTTTTAGAAACTAGATAATTTACACTTTTGGGATAAGGCTCATGTGATTATCTTGTCTCACAAAAAAGTTAATTTAGAGAAAAAACGTTCTTTCACATAGTTGAATAAAGCATGAAGTTCCTCATACGCTCACACACAGTGAGATCTTAGAGTAGGACTTAGAACAAAAGTTTGACTGATAACAATGCAGTTTTTCAACAAATTGAAACTATCTGTGGTCTCCGGTGCTTTCTTTGAGAAGACGCTGAGAGACTTGCTCTTGTGTTTAAAGTCTGTAAATCCATCCACCACCCTGAACAGCTGTGCTATTTCAGAGTTTAAATGTGATATATTAGAAATAACATGATTTTTCCTCTTTAGGACTGTAACATATATGGGTTTTCCTACATTTTATTCATGTGATGTGTAATCATGTAATTTGCTGAAAGCCCCTTGCAAAAACAACATTTTGGGATAATTTACAGGAGCAATGTGTAGGATTTAGTGGCATCTAGTGGCTTGGTGAGAGATTGCAACCGCCTTAAATACCCCTCTGCTCATCCCTCCACCACATTTAAGCGCTTCATCATAGATCTGTTCAAATCCCTTTTCTTGAGGTAGTGTTTTTCCATGATGGGCTACTGTAGAAGCATGACAGTGAAACATATCAAAGCACCAGCTCCCTACAACATATGAAGGACTACATTTAAACTAACAGTAACTAAATCATTTTTAGTTCGGGTAATTTCACATAATAATGGATATTATATTCCATGTCGGCCAATAGATTCCCTTAGATCCTACACAGTGGTCCTTTCAATTATTACAAAACTGAACAGTGTCATGATTTTGTGTTTCATGTTTTATTTTGAAATGTATTTTCTCCTTGGTCTTGTCCTGTTTTACTTCCTGTGGCTGATTTTCTGATTGTGTTCACCTGCTGCCCCCTCCCCAGCTGTGTCTTGTCTCTGTGATTAGTCTTGTGTATGTTCAAGCCTGTCTTCCTTTGTGTTCTCCGTCAGTTCGTTGTCACTGTTGCCTCAGCTTGGTTCCTGGTTTCCTCTCTGTGGTGTTCTGGACTTCCCTCGTCTGCCCACCTGTGTACTCGGAGTCTTCCCGGTTTGTTGCTATTATTTGCTAATTTGAGTGATAATAAGCACTCTGAAAGCTTGGTGCAGTTCAACCTCGAGATAAGTGCAGGAACCATTATGCATACCACTCATCCTCTGGATTCTACCATGATTCCAGTCTTAGATACATCCACCACTTACTCACACGCCCACATTTCCCCACAGAGGTTTACCACCCACTTCCCCCAAACCAGGCGTCACACTGCGAGGCTGAGAGGGAGCATGACTACAGCGGCTGGTGGAGAGATAAAGCTGCCAGTTACCTGTAATCCCACACCAGCTTCTCACACACAGCATTATGGTCACAGCAACACAGTCGTTTTGGAGACCATAAACTGTAAGAGGCACATGTAGTGAGACTGTCAGTGTTTTTGCTTCATCTTCTAGCACACCAAATTATTTTCTACATTCCACTGAGATCCTTCTTTTCTCACAAGTTGCTCAAAAGCTCTTACAGGTGGCTTTTGTTTCCTCAGATCCCTTTTTTATTTCAAACAAACAGCAAACTTTTTTTAAAGGCAGGATTTACTCCCTGCCCCCGTACAAATATCTATAGAACAACCACTATAAAAGACACCTTCTGCTTGGAGCAGTAAATCTATGCTTTCATGTGCTGAAAAAAAAGATTTATACTGTATGACAGATTATTACTTTGTAGGCACACACTTCCTGGAGTGTTGTTTATGTAACCCACTGAGTTATGATGTTCACATTAGGGTAGACATTTGCATATGTTCGCATTCTGAAGTGAGTTGAACAAATATATTGAAGTGCATTGCAACATGACATGCAGTCACAACTATGCCTCTCAGTCAATGAAGCAAATGCAAAATTATTTATCCTGGTATTAATCTGCCTACGAAACTCTCTTACTGCTGCAGTTTATTGCCCCCTGTGATAGATTTAGGAAAAGTAACCAGTCTTAATATGATAACAAAAAGATAATCAATGAAATAACTGAGACGTTGACTTTATTTAAAGGGGACCTATTATGCTAAATTCACTTTTTGATGTCTTTTATACATAAATATGTGTCCCCGGTGTGTCAGGGAACTCACAAAGTGTCAGAAAACAAAACCCTCTGTCTTTTCCTCCGTACCCACATCTCTAAAAAAAAAAGAAGAAAAAAAAGGGGGGGTGCTAACAAGCAGATCCAGAATTTTCGCTATAACGTCATTGGCGACATCCGGCCGACGTGACACGTCCCAACCTATCGTCTCCGGCACACGTGACACGTCCCAACCTATCGTCTCCGTATACAGTCGCAGCTGTGTGTCTGTGTATTCAGCAGGATGTTTCCAATATAGCATAATAGGTCCACTTTAAATTAATTAGGTCAACGAATGTCCCGTAACTGTTTCAGGTTAGTTTGAACCAACAATATTAAGTTGAACCCAAATATTTCTTATTCAAGCTTAATATTATTGCTTTCAACTAACCTAATACAGTTCTGTAAAATCTGTTTAAAGTCAATGTTTCAGTGTTTTCATTTTACAGATGTCATTTTGATCCTCAATGCACACAGGGAAACAAAGCCACACAAAGCAGATGTTTCTGTTTCCGGAGAGAAAGGATATTCTGCAGCGTGACGCCCCTCGGGTCTAAAGATCTATGTCAATTTTAGGCAGCCACTGCTCTTCAATAGTGGACAACTAAGCTTCAAGGTCAGCGGTTGGAAATGTAACTAGTCAACACAGTCTCACGGCATTTTGTGTTATAGTCACGAAATTAATCCATTGATTCGTGTTCACCAACACGAATTCCCCATTTTTTTCGTGTCACACAGAACCATTTTAAAAGCAATGTAAATAATAACAAATTAGAAGGAAAAAGAGATTTAAAAAAATACAGATTTCAGTATTCTGACACAGAACGATTTTAGAAGCAATGTATTTATATTAGTATGTTTGGTGCCTGCACCAAATAATAACAAATTAGAAGGAAACAAATATTTAAACAAATACAAATTTCAGTATTCTGAGGCTCTTTGCCCCATTTCTTTTCCTCACGGACGGCAACAAAACTCCGACATTATACTATTTAAAATAAAAGGGTTAGGCTTAGGGTAAGATATTGAGTAAGAAAATGTTTTTATGAACCACACAGCTTCCGGTCTTCCAAGACCCGACTGGACAAAAAGACGTGGTGCAGGCACGAAACACACTACCAATAGAAATACATTGCTTTTATCGTTCTGTGTGACACGAAATAAATGCGAAAATCGTGTTGGTGAACACAAATCAATAGATTAAATTAATTTCGTGACTATAACACGAAATGCCGTGAGACTGGGTTGAACTAGTGCCAAGCAGCTGTGGGTGCAGGATATGTGCTGCTCTCTGCAGTCAGAACATGACATAACCTACGTCATTTGGTGGATATTTTTATCCAAAATTCATTCAGCACAGCAGCGGCTGCCAGACAGACTGATTAAAAAGGTTTGTGCTGGAAAAATGTCAACTAATGTGAGGCAGAACGATTCTATCACCACTATGTATAACATTGTTATTCGTGGTGTATTTAAAGACGGAATATCTACTTGTATTTCTGTTTTATTATATAGACAGTGTTATGTAGCGCCACATGCGTGTTGAAAGGGAAGACGTGACTGCCAAAGGATCCATTAATGTTCCTCTGCTGCTCTCACATTCCCCCTGCACTTTTCATCTCGCATCTTTAGAGAAGCCGTGGTGACAGTGGTGGCAACATTAGCTTGCAAGGCATGCTAAGCTGTGCTGTCACACGCTCGAGATGAGAAGTGTTGACTGTCTGACATCGACGCAAGACAATAACTGAGAAAGCGTGGGCAGATCGTGTTTGCTCACTTTAGCAAAACAAATTGTGGCGGACAGTTTTGACAGCTTTTCCCGCCATTTTGAGGACATGGGATGTTGTGTTTACTGTATTAATGTCACATTCCCTGCATGGATACTGCAGACTATAATACAGTATGTGTGCTATATTTATGTACCTGGTGGTCTAATGTGCACACAATCTATGACTCAGAGGCTCTGCGATCCTTTATGCCTTCTTGAAATAGGTGTCGGTCTTATATGGTCTCTGATGTAGAATAACAAAGATACAGAATGTTGTAAGCTCTTCAGTCCTGTTTGTTCCCTTGTAGCTTTTGTGGCAGTGGAACAAAGCTTGACTGCAGATTACGAAAGCCTCACAAAGGCAAACAGTTGTATATTTCCCTCCAGGCAGAGGCTCACCTCGCATCACACGGCAGCAGAGGAGAGAAATAGTTACAGTTCAACATCTCAGAGACGCACGTCACACATCCTCGACCAGTCAAGCCCCCACAAGCAATGCCCTACGAAAGCCTATTGATTTTAAAATAACAAAAATAATGTTTCTAGAGCCTGTGAGTCACAGCATTATCCGTCCAATTTCAGGGTTGACTGCCACCGAGCGAGTTTAGGCCCTTTAATCACTAACCTGTGTGATTTTTGTAGGAGGCAATCATAAGTGGTCATTTTCAACTATTTTCTCCCAAGGACATCTGTCAGTGACCCCTCAATTTGCCCCACATGTGTCCAACTTGTGTGCAGTACCTGCTAGTTATAGACACAAATCAAACAGACTGGCAGTTTCTCAGCTTGAGTTTGAAATGTTTGGTGGATTATTATTAATTCACATGCTGCTCCCAGGTGGACCGCCCGCAGAGAGGCGGATGTTTTTAGGTGCATCGTTCGATAACAGCGTTTCTCTTTCTCTTTGATTGGGGGATTTGCCTCTCCCTACAGTATTTCTTTCCCACAGAAAGTTGTGTATGTTTCCCTTCCTTACAATATCTTCAAAATCTGTGGGTGAATAATGAACATTTCAGATTGATTTTATTTTCTCATATGAAATAATGAATATTTACATCCCTCTTTTATATAAATAAAATAGTTTAAAATGTGAAATTGTGCAGAAAAAACATGAATAAGCTAAATTGTTAATTTCAATATAATTGTTCTTGATTAAAGTAAAAGATATCTATCCATATGGTGAAAAAAAGTTTCGCCTTTTTTGAGAGACACATTTATAGGTAAATGTGCATCATAAGTGATTTGGTGATTCTAGTCACTATTTTAGTTGTTGTATAAGTCATTTTGTAGATGAAAAAGCATCATTACTTCAAACCCTTAAAAAGAGGATATGTTACAGAGCTACAACTGCAAAGGGTCCAAAATAAATCTCTGGTCGATTCCAAAAGCTGTTAACAATTTTAGATATTTTCAACACACCTTCTCTTTTGATCACTAAATCATTCTTCATTTATTTTACAGCAGTATGTGGGTGTTTGAAAAAAGATTTCAGTGCTAAATGATGATTAGATTTCCCAGTCTCACTATAACTCTCCACACGAACTTGAAAAAAGCTGCTTATTTCTGACGAATCAACCACGGAAATAATCAAACCTATTCATTATTAAATCCATTATTCTTTTTAATGTGTGATAGCAATAGGAATCAGGGGACTTTGTTTTCTGATGGTGATATTGGTTTTCATTTGATTCAACTGTCAGTAGAGGGCTCTCATGATCCATCCATAATGGGCCTGACCTCTCGTCTGCACTCTATTGCATTGACTGTATTCAATGAAGCCCTCTATCAATGCTCTTTCATGGTAATATTGAATTGTGCTTTTCTTCCCTGCTCGCTGTGTTTTTCTACTTCAAACAGTGTTGGAGATGGCTTTAATGTTTACCTACGTCCATTGTAGAACACTGTTTGTCTCTTTTGTTTCCTGCTGCTCGATGTCCCATTGATTTCCTCCCTGTGATTCTCCTGCTTAGACACGACTATATCATATCCATGGCTCCCCCTCCTCACTGTAACCTCCACTGGTGTTCAAAGCTTCTTCTTTTTTTGCTGTCACATTGAGTGGATGACCTCATCAGATACACACTGGCCTCTACTGGGTAAAATAAGTTATTTCCCAGGGAATGGGAAGCTGAAGAAGGGTGCTTTTTAGGGGAGAGATTAAAAAGGTTTTTTGTAGATAGAAGATGGCAGCCACATTAAGGGTTTGTGTTCATGTTGATAGGTAGTTTCGGGGTATTCAGCAGCGGAGAAATGAGAAAGCCTCACGTCTCCTCATCTCCCCGAAACACATTTTTTGGCAGGCTTTGAATTACCTGCACCCCTTTCCTGCCTAAATTGTTCAAATATGTTCGAGGTTGATCAAACAGAAAGGCTTTCGCAGCGGACGGCGAACAGAGCTTTTTCCTGTGGGCTGTTGGGGATCAGACATGAAAACACGGAGAGAACAAAGGCTTGTCGGGACTGTTAAAGACGCCCGGACCGCAGCAGCACATCAAAATGCATTCGGTGAAACAGACATGAAATACCAGCCGACTGCAAGAACCTATCAAACATGTCAAAACTCTTCTGTCTCTCAGAGAAGAGGCTGAAATAGGAATATACTACTAACTTATGAGATTTACTTACGTGATCTGAAATAATATATAATAAATTGACTATCACAATTAAGTGTTTATGAAGTGCCCCTTAAAAAAGCATGACTTGCAGAGAATATTTTTGGTGCAAAAAGAAAACTTGTAGTTCTCATAAACCTGCTGGGAACTAGAACAAGTTAAAGCTGCACTGCCTAATATTAAAAATGGTATAAATCAGTCAAATGGCTATATCTAAGTTAAGAGGGGTAGCTTGAAGTGACGAAACGCACAGAGAATTATCAGTAGGTACCGCCTAGGTTAAAAGAGTTCCCAATGTTTCTGTTTTTGTTCAAAGTTGCTTTATCGAGCATTGTTTCCTGCAACGTTTATTGAAACCTCCTGCCCGGTATTGAACAGCAAACCGTAAAAGTTTGCTTACTGGTTAACATAATGGAGCAATTAGCGGCTAAAGAGTAAGATGTGTCAGAGTTAAAAGAAAACAAAATATCTGAAGAGCATTTACCCGAGGCACGACTTCAAATTATTGCTAATGTTGCTTTGTATCAGCTGGATGAATAGGCAACAGTTTGCAAGTGGTTAGCTAACAGGTGATAATATGTCAATGTTATGTTTACAGCTTGTTTTGCTGCCCCCAAGTGGTAAGCCTTACGATTTTCTATGCTATGACATAAACAAGAATGGAGTCGTATTAAGATGCAGAAGAATTACAGAAAATCTTCGACCGTAATCAATCTGGAAGGGGCTTCAACTCCTTGTTAAGACGGTGTTCTTAAAAGATAGCTGTTGGAACCCATCTACAAAGAAAGCCTGCTATTTTTAACTTGTTTACTCCAGTTTCCAATGATAGTGTCACTCAGTTCCTGCTCTGCCAGGCTCTGTGCGACCCTCAATGAATCAAGCATAGCTGGCGACGCACTACATCCCAGTACCCAGTGACAGTCTTATTTCCAGCCATCAAGGAAGCAGGGGGAAAGTTATTTACTGAGAATGGTAGACAGAGGAAGATTGGACATCCCTGATCTGTCAAGCACATGACTTTTGGCCGAATCAAATCCTTCACCTTTATTGCATTGTCTTTGTGGCCATTTGGCACGAGGAGATGCAATTCGGAGACTAACCTCGGCGCATTGTCTTCATCTAGCACTGTCTTCCACTGCTAGCTAAGTCTCCTGGACAGAGATGAAGTCCAGTCTATAACCTGTAGAGTCTGGAAACACCCAAACAATTCTTCACATGCTTTGGCCTCGGCCTCTCAAGAGCTGATATAAAATCCACAGTTATTAAACCAACCATTATAAGCTGATATCTCGGTCTCGATCAAAAACGTCTTCTCTCTTTTTTTAAAGAGCAGCATAAAACACAAGCAATCATCTTTAAAACCTGTCTGATACCAGCTGGCTGAAAGTTATTGAACACCTGTTTTCCCAAAGAGGAATCTTTCCTTAACACCAAACTTAATAAACATATAAATAATGTTTTTTTTCTGCCATGTCCTTGACTTGAAAGGAGGAAAATAGAGGGGGAAAAGGTAATTGTCATGTAATTGGCATCAAAGTCCCAGTGCGCCACAACAATGTGTCTTTTTGTGTGTTTGAGAGTTTTAAGCGGAGAGCAGTCACCGAGGACGGAGGGCACGTGCAGCACCGCAGAGATTCATCGCCTGAGGTCCTCTGACGTCAGCTGGAGAGGCTGATGGGAATTCAATACCCAGCATTCATACCACCTAATTTATTCCACAATAAAATCGGCTGTAGCTTGTTTGTCTGCAGCTCCATTGACGGTTCGGGCCGATGAACATCACGGAAGTTCACCACAGATTCTTTAGCCAAAGAGGTTTCTGTGGATCTCTTTTCACTTGTTTGTTAAGCTGCAAAAATGAGTGCAGAATAACAGAATAGCCCCTAAAAGCATCCATTAATTTGAAATACAGGTCATTAACTGTTATGTGCTGCAGTGGTGTTATAAAATAGGACATTGAACAATCCAATATCCAATAAGCCGCATATACTAATGAGTGTTGAAACATTTATTCCCTCTGATAATAAGGAAAGAAATGTTCCTGATTTTCACTCCTTTCACAATATGCTCATGTTCCGTCCAACCTCATTTACTTTTGTTTCTCACACACACAATGCCCTTTTTGTCCTCCTCACAAATCCATCTTATTCACCATCACCCTGCCTCGGCGGTACGCTATTTCATTCCAACAGGAACGCAAACCATCAGATTTTCAGTGTGCCCGCTGCTGTCATTGTCTACATTCATCTGCACAAAACGCTATTTGCTCCATCTTTATTTACCAAACCATAAATGTGGCGATAGTATATGTGGCACAATTTACAAATAAATAAGGGAGCCCATTCTGCTGCATGAAGAGATCCAATCATTCCCGTTCAAAATGAAAAAACAACTCAGGGATGCTGTGTGAATGCTCTGGGGGTGGGGGGGTGAAGGACCAAGGGCTGGTAGGGGCAGGGAGGTGAGGGGGGGTGGGTCTTGCCTACAGTCAAAGCCAAGGGCATCAAACATGACCTTTAAACTTGCCACTGAGCATTAGAGTCCTCGCGTACAAACGCCAACACGATCTTTTACTATGATGTGTGTCACACTAGCCTCTGCAGTTAACTTCACCCACTGTGAAAAGGATATGTGACATTCAGTGGATTTGATGACTCCGTAATTGAGCCGGTTGTCACTGCAGAGCGTACAAAGTCAAAAGAACTACAGGAAAAGTTTCTATAATAAAGAGAGAAATGTAGTGTTACTGGCGCCTGTATGACAGCCTGTTTATAACTAACCGACCAATCTGTCATACAGACGGTTGACAATAAAATGAATAAACAGTAACAGATGCTCAAAACAAATTAATGCACACCACAAATTGTGTGTCCACCAGGATCCCCATCACCATTATTGGGAGCAGTTGAAAGATCTGATCTTATGCATTAGATTATGAGTTAATAGACCTTCAGGGAGCAGATGTGGGGTCTGGTGCATATTCTAGTGACGAATAAATGCCATGTTCTTAAAGAAATTGAACGCAGCACACTGATTTGGGAAGCTGGAAACAAAAGTTGAGTTTGAGAGGTTTGTTGGCATTACTTGTCATGCTGCCATTCACAATTCACGTTTCCATCCAAATGTAATCAAATGTAATGGGTTTTTTCGAGAAAATTGTCTCAAAAATGTTTGAATGAATACTTGTGTCCATCGACCACCGTTAAGCGATTAGGAGTTGGTTCATGTAGAAAAGCAGTAGTTGGAATACCTCATCAAGTGTTATTTCAAGATTTTGTCATCAAAAAAGTTGGAATAACTACATTTGATGCCTCCTATCGACTATGAAGCCAAACAATAAGAAACTAAATGTGCAAATTGTTGGGGGTGTACCTAATTGCAACATTCATGTCCAGGGGGTGGGCCTCATCGTAAGTCCCCTCCCTCTTTGCAAAGCGTAAAGGCTAATAAAAACACGCAGGGTACATGTGATTCAGACGAGAAACATGAATTCATTAAAAATCACAAATGCCATCTTAGGTGGGAAGCAGCAGTGAAACGTCTTAATGTATCAGAGTTACTCATGCTCCATTAATTACATAACTGTGTCATCTCCTCATGAATATTTGCATTTAAAGGTAGTTAAAGACACTTACATTTGCCGATATCTGCAACATTTTAATGGGAGAGATCTGTCGAAGCCTCCATTGTATACATTTGATTGTGATTTTGGTGATAAACTATCAGGAATAGAAGGCAGCAGACAGGGGCGTGAAGAGAGGACGTCTCAAGGGTGGACGGACGCCCCTTCCACCAGACATCTGGAGTAGAGGGCGTCAATCTCAAAGCTCATAAAATCTGAATTCACATTGTGTTTTTTGACTTTCCCAGGCCGCAGGCTTGCTCTGTACTGTCCTTGTCATGTAGAGAACAGCATGTGAATTGTTGCCTTACTAGCCCTGCTAACATTTCTAAACTCCAGCGGCGACAGAGGGCATGGCCACAGCCTCGGCCTGGTGTTTGTGGTCAGAAGGAATGTGATCTCGGGGTGAGAAAAAAGAGGAGAAGTAATAATGAGACATCCCCCCTCTGCTGGTTGTTTGTTTGGACAGACCGGCTGTCTCACAGCACAAGCTGCGGATGGAATACTAATGGTATGACTAATGATTCTCTCGCCTCTCTCCCTTTTCCCCAATTCCTTCCCACTCTACTCTCACTTCTCCTTTCCCTTCCATGTGAAGGAAACTTTTAACTCTAACGTCAGAGCTCCGAAATGCATTATTCAGTTCCGACTGAAGGGACAGCTGTGACATGCACGCACATTTGACGGTATTTAGGGCAAGTAACAAGTGCCTGAAGAACGTTTTCCCCCTCGGAGCTTTGTTGAAAACACCCCCATCGTCACTGATCCTGGTTTCTAATTACTTACTGGTGGGTGGACATTAAACCATCCTTGGTGTTTGCACCCATGAAGTGGGCCTATATCTAATCCACTGCCTATCAATCTTAGGTGTTTAACTTTCCGAATCATATTTTCTTCCAGATTGTGGTGCCTCAAGGGAGGATGACGTCCCAGAATTGCAGAAACTCTCCACCGGGGCAGATTAAAACCTGCTGAGATTTAACCAGGGATTAGATGCCCCCTTTGGCAGTTGGAGGTTTTAGAAACAGTTTTTAAATTATTTTGGTTTTAAATATTGAGATGTGGTGCTTAAAGCAGCCTGGTAACCATAGTTTGGCCTAATAAAAACATCTACAAGGAGCAAAACATGGAGCTTTTCTACCCAAAACTATAATTTCTGTGCCTCCACTGAAGAGAGTATCGTTGGAGAAATTGGATCTCTCTTTCAGGTGATCACCATGCTTAAAAACACAATTACATTTTACAATGAACTATTCAAACCATTCCAATCAGAGAAGTTTTCATTCCTGCGCAACATTACCATTAGCAATCCAATTAGCAATTGGATTGGAATGGAGACACTAAGTGGCAGACGGTGTCCCACAGCGATGCTCACGATCAATTTAACTTTCCATTCAACATCAGTGGCCACATCACAACAAACCCCTGCATCTCTGTGATTGAGAGCGACCTCCTACCACAGGTCTCTGAATGCTTCTTCCCCTCCCTTCCTCACCTACACACTGTTTACTCCTGCTAAGAATCAAATACTCTCTTTAGAAATTATTATAATACTGCTAATAACTCCACTGGTCTGGTCGAATCCACTCCCGGCTACAAAGCAGCCTAAGAAGTGGCTCTGAATAAAAGGAGATTGCATTGATTGAGCAAATAGATTTCAGCATTTAGGTGGAGCTTTGCCAGCATATTGGTTGTATGTTATTTAATCGTCCCCTTGGGGTTTAGCAAGGCTCTGCATTGGGGAGAAAGTTTTCCGAGTCGATTAGGCGTCTTACTTTTATTACTGCTGCACCTGTAATCATCAACAAAGGGACTAATGAAGGAATAGTCAGATGGTCAATATTGAAAAAAGACCATTTCTGTAAGTATCTAACACTGCATTTAAATCAATCTTTAATGGTAAATGCAACTCAAGTTTGTCCAACTGTCCTCCATTTAGATTTCTCTCTGATGACATGGTGCGTGAGTGAGATAAGATCGTCCCTCAGTTCATTAGAGGAATACAAACACTCCTCACTCCCCTGTGCATCACACTCTGAAGCCTGTTCACACACACACACACGCAGACACACACACACACACACACGCAGACACACACACACACACACACACTAGGGGCGGGGGAGCGCCCTTAGGACCTGTATTCCCCGTATGACATTTGCTGAAGATATCCAACTACAGTATCTCTGTCCAAAGACTACATCTTGTACACTGCAGGAACTGTTTAAGCTGCTTATGAGATCAGACAAAAGCTGATGCGAAAATCTACATGCTCCTTATTAACTCCTTATCTACATATCAAATATGCAGCCTTATTGGTTGTATTTACAAGCAGCTTATTACAACCCATCTTTATGTTTATCGATAGGTGGCGATCTTTAGTGACGTACATTGTGATGGGAGTATGAATTAAGGTGATTTAACAGGCTAATAAACACAGGAGACCACTGTTTGGGTCCAAACCAAAAGTCAACTTGTGAGCTTAGGTTTGTAACCCTAATTAACCAAATGTAAACCCAACTGCCATATATATTTACACAAGATCACTATATATCTTCCCAGCACCAAGCAGCACCAAGACAGATTTAGCGACACTTATCACCTATATGATCAAGATCTATTTCCTGTTTTATTTTGAAAAGTGTACTCCCTATGTCATGTCTGCTTTTACTTCCTGTCTGTGTGTTTTCCCTCCTGTTTGATTACCTGATTGTGTTCACCTGGTGCCTTTGTCTTTTGCCTTTCCTGCCCAGCTGTTTCTTGTCCCTGATTAGTCTTGCCTGTGATTAAATCCTGGTTTTCTGTCATTAGATCCCTTTTTGTCATTTAAGGAACAGTTATGTTCAGTTAGTTTTTTGCCTTCTTTTGTTTTCTGCCATCGATGTTTGTGTCCTGAATTTGGATCCACGCTGATCTGCTGGACATAAACAAGGTAACGTTCTGTTGTTTTGCTTTCAAGTGTCCAAAAACCCTAATCCTAATACATTTTGTTGTCGACCATTCCAATCAAAACAATACAGTTGCAAGTAAAATGTTTCCCAGCCCACATTAGCATAGATAGAGGGATAGATGGATAGATAGATGGATAGATGGATAGATGGATAGATGGATAGATGGATAGATGGATAGATGGATAGATGGATAGATGGATAGATGGATAGATGGATAGATGGATAGATAGATGGATAGATAGATGGATAGATAGATGGATAGAGATGGATAGATGGATAGATGGATAGATGGATAGATGGATAGATGGAAGATGGATAGATAGAGGAGTAGATAGAGAGATGGATAGATGGATAGATAGATAGAGGATAGATAGATAGATGGATGGATAGATGGATGGATGGATGGATAGATGGATGGATGGATAGATAGATGGATAGATAGATAGATGGATAGATGGATAGATAGATGGATAGATGGATAGATGGCTAGATAGATAGATGGATGGATGATGGATGGATGGATAGATAGATGGATAGATGGATAAATAGATAGATGGATAGATGGATAGATAGATAGATGGATGGATAGATAGATAGATGGATAGATAGATGGATAGATGGATAGATGGATAGATAGATGGATGGATAGATGGATGGATAGATAGATAGATGGATAGATGGATAGATGGATGGATAGATGGATGGATGGATAGATAGATGGATAGATGGATAGATGGATGGATAGATGGATGGATAGATGGATGATGAGATGGATAGATGGATAGGATGGATGGATAGATGGATAGATGGATGGATAGATGGATGGATGGATAGATGGATGGATGGATAGATAGATAGATGGATAGATGGATAGATGGATGGATGGATAGATAGATGGATAGATGGATAGATGGATAGATAGATAGATAAATACTTTATTCATCCCAAATGACATGCATATATATATATATATATATATATATTTATAGAAATATTATACATAAACAAATAGACCTTGGGTAATATATACATTACACATGTGAAGCTTAGACAAACAAACATAACAAACAGGGGCAGTAATGTAATGAGAGTGAAAGAGCAAATACAATATACCACCATGCGTGTCAAAGTCAAAGAATGTCGAATTCAATACGAGCACAATCCATCTCCTTAGACATTGGAGCCATAAAACAGAACTGAAGTACATCATAGCCTACAGACTGTGCCTTGAGCACATCAAACATAAAGCGCCCTCCCACGCTGTTTGAAGGCATTGGAAACAAACTGAGCTAGATCTCTGTGAACAGGTACTGAAGTCTACAGTCATCAGACAGAAAACAAATCATTCTGCAGACATGTAAAGGTAGAGCCTATATCAAAGAGTGAGATTTAATAGACCATAAAGTCTCCAGTCTCCACACACCACAGGTGTCACTTTCTTTTCTGCTCCTGAGTTTTCCACCACAAGAGACAAGATATCAATTGGGCACCGTTGCATTTTTATACATGCATATGTTTGACAACTGTTCTAGGCACTCATTCATTTCTGGTATGAAATCTAGTTGGCAGAGTTTTACTTATTTTTTGTGTAATCCACCTGTAAATAATAATAATTTCAATTTCTATGGCGCCTTTCATGAAACCCAAGGAAGCTTTACAATGGGAAGTAACAAAACAAAACAAAAAAAGTCATAGTCATACAGATACATAGGCTGAAATAAATAAATGTCAGTCTACATCCATTTTTGTTGCATAATGATTTTCATGACATTATAATTCATTCAGCAGACGCTTTTCAGTGCAATCAACCACGAGGATACACATTTACAAAGAATCCTGCAGGTGCAATAGCTTCAAATAAGCCAAACTTTTATAATTGCTCCATACAGGGAATCCAGTTTGAATTTAGATTGAGACCGCTTCCTTTACAAGTATGTCATAACATAGGAAATCTGTGGGTGCTTTTTGTAATTATTTAAACTGTTATTGTCATTATATATAATTATCATTAAATGCTCCCCGAAAAGAGAAATCCTGGACAAATAAATGAATGAAAAATTAGTCTTTAAGACAACAATATTTTAGGTTTTTGGTGGAATAGATAATAATAACAATTCCTTACATTTATTATAGCGCTTTTCCAGATGCTCAAAGCGCTTTACAAATACACATTACACATATTTTGTATACATGCAAGTTCAGGTGAAGTGTCTTGCCCAAGGACACAACGGCTTTACAGACGCAGCAGCGGCGGGTTTCACCCTTGATCTGATGATCTGATGATCATTGCACAGCGCACTGCGCCACACCGTCCATCTTCACGCCTCGAAGTCATCGAGGCGCTTTTACAAGTACACATTGATTATACATATACACAGGAGCAAATCCGGGTGAAGTGTCTTGCCCAAGGACACAACGGCCTGACGCAGTGGCGGCAGGAGCGGGTTTCGAACTGGAGTTCCCCAGCACCCCCCTTGATCTGATGATCAGATGCACAGACCACTGCGCCACCCGTCCCTAGATAGAGGGATTACATTTCAACACCCATAAACTTCAGGGTTTTGTTTAAACTGGTAACAGGGGCGCTGCGCCCTCTTACTTTCGGCGTGCGCCCTCATACCAAAATGCAGATTCTCCCCGTTAAATTTGAAACTGATGCCAGAAAACATTATTTCTGTTCGTCACAGCTGTAGAATTACTAAAAAAAATTTGAACATCGTATCAAATAGACCGTCAGACGGCATAAACAGCTTTGTTTTTACGGAGCTCCGACGTGGCGTTGTTGTTTACGTCTGCGGCGCCATCTTGTATGGGCGAAGATCAAAGCCCTCGTACCATATTCTTCTAGAAAAACCCCTGAACATGTTTTGAAAGTTTTCAGTTATGTCTGTAGAAAATGAGCTAAATCTCTGATACTTATGTTCGAGTACATTTCTATTTGTAGCAGACCACACTATAACCAAACACATCCAATTAAATGTTAGAGTCCAATCTTACATATGTTTACTTTTACAGTAGGTAGAAAACTGTATTAGTCACCTTCTAGGCCTGGGGACAGTTTGTGTTTGTGTGTGTGTGCGTGTGTGTGTGTGTGTGTGTGTGTGTGTGTGTGTGTGTGTGTGTGTGTGTGTGTGTGTGTGTGGGTGTGTGTGGTGTGTGTGTGTGTGTGTGTGTGTGTGTGTGTGTGTGTGTGGTGTGTGTGTGATGTGTGTGTGTGTGTGTGTGTGTGTGTGTGTGTGTGGTGTGTGTGTGTGTGTGTGTGTGTGTGTGGTGTGTGTGTGTGTGTGTGTGTGGTGTGTGTGTGTGTGTGTGTGTGTGTGTGTGTGTGTGTGTGTGTGTGTGTGTGTGTGTGTGTGTGTGTGTGATGTGTGTGTGTGTGTGTGGTGTGTGTGTGTGTGGTGTGTGTGTGTGTGTGTGTGTGTGTGTGTGTGTGTGTGTGTGTGTGTGTGTGTGTGTGTGTGTGTGTGTGTGTGTGTGTGTGTGTGTGTGTGTGTGTGTGTGTGTGTGTGTGTGGGTGGCTGTGTGACTCATTTGGACACTAATGAGCTGACTGATTACAGGGGAAGGCCTCGGGTTATCATTAGCTCTCCGAGGATCAAACACCAGATCAAGCCAACAGCGGGGCAGAAAGATGCAGCCCACAATCTGATATTAGTTTTTTCGAAAAGGAAGAAAAGCTGAGGAAGGAAAGAGTTTAGCACTTTTCTTTAGAGGGCAAAACAAGACGCTGGCGGTATGTTTTTGATCAAAATGCCATTGAGGGATTCACAACATGCCAAATACAAACCCTGTCCCATGTTTTTAAATTCCTCAACAAAAGGCAATTAGTAGCCCTGTCAATGCACTTCCTCAGACAATTGGGACCAACCTCAGACAAGAGGAACAATCTCTCATCACCGGCTTAGAGGTTTTTGAAGACAGATCAGATTGTCTCTTCTCTGCCTGTAATGAGATAGCTGCTTGCTTGACGTCTCCATGAGAACGTTTCCACACTTTACCATTAACCCAACAGACTGCGCATGGCAAAAGCTGAATGAAAGACATGGGGAGAGGTCTGTGGTAATATTGGGGTTTTTCCTAGAGGTCTGTGCAGCAGCTAAAGCTAAGTAGTTGTGTGGTTCTGGCCATTATTTGTATTAGTTAGAGTTTTTTTGTGTTTCTGTTTGTGGGGTGAAGATCTGGAACAATTTGAGTGAGGAGCTAAAGGGATGTCCAAACATCAAACTATTCAAAAAGAGGTATAAAAACACAATTCTCACAAGGTACAGGGAGGACACTGCTAAACCATAACTGTTTATATTCTTGTTTTGTATTCTATTTATGAATTTGTGTATGTACATATGTGTATGTATATATATATATATATATATATATACAGACCATTCTCCTAACTTGCCTGTATATATTATATGAATGATTATATAAATTATTCAAGGTTAAAGTATACATTGATATTGTATGTTAACATATATTAAGATGTAAAAAGAAAAAAAAAAAGGGAGAAGGGGTCGGATTAAATAAGTGTAAACTTCTTCCGGCCACTTCGGACGTGTAATTAGCTAAAGTGTTGTTTATTGATATCAGACAATGATACTACAGACTATTCAATTATTAATTAAATATTTCGTTTTGTTATTGCATTCATTTGTATAGTTCTGTATCATGTCTGTATCATCTTTTGTTTCATTTGTATTTTCTTTGGTTTTACACGCTCGAAAAAATAAAATAAACTAAACTATATTGTACTTACTGTCAAAGAATATTTCTGTCTTTACTTTAGATATTTAACCTATTCTGTGTGTTGACGTTTATGACCAAACCCTGGCTCTGTTATCTCTCTTAAGGAATGGGAGGCTCCAGCTATCTTGATAAAGCAGTTCAACTCTCGGTCACGAAATGGTTTACGACTGTGAGAACGCTGGATTTCTAAGCTCCACAGATGTTTACGCCTCCCCCAATATGCTCATTAACTCTCTGTAAACTAGTTACAAGGTCTATCGAGAGATAGGCTGGTCAGAATTGACATGACAACCCACCCGTGCAGTCAGAACCTTTTGCTGCTGTGACTTGTGATATGAATTCTCCGGCCGTTGACTTGTAATAAACATCATTGTTTGACATCAAAGCTCCAACTCTCCTCGTGTCTCTCTGAGTCCTGACTCTCCATTGCTGCAGAAGTTTCCCTTACACTTACTGAATTGAGTCGACGGATGATTTGGAAAGTTTGTAATCGAGGCAGTAATTTACTTAAAACTGACACTGAAGGCATTCAAGGTGGTAATGAACTTTCATGAGAAAACTGTACACGCACAACAACGACAAATACATTAGATCAGAGTTTAACTAGAAAGTCAGTCGGTAAACTTTATTAGAATCAAAGGACAGTCATTAGTTAAAATGTCCTTTTCAAATAAATGTGGCTAACCAGGGAGATATTTAAAGGAGAACGCTACCGTTTTTCTGCATCAAATTCAGTTTAATTGTCATCTGAAATAACTCTTACATTTGATTAATACTGGAGGGACTACAATGTGAGAACGTAGTAGTACACATTCCAAACTGGCGCTTCTGGGTTGGATTGTGGGAAATGTAGGATCAAGTGATCTTGGCCTATACTGAGGATCAGGATCTCTGTTTCTTCTGCTTTAATTGAGACCATTTTTTTTAAAAGTAATCTGTGTGCTAAAACCTGGATGATTGTTTCTGTCTGACTTTGCTAAACCCTTTAACAAAGTTAGTAAATCTCAGTAAGAACTTCAAAAGGGAATGGTTGCCACAACTAGTTAATTAAAATCTCAGTTGATTTTTTTGTTTACCCACTTGGATGTTTTTGTGATATGACGCCTACAACTTGATGCAATGAAGGATGTTTCCTCAACAGGCCTCTCTCCTGGCATCTCTCCCCTCCTCCTTTCTTCTATTCCTCTCTTTATCCCTCCTCCCTTTCTTTGGAGGCCCTCCGGACCCCATCAAGGCTCATTCTGTTCATCCCGCATGTGAGGGGTCAGTGCGTACCCCACAAGAATAAACCAGCCACTCAATGTGAGGATCTTTGTGTATGTCCTCATCCCCCTACCCTCTCTTTCTCTCTCACCCACTTGCTTGTGCCCTATAGATGAGAATTGGCTCCATTCACCGCTCTTCCCTCCCCCCTGGAGCGGACTTCTCAGGGCCCTAACAGCGCATTTCTATGCCTTATTGCTCCGGCTCCTCCATGGAGAGCAGTCTCGTCAAAGCATTTGTGTAGACACAGAAGGAAATGAACTGGCTTTGTGCTTGTTTTTGACATATAGGCACGATCACGTGGTGAAGTTTGTGGGGCAAGCATTTAACTAGAAAAGGACAGAATGTGTAAAATGTCTCTTAAAGGCCTCCAAGTGGCCATCTTGGAAGTAAAATGTCAGGAGTTATTTAGGAATGAAGCGGTTTTATGAGTTTGGCCCTTCTGGCTGTCGTCCAGCTTAATCCACATTGTGTTCTGACCCAAAGCTGGTTTCTCAAGCTCATCTCCACCTCGTGTTTAATCTCCCCCAGCTCTTTTATTAGGACCACACCATGTGTTGATTCTAAAGAAATGAAGCGGACACCTCATTTCGAGCAAGAATGAGCCGGAGAGAGCTTTTGTCCACAGCAGGAATGCCAATAAGACAGAGAGGAACACTGTTTGGTCTGACTCAGGTTGCTATACCAGTGCTGAAGAAAGCCATGGCAACGCAAGCAGAAGGTCTGCCGGACCACATCGCGCTGCTACAATACGCCCGCTCCGGGTTTGTCATTCCAGTCAGGCCTGACCCAAATTACCACATCCTCGGCAAAAGTGGCCTACTTCAACCAGCACCCATGCACAGACATGCTTAATTGGGCTTGCATATATTTGGCTGATAGCGATAATAAACAAAACATATGGATGTTTGAAGTCTAATCACTGAGGAGACGGCCCTGTTACTGATTTAATACCACAGTCCATAGCCCATGGCTGCTGGATTATTGTGACTTTCCAATTGTTTACCCAATATGTCTACAAGCCACTTTTCCATCTGCAGTTATACATCTCAGTATTTTAAGCTTAATAGTCTTTTATGTTTTCATATGTTTATTATCTCTTATCAACAGCCTCGGGGCAAAATCTGCTCCAAATGGGAAGAGCAACAAAGACCATGTTTACAGAAGCGTTTTGGTAAAATATTAAAGAGTAAACTGAACAGGCGAATATGTCTGAAAAATACAGAAATGCAAAAAAAATTGAACACTAGAGGATCTTAACTGGGTTTCTTTTGCAACTTACTCCAAACTTATTTTATTGCAACATTTGAAAACAACAGGGGGGTTGATACTGGCAGTCAATATAAATCTCATCCCCAACATAGGCACAGATACACACGCTAAGAACACACTCCAAAACTGGCCTTCATACCATCTGTACTGCTGAGTCTTTCTGCCCAGAATACAGTTGAACTTGAATGTTTTCTGCTCTAGAAAACCAGCTCACCATCACCTACCCACAAAAGCTAGGAATCTGTTAGTGTTCCACCAGAAAATAAATCCACTTACTTTATTTTGGAGGTATGGTAGTTGTATATCAGAGCTTGAAGAAGTATTTTCACTAGTCTCTTTTCATCTGCACCTCTACCCTGCTGCCCTGTCTCTGCAATACTATTTCTCTTTGTGGGCTGAGCATGCAATAGCTGTGTAGTGTTTTTTTTTTCTTTTTTGTGTGTGTGTGTTGCATGGGGTGAGGGGAGGGTGGTGGGTTGGGTGTTGAATGCCGGGTTTCCTGACTCGTGATCAGGAGCTCATTACCCCCAAGGTCACTCCAGGGACGCCCTGCCTGGCACTCACTGAGACACCAGAGAGAAGATGTGAGATTGCAGATGAGAGTGTGAGAGAAAGAGAAAAGGAGAGCAGCTAAGAGCCTGGAAGATCCGCTGGGACGAGGAGGAAGAGCAGCGAGAGAGAAAAATAGAGACACAAAGATACATAACAGAACGGGAAGGGAGACGGTTGAAAGACAACGATCCAAATGCAAACAAGGAGGCTAATATTCAGGAGTAGCGAGCAAACACAACAACACAATGTGGCTGTAGGAGCCTTGGATGAGCCCACAGTGTGAAGCCCAGCCAAACCACACAGAGTTATATAAAATATCTTGTTGATCCATGGAAAAGTGAGTCCAACCAGAGCAATCAATAGAATATTGACCATCACCAGCCGGGCTCTGCGTTTGTTTTTCAGATTTTTCTATGGGCCAGTACTGCAAAAAACTTTGTGTGCTGGTTTTGTGGCTGTCACGCTATAGATAGTTTTTTTTCTCAGGTCTGTCCAATTAGATTAATGAACCTGTCTTCTTTGATGAATAGATTCATCATTTGGTTAAGGAATGTGACAAAAAAGTGATAAATATGCTTTGAAGAGCCCAAGGTAAATACTTCAAACAGGTGTTTTGTCATAAACCAAAGTATTGGAAATTAATATCTTGACCCCAAGCTAGTGTTATTGACGAAAAGTTAGGTATCCCTCAAATGTATTACAATTCCTCCTAAGGGGGACGTCAATGTCATGGCAATTCATCTTAGCAATAGTTGAGACACTGGCGGCCAAAAAAGTGAAAACTTTGATTTACTGATGTTGCTATGGAAAAATTCAGATAATTGATGTCTCTATATCTCAAGATATAAAGATTAATCCTCTGGAGACCATGAATATCTTTATACAATTTCATGGCAGTCCAACAGAACAACAGTTATATCTGTCTAGACCGAAGTGGTAAACCAATTCATAACCACGACTAATGCGTGGTTAGGCAAGGATTGGAGCTGTTTCAAGGAACCTTAGCAATGTAATCAGTAATGTAACAAATGTATTAGCTTTGGAAAATAATGTTTTTTAATAAGTAATTAGTTATAGTAACATGCCCAACATTGATTTTCTGTTGACTAATCAATCACTTTGCAGATAATTTCAATCCTAAACAAAACGCCAGTTCATTATATTATAAGAGTGACATCTGTTAAAAACAAGGCCCTTTTTAATCTTCAAATTAGAATTTAGATAACTGTTCTAGTTCAACCTGTCAGTTAATATGTATTTCTGTCCTCTTAGATCTATTTCAGCTCTCATTGGTGGCCAGATTTGTGGCATTGTTGTAATAAATTGTAGATACTCATGTTGTTGAGAGGCAGATGGCTGGAGATGACCCTGTAGAGCAGTCCCAGCACTCTGCTGCAGCTAGATTAACAGATTACAGCACACAGGATCAATAAAGTGTACCATTAGTCCTGTCCACAAAGCCCTGTGTACAATACTGATGTCAGACTGCCTCTGTAAACTCTGTGTAGTCCACACAGAGATAAATGGCTGTATATTTCACTTTATAAGGCTGTCTTTTCTTTGGCTTGCGGTATTGATTGAGTGGCTGGCACAGATTCATTCTGCACTAGAGGAAAAATACCCCTTAGTGCCAAAGCAGCAGCCTTTACTCCATAATTATCAGATAACTCATTTTCATGCCAGAGACCTTTGTTAAGGTGATACTCTCAGCTATTCACAATGTGATTATAATGCACCATTTGATTAATTTAATGGTCATTCACAGGTGGAAGCATATTCTATAACCATTAAACATTGTGATGAAGATTCAGCATTATTAATTCAATGGGAGGGATCACCAATGGTCAACTTTGTCATTAAAACTTATACAGAAAACTACCATTGAAGTTGAGTCTTAGCTCCTTTCCAATAAGTGTACAATCCTCATGGGCAAAGTTAAGTCTTTATTAGCAAAGGTCTGACCATTACATTTACACACAGTTTCAGTTTCCTCTCAAAAACGGCTTAAAAGTTGAGAAAACCTTACTTTTGCACTTTCGATTTAGTGGTTTATTATATTATATTGCTTTAGTTGAGGACATTTGACCAGTTGCGAGTCAAATAAAAAACAGTGCACCTTAAGGAGTTCTCCACCATGTCGGGGTTACAAAGTTCACTCTTGACCTTTGGTAACAGCCCTTGAGAAGACAATCTCACAAAGAAGTGTTTGATCATGGTAGCTGTTGAAGTTTGTCTCGGTTGGATAACACTTTTTTTTTTAAATGATTTAGCTTCTTTCGATTCATATTTTATTATAACATATATTTATGATTTGTGGCAATGCATGGACCGGCTGTTTCTGTCTTCTTTACCTTCATATTGTGGTTTCATCATGTCAAAATGGTGATATCAACATTTACGCAGCAGTCAGTACCCTCATTTTTGGAGGCAAGTCCACATTTTATGTCTAAAAAAACAGCTTTTCACTACCACCGTGCAACTTGTTGCAGGTTGATATACAAAAATGATGACAGTGAGATGAAGAGGTAAAGGGTGAACACCCATGTAATGATTCAAGAGACCGCAGCTCAGTCACAAGTATTCAAATCTAAAATTCAAAAAGGAGAGTGAGTGGTGCGCCTCAAACACCTTTTGCCTAGCGACTGAGAGCTTTTTTTGAAGGTCATTAAAGAGATGGTGGGTTGAGACATTTTTGAAATTGCCGAGTAATGGTCCAGCAGCAAAATAATAGATGAGTTGGTAAGGAGCAGAAACAAAGGCATTGATTTTTAGACAAGCAGCAGCAGTTAACCTAAGTTGAGAATTCAAGCATTATTTCAGTGCTCAAATCAAAAAGCAATATCATTTCAGAAATTCTGCAAATGGGGAATAAAGTCTTACCAATCTCTAATTTTCTAACCACCTAATGCACAACCCTTCTTTTGAAATATGCACCCAAGTCCTTTGTTCTTTAATGGTGCCCAACCCCATTTGGGAGCTGGAGCTGCAAACACTGCAGTTCCACATGTTCAGCATCATGTTGCACGGTTGGGGATTTTAGCATCAGCCCCACTGATGGCCAGTAATTAGTATGACTCATACCCCCCGCTGATAACGATATACCATTTCACCGCTGCCTTCTCATATTCAACTCATTAATAATACATTTCATCCATTTGCACCCCCCTTCGGACCTCCCCTAAGTGTACTGTGCGATATGCTTTAGTGCCATCCACCAGGAGCTTCTCCAATGATATCATTTCCTTCATTTGATTAAAATGAGGTATGAGAAAATAAATAATGGACAGAAGATGGCCAAGATTTTGTTTTCCCTCTAGTTTAAACAGATATGAAGGAGTGAAATATCAGAATCAGAATACCTTTATTAGTCCCACAGAGGGGAAATGTCCATTGTTACAGCAGAAAAGACCGAAAGACAGCTTAATGTTACCTGAGCATGCATACAAAAATACACACCTTGTAACAGTTCTGAGGATTTAGCAGCCAGGTATATATTGCACTCTTTTTAACAGCATATATATTGCACATAGTTGGTATTTAACAACAAGAGATGTTATAGTCTGTGTTGTTGTGTGTGTGTGGGGGCCGTGGTGGTTATATAGTCTGACCGCTGCTGGAAGGATATGATCTTTATATTCAATTCAACAACTCACTCGTTATTTTTGTTCACGTTTAACAGAGCCTTGGATAGAGTCACTGTCAAGCCCCACTAGGCCTGTTCATTGTGTGTCCATCGGCAGCCCAACGAGAGCAGAGCAGTCACTTGGCCTGCATGCTGTTAGAGGATGATGAAACCAAATGAAATCAGCCTGTCGAAGTAAGCCAGTCTTTTTTCTTTTTCTTTTCTAACCCCAGCTCCATTGGCTCTGCCTCTCTATCCGATTGTTGAACCCACAGATAAGTGCCAGAAAATGGCGGAAAAGTGAATTTCAAGCTTTTTCTATTACTAGCAAATATTCACTTTTCCCAACATGTCGGAAAGGAAATGGAGATTGAATTTATGGCTGTAAGAGAGGGCGGGAAAATAGCTATGCTGAAGAAAATCATATTACTCAAAAGCTGTTGAGATGTAAAATAATCATACACAGCATATATGACCCTCCTACGAAAACATATCCCAGTCAAGGGCACATGTTTGCTTTCTTCACCGTCATTGTGCTTACTAGATTTCATTCATCATACAAAAATAGTGCATAAGGACAAAATGAAAGAACAAAATGTCTTGACAATGTTATTCCCCGACCGTATCCCGCTAGGGCCCAAGTCATATCAGACACAAGACAAAACACACACACACACACACAGTCACTGAACATCTGTGGGGCCGTGACCGCCATTTAAATCTGTATCAGGCTAAATACTGTATCCAGCTGTGTACCGTACACCTAATGAAACAAGTCAAGTTTATATATATCAACCTCAATTACTAATCTCTGAGAACTTTGCAATATACTCAACATACAACCACATCTAACACTTAACCCTTGATTTGGATAAAAAAGTGTTTCTCAACAAGAAATATCATGTGGAAAAGAAAAGATGCACCTCAGAATATGAGGCCCCAAGGCCAATGCAGCTTTTACAAGTTCCTCGGTTATTACCATTTCCCGAGCTAGGAAGTCGAAGTAGACAATGCGACACAAATGCCCTCTAGCAATGTCAACAAAAGTTAAACTTAGTTTGTGTATTCATCCGCCCTGTGAATCGGTTCCAGTTCCAACATTTTATTAGGTTCTTCTTTAGTCTATGCTTCACAGTTCCACTAAGTGCAATGACAATTGGGCCTTTAGTTTGTCCGTACTAAAATAACGCCAAAAACATAATCTTCTAACTGGAGAAGTAAAGTGCATCATGTAGTGAATAGATATTAGCAGCTCTAGTGGTATTAGTTATTACAATATGGGAAAATATAAAAGTGTATACAAACTTTACAAACAGCTACAAAGTACAAAAAAACAATACAATGTATTTTTAGAACTAGTCAAAAATACCTAAAACACCTCACAAAGCTGAGGGAAACTGCAATGAATATCTTAAGCAGTGAGTTTCTCGTGTATTTCCTTCCCAAAGGTCTGAGCTCAATGAGTGCCTGTTTAGTTCCCTGTAGGTCTGTCCAACAAACAACCACTTTGACATTACACATAATCATTTATCCATTGTTACTATCAAATAATTGATTATCGCCACTTAAAGAATTTGGAAGTCCATTTTCATCCTTATATTTTCATTGGATCTGATCAGAACAAGCAATAGCACACACTCTTACATAAACTAACTCGACACGAGCACAACACAAACATCATAAAGTCGACTCCCATCACGAATCTTTATGAAAGCCCAACCTTTATCTCCTGATGAAGTTTATGGCCGTAATCTATTCAGCATGAGGTAATGAACGCTATCCCATTATGCCCATTTAATTTCACAAGAAGCTCAGTTTCATTAATAAAGTATAAGCTCTTGGTGGAATATTAATAGGCCTATGTATATGCCAGTACCCTAGCTAATAAAAGTAAAGAGATTTTCACTTTCCAAAGACCATCCTCTGCGTTCCCTGTGGAATATGATCGGCATGTTATCTGTTCTGTTGTTGTTGAACGACGAACACTCTCAGGCGAGACTTTTCACACTTTCATCGTGAAGAAATGCAAGAATCAAATATTTACCTCTACAGTTTGTAAGACTGCGGCTGCAATTGTTATTCAGTACTTAATGCATTATTTATCTCCATTTAAAATCCATTTAACACTGATTAATCATCATACACTTTTAGCATCAGCGGAATAATGGTGAAAACATATTGATTTAGCAAGATAATCAGACTGACAACGACTGAATGCTGATTTATTAGCCTCATACTTTTGTATGATAATGTGGTTGCCTCACATTGGGATACAGTGATCCCCAGGGATCTTAGAGTATGTCAACGTTTCAGATACTCTTGGCTGACTGACTGCGAAGGCTTCTAACAGTCAAACAAATGGAAATCTGATGCAGTACAGTTCATTTCTCTGTTCAAACTCAGAACTTTTCCGCTGAATTTGAATGTGATTCCCACAAGACAAATCAAACGTGTCCTCGTGTCAGTGAAAGCCCCTCTCTTGGCCGTCCTGTTTGAGCATTGCTGAACTTAATTTATGACTGACAATTAATCTAAAGTAGCCCAAACACTCCAGCGTGGCCGACGGAGCGTGACAGCGTTAACAAAAACCGCTCCCGTCCGATCCGTCTCCCAGCCGACACCCTGCCCCCGTCGCTCTGCGTTTATCTGCCTCCATACGCTTTCCCCCGAAAAACTCATTAATCTCTAATGGCTTAATTCTGTGTTGCCGTTATGGCATGCGTATGTTCTCATTAATGGATTTTCAATATTATGATACAGAGCAGACGCAAGATTCTAAAATGTTCTTTGTGAAAAGAAAAAAAAAAAGAGAGAAGTGATTAGGAAAAGAAAGTGTCCGATATGCTTTTTGTAGTTATTTGATGGTGAGCGCTGCTGATAATCGACTATGAGATCTGGTTCGAAGGATGATGACAGAAATGGAAAATGTATAAAAGGTTCAAGCAAGCCACAGTACAAACTACAATTAAGAACTTGTGAAAGACACTGAAAGACATGTGCCAACCCAAGTTTATAGAGGGCAATGGATTCTTTGCAGCACAGTAGTCGGTTATAATAAACCATAAGGGAAAAACTAACTTGTCATAACTGAGCGATGTTTAAACTCTTTCCTATTTGCTAAATGGGTTTAGTCAAAACCTTAACACGATATGATTGAATGCCTCCTTATTTATGTTAAAAACAAGTAAACAAATCAAACTTTCAGTTGTCAAAACAAACCAAATTCATAAATATAAAGAACGTGTGAACTTGAATGCGTCTCTCAAGCCTGCTGCACGATAGCTTTGAGGCCAATTATGTCTTGAAAAACAAGAACCGAGACAGAATGAGGGCCGGAATGAGAGAGGTGAGGTAACGCTTAAATGATATAGCCTATCATCTGCCCGCTTCTGTGAAAGTATCTGTACAAAATACAGAGCTCTGTATTTGTGCTTGGAGCGTCTCAGTGTTCCCGGCAGTCACCTTTAACAATAGGATTAGTGCCAAGCTGAGAAAAAAAAAAGCCAAGCAAAGGAAGGATGAAAACTGCCGGGGATCACCGCTATCGCTGATGGAGCCTGAACCCCCCAAGGGAGCACTCGTCTTCCTGTTTGATTTGTTCTCAGTCATCTAGTCTGTAGCCAGTGGACTGGGGGCTGTTTACGTGGCACCGCATAGCCCTTTTATCTTCCGATTGAGAAAAAAGAAAGAAGGGTAACAGCTCTGTGACAAAACACTGAACCTTCACCCATCCACGTCCTCCGAGGGACCGCTGAAGGAAAGCTGTTGACCTGAGGAGATCGGACTCCACTGCCACACACCTGAACTTCCTGTCGCTTGTGTTATGGCGGGAGTCCTATTTATCGATGGAAACATCCGATTATGTGATATGCAACTTGCCCCGACTGTCGCCAATTGCTTCAGAATGCTTCAGAATGCTTCACAAAGATGACCTACCTGTCGTACCGAAGTGAAATTAGACACAAGTCAATACTCTAGGAATAAAACGCCCCTGTCTCACTCCAGATGATGATCAGTTGTCAGTGTTTAGATGGGCCTGCAGTCCAAATCGATGACAAAATTAATTAACACTCACAACCTCGCCAGATGACTGAGGAGAGAGGTTGAGGCACAGCTGCAAATTCCAACCCTGTCCCCCCGTTCCAAAAAAATGATGAGAAATAATGAGACGGCATCTGTGTGATCGGGACCATATGCAAAAGTGATGGATTACTCTATCTTGTACAGAGGGGATTTAGCGAGACAGCTAAAGTGTTTGTGATTGGCAGCGGTGCCAATCACAAACACTTTAGCTGTCTCGCTAAATCCCCTCGCTAAAACAGGGCCTCATTCCTCATTCCTCCAGTTGCGGGGTCCTCTCCGAGTCGGCCAAGCGTGTAAACACACATCAGCCGAGTGCTGGTCCTGCCCTTTGCAGGTGCTCACTGTCAATCCAGGAGGTGGTAACGTAAATAAGAGTCCATCTGATAACACATGCTAGGACCATCTGCAATCAGCAGCCGATTCTTCCTCACACTGCGTACAGGAAGTGCATTATTGAAAACAGCAGGGAATTGTCAGTCTTTTTAATTAAACTTGAGGTTTGGCCCCAGTCTACCTGCAGTATTTTTGCTAAAGTCAATCTATGCCCTTCAGTCAAAAAGAACAAATCAATCTTGATTAACAAAATGACCAACCATAATACTTTATAATGATGCTGAGAGGAAGCTAGCTACAGCAGCTAAAGAGAAACAACAACGTCCAGCTCATATTAGACAAAGTAGACTAAATAAGGACTTAACTTTGATCACAGTACTGCAAGTTCATTTTGATCAAGATCCATTTATGATGAAGCCACATGCAGCAGCCTCAATGGGTTTGTGCTTCAGCAGTGAACACTTTGTCATGGACGGAAATGGACATTCTTTCAGAGTTTAAGTGTAAGGATTAGCCTTTTGCTTTGCAGTGCCCCATGCTTACTGATGAGTTTTCATCCATCACCGAGGTATAACAATGCCGTATTCTCATTAGCAAGCACTAAATGTGGTCCATTACAATGCAGCCTCACGAATGGTCTACATTATTGTAATTGGGCCAGTGGGTTTGTAAGTTTAACGACCAAAACAACATTTCTTTTACAATTTAAATCCCCCAGAAAACCTTTCTGAATGTCAATGTTTTTTTTAAAGATAAGCCTTTTACTTCATTCCGGCTTGTATCAGGCATATGAATATTTATAACAAATTGTCCATTCAAAGCTATTTTCATTCATGGGTTAGATTTTATGACTGCCACCATGTGGAAAATCTCCCAGGCAAGGCCACCGCAGTGATATGTGTTTCATTTGGGTCAATTCTAGCCGAGCAGACGGAGCAGAGCGCCAGCCACATTGACGTCTGTATTAGTGTCTCCTGGAATACAGATGAGGATGTGTCTGGTGCGGGAAAGGAGCTCTGTGATTTCCGCTTAATGAGGTTGAGCATAGACCCAGTCGGAGCAGGTAAGGACAGACTGTTGTGACCTTTAACACCCCATAACCATCAGTCACAAGAGCCTGACAGACTGCAAACAACTGACCAAAGCACTTGCTGGATCATGCATACCACTTACCGTGAAGAGGGATAAATTGGTCAGCGTGGCAGAGAGGGCATCAAGTCAATTCCCAGTTAATCTCTATTTGGCTATCCAGCTATTTATTTATACATCGATAAAAAAAACAATGTAGGCTACTGGAAGTAAAAAACTATGCCCCTTTATTTGGGTCTGCTCCAAACCCATCCTCCAAGTTCTGCTTGTTTTTCTAGAAGACAAACAAACAAACAAACAAACCGACATTAACTCCATCATCTTCTCCCGCTTATCCGTGGTCGGGTCGCGGGGGTAGCAGTTCCAGCAGAGAGCCCCAAACTTTCTTTTCCCTGGCCACATCAACCAGCTCTGACTGGGGGATCCCAAGGCGCTCCCAGGCCAGCGAAGAGATATAATCCCTCCACCTGGTCCTAGGTCTACCCCTTGATCTCTTCCCAGCTGGATGTGCCTGGAACACCTCCCTAGGGAGGCGCCCAGGTGGCATCCTAACTAGGTGCCCGAACCACCTCAAATGGCTCCTTTCGACGCGAAGGAGGGCTTTAACTCCAACAAAAAAAATTGAAAACATGATCTCCTTGGTGAGGGAATGAAAAACTTTGGACCAAATACCTGAAAACTTTCTCTCACAGTCGGATTTTCGTGAGTTATTTTAAATCAGTGAAGCGCATTTTCTATTTTTTTTATTTTATTTTTTTTATTTAACCTTTATTTAACCAGATAAAAAAGCATTGAGATACAATCTAATTTACAATGCTGACATGGCCAAGAAGGCAGCAACGTTACACATTTTACACAAGTAAACAAAAACAAAAAAACGAAAAGCAGTCACTACATTGTGCACATTTGGGACAGTAAGAAAGGTACTACTCATTACTGCAAGAGCAGCTGGTGGTAAGGACCTCAGACAACTTCAATTTAAAACAGGCTATCGGGACAAGTGCCGTCAGTTTGAGGCTTGATTGAAGGTCATTCCAAGACCAAGGACCATAATGAAAAAGACTCCTTTTTCCAGCCTCAGTCCACCCAGTAGCTACCTGGAACCGTATTTGCAATCAATGGGTTAGGGTTCTACTGAAGGATCATTTTGCCTAGAAATTCTGCTGAACATCCACTGCCACATTTCAGGAGAATGCAAACACGTAGAGTAGCATTAGCACAAGTTTAGATGAGTCAAGTAGACTATAAACCCATTCAGTAGTAAGTAGTAGTTTGTGAACGTTAGCCACCACAAGCTACTGGTAACACAAGACAAAGATGGTGGGAAAAACCAGTACATTGAACTGAAAAAATCTGTGTTTTATTCCTTATGAATTGAACCTTTATTTAGAAACTGTATATAATTTGGAAATATACAACCTAAGTATTTTTGTCTCTCCCACAGCTATTACTCCTGAGGCCTTCAATTCAATTGAACCTCTACTCCGCCTGTCAGCCAGCATTATGATAGTAACATTTTACAAGCTGTTTTTCCCACACAGGCACCCGAAAACACTGAAATGTATACCTCAAGATTTCAAAATATCTATTCTTTCTGTGTATTTACAGGCTAAAATGTTATATTCCACAGCCACAAAAAGGTCTGATCGATGTCACTATGCACGTTACTGCATGGTTACCGACACGAGTGCTACCAAACAGTGCACAGTGTGGTCACGGAGGGCACACCAACAAAACAATTATCTCAGCTCGTTTCCCCTTCTGCTCACCCACCATACATCATTGTTTTATCAAAATCGCAAAGGCCTGACTGTATACAGCTACTCTTCTGTCCATGGATCGATGGCTGATAACTGCTCCTGCTGTGGTTTAATCGCCTCTCGTTGCAAACCAAGTGCACTACAGCAGCACGAGTCAATACACATGTTTGCCATATAATAAGCCATATTATAGCCATCATATTAATGCAGTGAGTTATTGTCTCTCCTTTATTTGAGAAGAAAGGCTGTTGCTCAGAGGAAGCTGTGTTTTTCTGTTGTTGTATATTAAGGAAAAGAGGAGCTTCCTTCAACTACTGGTGACATCCATTAGATTTAGGCCATCGTAAAGTTATTAATATTTGAAAAGAGAAAAAAAAGGACCACAACAAAGACACCAAACATGCCATTGATCTGACTCGCCCACACTAAACCTGTGATTTTTCAAGTCGAAAACTCAGCCAGGCTTCGGGATAGTCTCATTATGCAATTGCTATCATCAAATGCACTCGGTCGGGGCTTCACTTGAAGAGTTTGCTGTGTCTCCTCTTCTTGAAAGGAGCCGCAGTGATAAAAAGGTCTCTTATCAGTTTCTCCGCTCGTTCCGCAATCTGCACATTTTCTAGACTGGCTGTTTTTTCCTGCCTTCATAAGCATATTTAAACATGTCAAGACATAAAAATGATTAGTCCTTGTAGTCTGACATTTCAATGCAGCCAATTCTCTGAGTCATCCGGGCACGCCGTCCTCCTCTTGTAGAAATGTCATACTAATAAGATACAAACAGCTACCGTAATGCGATCAATGTATTCAGCCCTTTGGTATCCCAGCAACATGTCTTTGCCTCTCCTCCCGAGCCTCTAAATCTTTTCTGTTAGCCTATACATAAGGGAGTAGGAGAGGACAGGCTGGTTACCGAGAGGAATCTGTGTTCATTACAGCCCAGCAGCTTCTGTAAACAAGATGTGGCGTCCACATTTACAAAACTCAGTCATTTTAACAGGTCAGGACTGGAGAATATGTCAGTGTGTATCCCCTCTGACATCCACAACAGTAATACTTATACTGAGGCAACCCAAGACGGAGTGAGAAAATAGTGTTTCTCAGGATTTTTTAGCATCTTGGCGAGAGTCTAAACTTGGGGACTCCATATATTTCTGACTTTTTGCGAAGTGAAGTCCACCAAGAGTCCAGTACATAATAAATGTACTTAACAGAGGGTAACATGTTAAGAATATGCCATACAGACGATCACATTTGAAAAATGTACTTTATTAAATTACTTGTGTGGTTGTTTTGATGTAGTTATCTTAAAAGCTACTCTCCCCAGAGGCCAGTTCATAATAAAATGTGCAAAAACTATTTCATTCCATCATATTAATCTATTTCAAAGCCATCCGAAGGGTTGATACAAGGACAACAGATCAATATAATCAAGGACTCGAAAGTGTCAAAGTCTATTAACTTAAAAAACATGCACAAAGCACAAATATTTGAATACAGAGGAAAGAGTGAATCATTTGCTATTGAGCTCTCATAATAGCCCGATGATTCCAGCCGAGGACAAAGGGTTGCTGGGATAAAGTGGAGCAATGCGAGGTGGGATATGAAGATAGACGCCATGTGGGTGGTGGTGTTGCTGGTGTGGCTGGTGCCAGCTGTAGTCTTAAAAGCATTACTGTGTTCCTGTATCAGTTCAGTTTGTGAGCGCATGTGTGTGTTGTACTGACTGTAGTCAGGACCTTTGCGCTGCTGCTGACTGCCCAGATTACAGGATTACTGCCGTCGCGGACTGTTCGACACCTTTAAATCAGGCGAAAGCTCCAATCCTTTTTTTGGCAACGGGGATTTATATCCTTCAAATCCTCCCCGGAGCTAAGATAAAAAAAATATTAATATAATCCCACAGAATTGTAACAGGCTGATTCTGATGTGTGCAGCCTGAGGAATGTTAATTAACGCTGAGGTCACAAAAAAGGAAAAGCGGGGCTTATATTTGTACCAGTGTGGGTTAGTTTGATTTTTCTACCTATGCACACAGCTTAAAAAAAACAACCCAAGCCACTGTAACTTATCTTTTAAAGTGGGCTCTGTATTCTGCCATGGCTAGCAGGTCATCTATCAAGCGAATTATGTGTATCACACACTCTTCGATGGGTTGTCCTGTTATCACTCCTGGGAGTCCCAGTAGGAACCCACGCTGACAAACAAAAACATGTGCACATATAGAGGACTTGTAGGGTTCAGAGGAAGATTGTGCAGCTCCAACCAGCAATCCATATCTTATATTTTCCCCAACATGGAGCCATTGAGAGCTGGGTATTTGTCACCCAGATAAGCTCTTGCTGTGCGCTATCACGTGACACTTTCCCTTTATGTGTCATAATGGAAGAGCAAGCACATCCATCTAAATTTTAAAGAGACCCAGGCTTCCCTTCAGTAGATGAAATGAAGGGAAGCCCAGGGCCGATTTGTTCCCGGGGAAACAAAACCGACCGGCTTTCGCTCTAGTCCTTAAAGTGGGTTTTGATACGTCAGATAAAGTCCACCATGATGCAGGTGTTGATCACACTTAATGAAAGCAGGCTTCTAGCTCGATAATGTCGCTCTGGCTCTTTACCAGTTAGATCCCTGGCCTCAGCCCTGGAGCCTATCTCGTCATGCCACAGCTGATTTGACACATCGATGGTGACAGGCGGCTCTACCCCGAGCAGAGCCAAATGACCCACATAGAGACGATCAATGCAACAAACCCATGGAGCCAACACAGAGATCCAACTCACAAGTCTACAGTTTGATCTAATTGGGATTCATTTACAGGAATACATGTGATTCCATTGACTCAGGGAAGACATCAAATCTTTAAAAAAAAAAAAGGAAAAGGAACTCAATCCCAACTGAAAGCGATTGTGGGCAATTTCGAGACACAGGATTAATTTCCTGTCACACTCTACACCTTTTTGATAGCAGAGTAGTGAAAAAACATAATAAAGATTTGGGTCATCACAGACAGCAGATTCATCCGGCTAAAACTAAATTGTCATCACTCTGCTTTGCTGAGCTAGAGTGTAAAGGGAACGCAGGAAGCCAGGAGGGGAAATGGGTTCGCAAAGAGACAGAGAGCAGCTGTGTTGTGGTGTGTAGCGCTGTCCCTGTCAGGCTGTTCAATTGAAGTCACTCTTAAACTCCAATGGGTTGGGTCTCTGCGTGCAGGTGTGTGTGAGAGTGTGGAGGGGAGGGAGGGAAATACTGATAACTGTGGTTTTTCTGTGAATGTGGAGGGCCTGGCGACCTTCCAGAGACTGAAGGAGGTTTCTGAGCCAGGCTTTCCAGCAGCCTCTCCAATAAGATCGAATTTTCCTCCAATTCTGAACAAATGTGTGGAAATGTCAGGGTGCTTTTGTGCAGGGCAGTGGTGGCTCCAGAGTATTTGTGTTGGGTAATCTATGGTAGGGTTAACCCATACAGTGGTGGGGCTCAAGTCAGTATTTGCAATGTAAGTACATACACACTATATCGCCCCCCTTGACAGTGAAACGCCACGCGTGAGGTTTAGATTATTTCCCTGTCTCAATCAAAATTGAGCTGTATGAAATAAAAAGGCACATTTGTCTTGTAGTAAATACAAAGGGCGACCTGGAGCCAATCCGGCAACTTCCCCACAGGTGAAAGAGTTGACATGCTGAAAACCCAACCCCTGATTTTTTTTAAATACTAACATAAAATACACATTCTGGTACTCTCTTGAGAAGAAAAAAAAAAATCTATTAGGCCTACTACTACACGACATATTTTAAAAAATGAATGCCATTTTTGTTTTTTGTTACTTTGTTCTGAAAGTAACGGTCAACCACAGAAAAGTAAGTCCAGTGGGCCACAAGTTGAATACATATATAACATTTGTACATTGTTCTTAATGTGATGTAGCTTTGATAGCTGTCCATACCTTCAGACAGCCTAAAAGTAAAACACAAGTTGTTTATTCGCAGCCCGAAAGCAGCAACGAGATCACTGGATCATCTGCAGTGTTGGGCAAGTTACTTCCAAAATGTAATACAGTACATTACTTATTTCTGTCTTTTTTAAGTAATAGCCTACGTTACATTACAATATTACTGTCTCTGAAATGTAATGAGTTACACTACTTTTATATTAGCCTACTTTTGAGTTATATTACCAAAAGAGCATCAGGACTGTTTTAGGCATATGATAGCTATGTGATTAACATGATGATTCAGCCTCTATGGAGATAGACATATGACAAGCATGATCATTTTTGACGTGGAGCTAATCTGAACTAAACATATACTGCTTTCTATTCCTCCATCTTGTGACTGTGTAACTCCCTCTCTTGGATATCAGCATGTGAAGGAGACTGTTCAGGAACTAGTTGATGCTCTGTGTGTGATGACTACTTCCATTCTGGAGAGGATCAGAAATACATGGATCCTGAGATTGAAGCTCAAGCCGGTGACGAGTGAGATTGTTCTAACAATTTCCAATAAAGGTTATTCTGAAACATAACTATCACTGTTGTCTTTCCTTCTATAACGGTAATGTAGGCCAAGAAAAACTTTGCATTGCATAATATTTAAACTTACATTTAGGCACTATAAATGAAGCCAAAAATATGTCAAGTTGGGGCTTAGCCCACCAAAAAGTGCATAGTTGCAACTTAGGCAGTTAAGCATTTTATACCAGTGGGTCCTAATGGTGCAACACGGAAGGCAGACAGAATTGCTTAGACACAGGTGTCACATGAAATGTAAATGTTCTGGAAAGTTCCTTATACAGCTTTAGCCTTTTTTATCTCATGAAGTCCCTAAGTGACACACCCTGAACAGTCTGGTGGGTCATGGTCCTTGTCATTTGCTTTTGTGTTCCCTTAACAACATGTCCAAGATGTCCATGTGCCAGGCTAACACATGTGACAGAACTAGCTCAATTTGGAAAGGTTTTTTGTTGCTAAAGTTAACATTCAAGCCATTTAAGAATAAAAATGCTTACATGACATGTCATTTGTTAAACATTAAGCTGTCTTCGGCTCTTTTCGGCTGTAACAAATTTAAATGTCCCCTCTGTGGGACGAATTCTGATTCTGATTACATTTAACCTGTTGTGGAAACATTTCTTGATTAAATTGATATGAAACAAATGCCATAAATATTGCTGTGACACTGGTGTCACATCGGGACTTTAGCCCTAAACATTCACAGTAAACCCGGAGTGACATATATGCACAATTAGAAATATGATTATGATCTGGTCAGTTAATTTAGCTGATTCAATTATATTTAGTTAACATATGCTTTGTTCTTCAATTCAAAGTATGTTCAAACAAATGTAAACCAAAAAAACATCCTCGTTAATTAAGTTATAAATAAGAGTTACTTTACCATTGAAGCGCAGATATTTGACACTAGGGGGGGGTTACTTGTCAGAAATGTGTTCTAGATGGTCTATTTAGTCTAAATGACGTTCCCCTTAATTTCCCCAAAAGTAGAAATGGGTCCGGGTTCTTATGGGTTAAACGTATAGGATTAAAGGTGGCTTAAAGGCATAATAGAACTACCGTATTATATGTATTCAACGTGTGCCCCGCTGGACTTACTTTTCTGTGGTTGACCGTTACTGTGACAAATCACTATAGCCACGGAAGATAGTTTGTGTGATTCATTCCCATGCATCAAGGTTATTTTCATGTAGCCTATGTAATTGTTTTTCCTGCACAGTATAGAGTCTTGTTGTGATGAGAGGGACACAGGTATTTCATTAAAAAACGTGCTCCCTGGAGAATAGCTACAGAATTTATATCACAATTTAATCGGAGCTGATCACAACTTGTCATGAGTGATCCAGTCATCTCGATGAGCGTTCGGGCTGTGAATAAACAACTTGTGTTTTACTTTTAGGCTGTCTGAAGGTATGGACAGCTATCAAAGCTACTATACATCACATTAAGAACGATGTACAAATGAAAGTCGGACACAAATATATAATTTAAATGATTTATTCAAGTTTGCAATATTTTGAACAGGCATCCACACAGTTACCTACTTTGTAATGTTCGATACCTCCCTGTAAGCGTCACGATATCCACCTCTCACCCACAACCTCAAATACGAGTACTGAATGTGCATCAAAGTGATCGTAGGAAGGCAGATATCGCAAAAGATTAACGTAAACGACAAACGAGGCGATCGACATGTTTATTTCCTGGTAAGTCAACAATGGGTCCTCAATGTACACGCCCCGGATTCCTATGACGAAAATATTAGAATGTAGCCAGGGGCCCATTCCAATAGTCCATTTAGTTTAGGAACCTTCCTAACCAAGTGAAATGACCCGGAAGTACGTCACTGGCAGCCATGATAAGTGCCGTTCCAATTCTCCAAATGAAAGGAAAGGAGGTTTCAAACTTCCTTTATAACCTCCTTTAGCTTAGGAACCACTGGACCTCCCTAACCGAAAAGAGAGGAGAAAATGCTGCCCCACAATGCATTGCAGCCGCAGCATTTGCCATCACTCAACAGTCGGCCGTTACGGACACAAACGATAATGGGAGAAATTATATCATGAAAGTTACGGTGCTTATTACGCATTTTAAAACGTATGTGGTAAATTGCCAAAGTGCTTTGTTTTGAACGTTCATCAGTATTATAATCAAAAAGAGAAATATGAACGTTAGTTTTTACTGAAATGATCAAATAAAGTCAACATTTCACTGAGCTGTGTGGGGTTGTTCAACTTTTAAAAGATGTTTGAATGGTGATATACACAGTGATAGATGTTAAGGACTAACGTTTATAATAAATACATTTGTATTTATTTTTAAGATCTTTTCATAGTTCATACAATCATACGTATTGGGATCATTTATATTAATGTGGACCGGAGGGAGAGGGTGATGAGCATACGTTTCACTTTCCTTTTTTATTTCAATTCCAACTTTGGTCATGAAGAATGTGTTTCTCTGTTGTCCACGTTCATGAAGCATAAAACAACAGCATCAGAGCACGGTGCAGAGTCTCTAGATGAGTTTACAGTAGTCCCGCGTTCTTATTAAACATCCATGTTGTAGTCCGCTGTATAGAAAACTGTAGTTTCCATAGTTTCCCCACAGCAGCAGACGCACATTCATGACGTCCGCTGGCGCATCATAAACACGTCGGATAGTGAAAGTGCATTCGGATTCTCTTCTCCTAAGTCCTTTTGAATTCTCCTATCCACTATCCCTTAACCCCGTGACGTTTCACTCAGAGGTCAAGGAATAGGAGATAGGGTTGGAATTTAGGAGCTGATTTTTGGATTATCGGAACGCAACCCAGTTGTCATGACTCAAGTTATACTGCAACACCGGCTCCACTTCCTACTTGGCAAACCTGTAACTTTCTTGTGTGCACGAGAACGTATCTCTTGCGAACGAGAAAGTATATCGTGATGAGCAAAACCATGTCACTTGGCCCAGGTGGTTTCCACAGAACGGACAAAACATGTTTAACGACCATAAACACACTCGTACCGTCCATAGGTACCGGCGGTCTATCCGCCAAAACAAACGTAAGTTTGTGTCAATCACTTGCACGTCCAGAGGCGTTTCCAAATGAACAAAAGTGGTGGGGCACAAAAAACTTAGATGTCTATATATAAGCTTCTGCAGTGAGGTTCATGGCTGGTGAGGCACTGGCACTGACTCTTCAGGTTTACAAATATTATATTTTGACCTAAATCCAAATATAATATTATTTTCAAAAGCTTTTTTTGTCAGATGCTTCGATTAATTTTAAACGGACAGTTGAACAAAAGGATACCCAAAAAATTTAATTTTATAATTTAAATATTGAATTGTTCTCTCAGATTCAGATTCAACTTTATTGTCATTACGTAGTACATGTACTAGTCATGGCCGTATCCACCATTGAGGTCACCGAGGTCCGGACCTCGGTAATTTTTTTCGAGCTGTGTATATAACTAAACATGTGAAATAATTGCACTAAACGGGGTTCTTTGTAGTACTTCCATTTACTGATGATGGGGGCGCTACATAACTACGTAGCCTCGGTTAAAGCAAACAGAAGAAGACGACATGTATATCAACAAACCACCGCAGCTCGGACAATCTAGAGCAGAGGTTCTCAATTGTTTTTCAGGCAAGGACCCCTTACAAGATAGAGAATACACCAAGGACCCCCTCATTCTGATTTGTGATTTTGGGCTATATAAATAAAAATGTACTTGATTTGACATGTATGTCCCTTGGAATAATCTGACGTAGCCTATTTTTTACACTTCTATAGTCTTAGTAATGTGAAAGAACAACACAAGAGAAATGTATTAGAAAGATATTGGATATGTATTCAAAATATTTGCACCATCTCAACACAGAATACCCATAAAACAATCAATCAATTACCTGCAAGTAACACTGTACCTAAAGAAAATATCAAAGGGAAATCAAGAGAAAAGTGATCATTTGAAGTGCATTTCAGAACACACACACACACACACACACACACACACACACACACACACACATACATACATACATACATACATACACACACACACATACACACACAGGGGTTAAAGTGGGCCGGAACGATCCAGAACAGCGTTCCGGCACCTTCGATTAATAAGTAAATAAATCTGATTGGCAGTTTCATACATAATAATGTCAAGCGAGTTCACAGGGCTGCCAACTCTCACACAATTGACATTTTTCACACGCTCTCAGCCACAAGTCCGTTTTCTCAAGCAGTGAAAAACAAATTCATAACTGATAATGTCATGGTGCGAAAAGAGGACACAACAGCAGCACCAGGCAGCAGACCATCTGAATAGCGAGAAATATACACAAATGTATTATATTGTAACGTATTCCCATGCATGTTGCTCAAAGTAATCAGTCTCACTTCTGCGTCTCTCCCTCTCCTCTCGCGCCATGCGCACCAGGCAGGAGTGAGAGTGAGTTACCATGGTTACGGGGACGCTCTGTGTCTCTGTCGCTCTGAAACTTCTCGCGATTCCCAATAATACGTTTTAGTAATATAACATAATTTTACAGTTTTGGTTAACATTATACAGGGTTAATGTTTCTTGATTAAATCCAAAGAGGGCAAGGTGGTGTAGACATGTAGGAAATGTGTTTTAAATTACAATTTGTACAGAGAGAGAGAGAGAGAGAGAGAGAGAGAGAGAGAGAGAGAGAGAGAGAGAGAGAGAGAGAGAGAGAGAGAGAGAGAGAAAGAAAAGAATGTAGGCTTAATAACCCCATCTATCTATACATCTATAACAATAGTCTTCATTTACAATATAGACAATAGGCATAATTGTAAAACAACATACATATATTGCAGTTATGATGTCATAATAACATACAATTGTATAAAACACAATCTGCTTACATCTTTGTTCTCTTTTGAGTATCAAACAAAACAGATTTTTTTAAAAAAGAATGCAAACAATTAGTGAAATGAACTAAATGGCTGAATTGCTTTTGATTCACTGGCAGGAGCGACAAGTGAGGAGGAGCAACAAGTGAACAACGAGGGAGAGGTTGAACAAAGAGAAAGAATAGAGGACAGAGAGAGTAATGAACAGGAAGAAGACAGAGAGACTAAAGAAGATGGAAGAGAGGGTGCAGGTCCTTCTGCATGTCCAGATCATTAATAGTAACAATCAACTGATTCTTATGTATTACACTTTCAAAAATAATTTATGCTGCAGCCCACTGACATGGTTAGAAATCAATATATTATCCAATGTGTGACCCTCCACAGGACTTAAAAAGCACCTAACTAGATCATGAAATCCCCCTAACATATTTGGACCTCGGTATTTAGGAAATCCTGGATACGGCCCTGGTACTAGTGACGAAATGTAAGTTTAGGCATTTGACCAGAAGTGCAAAAAAGCAGTGCAGGAGTCTACATAATGAGAATAATTATACATAGAATTATTATAAATAGAATAATTATAAATAGGCTATAAACAGATGAATATATACAGTATAAACGACCGTAAAATATATAAACAGGTGGGTGGTGGGTATGGGCTTGAGTCTATCAGCGGGCAGAGTTCAGCAGGGTAACAGTCCCTGAGGAAGAAGCTGACCCTGAACCTGCTGGTCTTGGACTGGAGGCTCCTGAGGTGCCTCCCCGAGGGTAGGAGGACAAACAGATAGTTTGCAGGATGAGAGGTGTCTTTGAAGATGTTGTGCGCCCTCTGCAAACACCATATCCCCTGGATGTCCTCGATGGCAGGGAGTGGGACACCGATTGTGTTGGGCGATTTTCGTCACCCTCTGCAATGCCTTCCTATTGAGCATTGTGCAGTTCCCATACCAGGCTGTGATACAGCTGGTCAGGATGCTCTCAATGGTGCAGCGATAAAAGTTAGATCTTACTCTCTTAGTAAGATCCCATTTTCAATAAACTTGCGGTCTTACCTTGACTTGAAGTCCATTTGCCTATCCTTCTGGACAAAAATCTCTATTATCCTCCTTATCTTCTTGTAGTTTCAAAAGTCTATCAAAAATCGAATCGATAGATTTATGATTAGAAAATTATAAAAGTAGGGTAGACATGTGGATATTATCCGGCTGAACAAAACTTGCATGTATCTAACGTTTCCCACAGATCTTATTTTGAGCTATTTTATAAAATCCTATGGAGAAATCTCATTGCTTTTTTGTCGAGGGAAGCCATGCGCAGATTACTTCCGGGTTTAAGGATGCGTCACTGCAGCTCTCTCGTCTCCTCTTCACACACCACACTTTTCGCGGCACACGTACTTACAGCCAATCAGCTCTGAATTATGTGATATGACGTATGGCGGGGATGGCAGCACTATGCCCCTATGGTCATTATTTTTTTGCCACACACATTAAATAGGAAAATACTCTGAGCATGCGCAGTGTAGTTTTTACAGTCACCATTCACTTTGACAGAGAGAGGGAGGGGCAGGATCGGGTTTTGTCCCACATGGCTCAAAACAGCTCAATAGGCACACACTGTAGACACTAATTAGAAAAACACAGACTAAAACAGCAATGTACAGACGAATCAGATGATTAAACATGATCTTAAAATATATTTTATATATTTTAATTTATTTTTTGCATCTTTTTGTAATCATTATTTGTAATACTTTCTGCTGTCACTAGGTGGGGCTGTACCCCTAATGACCAGTCGCCACTGTGCACGTCACTTCTGGTATGATGGGCATTCCCTTTCCGGTTTGATTCTCTAGTTTGTTAAAGTGTTTCGGGAAATGTTAAAGTGTTTCGGGAAATGTTAAAGTGTTTCGGGAAATGTTAAAGTGTTTCGACACTTGTAAATGTGTCTCTAGCTTTGTAAAAGTGTTTCGCATCTTGTTAATTTGTTTTAGTTAATGTTAAATCGTTTTTTCTTTGGTAAAAGTGTTTTGCTAATGTAATTTAGTTTTATAAAATGTAAATTTGTCTCAAGCTTTGTTAAAGTGTTTCACACTTTGTAATTGTCGATTGCACCTCTCAGCCACCGTACCCACCTCCAAATACACTACAAATAGCTTACAGGGAAAATACCTAAAGTCAGATTTTTTTTCTTTACTACATCTCACATGCCTTGCAGTGATCATGTGAAATAGTTGTCAGAAGTTTCTCAGGCATTACCAAGGGAAAAAAAATCAATATATGTACCAAAAAATGGGTTCCTGCTCTTTGGTGAGAGTGCATTGCAAGCCCTAGTGAAATTGTGCACTTAATCCAATTTATATGAAGCACTCGATTCATGTGTGAAAGAAGAGGCGAAATGAAAGCATGCTCTTATAAAATGTATGCATTTCCCTATGACGACGATGGATCACGCTGCTCATGAGTCACAATGTGAAGAGCATGAAAATGATTTGTCAATGCACCACAAGTCTTTTAAACAGAAAAGATCAAATGTTTGTATGGCAGAAAGTGTAATTTGGTTCTGGTGCCCTTCTCTTTTTCTCTTGTCTCTCGGGTAGCAATTACAATTGTGACTAAACTAGGAGATTCATCTTCTCCACACCACACACTGACTCAGCAGCTGCCTACAGCAGCAGTTTCAACAATCAGCTGAAAAGCACAGAATAGAATACAAGGACATAATTATGATCATTCAAAATTGTATACAGAGAGGCCTGATGCAGCTAAACTTCAAAGTTAAACTTGATATACTTGACTGTTGGTATGTGGACAGGCTGAATTTGATGGGAATTTTGAAGCGACATTATTGCATAAAAAAGTTGGTACATGTTTCAGTAGTGAGTCCCAAAACCCAAAATTGAGTCAGCATTTCTGCACTTAAGGTTTCCTCATTAAAGGGTTTTTGAATAATTTTTTTGACTAATGAAAAGGTCTGTGGTTTGCACAAGCTTAAGAGATTTTCACTTTGTTACGGTAATATCCAATTTGAGAATTTTGAAGCTTTTACATGTCCTAAAAAAGGAAGTTGCTAACAAGTGGTAAATAAGAGTACTAATCCTCATCACACAAGATACTAGTTTGACGTTTAGGACGCTAAAGAGTGCGTCCATGCAGTAGTATGTTTTAAGATAACGTAAGCTTCTTATTTTTGGCGATCTCATTTACAGTTAAAAAATCATGGTGGTCATTTGTGAATAAAGTGCTAATAAAATGTGTAGGTATCGTAAACGTTTGTTTGCTAAGTTTATTTTCTGCAATTAACCAAAGCTCAATGGAAAAATGTCATTGTAATTTTGTCGGGGGAACTAAAATTGGTTGGCTGAAATCAGAACAAACTTTTTCATGGTATTTTACAGCTTGTTCCTGCTGCCCCCAGGTGGCCAAAAAGGGAAGTTAATGCAGAAGGAACTAAGTTTTTTCATTTTAAGTACCATACCCTTTAATCAGCAATGCATTGACTATTAAATAAGTCATTAGTCACAAATTGTAAACCTTATGTGAAGCATGCATAGAAAAAGTGTGGCTTTAATATGGAGAAAAAACTGAACAAGTGGTGTGTAAGCATAGAGCCAATAATGAAGTGGGGACTCTGTGGAGACCTGCCTTCCAACAACATCAATCCACACAATAAAACCTCTTTCTATTGTCTTTCTCTCTCCTTCAATACTTCCTCTCACAGTCACCCATAATTCACTATAGCTTTAGTTCACTTTTTAAGGTCCAGCTTAACTGCGCAGCACAGCACCGTAATAGAGTATTGATTCCTTGTGGCAAATAGGCTTGTACAGGGATGAAATAAATATGAAAATGTTATGCAACACTGATAACATTTTGAATGGGCCTTTTTAGCAGCATTTAATTTGTTCTCAGTCTCAAATAAAGACTACGAAATCATCCGCTGACCGTCAAAGTGATGCTCTCTAGCCAAGAGACAGCTCTGACCATGGTTAACTCTGCTGTGTGTTGCTATGCCTGTCCTCATTAGATTGTGAGAGATTGACGCTTACCCCTTTCCCCCCATCCCCTCTAGCCCCATGAAGCTCTGCGAACACTAGCAGGGTGTGAGCAATAATGAATCACTATTAGCCTGGGTCACACTGGCTGACAACCAATTTAAAGAAGAAGACGCAGTGACATCCAGGTAAATGTTGGGCATTAAACCGATTTATCCTGAGATAGCACAATTATTTCCAAAAATAAAGACAGATAAGATAAGACAGATTACATCTTATCTGCTGGTTTTTGTTTACCTCTAGTCATTTTGATGCATAGCAATCAGGACACTTCTACATGAATATTGCACTAGAAGTTTTGTGTCTGGCACCTTATGTGGGTACATTCTGACATCTAGTGGTTATAAATAAGTACAACATAAGGGAAACAGTTTTGTTTTCATTACAGTATAAAAGTGGTACTATAAAATAATAATATGAGTGAAAAACAAATAAGTATAGGACATGTGTTTCATAAAGAGCATAATAACAAGCATATAAGTTCATTTTATGATGCAGAATGTCATAACATTTCACAAAACTCTGAAACTTTTGCTCTGACCATACCATAATTATAGTGAATGTTAATGCATGTGATAAAAACATTGATGTCTGATGTAAATGACTGTGACCAGGATTTAAAGCACGTTCACTTATACACTTAACATCAACAAAGTAAACGCTCCAGTGCCCAACTGAAGGGGAGCTCAGCATGCCTTAAAAAATGCTGAGTCATTTCGGTGAAGAAATTAACAACCCAACATCTGCTAGGAAATCTGAACCTCCTTTTATTATAGACAAACATACCATCTGCATGCTTATGTATACATAACATATCGTAAAAAAAGCTTTGAGGCCATAAGTGCCATCAATTTTAGAAATTAAACTTAATTAAAAGTAAGTTTTGGAAAGCTGAGTTTTATGCTCCAGTTTTTCTTGAAGGTGACAACAGGACACAGAAGGGACTGCTCCATCAGTCTCCAGGAAGTGTTTTATTCCAGTCTATCATTAAAATCAACCTCTGCAGATTCCGTCAGAAAGAGACTCTTGAGTCTCTGTTGCCAGTTAAAAGTATTGAAGATGTTCCTAATGAACTGTACCATTATTGCATTAATCATAAAATAAAGATAAAATAATAAAGTTTAGTGTCTTGGAGGCTGTCCTTTGCCAACCTTTAGCAGGGGATTGGCTGACAGTGGAGGGTCGTTTGCTGATAAACTCACCTGCTGGCCCGTCCACACGGCGGCGTGCGTTGAAGCTTCAACGCTTCTGCCCATTCACTTTGAATGAGGTGACGTCACACTTTGCCGAACTGCATTGTGGGAGCTTCGCTTTGCTCGCGTTGCTCGCTTCAAAAGTTGAGCAATGTTCAACTTTTGAAGCTTCGACGGAAGCGTCAGCCAATCAAATCATATGCCAGTACAAGCTCTAGCCAATCAAACCGTGTGCTTGTGTGTCCGGGGCGGGAGATTCATGTGATTGGTTGTTGGTCGAGCTTCAGACACGCCCGCCGGCAAGTTTCAACGCACCCCGCCGTGTGGACGCTGGCTATAAAAGCTAGCCGATGGTTCTATTTCTCCTCTCCAACTGCTGACATCCACCCCGCAGTCCTTTCTTTAGATTTGCTCCCTCATATCATTAGGTTTATTACTGACATTTGTTATCTACAGTCCAGTGGTTCTCAAATGGGGGTACGCGGACCCCTAGGGGTACGTTGGAGTACTGCAGGGGGTACGTGAGATTTATTTTTATGTTAATGAAAAGAAAAAAAAGAAGATAAATATACCAATTTTAGGAAAAGTAACGAAGTTTGAGCAGTGTGGGTTTTATATTAATAGACTAGAGTTACACATATTTCAAAACATGAAGTGTAATAACTGCAATTAGCCTCCCTGTCAGAATGACAAAGATCCTCAGTGAGGCACAAGACAATGTTTCTCACTAAATTGTAAGTACAACTTATTAAAAAGATCAGTTCAATGCAACTAATGTCGTCTTAGTGTTATTGCATGATGTTAAAATTGGTTTGCATGAATTTAGTGATGGATTGTAAACATTTGAAATGTAGCATTTAAGTGTTTCTCAGTTACAATGTTGTTGTTTTAATAAATCAGACACTGATGGTGCAGCGCTGTACTGTTTGTGTCCAAACAGGGGGTACTTGGCTGAATTTTTTTTTCAAAGGGGGTACATTATTGAAAAAAGTTTGAGAATCACTGATCTACAAAACCTCCTCTTGGCACATTCCCTGAAACGTTTGTTAGCATTAGCTAGCATTTGCCACCCTAAGCTACTGAGTGTATTGAACACCAAGCTACAAGCTCAAATGTAGCCTAAAGAAGATGCATTTCCTCTAAACACCCATTGTGAAAAATTAATTAAGTGAATTGATTTCCCCATATTTCTGAAAACAGCTCTTAATTTCTTGCATTTAAATGCTAATTGGCAAGAGGATCTGTAGATGTGATAATGTTTTGTTCCCTTCCAAATAACTCAAGTGATTATAACGAGAAGGCCTGGGCTCTAATCAGACACCAGAGAGGGACAATAGGGCCGAACACAGTATGTTATCAGGCCTCAGGCTTCCAAAGAAGAGCAATCAAAAATGAAGTTCAAACCACACACAGTTAATTAAAATCACAGGAGCCATGTGGAGGGTATAGCTGGACAGGATTACAAATAAATATACATTTAGTCTGCACACTGATGCCTTTAAGTTGTCAAATACATTTATCATGGAGCAAGAACCCACAGTGAGCAAAATCAATTTTTCTTTGTCCTTTTTGTTGTTGTATGGAGCACAACAATAGCAACATGTAGCCTACTGAGAAGATGTTCTGAAAAAGTTGCAAAAAACTGTGCCATAAAAGAGCTATAGGATGAAGTTCCTGGAAGAAATATTAAGAGAACTTTCCCACAACAGCAGACACTTTAAATCATCCGTTCTTTACAAAGTTTTCTTAGCATTTTTCTAAAATGTCATTCTAATTCTTAAGATCTTATTTTATTATTAGAAAGCAGCATACAAACTACTGTGCTAGCCTTTAAATAAACATGAACATAGCAAATGAGTATGTTTAACACTGACTGTACAGGGAACCAGCATACCAAGCAAAAAGTGTTTACATCGCCCATTTTGATATACACAGCTGATTACATTACACTAAAGAAGGAGCTTTTTGCTTTAATTTGCCACTAGATGGCAACATATTATGAGGGTTATCCATGAAGGGCTAATTTTTTCCTAGAGAAAAATATGAAAACATATCAACAACAACAATACATGACAGCATATCATAACACATAAACACTACAAAAATGTTTTATTCATTTGCAGGATAGGTTAATGAAGAAACCTAATCCATAGCTTATTTGTTTTGGTTTATGGACCCTTAATTGAAGTAGCTTCTACTTCTATTACAGATGTTTTACAGAAATATTTCGACTAGAACATCATGTTTAATACTTTTGAGAGCCTTGTAGAGGTTTAAGTATGCTGTATTGCAAAGCAACACATCTTGGAAAACAATCTACAAATATAATTGGAGTATTCTTTTAATAAAGGAAATCATTTTGTGTAGCAAAAAAAAAAAGTCATCTCTTGTGCTTCATCTGGTAATCCCCACAGTGTTTCCCATTGGGAACCATTCATTTGAACTGTAAATAACGTTAGGGCTAGTAAAGGGTTAATGCCTGCTCAGCCTCTTAGACTCCACCTCCTTTGGATGACTCATCAAAACAGGAAGCAGGAAGCTGAAATCTAAACACGTATATCTGTCACAGGACTGTTGTTGAGAGGTATGTTTGGCTCTAACCATTTTTTAGATGAAAAAGACATTCAATCAAAGAAAGATTAGGATTCAGTAGTGTTTATACTGTGACGTGAATAGAATACATAGCAAGAGATTGTGGGTATAAAGAATGTTTTCTCCTGTGTTTGATCTCTGCTCTACTTTCATTTCAGAGTAAACAGGAGCGAAGTGTCAGAATGGCAGGCAGGCTCTCCCTCCAGGAAGTGGACCTCTCCTGTTCAATTTGCTGTGAGATTTTCAGGGACCCTGTGGTCCTCAAGTGCAGCCACAGTTTCTGTGCCCCCTGTCTGCAGCAGTACTGGACTCAGGGCACACGGAGCCGGGACTGCCCTCTGTGCAGGAGCCAGAGTGTGGATGACCCTGTGCCCAGTCTCACCCTGAAGAACCTGTGTGACTCCTACATCCAGGAGGGTGAGGGTCTGGAGGACCCAGCCGGAGAGCTGTACTCTGATCCAGGGGAGATGTGCCCCCTTCACGGGGAAAGGCTGAAACTTTTCTGTCTGCAGGACAAGGAGCCTATCTGCGTGGTTTGCCACACCTCAAGGAAGCACAAACAGCACGATTTTTGCCCTGTCAGTGAGGCTGTCGTAGATGTGAAGGTAAACACCATGCCTTCAAGATCTAAAGTAGACTTAAGGTGGACTAATGATGCATGTTTGCTCCCCGAACAGCTGTTGTGTTTAAAGATGTTAGCAGCCTTTTAAAGATAAATCTATTTATTTTGAACATGTATTCATATTCCCTTTCTCTTTATTATCTACTCAGGAGAAAATGAAAACTGCCCTCAGCTCAATGCATGAGAAAAAGGATGCTTTTAATAACACGAAGAAACAATATGAGAATAGTGTGGAATACATTCAGGTGAGTTGCTGTTTTTGTGACATTTCTGCAAAAATAATTCATTTAATTAAGACAGATGCTATTTGCACCTGGGTGAAAAAAATCAACAATGCTATTGAATAGATGTGCTGGTCATTTCAAAGCCTTGCTAATAAGAATGTTTTTTTTTGTTCAGCTTCAGGCCCGATTTGTGGAGAGGCGGACCCGAGAGGAGTTTGAAAAGCTTCACAGCTTCCTCTTAGCCGAGGAGGAAGCCAGGATGGACGCTCTGCGGGGGGAGGAAGAGCATAAGAGTCGGGAGATGATGCAAAGAATTGAAGATATAACCAGAAGCATAGAATATGTGTCTGAATCCATCCGAGTTTTAGAGGAGGAGATAGCTTCAGAGGGCATTTCTATCCTTCATGTAAGTTTGGGAGTGTTTACAATGTGAAGCAATGCAAAGATAATTCCATAGAAATAGTTGATTTCTTTAAATTATTTGTCTCTTTTTTTCAGAAATGCAAGAGCACATTGTCAAGGTGAAAAATAATCTTGCATATTTGTCTTTATTTTTCTCTGCTTTCACAACAAGTCACATAGACTAACCTAAGTGTGCTCTCTGCAGAGCTGACAGCCCAATTGAAGACCCAGTCATGGCTCCCGGAGCACTCGTCGATGTGGCCCAATATCTCGGGTCTTTAAATTTCCATGTGTGGGAGAAGATGGGGGAAATCGTCAAATACAGTGAGTACATAATCCACCTACTTTTAGTTACTTCTTTACTCAAGTAGAAGTAAAGAAGTATGGGCTTTGAAATGTGCTCAAGTTAAAAAAAAAAGAAGCAGCCATAACTACCAACTGTTTTATAGTCAAGCTGGTAAATGGACCTCACTTTATATTAATAGAACACAACTTTCATTGTCATTGTCATACATACACCGGTCGCGTTTTCTGTATGAATTAGGCACGCAATGACTCCAAGTAATAATGATCATGCCACAAAATGCAGATTAAAACTAAAGAAACAAGCCTGTTTTGAAAATGTAAGAAGAAGAAAGTACAGATATTTGTGTTAAAAATGAAAGTAGTGAAAGTAAAAAGTTGACAGACAAATAAATAGTGGAGTAAAGTACTGATACAAGACAAATACAATACCAAAGTATTTGTACTTCACTACTTCCCACCTCTGCAGTGCTGACAATGTGTTTCCTTCAGCCCCGGTGACTCTGGACCCCAACACCGCTGCCCCGTGGCTCATCCTGTCAGACGACCTGAGCAGTGTCTGTGACAGTGAAGAGAAACAGAAGATGCCCGACAACCCGGAGAGGTTTGACCCTGACACCGGGGTGCTGGGCCGCGAGAGCTTCACCTCTGGCAAGCACGCCTGGGACGTGAATGTGGGGGATAGCACGGCGTGGGTGGTCGGCTTGGCTAAAGAGTCTGTCCAGAGGAAAGAGAAAGTGTCTTCAGTGCTGAAGAATGGCTACCTGTGCGTTTACTTTTACCACAAGATGTACTTTGCAGGCACTTCTCCTCTGACAAGGCTTAACTTGAAGAGGAACCCTCAGAGGATCAGAGTGCAGCTGGATTGTGACAAAGGCAGGGTGTCCTTCTACGACCCGCATGACAATACTAACATCTACACCTTCAAGCACGCCATCACTGAGAGGGTCTTCCCTTACTTCTGGGTGGGGTGTCAGCAGTGTCCTTTAAAGGTGGAGCCGCTGGAGGTTTCTGTGAAAGCGGTTGAATACTTCTGAAAGTGCATAACTTTTACATTGTACTCTCAGTAAAAAAATTAATGGGGTCTTTTTGTTTTGTTTTACACAGTATTGAAATCAAATGGCATAATTTCAGCACTTTATTTCCTCCCTCACAACAATGTCCTTGTTTTTTTTCAGTTTTAAACGGTTTCCAATTGTGAACTTTTAAATATTTATTTTAAGTTGTTTCTGTAAACAATCTAACAGTGTGCCTTTTAGTTTGATGAATCAGAGTAACCCAATCTTGAATGTGCATGTCAAATTCTAAATGTTTATTCAGCCCAATTTTGTTTATATCTACAGATACATTTATGTGCAAATGCTAATGAGGGTGCTAATCTACAATTAAATGATTTGCAAATACCACAACTTCCCTTGATTTTTGTGCAAACTGCTTAAAATAAAATTGGCAAGACAGGCAACACACATATATACAATTATTACAGATATACCCTGTAGTTATATCAATAATAACTGTAAAATCACTCAACATTTTTATCCATCTAGTTTCTACAGAATACAATAAAGCAGGCGACAAAACTGGTTTTCACAATGGGTTATTTCAGTAGACTAAAATGAATGGTTAACAAATACATTTTACAATTATTGGGGATTTTTGTGTGTGTATTATTAGAGGAGAGGATGAAACATTTTATTTTGTCTGGTGCATTTTATGATTCCAATTCACAGCCAACCTCACAGCACAATTTGCAACCTATTGGAGGCCCATAGCCTGTTGTATCCGTTTGTAGTAGCTACAGTAACTTTCAATACGTTCAAAAAGTGGGTATACTTAATTGATACTGTTATTTGTTTTACTTTTGGTATTTTCATGACAAGTTCTACCATCACTTGACCACACCCACTGAACAGTGAAGCTTGGCACGTCGACATGCCTTCCTCTTCTTAAATCACCTAACTTTAACAAACGTTGTTTTACTATTAGGCCTACCTGTAAATGTTCTGAACAAGTTTTAACATTATTTCCATAACGACTTAGTGAAGTTTATTGGGAAGCTGCTTTTTCCCAGCAAAGTTAAAACATCAAAGGCCTCAGCAGGTGTCACGGTAAGGTTAGCTAAATACACACGTGTTAATTAGCTTTCATTAGCTAGTTATAGCCGTAATGCTAGTAGTGCAAGATGATTATAGCACACCATGTGTTTTAAATTTAGAATAACGATAACAAGTTGTGAACGTCATGTCGTTGGTGAGAGGTTGTTAAATGTAATACATATATTTAAGACCTCCATTCACCATAAAACATGTTTTCTTTGTAGTTTGATTCCTTAGGCTACAATATAACCTCCACATGTTTTAGCTAAACTCACTTAGCCTTAGCCTCCACCATGTTCAAGGACTAAACAATGTTTAACATTTTATTTTTATTAAACATTTTCTTTAGAAATGTGAACAAGCAAAATACATATACTCAGTGGTATAACGTTTTAAGATAATGTGATCAAGTAATGTACTTTAGTACACTTTTGAGAGGCTTGTACTTTCCTTGAGTATTTCAATTTGTTGCTACTTTGTACTTCGACCTGACATATCAGAGTTAAATCGTTTACTTTTACTTCTCAACATTTATTTAGTAACTTTAGTTAATCATGTGAAATATAATCAACACTAAAATAAGACTTTATTTAAACCTGGAGTAAAATTCTCAAAAATGTCCAACCATCATTTCAGCAATAACAAAGAAACAATATATATAACATCTAAATTGTGTCACATTTAGCAATTCCCAATGCCATTGTGTCTGTACCAAAATGTATTTTTTACAGGAGGACCATGATGCCTTCATCTTGCAAAGGAAAGAAGAGAAAGTCGGCTGACAGTGTTGCAGTTTTGAAGACCCGGTCCAAACCATCCAAAGTCACCTTCCTGAGCCCCTCTCTTGTATTACTGGAAATCCCAGCTGACACCAACACCAGCCTCCCAGTGTGGGAGGCCATGAGATCCCAGCTTGTTGACATCGCCTGGACCGTCAACCCCTACAGCATCAGTGTGAATTTAACCCCTTTGACCGCTAAGCAGGGCAAGATTACAACTTCCACCCAAACTGAAAGCACTTCCACCTTAGTGCCTCCTTCCACGACTGGGCAGGCTCAGATGATGATTCAGGCTCTTTCCCTGCAGCAGGTCTTACTTTCTCTTTCCCAAAATAGCACCCAATTTCTGCCCAGCCCTCCAGGTCAACCACAGAACTCACCTTCAACCTCAACGCAGGCCAACTCCATCATCGTTTGCCTGCCTCTCTTCATCACCTCACCTCAGCCTAGTCTCCACCAGACCAGCACCCTTAATCAGACACAGGTCCTACCCTCCATCCCGACCCTAATACCCCCCGCCAAGCAGCAGGCCTTGTCCGTAGAGCCTCCCCCCTCTCTGTTCCACACAAAGATCTCCTCTGACATCCAGATCTGTGACAAATTCCTCCTAAATTTGTGCCAGGCAGGGAGTATGTGTAACAGGCACCACACTCCCTACCCGTTTCACTGGCAGCTGTGGTGTCTGGTCAGCCACAACTGGATCGACATTCCCCATCGCTCTCAGGTCTCACTGGAGAGGCTCTACTGCGATGTCAACCAGAGGGTCATTTGCATCAAGGATGGGTGAGAACGAGGACATGTCTTCACTTGTGTCTCTACTGTAGGCTATTTTTATTATATGTACAGCACTTTGGCTCGACCAAAAATCGTTTATAAATGTGCTATATAAATAAAACTTGATTTGATTTGACTTAAACTCTGAAAATGACACAATGTTAATTTCTGCAAAAAAACATGTCAAAAACGTGTTAAATGTTAATTGTGACTTACAAAGATTTTTCATCAAACACACCTTTAGGAATGTCAAATCCCAGTTGGACTTTACCTTCATGGATTTGGACGACTCATGTAAATATGATCAAGTTAGACGACTGACTAACTCTGACTGTCCGATGTACCCATTGTTGACCAGTAAGTGGAAAATCTACTGGTTGGACCACTTCATCTGGAGAGAATACAGCCAGGTGAATGTTTTTTATACTTTGCATTTCCATTATCGCTCCTTGGCTCTGTGGTCCTTTACTTTTACCAGCTGTTCCTTGATCATCTATTTGTTCATTTCTCTTTAGACTTTGTCCACCTTGCTACTGAAGAAGATGAGCGAAAAGGAGCCAGAGTGCTCTTATTTTATCGGCTCACAGGAATACAAGCTGGACTTCACTACCATGGTCCAGATCAATGTCACCACAAAATATTTTAGAGAAGTTCGCTGCAGACCCGTCTACCGCTCCCCCGATTCCATGAAGCCTTACCTGAAGTCTGTACCCATGTTGGTCTCTTGTTTGGTCATTATACTGTATATGATGACATACATTTGTAGCAACACTCAAAAACCTCAATTAAAGTGTAAAAAAAAAAAAAGTGTTTGTTTCAGTAAAGCCCAACAGTAATATCCTCCCTTCCTCTACTCCACACCCAGGACAGGGATCCAGAGTGACCCAGCTGAGCCTGTCAGTGATCCTCCGGGGGCCGACTTGAGCGTGGACCCTCTGAAGGAGTTCAGCTCCTGGTATCCTCCGGTGTGGCGTCTGGCCTCAGAGCAGGACTTCAGCCTGGTGGAGCTTCCTGCGGGCACAGCGGCCTATCGGAGCGTCCAAAACTTCTTCCACGAGAGCCTGCCTGAGACCGAAGTGGACATCATCAGCATCCAGCAGGTGGAGAACCTCCTCCACTGGGACAAGTACCAAAGGTTCAGCTGCTGTTTGTGCTCTAAAAAACATTCCGCTTCCTTCCTTAGTTACCATCAGCCACTTAGACGCCCTAAACAGACAGTTCTATCGTTACCTTTTCATTTATTTGTTTTTCGATGACTTGTTCACCTTCTGATGCTATGGTGATGTTGTGCATCTCATCTTTAATCAAAATAAAATCATATCATTCAACAAAGAAAATAGGCCTTTATAATAGTTAAACAAATCCAAACAAGAGGCAAAACTCAAATAAAATAAAAACTGTCCTGACGGCATCTTGCTAACAGGTTGCCCATATCTGTGTCTCTTAAGAGGCTGGCGCCGTGGGAAATGTAGTCTTTTATAGTCTCGACTACAGAGGTCACGATTAGGTGACAATATTTGGCCTTTTTTTATAAAAACCAAAGGCTGGCTCTTTCATTCGGTGTGAAATTGCTCCCCTGAGGATATGGTGGATGGAATGTGCTTGGATATATCTGTCTATATTTACGTTTCAAGTGAAGTACAATGACAAAGGAAGTAGGAACAAAATACACAAGCTACATTGATATATGTACGTTGTCTTTACAGGCACAAGGCGCACATGCAGAAGCATCAGGTGTCTACGGAGCCTCTGGAAAGACATCTGTTCCACGGGACCAACAAAAAGGCCTCGGAGCAAATCTGCCGCACCAACTTCGACCCTCGCATAGCCGGGCTAAATGGGACGTCCTGCGGTTTCGGATCCTACTTCTCCATCTCCGCCTCCTACTCCAACACCTACTCAGCCATAGCGCGGCCCAACGGGGTCCACCACATGTTCCTGGTCAAAGTGCTGGTGGGGAACGTGACTCAGGGAATGCCCAACTACCGCCGGCCGCCGCCAATCAAGTCCAAGAAGAGGCCGATCGGTCTCTACGACACCTGCGTGGACGACGAGGAAAACCCCACCATGTTTGTCGTTTTTGACAGCTGTCAGTGCTACCCATACTACCTCATCAAGTACAAAGATCTGCCCAAAGAGATTGCAATTTGACTCCTTAAGAGCAGAAGAGTTTGTTGATCGTTCAGACATTAACAGTGTTAAAGGTGTCCAGTTGAGCTGAAAGTTATCAGTTGTTCGCTCAGAGACAAAATGTACAATGCATCAATTATGTGCAATTTACTTGAAGACATGGAAGCAGAACGTTCACACTTACAAAGCACTTTCAAAATGTCTTTATTTTGGTTATTAAATGTTTTTACAATGATGGAAATAAGTACTTTTTGTTTTTCTCTCGAAAGTGAAAATAAATTGTTCACTGAATACATTCATCTCTCTCTCTCTGTGTTTCACCATGATTTTCAGGTTTGATCGTCCATTGTTAAATCTTCATCTGTTCCAATACAGCCGTATATCTGGTTGTGTCTTTCAAACGTTAAACTGGAATGTGCATCACAACAGTCTCTTCTAGTAAAAGCATGATATATTTCACAAATATTTTCTATACATTTTTTTCCTCTCTTTAAAACTTCATTGCACACAAAATGACAACTATTTTCATAAGTTCCTGGCACACAGTTGAAAATATTTGTATTATTAATTTCTTTAAAACAGGTATTTGTTTGGGATTTCTGATCAAGAAACAACATTTCAAATGAGATCTAAACCTGAAAAGCCCTAAACATATGTTCTGTTCCAGATTAGACTGATTAAAGTAACTGCATTAGATATGTCCTTAAAAATATGTGTACTATACAGATGTTTTCAGGTCCATTTTAAACATTACAGTACAGTAAATAAACAAGATGTAAGGGACATTTAATGATGATGTAAAGGATGCCAGCTTTAATCGATTTCCCTTAAGTTTCCCTTAAAATGTAAAGGGTAAGACATTGAGTTGAAGAGACACTGGCAGTTATATTTTAGACACTTCCATGCAAATACAATTTAATGTGGGCTGTACAAAATTGCCTCCAACTCCATCTTAACTCAATAAAATCTGTGCTCCAATGAAAATATAAGATCTGTGTAGTGTATTAATGCATACATTATTTTAAAAATCCATGTCTTGAAAGGACATTTAGTATTTTATGTTGTTTAAAAATGGATTAAAAAGAGGGCATTGTATAAACAGTATGTTAATGCTTCCTCTTTAAATGTGCAATTCTGTGTTTATGTTATTTTTTCAATGATAATCCAACGTGTTATAACAAAGAAAAATCACAGTCACAAGATAGAAATGACACATATTCACAAAAAAAACAAACACAAAAACCGTAAGACAGGCACCTTCCACACGAGAAGGAGTTGACAAACTGATGATAAGAGAATAGTGTCAACATGAGTTATATGAAATCATGGAGCCACATTTAAAGATGTAAACAACATTGAAATGCTGGCTTTGATGCAAAACTGAATTTTGCTTTCTTAGTCCCTTATCACTAAATAACTCTAACGTTTGGCCTGAGGGTGGCGCCAGAGGAAAGGCCATGTTTTTGTAATTCAAAATGGTTTACACTCTGTTGAGTAACATCTCAGACATCGCCATCTTTTGAGCAACGACAGAGTGAAATCAAAGGAAGGCAACAGAAAAAAGCCTGTCTGACAAGATATGAAAGTATGTTCTGCTCTTTCTTTTCCCTTTTAATACGTGTGCACATACACACAGTTAAACTGATCATCCTAACCCTAAAATGGAACCAAGACGGTTGTTGGATCACCCAAATCTCTGATCAGTATCCTCTTTATCAGTCTCGTATCTGTGTGACTTCTGCGTGAACCAGCTCTCCGTGGTGCAAGCTGTCGGCTTCCAAACAGCCCCTGGAGAAGAGTTTGAGGGAAGGACAGGAAATGTGGTGATGTGGAATTAAGCGTTACTCGCAGGCCAACTTGCTGTCAAAACTCGACAGGCCAATGGCGAAGGCCTGCAGTGCACACATGGGGTAGTTGAAGTCCAGAGTGAAGATGTCTTCAGCCACTCTGCCGAACTGCATGACGATGTAGTCAGCTGGAGGTATGGGAAACATCCGGAAAGTTAATCATCAGGGAAAATGTGTGAGGACAAACAGTGATTAGTGCTGGATACTTACGGTCGTTGTCGTGAACTATCTGAAAGTTTTTGACTGATGCTTGAGTGACGCGGCCGTGGAAGTTGAGCACGTAGGACTGGGTGTCATCGTTCCACACGGGGGCTTTGTTGTGCAGCTCGATCAGGTTGTCCAGAGAGTGATTCTGCCACCTGCTCAGAAGGCTCTCCTGCTCCTGTAATACCAACACATTCAGGTTTTTATTCATTCAGTTGATGCTCGTATTTAAAGTGAAGTTGTATTTATCTATTCAATATCACACATGAATATCATACATTCTACACACAACAAAGTCCAGGGGCAGATACACAAAGCAACAAAACATTACATAAAGAAAAAAAAGAAAGTAAAATACATTTTGATTGCCCTTCTTATTCCTTGTGTTTTTAATAGTGCTAATATATTGTTTAAATTCTTGATAGAAATGTAAAAAATGTGGTTTGGAGTCAGCCCATTTCTTTTTATGGATATGCAATTTCCCTAAAAATACAATTAACTTCAAAAAATCTGCGACCATACTTTCAGCCATGAAGTACATAAGAATGTCTCGATCCTGGAGTTGAACCTTTTGTCCCGTCTTGCTTCTTATAAAACATTCTACTTAAAGTGAATATTTCGTGAGCATCGGACTCACGTTTTGAGGTCGTACGGGGACTCTATCGAAGTTCATGTTCATACCCGGAATGATGACGGTCATCTTACGAGGTCCTTTGAATCCCAGCACGTTGGTCTCCTGCCAAGTGGAACAGAGGGTGAGACAGTTTCACTTTAATGTAATGAAAGGCAGGGGACTTTGTGTGCATTTCACTCACGTAGCAGATAGCAGCCATCTCCTGTCGGGTGTTGCTCTCTTCCAGCAGCGTCCCGGGGTGTTTGCAGGGATTGGTGCCGTTGTCATACACTGTGAATTTGGTGCCCATGAGGTTGGACCTGATAGAAAACAACACAAAAGGTTCACACCGTATTTGGCACATATCTGAGTCATGGGTAGTAGCAATGTGCTTCTTAAAAGCAGCCAAACATAACTTGGGCAGTGACAAAGCCTTTGACACAGCTTTGAAATACACACAAATTGAGGATTTTCTGAGGATTTAAATATATCTTTTTAGGGGGATCTCAAAACACAAGCAGAGGCTTTGAATATAAGAAATGACACATGGTACAGCGCGTATAAACAGCTATTAATTCATGCTTTGTACACAGTTTATTAACAGCATTGCAAAGACTTGCTAAGTGTCTGAAATATCAGCTCAAATGTAGTTTGTTTAAAGTGCCATCAAATGTAGCTATTTCTAACAATCGTGTCATAAACGTGAAAAACTCAACTAAACAGTATTTTCAGGTGGATTTTAGCCAGATTTCAGTTTGAACTTTGAGACGTATGTTTATGAATGCTATCAGAAAATGACAGAGACAATGTGTTCTTCAGTGGACACAAGAGAAATGGCTTTTTACCTCAGTTTTCCTATGAAGCTCTCCCCCTCTCTCGACAGATCAGTGGCATCCACTGAAATAAGATAGTTGGATGTCTTACTCTTCTTCCTCTTCCTTCCTGCCAGCAAGAAGACCTGGAAAGAGACAAGAAAGGCATATATTTAAATCTTTACTGTACACTTAGGCTATTAACACCAAAGGTCTATTCTTCAATCATAGTTATCATGGATTACTCATAGTTCTTCTCAGGCTACTCACTCTCTTGCCATCCTCTCTCTCCATGTGCATGAAGTAGGTGGGGTAGAGGCCGCGGTCCATGCCCTTCTTGTCCCGGGTTATTCGACATTTAACAGTAACTCCACGTGGAGCAGGAAGCAGGACAAACTCCTCCAGGTTAGCCACATCGAGTGCGCTCTCTGCTGTGGGAGATCCGGAGCTCCCCTCCTGGGAACAACACAGTGCTTTAGTTCAAATAACAGCCTTTTTAGACTGTATTTCACTGGTATTGTGTCATCTACGCCTGGTGTATTTGTTACTCACTGGAATGTCCTTGCCACTGGCGGCAGAGGCTGGTCTGATGTCAGCGTTGGGGGACAGGGAGCGCATTCGTTCTTCCTCACCATCGTCCTCATGCTCGCTGTCTTCATCAAAGTTCATACTGCCACACAGACCTGGAGAGAGAGGGGGCAGAGATGTGAGACGCCTTTCTTTTTCTACACAAATCAACACAAGAGGAAAATAAATCCCAGAGACTGTGCATATAGAATCTCCTTCTTTCTTCCCAGGGGTTTCTGTGGTTCAAAAGCGTCCCCCGAGGTGGATTTCACAGTTTCATCTATGGTCTTGGATATGACAAGTAACTGATGCAATAACAAAGCATCAGTTGAAGCAAAAATATTGCAGTAGAATTGTATAGTTAGGCTACCTTTTTTTTTACACAGGGAATTATTTCAAGTGTTTAACAGCAAAAGAGGAAAGTGGATAAAGCCTTGCAAATTTAAGAAAGCCATATTTGAACTGCTTCCTATCAAACAACAACAATGAAGTCAAAGCGGCAACGTTTAAAGCTTGAACTTATCATTATGAACGCTGATTGCATACTAATGGCAGTAGAATGCAAACACCATTTGGTATTAGATTGGTTCCTAATAAGCCTTGCTTTAACTATGCAATTCTGTCTGCCACTGGGTACGTCTCTTCAGAAAATGAAGGCTTGGGTTAGCACACAAAGTGAAATGTGTAAAGGTATTTGTTTTCCCGTCCGAAATTGGTAACCATCTCCACTAACTGAAGAGTAACAATGAGTAATCCTTGCAGATAGTTTCCTGGGTTGTGGGGGGGTAAAGTTGAACATTTCCCATTTAAGCTCTGCTCATCATTCACCTACGGAAAGATCACATTTAGCTCATGGCCTCAATACCTGTCACAAACAATGCATCTTTTTCTGAGCCTGTTTCTGCAAGGTTGACATTAATGTGAGCAGATGACCCATAGCTTGCATCTGTGTGTTTGTGGAGAGGCAGCTCCGTGCAGTCGTGCAGATGAAAAATGACTCACTGATGGCGCTCTGCACTGCTTGAGACATCTGTCTCCTCATTGATAATTGGATTTATCTGCCTGGCCCTGGACACAGCTGTAGTCCACTTGAATGTGCTGTCAGAGGACGACAGTGGTCCACTGGTGTGTCTCTGATAAATATGTAAAATGATGACATTTAACTTGAAATGATCGACCAGAAATGAAATGAATTCCAATCATGTGGTTGGTAGGACATTTGATGCAGCATTGTCCCTATTACCGGATATCCAATCTTTAGCTGTGAAGTGATTACATAATATTAATTCTAGCACACCGCTGGTAAAGCCTGCTTCTTCACACAGCCAGAGCATTTTATATTTGGCACACAGAAGAGCCATCCTGCCACCTTGGCCAGCATGTCCTGAGCACTGGCCTGTATGCAGTATTGAACAAGAATAATGATGTGACGGACAACAGAGCCACACACAATGTTTTTACAAGAGATGCACCCAAGAAGTGCAGCTTTCCCTGAGAGAAAGCAAATAGCGTTATGAAGTACCGATAGAAAATGCTAGCTTCCCTCTAACAGTGGCAATAGAGCTCAATAAACACACCGAAACATCTTGTGTGAGACCAACCATTTGGAAAGAGGATTCTCTACCCAACAACCTATTGAATAACACCAAACAAGATGGATCAAGTCAAAAATACTTGATTGAATGAGCTGATCAAATATGAATGTTCCACAGACTTTGTCATTCTTCCATTTCCTCAGGGGTGGGTGTATTCAATGGAACAGAGAGCCAAAAATACCTGCTCTCGGTTCTGAGGACATATTCCCCCCGCTTCACTGGGCTGACATGAACAATGAGACCTTTAATTATACAGAAGGACGATTTGCTACTGTCACAGTAAAGCACAGGCAGAAAATGCTTTCCGTCAAAGTCTCCAAAACCCGTTTCCACTGCACGTTGGCCAATACAAAAATCATTTTTTATTTCTGTATGCAGTGGATTAGAAGAGAACATTTCTTCCATAAAGTTTACAAGTGCATGCCAGCTGGCTGCTAATGTGGGTAGCAGTATCTATAGTGATGCCATAGATGAGCACTGCAGTGTGAACAATGCCCGGCCTATTATTAAATGACCCATTTCTCACTGCCTCCCCATCAATCACACCACTGTCTTCTCCATTATTCCACACTGCAGCAGGGGGGTGATTAAAACATCTTTGGGGATGTATTAAAAAATGGGACTTTGCTGAACAACAGCGGCTAATCTGGAGTGATTTGGATAAACAAGTACATTAACACAGAGTGGAAACAGCATCAGGGGACTCCACGGCGTCAGGGAGGAAGGCGAGTAATGCAGCAGGCGTGCTCATGAAACCAAATGTGGCTCTTATGTTTGACTGAAGGCAGTACGTCCCCTGAGCAATCAGAGGGCTTTGTGGATTTGAACTGTCTGAGTAAGAAAATGTGTTCCTTAATAAGAATGTATGGAGTTAGTTAAATTAATATTCAGGCAGAAAAGTGTAATTTTCCATCAATTACTAAAAAATCTCAGACTTTTGAAGCTTTGTTCCAAATGATGCAACTATATTTCAACTCTATGTTCACAAAATAAAAACCAACGTGAATTTCCTCTTTTAAAGTCAACCTAGCTTTCCCAGGACTCACCTTGTTTCTGCAGTAACTCGTGGATATCTGTCTTTGGCTGCAGCAGCGTCTCAGTGTCTCCATCTCTCTCAGGCTCCTCAGCAACAGGGGACTGGGACAGGGTCTGGGTCTGGCTGACTGACAGGATTTTCATTCCCAGATCAGGAGCTTCAGAGCCGAGGAAAGCTGCCGGGCCATCAATACCTACAGGAGATGAGCGCAGTCAGAGGTTTATTAGATTAGTTGTAAATGTGGTAATTACACAGAACTGTGTAAAAAAATTCAGGTAAGGTGATTGTCAAGTGCCAACAATCAGGAGAGATATTTGATAGTTGGTGCTTGAGAAGACTAAACATGTATCTGCAATTGACATGAATGGAAACGAGTAATAAAGTATATTCATTACTCGTTATTCTCTACTAATAGTTAATTAAAGACTTTATATTATGGCTATTTTGCACATCCCTTTCAAGATTTTCAAAGGTTTATTGACATATCATATACACAACTACGGTGTAGTTATGCAATGAATGAAACACTTGGGTCACAGGTTCCTCAACAAGACATCTATCAATATGTGTGTACCTCCACCATCAAACTGTCATATTCTGCAAATGTCTTATTCTATCTACATACATAAGAGTATAATTCATATGTATAATATCAGTTAAAATAAGTGCTTCAACATAGTTAACATTGCAGGAAAGCAATATATTAGACGTTAAGTACTTTGTCAGGCTTAATATTTATCTGTAGATAGATACCCCCAACGTGTTTTTCTTATTTAAAAGAAGACCTTAATCTGTTATTTAATGTTTAAATAAAGGTTAATTCGTTTTTCTGTTTTGCACCTCCTCCTATTAATATCTTTGTACATTCTGCACTAAACTGTTTTATTGTAGAGATCACTTGGAGTATCTTCTTGATTTTGTACATTCTATATTTATACTTTCCCCCTATGAAAGTATGTACTCTTAATATTTTTTTAATCAAATATAACAATAATTCAATAACGTGCTTTAACCACTAGGAGGTGCACACAAGGTACACCCAGCCATAATAACTTTGTATTATAAATGTAGGACACTTATGTTTTCGTACATCTGAAGATGTGTAGTTTTATGCATGCTTTCACATAATTTTACAGCATATTGCTATACTATTTCAGACTCAGTATTTACATTCTTACATTCAAAGAAAATCAGTAATATCTTTAAAAACTACAGTCCTTTTATATCAGCTGTGCACCGTTATGGTTTAAATATAACCTATCTGTGAATTAGATCAAATTTAAAAGTCAGCCGAATTAGTGTTGATACTGCAAGGAGACGTATTGTGTGAAGAGAAATTGAAGATGTTGTTTAATTGTTGAATATATTTATGATCCACGTCAAGTATTCAGTTTCGGCGGCATTTTCTCAGTGTTTCCAAAGGTCTTCTCATCAGGGCTCTATAAATAAAGAACTACGGCAGATCTGTAATATACAATGCAGCCGAACCGTGCATTACAATGCCGTTATGTGATGACTTTCAAAGAGAAAAGCAAGAGCGCTCGGAATTAAGTATTCTTTTAAAATGTTTTCCGGATTTCATATCATATAAACACCAAATCCCAGCATGCATTGCGGCTAAAACATCCAATAAGCGAGCTTAAAACCATAGCTGAGGATCTTGGGTAATCGCTCGAAATGCCTACGTCTGTTTCCGGTTATTTTTCTTTTGAAATTCAGTTCCTGACGGACGCCAAAAAAGCCAGAGATTATGGAATTAAACCAATAAATAAAAGCAAGGATAATTGTGTGTTATTGGTGAGTAAATAACAGTGTGTTATTTTGAAAATAATACAAAATTAGAAGGAAAAAAGATTTCAAAAATACAGATTTCAGTATTCTGAGGCTCTGAGCCCCATTTATTTTCCTCACAGACGGCAACAAAAGTTCGAAATTATACGATTTAAAATAAAAGCAATAACTGTGACTTGATATTGAGTAAGAACATGTTTTTATGAACCACACAGCTTCCGGTCTCCCACGACCCGACCGGAGAAAAATACGTGCTGCAGGCAGTAGAAATACATTGCTTTTAAAATCGTGCTGTGCAACACGAAAAAAAAGGGGCAAATCGTGTTGGTGAACACGAATCAATAGATTAAAAATCGTGTTGGGGAACACGAATCAATAGATTAAAAATCGTGTTGGTGAACACGAAATGCCGTGAGACTGGATTGTGTCAGGGCAAGTCTGCAGTACAGTAACACCAATTACTGCATTATCTTTAGTGTATGCTGTGCATTTATGCAGTGGCACACTATGAAACTGCCTTTCCAACTACATCAAAATAATGTAGCACTGGATGTGATTCCTTTCTCTCTCCTCTTTTCTGATTAATGTGTAATTATGCTTATTACCTATTGGCGCTTAGTCCAGCTCACAGGGGTCATGGGGAGGGTGTTATTTGTGTTTGTGTAAGGGAGCTGTATCTATGTTCCTTCACATTGTATGTATGTATATTATACCAAATGTATCACAAAAATAATTGACATATTTTTTTTTAAAAACCATTCTGTTATACAGAATTATTCCAACATATTTGTAAGATTAAAGAAATTAAACACAATTTTCCTCACCATCAATGATGACATTGTTGGTAATGTGGACCTGTGACTCCACCAGAGGGGCCTGCTCCTCCCCCCGCCGCGTCCTGGAGCGCCGGGGCCGGGCCTCGGTGTTGGGCTGCACCATCAGAGGCTCCTGCCGCTTCCTCCGCTGCTTCTGCTCCAGCAGGGCCCTCTGTGGACCGGACACAAGAGCAGAAACGCTGTGAACACCGCAGTCAGATGTGAAGGCAAAGGAGTGGGAAACAACTACATGCATTAGGCTTCTATTCAGAGTAATAACGTTAGTATGCATGATGAGTTCCAACCTGTGCCTGTCAAAAGGTAATGCAAATGACCAGGAGGATAACATCAACATGAAGATAGCTGAGGCTAATGGGGATTATTTTAAAACCTTTTCTCAGAGTGTCCTTCCAGTTGTGAAAATATGCTGCTTTGAGATCAAGTGTTGCGGCAACAGACCAACACTGCCATTTAACTGCGACAAAAACCCATCTAAGCTGAATAAGTAATTAAGTCACACCCTCGACAGTGTTTTTGTGAATCTCCTGGTGCTAAATCCTCCCTGTTAGGCAGCAGGATACATATTATATAGCTACATAATGGGATAAGTGACTCAAAGCATGCATATTTTACGTACTAGAAATGGCAACCTTGCAAGGTACAGAAAAAGGAAAATTGCTTGACTTAAATCACGAGATTAGTGTTAAACAACCACACTGCATGGAAGATAAACACACAATACAGGTTATGTGACTGTGGGATGACTCACACAACAAGAACATAACCTTAAGAGGGAAGAAAGAAAAGAAGGGGCTAAAATAATTAACCGAAATAAAACCCAACAATGATTCCAAGGGCTGAATACCTCTGAATGGGATCACTGAATAGCCACTGGTGTTTTGTTTGCTTTTAGGCTGTATGCAATATCAAAATTCACAGTTTTGCAAACTGTCAGGGTCGGACAAAAATGTGCAGTACATTTTCAACGCCGCAAGCTGTGCTGTATATTTTGTGAAGAAATTAGGCAGATCCAACAATTCTGTTATTTAGCATAATGACTACACAGCATTGCTTTAGGTACCATGGTATAGCGAATAATGATTTATGTTGAGTTACAATAAAAGGCAGTAAATGCATCCTGGTCATGCTGTATCCAGTTGTTTTAGGCATGTGGAAACTAACAATGAAGACAATAAAGATGAATACTTGATTCAAAAATACATATATTATTAAATTAACTAAACAAATTGTGAACAAAATTAACATTGCTTTTTATTTAAATTAAATAAATAATATTTCACATCAAAAGAAACAACAGTGTTTTAACAAATCATTAAATAATAAATAATCTGATGACAGAACTGTAAACAGAATAGCTGAAACTGTAACAAAATAAAGAGTAACTCAGTTACCTCTAATCATTAACCCATGTTTACATAATTGAGTTAACTCCGTGTCTTGCTGCTAGCATACATAACACCTGACGTGGAAAAGTTACTCGTGGATGGGGCTACAGAGCTACTAGAAAGACAGTCGAACCCGGTGCATTCCTCCGTCTGAATGTGGAGCACTTTTGATAAATGTTTAGACAAATTACTCGTGTTACCGCCCTCACATGCTGAACTCTCTTGGGAAGGAGCATTGTCCACCTCAAGACGGGTAACATTTAACCACACCTTGGAGCGCTTCTCTCCTCCGTGTGTTGCTGCATGTAGCAGCCGCGTGTGTAAACTGCCCCGCCCCCTCGCACACAGACGGGAGAGAGATCTCGTCTGGATCTTTATATATACAATCTTTGGTCTGGATTGGAAAGGTCGAAAATTCACCGACCATAGACGCATTTGTTTGTCTTTTTGCATGTTAGAAACGAGTTGGCGACACTAAGACTGCAAGATAATGTTTGTGTAGCAATAATACATGACCTTTCTCTTTCTCAACTCGCTACTCGGAGGGAAGTCGCTGTCATATGCCTTGTGAACACTCCGATAATGCCTCTCCACGTTACCTTTCTCTGGCAGAGCGACGCTTGCTTTACAAATAAGGCAAATAACCTTTGAATGTGACATCACAACAAAAATATTCTTCCTCCCATTCTGGGTGGAAGTGGTATGTCTTTAGCTTCTTGCTCGGTCCCGCACTCATTTTGTTGTTTGTCTCTTGTTAACTTAATTTGAGTTTTCCCGGCACTTGACTGATTTTGTATCGCTTTGCATTCTGGGTTAACAGACTGGAAAGCGATAGGTCGCTTTTTCTGTCAATCAAGTAAACTCCTGAATTAAGTGGCAGGGAGGCCAAGGGAGGAGGGATCAATTTATCTATTTTAACCAGATTTTAACGGAGCTGGATTAATTTTTTTATGAATGACTCGCGATCTACCAGCATTGGTCGACCGCGGTCGACGTACTGGGCACCTCTGAGCTAAACAGTCTGTATATTGCATTACATTTGTATAATTTAAGCTTCGTTGATACTTTGCCTGTGGGAATACGAAAACAATTGTTAGATATAGGCTACTGAATATTATTTGATCTATTCCACCACTTAATCCCAAATAATGTAGAGGTGTGTTGTAGGTGCCTTAAATAACCCCTTATTTTCTAGTGAGATGTATTTTTATGTTCATATAATAGTGATTTCAATGCCACCCCAAAATGATCACTGGTTCCATCCTGGCCATCCCACTGAAAATGTCCTGGCTCCGCCACTGATTACACAACGCATTAATTAGTGCGTCAAATACACAACAAGTCTTGTTTAGTGAAGCTGTGTAGCGAGGCTTTGTCTTGTATTTGCCAAACCAAAAAGCTTTCATAACTCATCAGTTACTGAGAACATGTGTTTGAAAAGATGTGTGTCACTGTTTCTTTCCGTCAGTTGTCAGTTCAACCACAGCATGATCTGCTCCCACTGCATGTGGTGATTTATGAGGGCCATGTGTATAAATATAATGTTTTTTTACATAGAGGCATAGAAAATCCATAAAAACCAATAACCACGCATTGACAACAGGTGGGTTAAGATTTTAAAGGTACAAGTGAAAGATGATTTTCACATGAGCTTTAAAATATGGTCATAGATTTGTTATCATTCCAAAACTCTGCTTTTAAAAGGACCCCGGGATTTGCATTCCTGGCGAAAAAATAAAGGCGAAAAATGCATCAATCATAAAGCAGAATTATCATAATGACTGTCATTACCGTTAGTGTTAAATATGCATGTGAAAATATAGCCAAATATCAAAATGGTAATACAGGAAAAACACATGATTACATTTAATGACGTGATGATGGGTTCCAAACTTTTTTTCACTTTTAACCTTTGAGCTAAACATTATATTTTATTGATTTTTCTCAAAGTAAGTGTTATTTTCTGGATAAGTGCGATCTGATTTAGTCTTCCTTTTGTTTGGAAGAGGTCTACTGAATTAAGTAAAACGGCATCAGAATCACTTGAACATGAGACTAAAGTTATGTCCAAAGACTTCTTTTTTTCGCCTGCGTGGTCAGCCTTCACTCTTGACTTATTCTTCATTTAATCAAAGTCTGACCACATTGTATCGCCTTCCCTTTCTAGCTGCTATTTTAAGCCGATCCATTGTAATACTGCATTGTTTTGTAAAGAATTTGAGACCAGGAATCTGACTTCATTCAAGCTCCGCATACAGTCTTTCCTGTACCAGCCAAAACATGAGATAAAGTACATTAAGGTATACATCTGAAAAAGTGAGACAAAATGTGTGTCAAATAATACAACAACAAAAGTTGAATGAAGTCAGTGAGAGATTACTGGGTGTCTGAATTTTCTTTTGGTTTCTTTTTCTATCAAGAACAAGCATCCAAACTGTTATTATCAGACTTGTAAAAAGGAAATATATCAGAAAAATAAACATAATAAGTTACCAACCCGTTCCATTGACATCCTTAACAAGAGTGATTCAAAATAACCGGTGTCTTTATAGAAAAAACATCACAAGTCCAGTTTGTCTTGAGGTCAGATGTAAGTACGTTCTCCCCCAAAGAGAAGCTCTCCTGCTGGGCATGACTCCCTGTCCCTCACCCCTCTCCTGGATCTGGAGTGTGACCGCTGAAACACCGACAGCCTCCTCTGCACTTTGTGCTCCTCTGACAGAGAAAAGGTCTGTCTCTCAGGCAAATGCTGAGCGCCACTGTGTGTGTGTGTGTGTGTGTGTGTGTGTGTGTGTGTGTGTGTGTGTGTGTGTGTGTGTGTGTGTGTGTGTGTGTGTGTGTGTGTGTGTGTGTGTGTGTGTCTGTTTGTCTGTGTGTGTGTGTGTGTGCGCGGCCACCGATTCTGAATCAGCCGTCGTTAGTGCTACAGCAGGAGGGAGAGAGATAGAGGGAGAGAAAAAGGGAGGGAGGTGCGCTCAAAGTGAGATACGGGGAACAACCACAGTGCTCCTAATATTATTCTCTGATTATTAAATTGTATTATTTAAAATAGTATGGAAGAAACACAGTCAACTTTTTGATGGGCAGCCGTCACAAATCCCCCCGCCAATAAATGCTAACACACCACTGTGTTTATTTTTTAAAATAAATGATATTTATTGTGGTATGTGCAGATCTTTATCTTAACTTCTGAGGTTTTATTTTCTTTTATAATTTATTGGAAATGTTTCTTTGACTTCTTATGTTTATTAAAAAAAAAATTACTTTATAGTTTATGATAATAATAATTTAATTTGTTTTAATGTATCTTTTATTTTTAGTTCATTCTAAAATGGATTAAGTGTAAAAAGTAAATCCCCCCCCAGATAAATAAAGTATTGTCAGTTGGGGTTTGTAAACACATTATTAAAGCTAGCCCCTCCTCCCGGGCTCAACAAGGGGTCGGATGATGGCGAGGGGATGAAAGCCAACCCCTTTGTCAGCTTTGCGCTTCACCTCGCTGTACCTGCATTTGCGTGTCCTCCATTTTAGTTGCCTCTTCTTGGATGTGTGCTTCTGATCAGACACCTGGTTGCTATGTTTTTGCTTTATGGAAAATCCTACTCCTCTGGCTTTTAATATTTATCTTCATGTTACATAAGAACAGAAGACTAAAGTGAGGTTGTTAGGACAGCATAACTGAGCCACAGTGACACACACACACACACACACACACACACACACACACACACACACACACACACACACACACACACACACTTAAAGCCAGGCGCCTGCACTAAATCCTCCCCTCTCTTTGAACTCACCAATCTGTTCCTCTCATTCCTGTCTGCCTTATGTGTGAGATAGTGGAGAAAGGCTTCCAGCTTAAATCAAAGCTCTACAACCCCGGCTCTTCAGCAAGGTTTGGGATAAAGCATCTTACAGAGACTCAGGGGGGGAAGGATGAAAAGAGAACAAATGTGAAACAGAAGATGGGCGATGTCAGGTTATGGGGGGGATGAAAGGAAACTAATTCAGACAGAGCAACAACATTCCAAGTGACCGGGCAGGTGACAAACAGAAGGTTTCCGAACCAACAACTTCAATCGCTAAATTGCACACCACTGCGGTGATAACAAACTCCTGCCAACAGCAGGCACCCCTGGGTGACACCGCAGTGGCAGAGCACAGGGTCATCTCAGGACTCAGATTTGACCGGCTCCATGCTAAATCATGGCAGGTTAGCTTTCAAAACCACCATCCATGTGTGAGTTAGAGCCGAGAGCTTAATCAGGCTAAAAGTGCTGCTTTATAGCTGTAAACAACACAAGATGCTGATGGAAAATAGTTTATTTTGCTGTTATATAAATGTAATTGACGGTACTGTTAGTTTGCTGCTAAACTGCCCTGTAAATACAGAGTGTGCTTCCCTTTGTGTATGGTAAGCAGGAGGGCAAACAGCTTTTCAACCGCAGTGAAAGTTGTGTTTTTGAATGTCTTACCACCACGAATAGGGATTGAAGCACAACATTTTTGTAGATGAAAAGATTGTATGAATTTCAAAATGTTATCTAACTTTTTTTCAAAGTAAATGTTGACCTTTGAATCCTCGTAACCAGTCCTAGGTCACTGGAAACTGTGAAGGAATACAGATTTTCAACAGAATATTTACACATGCAAAAATATAAACAGCTTTGGGTTAGGTTTAGGTTAGGTTTAGGTTAGGTTAGGGTTAACCCTGAGTCAAGTTTGTTCCTACCTGTTTTTCCAGCTTCTGTTGCATTAGACTGGCACTGTCGTCTTCAATGCCACTACAGAGACACAGAAACGCATTTTCTCGTTCAATATTTCGCACACATTCATCTATAAAAGCATCTTCACTGAAAACAGTTTTCCTCATAAGCACAGTAGAGGTCATCACTGCTGTCGCACAAACACAAGGCAATCAAAATGTGTTAAGGCCTTCTGTGAAATAAGAGTTAAGTGACAGCGGTGGCAGTTTTATAAGCAAGAACAACAACTCTCCTTCTTAGCTTTTTGGTGAAACATAGCATGACTGATTCTCTGAGAAAATGACAGAAAGAATATAAGAAAGCAGTTTTTGATGGAGAGAAGAAAAGAGTTAAAGCTCCAGCTGGGAGCCTTGAAGTGTATGTCCTCTGAGACTTCACCCAAGACACCTGTCTGAAGGGACCGAGACTTTACTATTGAAGTCTTAGTCAGAGAGTCCTGTCTCTCTGTCAGACACTTGCTGATGCAACGTGTAGGTCGCCAACTCATGGATGTATAAAGAGAATGAGGTCAGATCAAAGTACGGATAAAACATTGGAGGTGGGGCCCGTTCATTCCTATGAAAGTTGCTCAGAGGAGCATGAAGCTAAAATGGCCCGACTCTCAGGAATAGAAAATAGACAGAGCTTCTGGCAATCTTTCACATCCATTGGGACCATAGAGCATGCACATTTGAGTTTTCCTTAGGCCCCGCCTCCAGTCTATAGTGCCAAGACCGGTCTCCATCAGTCAAATGAAAGGAAAAATAACTCACATTTTAAACCATTTTATAACTTTAAAGTCCTAATGATTTAAAAAAGGCCTATTTTAGTGTTTGTACTTTGTATTTAATTTACCTATGTAAGTCAATGGGAGAAAGTATTTTTTGGCCCAATGATTCAAGTGATTGACATGGAAGTTGTAGTACTACCGTTTGGCCAGGGCCGTTTCTTCCTATAGGCGGACTATGCAGATGCATAGGGCCCCCGCGGCCACTAGGGGGCCCCCAAGCTGAAAGTTCAGGTTCAGCCTCAATATATTTGGGGAGAATTAAAGTTAGACGTATTTAATGTAGACCGCCAAGCCCCCTCCTGTGTTTGGTGAAGCATTATATTTAAAAATCAAATGTAGGATATAAACACAACTCAACTGCAATGATAGCAAAGCTGTGACTTGTGTTTTTGGGGTAATAAAGTCCAAATCATCGTTGGGCTGTCAGCCAATGAGTGAGGAAGATGAAAAATGTAAATTATATATTGTTGAGAAAATGCTGCATCTCTTGCATTTATTGACGTAGAGGAGCCTTATTGTTTACCTTTTTAATATCATTTTTTGTAAGTTTCAATTGCTTGGTTTTCGTGAAATTAGCCTGTTTTCCTCTTAAAGTGTAACAGATTGATGCGTCTCCACAGATCATTTTAAAGACCTAGGAATCCCCCCATTGTAGTTAAAAAACTAGGGACCCCAAACAGCATCTTGCATAGGGCTCCCAAAAAGCTAGAAACAGCCCTGCGTTTGGCCAATAGGAAATGGGCTTCAATGGCTGGCTCACTTCCTAGGGGCTTGCACTAACTATTTTTCTTTTCTATTTTACTGTCGGGTACATTTATAAATAGCTCATGCTCATATCTCGGCTGGACTTGAATTAGTTTCTTTTTTTATAAAAGGATTAAGAGTATAATGAGAAGTTTTTTAAATCACATATCTCTCCATCGGCTAAGCTCATCTGATACTGCTCACCCCTCAATGTCTATTTCCCTCAATCACATATTTTCCTAAGCTCTTGTGTGTAGGTGATGACACACACTGCATAACAACCTGAGTCCCAACAGCTCATCTTCAAAGGACAGTCACAGAATCTCATAAGGTGACGAACACCGGAAACCCATTTATGTGAAGATGTCAAGGTCTTTAATTCCCCTTCTTTTAAGCCAGCATGGGCTTGAGTCATGATCTGTCAACTCTACGTCAAAATGAGTCACCTCGCACCAACATGTCATGTCAGCTCTCCAAGTTGACTTTGGCTACAGATAGGTTCCCTGGGAGGCCATTATGGAACCAGAGGACATGTTCTTGCAACAGGGAGAAGAGTAAGAAAACAGAGGATGATAGTAGTTTTTAATTACACTTACGGGACTGTCAGAGAGATGGTGAGAAAAGAGACCTGAGGGAAGTCACTACAGCTTTTTGTATGTGTTGCAGAGACCTGGGGATTGGGAAACTTACATCACAGTTTTCCAACACTCAAACAGAGTTTGTGGTACCATCGAAGCGATTTTTGTCGGAAAGGTGTGATTAAACATTTGTGTGGTAGTTTTGACATAGAAATGTATGTTTCCTTGATGTGCCACACGGTAGCGACCAATGACGCCAATTTAGTTTAGGCAAGAACAAAAGCATGTTACCATCTTTGACATGCCGTAAAGCAGTTGGCCATGTGTCAAACAAGTTGTGAGGAGTCAGACAAATAATGAAGATGAATACAATATATTGCAACATCAACAAAGACAACATGTAACAGAAGAAACAAGGATACAAACATTGACCAAAGAGTTACAATCAAAGAAGACAGAATAACATTAAAGACCCTTGAATTGACATTTGGTTGGATTGGATTCAGCTCCATATTTCATTTGAGGATTGCCGGGTGCACAAAAGAGTGCTTTCAGTATTGGAGCCCTGCATCTCCAACTCTTTATGTTCATGATTCAGGACACAGCTGGGGCCAGAGTTAATGTTCCTGGCCAGACTAAATATGTCGGCATTGAAATACTGTAGAAGCCATTCAAGGAAAACTACATTATAATTTGTCTGCTGCTTCAAAAAGACCTAAGGTAAGGCAGAAAATAAGTAATTTCATTTGCCCTTTTGCAAACTGAATAGAGTGTTTACACAGTCTAAAATTAGCCTTTAAAAAACCTCTGTTAACCCTGTGATGGAAGTCATAATTGGGAGAAGAAAGTGTGTGTGTGTGTGTGTGTGTGTGTGTGTGTGTGTGTGTGTGTGTGTGTGTGTGTGTGTGTGTGTGTGTGTGTGTGTGTGTGTCTCTACCTTGCTGTTGAGTTAGAGGAGAAGCTGGCAGAGCTCGAGGGTCTTCGGGGAAAATGGCAATTTGGCACCAAGGCAGCAAATAGCACAGCACATGTGGAAAATAAGAGGGTGAAACAAGATCAGCAGCAAGATAGAAAAATAACAAATATCTATGAACATAAGCAGCATCCGATATTCCTATAAGGTTTTACGAATTCATTTGTAGCGTGAATGAAACAGGAAAGCAGCAGCAGTCTAGTAACAAAGTAGCTATCTATGCTGAAAAACTGAAACGTTGACTTTAATTACATGTATTATGTCAAGAGATGTCACATAACTGTATTACGTTGGTTCAGAGGTCTGCAACCTGCGGCTACGGCTCTTTAAGCCCTCTGCTCTAGACAAAAATAAGAAGGAAATTAAATGAAAGTATTTGTAGGACTATTTATATTTTGTTGCATGGTTGAAAATGTTTCGTATCTTGTATTTTGAGGTGATACTGTGACACATAAATAAAAACAAAACGGTTTTAATTAAACTAAACTAAAATATGCGTCACATCCTGCTACGGTCCCGCGCTAGCGCCTTTTCTTGCAGGCGAATAACCTGACCCCCGGCTCGATGAGCGAACTATGGATAAATCCAGTGCTGGAATTGGGCCGGTACTCACCGGTACGCAGTACCGGCACTTCTGGTTCTGACCCATGGAGTACCGGCACTTCTTGCTCAGTACCGGCATGCTGGCGGTACTCCGGTACTCATGCACCGTGCCAGTACTCAACACTCTCCCGCCGTTCTTATTATACATCCATATATATATATACAGCCGCCCGGTACTCAGTAGATGCGTCATGAGGTGCCGAACGGACATTCTCATCGCTCTAACCGCTGGAGTTTCACAGCGGCTGTCAGCTGTTTACTCCTGTCATTCAAACAGAACGTGCTGGAGAGGGGGCGGGGCTTATCTTCTCCATGTAAATACTGTGGTGGAAACGACTATGTCAAAATTAACCTATTTGACCGTGATTTAATAGTAATACACGTTTCAAAATAATAATAATAATAATGCCGAAGTAACAACATACTGAAAACTGTTAGTAAAACCATGTTTTAATGCTTTACAATTTACACACCTAGATGCACGTGTGTTGTGTTTATGCAGTGCAACTCCCACCCAGTGGGTGGCTATGTAGAGTGATAGAACAGAGCAGGCACGCCCCCGAGAGAAGGAAAGCAAGTCACTTCACAAATTAGCATTTCTAAAATGTTAGCGTGGATTAATAAAAGTGCAAAAAGACAGCGGTTGTCGCCGGAAGAAACTTCAAATACAGAGAATGCTGTGCCTGTGTTGGAAATTGTGTCTGATGGGGAGCTTTCTTTGGTTGATCCTCCTGCTCCAAGTTCTAGTGCATTAGCATTAGCACTAGCTCCGCCGCCTCCTCCAGAGCCTCTAACGTTAGCTGCTGCTGGCTCAACTGCCACCACCAACACCGGGAAAAGCGATGCACCTGACTGCTGGACAACGGACCAGGTGCAATATTTTTGCAAGACCAATGCATGGCTCCTTCTTAAAGATAAGAAGCTAGGATGTCGGATATGCAGAGATGTCAAATCTTTGGGAATACACACTGGACAAGGACTGAAACTGTCAACTGAATGGGGTGAGTGTGCAGTGTCTCATTTCGGTGTTGACAAGGGCAAACAACAAGCTAGCCTGAAAAAAAATCAAAGAACATAAAGAATCACAAGCCCATGTAAAAGCTGCTGACATCCTTACATCTGCTTCACGTGAAACTATTCAACATCAAGTGCAGTCTATGCATAAATCTGAATTAGACACCACTATCAGAGTTTTTCGAACGGCATATAAAATTGGCAAACATAGCCGGCCATTCACAGACATGCCAATTGATTTGAATGTACAGAAACTGAATGGGCTGAACGTGGGCAGGGTTTTGCACTCCAATAAAACCTGTGGCGAAATCATCGACCACATAGCTCATGAGCTGAAGAAAAAAATGGCAAAAGACATTACAGAAAACCAAAGAAAACTCTGTGTTTTGGTCGATGAATCTACCACTATTAGTGGTAAAACGGTGCTTGTTGTGTGTCTACGCTCAGCATTAGCTGATGCTGAGCCCGAAACGTTTTTTTGGGAGCTGATCGAGTTGGATGGAACAACGGCTGATGACATCACAAAGGCGTTAATGGAGTGTCTTGGAAGAGATTTTAACGAGGACTTTTTAGGTCAGTGTTTCGTTTCTTTTGCATGTGATGGGGCTTCAGTCATGCTAGGGAAGAGAACAGGCGTTGCTACCCAGTTGTGTAGTAAATTCCCAAGCCTGTTTGTGTGGCACTGCTCCAATCATCGTCTAGAGCTGGCAGTTGGGGATGTGGTCAAGGAGGTCTCAGGGCTCAATCATTTCCAGATCTTTTTTGACAAACTCTATTCCTTGTTCCATGCCTCCCCCAAAAATCAGAGGCAGTTAGCGCAGTGTGCGCAAGCAGTCGGACAGCGTCTCCTGGTGATAGGGCGTGTTTTGTCTATCCGCTGGGTGGCTTCAAGTGAAAGGAGCGTCAGAGCAGTCTGGGAAAACTACCGAGTGCTTCATGATCACTTCACAAATGCTGCAAACGACACGAGCAGGGATTCCAGAGACAGAGCAAAGTACAAGGGCCTGGATGATGTGCTCACATCTGCAACGTTTGTCAGCAATCTGGGACTGATGTACGATGCGCTCACAGAGCTCAGCGACCTCTCTCGGCAACTCCAAAAAAGAGAGATGACACTGCCTACAGCAGATAGGCTCTTAACTCGAGAAATACGAGTTTTTGAATCCATGGTCACCATGCCTGGCCCACACATGACTACAGTTCATACAGCTCTAGCTGAGAAGTCCTTCAAGGGTGTTGCCCTGCGTGAGAATGGCAGGCTTGTACAGATTCATGCAGGTCAGTTTTTCCGCAGTATGGTAGAGAATCTGAGACACAGAATGACTTCCACAACCTCCTCTCATGTCAGCACAAGAGAAATCCCATTACATGGCCGGGAGGCCCGGGACAATCAGCTAATCCAGGACATGAAAGTTATCCATCCTGGAAGTTGGCCTGAAGAGGAGTTAGACGTACAGTATGGGGACGTAGAGGTGCTACGTTTGTGCGAAGTGCTGAAAGTGGACAGAAGAGAGACTGTTCAGGGCTTTCGCGAATACAAGGAAACCAGGGCATCCCGTACACCTGCTGCCATGGAGCCTCTACTGAAAGCAGTCCGAACCATCGCTGTCTCCACTAGTGAGTGTGAGCGGGCATTCAGCTGCATGAACGATATCCTTACTGCAAAAAGGAATGCTCTCTCTGTCAGCCGACTGTCCAGCCTGGTTTTCATTAAATGTAATGGACCATCACTAGGACAGTTCAATCCGGAACAGTATGTGAGGTCCTGGCTGGCAAAGGGAAGGAGAAGTGCTGATGAAAGAGCCTGTCCAGCTCCAGCCCCTGATACTGATGTCCCCAAGGCCTTCTGGAGCCTTTTCTAACAATGTGAAGTATATTGCAAAGCAGCTCACCCAGTGAGAAGACTTTTGGCATAATGTGCCGATTTGTACAGATCCTGGAGATAGAAGGACTTCAAACCAACCAGGGAGTTATCTGATCAGCTTGGTGTTCAATGTAACTCTTTACCATGGCTCAGACTTTGTTACTTGCAGTTACAGTTTCTCATTTTAGATTGTGCAAATTTTGCATTTGTTTTTACATGTTCTTTGTTCATGCTCTTTATCATTTTTCTGAGTTGGAAAGTTAGATTGCATCATAGTTTACTTTATACATATTTGTATTCTTCAGTGGTGAAGTATATTGCAAAGCAGCTCAGCCATGTGAGAAGACTTTTGGCACTTTTTCGTTTTTCGTTTTCTGAGTTGGAAAGTTAGATTGCATTCAAAATGTACAGAAATACTTAATTTTGTTAAAGCTTTTTATAAAAAATGCTTCTGACCAGAGCTTTGTTTCCTTGTCATTAATGTTGAACACCACCTGAGGGGCTCTCACCTGAAAGGTCTCTGCTTCATGTGTCTTCAGCAGAAGATCTAGACTTTGATTGCTATATTTTCAGTTAATATTGACCTTACTGAGCTTTAGCCATATCCGCTGCCTATCACAAAAAATGTTAAGTACAGTGAACCTTTCTAAAATATACAGTAGTAAAGAGACAAACCCACCAGCATTATAGTAGCCAAATTCTTGTTTGTGGGCTGTATATATAAAATTGACTTGAAAAAGTTGCTGATTTTAGAGTACTGGCACCTTTTTCATTCCAATTCAAGCACTGGATAAATCAAAGAAAATAAAAGTATCGGAGGAACACAGAGGGTTTAATTCTGCGTGGACAGAGTTATCTGCTTTCACAGCAAACGATGCTGGCTTACCGGTATGTTTGATATGTGGAGAGAAGTTGTCAAAGGTGCTGCAGTCTTTACGTATCGAGGAAAAAAACGGAAAAGGGAGACAGCTGACGATCTTCAGTCATAATTCAATCAGTTAACTCTTTTTAGGGTGCAGCTATATGTTTTATTTATTTCAAAGTGGGCCCATTTTAATGGTATTCATGTTCTTCAAATGTGCAGAGGACTCCCCAAGTGCTGTGTTTAATTTATTTTAAAGTTGTATTTTTTTTTTAATTCTCCTTATAAGAGTTATTTGTTTATTATTAGAGGTAAACAGTTTTCTATAAATAATAAATGCAAAACAAATGTGGTTTTTGTCTATGATATAACATTATATTCAACTTTATAAGCTATCAAGCTATCAAATGTGTTTTGCGGCTCCAGACAAAAACATTATTTCACACACACATACAGGTATTGGGCCGAGGGCGACACCGTACTTCCGGTATCCGCCGTTTTACGCGAGGTGCAAGCAGGCCTAGGGTTTAGCCGTACACCGTCTAGGTGTTGCTAAGCTTCCTGTACTGAATATCATAGTCTATTATTGCCTTAATCAATATCTAGTCAACTCTAAAATACCACATATATGCAATGGCATGATAATATTATTGTGACAAGTGGGGTATTCACCTGGTGTTTCCAGAAATTAGATGTAGATGCAGCCAAAATCGACGCAGTCTGTTAGGGCAATCCGACAACCCACACAGCTCTAGTTTACGCTGGTAACGACCTAGAGCACACCCCTCAAGTCCAGAGATGTAATCCGAAGACATGCAGCGATTTCTTCGGTCGTTAATTCAGAAAAAAAACCTAGTGCGCTCTGCCTTGCTACGTTAGCTAGCTGTTTATATTTGCACTTCCAGGATATTTGCACCTCCATGAAAATGGCGTATTTATATATATATATATGGCGCATGTTGCTCGTGACGTCACTGTGTGTGAAAGAATTGGTGGAAAAGGGGGCAACATGGCTCTTGGTCAAAAAGGTTGCAGACCCCTGGGTTAGTTGAAAGCAAAACATATTAAGTTTAAATGAGGAATATTAGGTTCAACTTAATATTATTGCTTTCAACTAACGTAATACCGTTATGTATAATTTGTTGACATAATACATTTAAAGTCAACGTTCTTGGTTTTTTTGGGCAGCAGTGGTCAGGAACTTAGCTTGGATGGTCGCAGGTTCGAGTCCCAGTACAGCCCATATACACATAGGTCATGTTTGTGTATTTGTCAAATTCTAGTGTATAACCAGAGTGAACTTTCGCCTTGTGGCATAGATAAGGTTTGTCTTCTCCTTTTATGAAAACAAGCTGATGATGACGTCAGCTGAAGAACAGGTGCAACGTAAAATAAAAGGACAACATCCTTCAGAGTATTATCATAAACACTTCAATCTGTTGGGGGTTTAGAGAATGTCCTTTAATGCACACTTCCTGAGAGTCTCATAACAGCTGTGTGTGATCAATGTTTCATTAGTCCGTCAAAGCTTGGGTGACAGGAGAAGGACGAGCCCCTGTTGTCCCTTCCTTGTGTGTCAGGCGAATGTAACCATGGAGATTTGAGCTCCTTCAACAGCGCACCTTCACCAGCATTGATTAAAAAAAAACCTGTGGCCAGTTCTGGGGCTTCACTGTAATTGGAAGTCTTAGCACTGTGCCTTAAAGATTTACAAAGCGGCAGAACGGAGAGGTGTCACTTCTGTTCAGCTGCAGATTAAAATCATCATAGTAAGGACGTTTGTCAGAGGCATTTGAAAGGAACCGGCTTACTTATATTGAGAAATGTTTTCCAATGCTATAAATAATGAAGTGAGGTGATAATTGTGAAACTGCTGTTGATTCCGGGTGCAAAAGAGGACAAGATGTGTTCCCTTTTCAGAAGACAAATGTAAAAGTTATTGAGACATTGCACGGATTCAACCGGAGGGACCATCTTATCGGAACACTTCATTTATTCTGTTGTTCATTTTAATTAAAAGCCTTCCACTTTGCCTCTTCAGAAAAAAATTCGATTAGCATAAGGTAATGTCTGTCACAGGCCATTCAGCTTCCAACTAAGAGAGGATACAGAATAAAAGGAGGTCTGATGAGATTAAATGCGCCATTTTCTGCAGAGTTTACCTACTTTATAATCACAAATCTTAACTGAATGTCCAAAAAAGTCGTCAAAGGAAAATGCTAATTAATGCTTCTTTTCAATTCACTACCATTTGGATGATAGAGACAGGCAGTAGGTATAGCGCCAATTATTCAGTAATAAGAGGTGTCCTACTGGTCCAGTGTAATAAAACAAGGTTGCACTGGTTTGGAGTCATTAGGTCACATGACATAGAAGCCAGGGCTCTCGACTAACTTTTTTCCCCATCCTCCCGGAACCGTCCCGAAATACAATCTAAGCAGTCCCGAAATTAATGTGGACCGTCCCGAATTTAAAATGTTAGTTTTTCTACATTATCATTAGTTAAAATCATTCAAAGTGACCTTTAACATAAATAAAACATCATACAAATCATTAGATGATAATTCATCAACCTTTTTATTTGAGTAAATCATTCAATCACATAAACAAAGGCCAAATATATTTAAACAAACACACAAACGAGAAAATTACTCTAATATTGAATCCAATCAAGTCCCATCAAATTAACAAAAAAATCCAACACTGTGTCCTGAAGACAGAACCCAGAGTAACCGCTAACCAGGATGACAGTCTGTAACACAGTCAGGAGACCTTTACAAACGGCCCCGCCCCCTCGCACACAGACGGGAGAGAGATATCTCGTCTGGATTGGAAAGCTCGAAAATACATCATAGACGCATGTTGTAGTCTTATTGCATATTAGAAACGGAGTTGGTGAAACTAAAACTGCGATATAATGTGTATGTAGCAATAATACATATGACATATATTTTTTAAATGTCTCCAGTACCGATAAAAAGTCCGATAACGTCGGAGCTTAACGTTACCACTGTCTTTAATAATTGCGGCCCGTTTAATACCGGGGCTCGGTACCCATCCCTACGTGGGGAGAGGCGCAGCCTATTGCTAAGGACTAAATACGATGGAGAGTTCTCATCTCAGCCTTATTACCCATAGGGGATGAAGAGGAGTAAGTAAATAAAGAGGCCGGCGCTCCAGGGTCTGGTTCTGCTGTGCGTTTTTGTGATGTAATGGTAAAACATTTCAGAATTCCTCCACGGGATGCCATTGTACATCACTCAACCCGCGAAATACGTCACACTCAGTAGGCTACATAGCTAGACCCGCGAATTTGCGGGCCAGGAATTCGCGGGCACAGCTGTAGCTACATGTGTATGTATTTCGCCAACACATCCTCACTCCCAGGTCGGCCTATGTTGACGTTATGTCAAGTCCCCTGTCGGCTTTTTCCAAGGCAAGGGGGGGGGCCTTAGCGTCCATTTTCAACGCAAGGGGGGGGCCCTTAGCGTCCATTTTCAGCTTTCCGGGATGTCCATATGCTTCTATGGACGCTCATGGAAGCACGGCATTCGTTTGTGTCGGCTGCCCTTAAAGGCAATGTGAGCGTCCATTCTCATTGGATAACAGAGAATTGTACACCCGGAAGTAAGTATTCCCCTTACTGTCGATTGATTTTACAGTGATATCTGCACTACTCATCGACTAAAAAACACCAGATTATCCTTGTTAATTACACAACATTGATTGGTTTAAATTGTGTGCAATGCTTTTGTATTTTTCCCCTTCGATTCGGAGAAACAAATATGTTTTCGGAGTAAAGGATGGCAGAAGACACTACACTACCCAGAATCCCCAGCTATCGTTTGGAGTACACCATGTGCTCTGTTTGACGTCACGTGATCTTCAAATTTCTCCCTGCAGAAAAAAAAAACATGGCCGAACTTCGTTTTATTCTCGATGGAAAATGCCTATTTTAAAGTTAGTTTGGCCATTAAAATGCGTTTTGATGTCATTTGATGCGAGAAATATGAGTTGTTATTTCAGATTATGTGTGCAGTGGATGTACATGATCTTTAGTTTGCTAGTTATTACGAAGATTACTTCAGGAAATTGCGTCCATAACGTTTTCATTGTTACCAAGGTGGTTGCTAGGGACGCTGCTATCGATATTATTTCTGTTATGTTGTGTAACTGTTTAATGGTGTTATCTTTATTGCTACCCCCTTCCCCGTCAATGTATAGTGTTGGTCCACAGCGCAAACATATTAGTTTAACAAAATCCGCATCTAAAGATAGCCTACGTTATTTCCCCCTGTGCAATTCCAGTCTCACATCTCACAGCACATCGTCATTAACAAATAACGGAAACAGACCGAAAACATTTAAAAAAAATACAATAATACTTTATTCCGAGTGTGCTTGCTTTTCTCTTTGGAAGTCATCACATAACGGCATGGTAATACACGGTTCGGCTGCATTAAATATTACATATCTGCCGTAGTTCTGTATGTATATAGCCCTGATGAGAAGACTTCTAGACAAACATGAGGAACTGAAAACGTGACGTGGATCATAAATATATCAGCCATTAAACAACATCTTATATTTCTTTTCACACAATACGTCTCCTTGCAGTATCAACACTAATTCGGCTGACTTTTATATTTGATCCAATTGGTAGATAGGCTGTATTTACACCATAAAGGTGCACAGCTGATATAAAGGGACACCTAGTGGTTAAAGCATGTTATTGAATTTCATTATTTTTATTATTAGATATGAATAGGATCCCTATAAAGTATATGAATTACTCGTTATTCTCTACTAATAGTTAATTAAAGACTGTATATAATGACTATTTTGCACATCCCTTTCAAGATTTCAAGATTTTCTAAGGTGTATTGACATATCATATAGGCCAGTGTTTCTCAAACTTTTTCATACCAAGGACCACTTAACCAATAAAAAAACACTCGCGGACCACCTAACTCCACAAATATCCCAAAACACATCGTTTTTTGCAAATCGCCTTAAAATGGTACAAACAAGTGGCCACATGTGTGATGAAGGTGTTTATCTGGGCTATATCATGCAATTGAAAGTGAAACTTAAGCTCGCTCCATTGCGGAGATATTCCCGCGAGTGCGGAAAACTTGAATTAATTAATTAATTTCAAATGTGAAATGTTACCAATATACTCACGGACCACTAGGGGGCGCTCACGGACCACCAGTGGTCCGCGGACCACACTTTGAGAAGCACTGAATATATAGGCCTACACAACTATGGTGTAGTTATGCATTGAATGAAAAACTTGGGTCGCAGGTTCCTCAATAGTGCATTACAAGACATCTATCAATATTTGTGCGTACCTCCAGCAATGTTAACTATGTTAAAGCACTTATTTTAACTGATATTATACATAATGTATTATACTCTTATAAGATGTATGTAGATATTTCATCTCCGGCCTTGTCAGGTATTGAACAATCAATAAATAAAGAACACAGAATTGTTGAATATAAAACACAGAATTTGTGTGATTATACTAAATGATTTACAAATAAACACCACTGCATATTTAACTGTTACACATGCTGATGTAATGCAAATGTTCCAACTTGAGATCAATAAAGTATATCTTATCTTAAGCTGATCGATGGCTACTGCCATATTTGCAAAATGTGCCTCTGAACCTTGACAAGTGCATGTTTCAGGCTTATCAATTAATGTAATGTAATGTTATCAATTAACAACAGGGGTCACAAACATAAGACCAGCTGTTAAATAAAGCTCTTCTGACCTTAGCTGGCATGTGTGTATATATATATATATATTAATGCTGCCCATTATGGGCACAAGCAATTTTCACCCATTTATTAATTATATGTTTTAAATGTGAGTGTTTCCTATCCCCTAAACCTCCAGGGATGTACACAGTTTAATACTGGCAACTTCTTATTATGGGAAATACGAAAACGTCTTTTAAAACTACAACTCCCAGTAGAGACGTGCCATA